>NC_046307.1:27181957-27924546 GCF_004115265.2 Rhinolophus ferrumequinum | reverse complement strand
AAAGAAAGAAAGAAAAATGTAGGGTTTAAATTAAATAACTGCTGTGTGGCTGCTTGAAAGAAAAAAAGAAAAAAAAAGGAAAAAAGAAAAACAAGGTTAGATTTCATTGATAGAAGTACAGCGCCCATGTCTAAGCAGGAGAAGGTAACAGTCCACTGCAATCACTGTACTGAGTACCGCCTTTTAAGAGAGACACTGATCCACTGTAATATAGTCAAAGGAGAACACATGAGGTTGGCAAGGGGTCCAGGAAAATATTCCAAGAAAAACTGGAAGGATTTTGCCCAGGGGAGAGAAAGCAAAGACAGACACAATAAGAAGAAAATTGCAGACAGTCAAAATTATCCACAAAAATCCTCTAAACCACCTATAGAACACATATATATACACTTTTGTTTATGTACTAAAGTTTCAAAACCTCAGAGGGAATGAACAAAAGGAAAGTGTCTATGCACCTAAATGGGTTTCCAATCTTTAGGATAATTTATCAACCCCTAGAAGTGAATGGGGGTTGTATAAGTTTCCTAGGGCTGCTGAAGCCAAGTACCACAAACTAGGGGGCTTAAAACAACAGGAATTTATTTCCCCCCAGTTCTGGTTGCAGATGTCTGAAATCAAGGTATCCGCGGAGGCATGCTTTCTCGGAGACTCTGGATAGAAGCCTTCTTTGTGTCTTCTAGTTTTGGGCAGTGACGTCAACCCTTAGTGTTCCTTGGCCTGCAACTGCATCACGGGACCCTCTGCCTTTGCTGTCACATGGCATTCTCCCTGTGTGTCCCTGTCTTCATATGGCACTGTCCTTTTTTTTATAAGGACACCAGTCATATTGAATTAGGGCCCACCCTTATAACTTCATCTTCACTGAATCACGTCTGCAAAGATCCTATTTCCGAGTAAGGCCACCTTCACAGATATGGGGAGTTAGGACTTCAACGTATCTTGTGGGGGCACACGATTCAATCCACAACCCAGGAGGTATAAATAGAACAGATTCTGAAGTAAATGTGTACATAGCAAGGTGTCTGCCCTTGGACTTTAATAGTAAGCCCCGATGATATCAACCGATGTTAGTAGAGATGTTTTTTGATATGATAATTAATGTCTGCCAGACTTCCATCTAAATCTTCCGTGTTCCAACCCACATACACACTGAAATTCTGAAAACTTGGAGAAGTTTTGGAAAGAAACTTGGTCATCTGCTTTCTGCATTTCTAAATTGACATTTTCTGCGGTGACCCCGTGGACCAGCTTGGCTTTCCGGCCCTGGGGCATCTTTCCAGAGGTCAGGTTCTAAAGTCACCCGGTAAGTACAGACAGATGAGATGGCACTGCATTGACCTCACCACAGGCCTGTCATGTCAGATAGAAAATGGAGAAAACAGTGCCCTATCTCACACAAGGTCATTGTGCATAAATGAGGTAACACCTCTGAGAACTGCCCTGAAAACAGGCTGGCCCCTCGCAAGTACTCAACAATGGCAGCTACGGTCACTGTTCTTATATAACACTTTCACTGTGACGTTTGACTATCATCGAATGATGTTTCCATGCCACTGACTGCAGCATTCGACTTTCCCCACGAGCTCAAACTATTAAAGCATATTGGCGGTGTTCCAGAAAGGAAGTTTAGGAAAGCAGATGTACATTTTTTCTATATTTTTGTGTTCTTCAAGAATGAATAATAGGAAATTTTTATACTTTAAAGTAATCATGTATTTTAATAAAATGTAGCACCTTAACTATATTTACTTAAAAATATAAAAACTGTGATTATTTTTTGTGGATTTTTGACACACATTGGAGAAAAAAACTTGAAATCAACACAATGCAAACTCTGTGAAAAGAGATCTGGTGAAGTCTGTGGTGAATTCTATAGTGATTTTTTTTCAATTTTTTTTACTAGTTTCAGATGTACAAAGCAATGTCATAGTCAGATATTTAAACTCCTCATAAAGTGATAACCCACCCCCCAAGCTACTACTCCTCTGAGCAACGACATACAACCAAGATTGCTTTATCCAGCTGTCATTTAGACCAGAAGAACAGAAAAAGAGCTTCCCAGACAAGAAAAAGCTAAAGGAGTTCACTACCACCAATCCAGTATTACAAGGAATCTTAGAGGGACTTCTTTAAGATGGGAGCGGGGTAAAGGGTGGGTGAAACAGAAAGGGATTAAGAAGTACAAATTCAACATATGTGCTCCAATGTTCATTGCAGCTTTGTTTACGGTGGCCAAGACATGGAAACCAAAGTGTCCTTCAGTAGATGAACGGATAAAGAAGTTGTGGTATATATACACAAAATACTATTCTGCCATAAGAAAAGATGAAATAGTACCATTTGCGACAACATGGATGGATCTTGAGATTATAATGCTAAGCGAAATAAGTCAGACAGAACAAGTACAGAACCATATGATTTCACTGATATGTGGTACATAGAACTGAAAACAACAAAAGAGCAAGACAAACAAATGAAGGAACCAAAACTCATAGACACAGACAATAGTTTAGTGGTTACCAGAGGGTAAGGCGGGGAGAGGGGTGGGAAATGAGGGTAAATGGGGTCAAATACATGGTGATGGAAGGAGAACTGACTCTGGGTGGTGAACACAATGTGATATATAGATGGTGTATTACAGAATTGTACACCTGAAATCTATGTGACTTTACTAACAATTGCCACCCCGATAAACCTTAATTAAAAAAACAAGAAGTACAAATTGGTTGTTATACAGTAGTCATTGGGGCTGTAGGGCATAGCATAAGGGTATAGTCAATAATATTGTAATAACTAGGTATGGTGCCAGATAGGTACTAGATCTATCAGGGTGATAGAAGGGAATGGAGTTTGGGGGCGGGGTGAGAAAGGTGAAGCATAGTCAAGCGATGTGGAGTATAGCATAGGGAAGATAGTCAGTGGTATTCTACAGTGATTTTAAGTGAGTTCTTACTTCATGTAGTAACTAAGCAATGAGGGCAATCCAGAAGCCATCCAGTCTGCTTTGCAAAACATAAGCTCCCCATTCAGAGAGATGTGTAAGCAGAGGTTGTGTCCATCTGTCAGCAATGCCACAGGATGTGTGCTCTCATCTGAACAGAGGAGGGTAACTCCTACTTGCAACGCTACCGCCAAGATTAAGAAAATCACACAGGAGAAAGGCATGGTCCAATGCTGGTACATAGCCAGGTGTGCAGGAGGTGTCACTACTATCGCAAGCACATCTGTTAGTCATTGTGAGAGAAGATTCTTGTCGACCAGACGACTCCCTTCTAACGTTCCGCTGGCATGACTTTATTAGAAGACCCATCGCTGAGTACATTTTCCTAATGTTTATTTAACAAGAACATCTGCCTCGTAAATACGTCAGGAAGAAATAAAGTCCAGGGTTCTAAGAGCTGAGATTTTGAGGGCTCATAAAAATGTTTACCGTGAGATACTCATGGAAGCATTGTTTATAAAAAGTCAAGACTGAGAAATAACTAAAACATATCAAGTTAGAGAACTGGATAAAAAACCGTGGTGCATGATTAAGAGCAAAAGCTCTGGAGTCAGCCAGCCAGGTTTGAAGCTCCACTCAGCCTTTGGCAAGTTCAGCCCTCTCGGCCCACTTCCTCTTACTCATAGGGTGGTTGTGACAATTATAGCAGGCAGAGCATTTAGCACAGCACCTGCCATCGTGACAAGCTCTCGATGATGGCGATGACGATGACGATGGCTGGGAAGTGGTGAAGATGCATCACCGTGAAGAATAACGCTGTAGGCCTACCTTTTCTTGCTTCACATATAAAATTAATACGTAGGGCTGAACTTTTGAGAGTTGGTCATACAATGGAGAAATGACAACACCTTCACCCAGTGATGGAAATTAGCATGACCAAAGGTCATCGTGTAGCTACAGATGATACACGCAGATGGGCATAACATCCTCCAAGGAGCATTCTGGCCAGGAATACCTAACCGGAACACAGCCAAGAGACAACATCAGGTAAACCCAAATTGAGGGGCAGTCTAGAAAATAAATGGTTTTACTCTTTCAAAATGCCCATGCCATGAAAGGTAAAGGATAGTCCGGATTAAAGGACGCCGAAGAGACATGACAATGAAATCCTGGATTAGCGCTTGGACTAGAGGCACACACACACAAAAAGACGTTATTGGGACAACCGACAACACTGGAATATAAACTTATAATACAATATACATTGCATTATGTATAATATATAATATACAATATAAAGTATTGTATCTATTAACTTTCCTGAATATAGGACTGTACTATGTAATAGAATATTATGACTATGTAATAGAATATGTTTGTTCTTTGGAAATGGGCATTGAAGCATAAAGAAGTAAAGGAGTCTAAGCCATGTCAGATAATCTAAAAAATTAATAATTTTATGAATGTGGACATACATACACACATACAGAGAGACTAAGAGAGAGGGAATGATAGTGCAAATATGGCAAAATGTTAAAAATTAGTGAATTTAGATAAAAGGTATTTGGGTATTCTCTATATTAGCAACTTTTCTACAAGTTTGAAATGATTTCTAAATAAATAATTTTTAAAAAATCTGCAGGGAGTAGACATGAAACAACATTGGCCATGAGTTGATCATTGTTGAATCTGGGTGATAAGTACAAGGGGTTCATTATACTTTTATGCCTACTTTTGAATATATATTTTAAAAGCAAGTCATAAAGCACCAGGAATAAAATGACCATTTTTGTAAAATGTGTGTGTGCTTGGGGCCGGCCCGGTGGCTCAGGCGGTTGGAGCTCCATGCTCCTAACTCCGAAGGCTGCCGGTTCAATTCCCACATGGGCCAGTGGGCTCTCAACCACAAGGTTGCCGGTTCAACTCCTCAAGTCCTGCAAGGGATGGTGGGCTGCTCCCCCTGCAACTAGCAACGGCAACTGGACCTGGAGCTGAGCTGTGCCCTCCACAACTAAGACTGAAAGGACAACAACTTGACTTGGAAAAAAGTCCTGGAAGTACACACTGTTCCCCAATAAAGTCCTGTTCCCCTTCCCCAATAAAATAAAATAAAATAGATACAAAAAAAAATGTGTGTGTGCTCATCCATGTGATTGTGGCACGTGTGTGCACATCTCTGTACCTGTGTGTGATTATAGTGTGCACAGGTTTATACACACGTGTGTACACATACGTATGAAAGAATATTTACCAAAGGGTCCAGCATATTTACCAAAGGGTCCAGTATGCCTCTTTCTCATCAGGGACATTTAAGAAGAGCAGTGCAGAGCACAGGCTTTAGAGTCAGGCTACCAGTGTTTCAAATCCAAACGCTTCCCCCTCTTAGGGGAAGTTGGGATTTCATCTGGGGAAGCTTATTTAACGCCTCTGTTCCTTAACTTCCCCATCTGTAAAATGGGAATGATAGTATGAACTATCTCCTAGGGTTATTAATGAAGCTTAAATTTATTAATATATATATAAAGTGCTCAGAACAATGCCTTGCACTGTTTTTACTTTTTTTTTTAGTAGTGTCATGGGTAATTTTACCTGTCTTCTTTACGCCTTTCCTTATTGTCTAGCAGTTTTGTTTGTTTGTTTTTTCACATTGACTTTATAATCTAAAGGAAAAAAAAGAACATTTTTATTTTAGCAAAATATAAAAATAAAAATAAAAATAAAAAGGGAGGGAGGAGGGATGGAGGGAAAGATTTGCCGTCCAGGGCTAATTCCAGTTTCCCCTACATATGAACTCTGTGCCTTTACTGGATCATTTTACTTGCCATTACTTGAAGAAGACTCGAGAGGATTGTTTCCCTAGAAAAGAAAAAATATATATATTTTGTAATGCAAATAGTATGTCTCTGGTGTACTTGTCCTATAATTTGGGGATTGGAAGTTTCTTAAAGGCAGGACAAACATGAGTGCCCAACTAGATAATGGCAATTTTTTTTTCTTTTCCTACTTTAATGTTTATCATTTTTAAACACACAAAATTTGAAAAAAAATAGTATGAACAGTTCTGTAGCCGTCACTTAATTTCAATAATGATTAGCATTTTGCCATGTTTGCTTTCTCTAACACACACAGGTGGTTTTTTTTTTCCCTGAACCAATTAAGTGGCAGGTATCAACTCACTTTGCCCCTACACACTTCTTCACCATGACTCACTCAATAAGGGCATTCTCCTAGAAAATCACAATGGTAGTAGAAAATGGCAATTACATTCTCACACCACACCAGTAAGAATTGCCACACGATTATTTATTCATTCTACAAACATTTATTGAGGAGTTACCATCAACCAGCTGGAATGATGAACAAAACAAATACGATGCCTGCTCATGGAGTAAGAGGTCAACGCTTTAAAACAGTCACACGAATCACTGTGTATAATTACAAACGTGGTGAGTGTCATAAACAAAAGTGCTGCAGTGAATTCACTTCAAACTTACTTTTAATTATCGACTACTAATAATAACGGCTAGCACTGATTGCCATATTAATTAGGAGAATTCCAGTTGCAAGTGACAGAAACCCAACTGAAACTAAGTTAAGAGAAAAAAGGAATTTATTGGCTCACTCTTGGCACACCCAGAAGCTGGAGCTTCAATTATGGCTCCCTTTGGATTTCCAGACCCCATCGTCCTCTTCAGTGTTGATTTAATTCTCAGTCTGCTTCTCTCCATGTAGCCAAATAAATGACTACTGACAATCCAGCTATACAAGGACCTATAAAGTTCTAGATCCAGGAGAAAGAGATGCCCTCTCTCTCCCAAGGTCCCTGTACCAACTCTTAGAGAAGAACTGATTTGCCCTGTTGGGCTAAAGAATGGTTCTTACACCATGTATAAGGTGTTGAATAGTCAAAAGCCATCCTGCCATCCCATGCCAGTGTCTGAAATTCTGCCTCTACAGGTCCTGCAGGTCTTCATAATACAGTGCACACTCCAAATCAAATGCAGGCTGTGGGGACAGCAGGCAAAAGCTTCCAGTTTCTAGCTTGGTCTATGTCTTAACAACCCAAGTCCACCAGGGGTCAGGGCAGAGCCCAAAGCAGGAATTGTCCAGGAGCTGGCTCTTCAACCCTGATCAAATCAACCACTCCAGCTAGCAGTCCCTGGGAACACAGAGGCTGCAGCTGTCAGAAACAAAACTCAGGTTGCAGCAAGGGACCATGTTTCCTTCAGAACTGGCTTCCTAACGGACAGGCTAGACTTCGGAGCAGGAGCAGACAGGGTGAGGAAAGTGATTTTTAAAACACTGTGTTCTGCAGCTGTACACGTTTGGCTGAACAAGCAAACACAGCCACCAGTGCCCCAGAATCATGCAAAGTGAAGTACAAAATGCACTAGAGCGGAATCGACCAGAAAAGCTGGGTTCTTGGCTCGGCCTCTCTAGACTCACCTTCCCTCACCCTTCTGCATGCTCACTAAGAGTCAGCCACATACTGACTGCCTTCTGCACCTCCATCATGCCAACCTTGTTCCCATGTCAGAAACTTTGTACTTGTGGGATCCTCTGTTTGCAAAGTCCCTTTCATAAATCTTTGCATTCCGGGCTTCTAACTGTCAAGGAGGTCTCATATTAAATGTTAGCACACCATCTAAAGCAGTGTTCCCCTAGCATCACTGACGTATCTCCCTGTTTACTTCCTTCATATCACGTAACATCCTCTCAAATTATCTAAGAATTTGTTAGTGTGTTGTTTCCCCCATCCTACAACAAAGCCGAGCAAAGTCAACGCCTTTGTTCTGCAATTTAACCAGCATCAAAAATAGTTTCTCCTTCAAGCCTAAGTGCTCAGGAAACATTTGGTGAATAAACAAACAATGAATGAGCCCCCGTTTCGCACGTATAAAACAAGATGGTTAGGTGACATATTAACAATGGCTAACGTACATTGAATGTGTATTACATGCTGGGTACATTGCTAAGGGTTGTGGGTAGCACTGTAGATGGTCGACTACATCGGGGGTGCCAAAAACAACGGATAGAAGTGGACACTTTGGTCAACATTGCTCAAGCAGTAGTTCACCATAATCAGAAGTGTCTGGATGCTGATGGCAACCACTTTGAGGACCTCTTGTAATTGCAGAAGTCAAACGTGACTTGTATTCATCTTTTGTAATTGGTATATACTGAGTATATACAATATACAATTTTATATTACAATATATAAATTTTAATAGTATATACAATTAAAATTTAGTATATACTATAAAATTTAGTAAAATAGGTATATACAATTTTAATAGTTTTTTCCTTTTTTAAAATGTGTCTACATATTATTGGGACCCTCTGTATTTGTTGAGCCCTAACAAGATCTCAAATATTCTCAAGACCTCAAATATCCAATATGTTTCTGATGTCAAAATTCCTCACTAAGCCATTTATTTCTTTGGCTGAGTTCAAAACCTTTCAAACTACCTTTTTGCTTTAGAAACATTTGTTCAAGTGAAATTTCACCTGGAAGCCCCCTATGAAAAACAATTGGGAAGAAAAAGTATGTGTAGTAGGCCACTAAAAAAGCCTCCAACAAATTTCAAGAGCAGGAATCATAAAGCCCATCATCTCTGAAGAAAAAGAAATTGAGTTTGAAGTTTATAAACAATCAATGAGGAAACATTTCTCTTTGTAGAAATATTCCAGCTAATCATTGAAGGAAGATAGATTTAGTAGTTTGTTATTCGTATGATTTAATGGATCCAGGCAAAGAGCTAACATTGACACAGACCATCAGACATCATGTGCCTCCTGATAAAAAGAACACACCACCACCCGTGAAGGAGTCTCACCAAAAAATACATCCCAATCTGATCAAACCTCAGGATTTAACTATCTAGTTGTAGAAAATACAGAGGAACTCACTAACATACACCATAGGAATACAATCAGCAAAATCCAAAGAGTAGGAAACTAAAAACCTGAATTCCTAAAAAAAAAAAAAAAAGAGGGAGATGGAGTAGAAACTGATAAATTAAAAGAGGCTTAAGAGATTTATCAACCAATCACAACATGTGGACTTTTTGGGATCCTTATTCAAGCATATAATCTGAAAAACAAAAGATTTCAAAATGTAGGAGACAATTAAAAAGTTTACCGCTGCATGGATGGTGATAACATTGAGGAATCATTGTTTTTAGAGTGGTATTTTGGGGGTGGCTGGTTAGCTCAGTGGGTTAGAGCGTGGTGCTGGTGGCACCAAGGTTGCTGGTTTGATCCCAGCATGAACCACTGTGAGCTGAGCCCTCTTTAAAAAAAAAAAAAAAACAGAATGGTATTTTGATTATATTTTTCTACATGGAGTCTTCTCAGTTTACAGATACAAACTGAAATGTGAATAAAATGAAAAAAGAAGTTAATAAAGAAATAAATTAAAAATCCCCACCCATTTGAACATTTAAAAATACGCTGAGCCAAAAAATTATTACAGCTTTTCAATCTAGAAATGAAAATGCCACTGAAACATTATACAGGTTTTAATTTCAAATAAGGTAAACATTGATAGCTATGACCCACATAAATGAAAAGCTATGTAGGATTCACAATTTTTTAATAAAAAACTAAAGTGTTCTTTAATCCAAAGGAGCAGGGGAACCACTGTGGATTATCACCAACCGTGATAAGTCCCTTTCTTCCTGTGACCTCATTAGGGACAATTATTATGGAATTCCAAGCATCTACGTAAGTCCCGAACCACACTCAGAGATTTATCAGACAAGGGTGGCCATGTATAATTTGAAAACAATGAAATAAACCACACAATTTTATAGTGAAAAAATGAAAAATACATAACTTTTTTTTTTTTCTTAAGAAGGGCGCCCCTCACAATGTCCCATGCGGGGATTGAACCAGCAACCTTGGTGTTATTAGCACCACGCTTTAACCAACTGAGCTAACCGGCCACCCCTATAACTATTTTTTATAATACAAATAAATTAAAGAACACATCACATTTATAAAATGGAGACATGGTTTTTAAAACTTGAGAAACACCAACCAAATACTGGAAAGATCTAGTTTCAGGTATCCCCTGAGCTCAGTAGAAGTCATTTCTTTTGCAAAGACACCCTGTAGTCACAGGGTCCAGTCAGAGAGAGAGCATTCCTGGAACAGCCACAGGAACATTCTTCTCTGGCTGGTTGGCACTTGGCAACACTTGACAAGTGTTTTACATTCAAAAGGTCAAGCCCTGATTGAATCTGCCAAGAGCCTTTGGTGAGGGGGGGTCCTCACCACTCATGCCTGGATGCCCAGGCCTGGCGTCTGTCCCCTGCCCCTGCCATTCTGACAGCTGTGGAAGGAAGGGACCCAGGTTCCCACCAGCGCAGGCTGTCAGTGCAGTGACGGCAGCCCTTTTGCTGAAGGTCAAACTCTAATTCTCGCTCCAGGGAGCCTTCCTTCTCTCTTCCTGTCAGCGGGTCCATATTAATAATTGTTCGTATTTTTATGCTACTTTATATCCTCCAAAACATTTTCCCTTACACACTGTCATTTGATCCTCTCCAATAGGAGGAGCGTGTCAGAGCAACTACGAGTTTTCCTGTTGAAAAAACAAACTGAGGCCCAGAGAAACGAGGCAATTGAGTCTTGGGAGAAAGTATGATATAGTGGTGAAGAACAAAGGCTGTGGAATTAGACTCCTGCCAGTTACCAACCAGGTAACCTTGGGAAAATCACATAATCTCTCTCTGACTCAGTTTCCCTATATACAAAATTTTCCTATTTCATTAGGTTTTTGCAAGAACAAAATATAATGAGTAAAATGTCTGGCATATAACACAATAAACTGTCAGTACGTAGGTTTCCATTATTTGTATTGCTTCTATTTCATATAGCAAAGCAAGGGCTAGGATACATATTGATGGACCTGAAATGCATGCTCCCTACCTCGTCTTTCAAGTAAGAGATTGGGGGTTATAGCTATTCTGCTGTCCCAAATGAAAAAGCAAGCTATCCCATGAAGCAGTCTAGAGGTCGCCATTAAATCCACTTCCTAAAAGAAAACTTTTTCTTACAGCCTTCTAAAACTTCAGAAAAGAACCCCAGGGCCCTGAACTCTTTTAGTTACTTCCAAAAAACAGCTATAATCAAAAATGGGTTTGTCCTCAGAATACTGTTCGCCTGTTCCTCCACAGCCTACCGTTCTAATGTGGGAAAGTCAGTGTTCCCGGGAAATCAGCTCTACTGATAATCAAAGTGCTTGTATATAGCCAGGAGTTTCACATCCTTCCCCAACTTTCATCAAATTTGCTCAAAAATCACCAAATTGTAATTGCTCGAGTTCTTTTTCCAACTTCATCCCTAAGTTATTATCAATGAATATGTTAGTGAGCAGGGAAAGGGTTATAAGATCCACAGCAGGAAGAAGGTAAAAAACTAGAGTCCACGTGACCTAGTAATCAGGCGGCCAAGCCCTAATAATCCAGTTGATTTTGTCCACCATAAAAAAAATTAGAAACACAGAGGATGCAAAAACAAACAAAAGCTTAGAAGCAGAAAAGAATTAAATTTCAAATATACTAGTGACCATATAGAAAAATAGCAAATGGGAGAGAAAACGAAGAGTCAGAATTCCCAGGAAATGCATTAAACCATGGCTGTGAAAGACAAAGGGAATAGAAAGAGAAATAACAGAGACATCTACCTTCATTGCACTGAGTCTGACCAAAGGACAGTCTAATGACTCTCTCACTCCCATTAAATTAAACACAAATTGCTTCTGTTTCTAATTAACATCGGCCTCAGTCAAACGCGATGCGTCAAAGTCTTTCTTAATGCCTTTCCCATGCCAACGAAATATTATAACCAGAATGAAAGATCATGGCTGGTTTTCAAGCTTCCTGTAAAGTAGAGGCCAAACCTTATAGAAGGTATCTGTGAGAGTCATTGGAATTCTAAATGCATTTGCAAGGACTAGCTCTATTACAGTGCATGGCAAATGAATCCATAATGAGGAGATATCCCAGACCAATTGTTTCCAAATTATGCTTTGAGATTATCTTCATTTCTCTTTTTAAAATATGCTTTGTTATTTTTAGCTTGGCATAAGAAAGCTTTGGCTTTTCTGGCATCAATTTACACCTCCAGTTTCTACAGTGGCTCTCGCTACACGTTTACACCCCGGCTTGGCCACACCAGACTTAGATAGGTCCTTGTCATTCCTAGTAAATGCCTAACATCCTTTAAAAACCAGCTCAGATGAGTAAAACCTGTGCGAGCACTCCCAAGCGGAGTGGGAAATCGTTCCTCTGCGCTCCCAACACCTTATGTCTGTGCATCTATTGCTCTGCAGGTGGTCTTCAGTAAGCATCTTCTCTTCCAATGTCTGAACTCACCAGGTTAAGGGTATAGCCACAGTGCCAGACGGTATTAATAATCAAGTAACAGGAATCTATGGGAGCTGGCCTAAATTGAAAGGGCCGGGGGCGGGGGGGCGGGGGTGCCGAGGGGGGGTGAGGTATGTATGATAA
Source organism: Rhinolophus ferrumequinum (assembly GCF_004115265.2). Classification (NCBI taxonomy): domain Eukaryota; kingdom Metazoa; phylum Chordata; class Mammalia; order Chiroptera; family Rhinolophidae; genus Rhinolophus; species Rhinolophus ferrumequinum. The sequence goes on along the minus strand of NC_046307.1, from coordinate 27,912,090 downwards.
GCACATGGGAAGCTCATGGAATCCAAGGTAAGACCCAGGTAGAGACCAATATAAAAAATGCAAAGTCACCTGGAATTCAAGGTCACTCTCTCCCATAATGCATTCCAGTTCCTCCCTACATCTGCTTTGCCTTTTAATCACTACAGACTAACTTTTCTGTTATCAGTCTACACAGGAAAAGGGAAGGCTGCTAGTGGATGGACTCAGTTCCACCACAATTTCTGTACCTACAGGGCAGGAGTACAGCCATGCAAAAAAAAATCTCTTGTTGTCTCCTCTTTGATCCAAATCCCAGGGAAGGAAGAGATTGCCCAGCTTGAGTCAGGTGTCCACAGGGATCCAATATGCTAAAAATGGTCAGGGCTATGTGGTTTATGGGTTTGTTTGTTTGTTAATTTACTGTTAATTTTGTTTCTGTTACAGCTGATAGTCAATATTTTATTAGTTTAAGGTGTACATAGGGCTGTGTGCTTTAAACGCAATTAGTGGGGACACTGAAGAGGATCACTGTCAGCAAAGCAGAAGTCCCAAAAGGTGACTCCTATGCAGGCATTTTGTTGAACAGAAGGGACGGAGGGAAAAGGAGGAGGAAAGGATGGAGGGACAAATCCAAATACATTTGGAGGGCTCCCCCGTGGTGATAAGAGTCAAACCAGAAGTGTAGGAACGTAGTGTCTGTCATGCGGGGTCTCTAGTCCCGCTCCCCGCATAAGAATACAGGATATGGTGAGGCCAAAAAGGAACACCAACACAGCCATGGACGGGGGGTTCATACCACTGTAGTCTCGCTGGCGGCCGGGTTGGAGACACAGGAAGCAGGCTCCACACGATGCACAATCCGCCGTCCGTTTTTCTGCCAACCAACCAACCCCCCCCTCCCCCAGCATAGCCATGGCAGTTATATCAGTGGCCAATGACTAACCGGTAACAGCTGATGGCCAAGTAGTCACAGCTGACGGCCATCTACTACCTGAGCCAGCACCTTTCCACGTGAGGCCGACAGCCTGGAATCTGCTCCGAGACTCTGTCCCCACAGTGTCTTACTGGGGATGCTCACAAAATCTGGTGGTGGTGACATCATTGATGTACAGATGCATGATGAGTATATGCAAGTAAATAACCGCTGAAAATAGACCCTTACCTTTGAGAACATGGAGTCTGCTCAATAGCAGGGATCTGTAGCTTAGGAAAAATAAAAAACAGGTAGAGTTCACTGAAGAGCCCCAAACTGAAAACCCATATACCCGTCAGTGACCTTGGCTCCAAACAACCCTTTTCAGTGCAAAGAAAACCTACCAGAAGAAGAGGAGAAACACCCACCTACTCACACTAGAATGTAAATGTGTGCTCGCAGCAGAGAGAAAACTAGCTGCCCTTTGGATATCAGACTGTCGATAAGATGAAAGCGTTGATATAGTCAGTCTCCCAAAGTGTGGGCCACATCAGAATCTTAGCCAAGAAATCTGCACATGTAACGCGCTCCCAAGAAGCCTCTCGGGCAGCACAGCAGCACTCGGCAGCAGTGTTATAGGCAGCCTCTCAAATGACCTCCAGTGATCACCCTGTTGTAATCCTCTCCTGTAATGCACCAAGTTTGCTCTCTATGACCAACAGTATATAGCAGAAGTGATAGTATGTCACTTCCACAATTCAATTAGAAAAGATGTGGCTCCTGTGTCAAGCTCTTCTCTCTCTCTCTCTCTCTCTCATTCTTACTCTCTCTCACTTTGCTTCTCCTTCTCGTATTCCCTCTCCCTCTCTCTATCTTTTCTTAGATCACTCCTACTGGGGGAAACCATATCATGAGCAGCCCTATGGAGAGAACCCTGTGGTAAGAAACGGATGCCTCCTGCCAATAGCCACATGAGGAAGCTTAGAAGTGGATACTTCAGAAACTGTTACAACATCATCAGAGGCTCTGAAATCAGAACCATTCCCAGATCCTTACCCTTCAGAAACCATGTGAAATAATAAATGTTCATTGTTTTAAGTGGCTATGTTTTGGCGTAATTTGTGACACAGTAATAGATTATTAATACAGATAGCTAGTCTCCAAAGACTGCCTATCCCCGATTACTACTCTTCATATCAAAAGATGAAGTTTATTTCTCCTCCGTTTAAATCTGGGCTACCCTGTGACTGGTTTGAGCAGTAGAAAGGCTGCAGAAGTGACATTCTGGAACGTCTGAGCCCAGATCTTGGGACTAGCAGCTTCTACTTCCTACCACTGGAACCCAGCCACAAGCTGTAAGCAACCAAAGCCACACAGAAAGGACATGTGGAAGCGACCCAAGGTGCTCTGGCACCCCCAGCTGAGCTCCCGGCCCACAGCCAGCACTCACTCTGCACCATGGGACTGAGCTGTCTTGGCCATCCCACCCAATTGAGCCCCTCAGATGACTGCAGCCTCCCTCAAGACCCTGTAAACCAAAACTGCCCTGTCAACCCAAAGAATCATTGAAAAATAAATGATTGTTATTTAAGTCACTAATTTTAGGGGGAGTTCTCAATGTAGCAATGGATAACCAAAACATACTGTCATAGTCTAATGAATTCAGTCTTCAATGACTGGGTTCTGAGCATCAGTCTGTAAGTAAGGTATAGATATCTGTTCAGTGACCATTTCCAGCCAGAGAACTCGTGCCATGTAAGACAGCCCTGTACCAGGCATCTCCTTTGCACCCACCCTGATGCTGGGCACCTACCAAAGGCCAACTTAGGCTTTTGACATTGGCTCCCCCCGTTTCATGCCTGCTTCTAATAACAACGGGAAGCAGTAACATTCACTGAGCTCTGCTTAATGCCAGGCACCGTCCTCAGTTCTTTATTTCTCTTAATTTATTAAGTTACTATAGCAGCCCTATGAGGCAGGTCATTTTGTTAGCTTCAGTCTCCATATGGGGCAGCTGGGGCTCAGAGAAGTGAACTTGCCCAAACTCACAGAGAGCTAGGAGGTGGCAGAGCCGGCTGTGGGACCAGGGCAGTCCAATCCCGCACTCCTGTTCCTAACCACGACTCCACACTACCCTCCGTCCTACCAGGTAGATGCTGTTGTTACCTCTGTTTTAGGGACAAGGAACCTGAGGCTTCAGGACAGCGAGCTCTGGCATAAAGTTCACACAGTTAATAAACTGAAGAGCTAGAAGAAACCCTTCCTCTAACACCTACGTTCTTACACACAACCCTTTCCTGCATCCCCACGTTTGGAGAATGAGCAGATTGTAGCAGGATCTGGTCCCGTCACTTAATCTCAACTCTTCTCAGCTCTACCTCATTGGGTGTTCAAAGAGCAAGGGTCCGTGAATCACACACCTGTGGTACGTAAACTCAGGAGCTCCTTAATCCGTATTCCTCTCTTTAGGAGAAGACTGTCAGAATTGAGAAATGCTCCTTTACTCTTTAAATACTTTGTGAGCAGCTGGCTCATTTTCAGGGACTCAGAAGAAACTCACCATATTTAGAAGCTCAGAGAAGGAAAAAAAAGAAGTCAGCAAATTCACACATCTGCCCTAACCCCCGACATGATTCAAGGGTCAACTGAGTAGTTCCCACTTATCCAAGGGGGATCCGTTCCAAGACCCCCAGTAAATGCCTGAAACCAAAGACAGTATCAAACTCTAGATACACTATGTTTCCTCCTGTACATACATACTTATGATAGATACAGTTTAATTTATAAATTAGGCACAGTAAAAGATTCACAATAACTAATAAAATAGAACAATTATAACAATATACTGTAACAAGTTGTGGGAACACAGTCTCTCTCTTTCTCTCTCTCTCAAAATATCTTATTGTTCTGTACTCACCTTTCTTCTTGTGAAGATGTGAAATGATACAATGCCAAAGTGACGAGATGGAACGAGGTGAACGACGTCGGCATCGTGATGTAGCGTTAGGCTACTATTATTTGAACACAAGTACTGCGATTCTGGAACAGTCGACCTGATAACCAAGATGGCTACTAAACGACTAACGGTGAGGCGGGTATACAGCGTGGAGAGCGCTGGAGGTCGGGAGGACTCCCGCGAGACGGGGCGAGATTTCATCACGCTACTCAGAACTGTGCGCCATTTAAAACTTACAAGTTGTTTACTTCTGGAATTTTCCATTTCATAGTTTTGGACTTCAGTCAGTTGACCGAAGGGACCTGAAACCACAGATAAGTGGGGACTACCATATATTACGTTGGTGTAAAAGTAATTGCAGTTTAAAAGGTTAAAAATAATTGCAAAAACAGCAATTAATTACATGTACACCAACCTAATAACAGCACATTTGAGTCCTTGCAATAGGGACCCTCGAAGCCTGGAATGTTTACCATCTGGCCTCTTTCAGAAAAAGTTTGCCAACCCCTGGTCTAGAAGAAGAAAAATATATATTGTACTCCATATTATTAACCTGCATTTTATCCATCTTTGAGTGATGTTTTAATAGAGGTCAATGCAAAGTATTCTGGGAGAACCATTGGAACCTTTTGGTTTTTTTTTTTTTTGGTGTTTTTTTTTTTGGTTTTTTTGTTTTTTGTTTTTTGTTTTTATGTATCTGATTTATTTCACTTAGCATAATATCCTCTAGGTCCATCCGTGTTGTCACAAGTGGCAAGATTTTATTCTTTTTTTTTTTAATTTTATTTTTTAATTTATTGGGGTGACAATTGTTAGTAAAATTACATAGATTTCAGGTGTGCAATTCTGTATCACATCATCCATAAATCACACTGTGTGTTCACCACCCAGAGTCAGTTCCCCTTCCATCACCATACATTTGATCCCTCTCACCCTCATCCCCCACCCCTCAACCCCCTTACCCTCTGGTAACCACCAAATTACGTTCCCCAGATTAATTTTCAAACCCGTGGCCATCCTGTGGTCACCGACTGCCCTCCAATCCCCTCACCCTCCCCCCCACCCCCCACCCCTCCCGCCCATCTAGCAACCCTCAGTTTTTCCTCTTTGTCTACAAAACTGTTTCTGATTAGTTCATTCACTTATTCTTTTCTTTAGAATCCGCAAATAAGTGAGATCATATGGTGGAACCTTTAAAAGGTCCCATATATGTGGTTTATAGCTGCCAACTATATAAAGTTCAGGCTTCGTATTGCAAACAAACCACTCAAGCTATATTTACTCAAAAATAAGAACTTTTATAAAATAATATGATTTGGGGTTTTTCTCCATCGGTCAGAATTCAGTCCGATAACAGAACCATTATCACTATTCCAGTAATAGGAAAATTATTAAGTGTTTAGGAAACAGAAAGAAAGTTATTGTTTATTATACAAATGATACTTTACATAATTGTGGGAGAAGCTGGGGAAGAAAATGTCTGAAAAGTGTCACTGGAGGGTCAGGGGACGGTCATTGAGCAGCCTTCCTGAAGCGTCGCCTATGGGAACAAACCGGGGCACAGGGGGAAGCAATGAGGTGACAGAAAATCATTTGCCTACCAATGTCTACAGTGATATTGCCTGTTACACCTCCTCTCCCTTTTAAGAGTTCCACTTGCACCCATTTAAAGAACAGGAATGCACCCCAATATTCTATCCTTTGGAGAAATTATAATACTTTCCGTCACACCGGAGTGAGAATGGTCCTCATTCAAATTCATCTTCATCCCTGTATATAGTAAGTGACAATGATATTCAAGTTCTACTTCTCTGCAGAAGATCTTGTATCACTCCGACTAAGCGTTCCAGTCTCAACTTTATTGATTTTGACTTTATTGATTTTTTCAAAACTTCCAGAACAGTGATTGGGTGAGTGATGGTTTTAAAACACGTTTGCAAGTTCACTGACACTTCTCCCATGAAATTTTTGAGTCTAATTCAACATCCCCTTGATTATAGGCTGGCCTTAGTGACTTCTTCAATGGGATAGAATGCAGGAGAAGTGATAGCAGGAGACTTCTGTGGCTGGGTCAGAAAAAGCAATACAACTTTTACTTGGCGTTTTCTCTCTCTTTAGAACACACATCCCTGGAGCCCTGAGCTATCATGGACAAAGTCCAATTACCCAGAAGCCACCATGCTGGATTTACATAGACCACGCAGAGCTAGAGAGCGATGTCTAAGGAGGCCTGGCTGATCCAGCCCCAGCTGTTCCAGATGCTTAGCCAAAGCTGGGAGTAGCTTTCAGATACTCTCACTCTCCGGCCTCCAACATGTCCCAGCCCTCATCAAGTGCAGCACAAATAATTTCTCCATGGAGCCCTGTTCAGACTACAAATGTGTGTCTGTAATGTTGTCGAGGGTTAAGTCTTAAGTTTTGGGGTGCTTTATTATGTAGCCATCATAATTGAAACAGAATGCAAAACAATTGTCCAGACAAGCCATAGAATTCTAACTCAGAACAGGGTTAGGCTGAGCTGCCAAATATAAAAATGTGCACGCACCAATATATCACTACGGAAGTTTATTCATCCATGTCCTCCATCCATCCAACAAATATGTATGAAGTGTCTACTTTGTGTGCTGGGGATTCGGTGGCAAAGAGAGAAACGATCTCTGCCTTGACGGAGTTTTCAGTCCACTGTGGGTTAGACACTGAAGGAGTAATTTATGAGTGTTACAAAAGGGAAAACCCAGGATGCTCTGTCAGATAACAAGACACACGTCTTTTCTGGAAATTTCTTAAAGATACATTCCCTTTAATTAGTAAGAGTCTTTTAGATTCTGGCAATGTTCCAGGTAGAGAGATGGGGAAGAAAAAAAATATATCAATTTACAAGTTCATCAAGTGCAGGCGTCCTGGGTTACAAGGGTTTATGGTGGCTGCTTTCAACGGTGCCAATCAGCTGTCTTTTCTCTGGATCAAACGTACATGGACGAGATGCTAATTGTATGCATTCTCCTGGGCCTACTTTGAAATTATTTACAATGATGAAACCGTAAGATCATCTTGTCTCAGAAACACTGCTGTACAGAGCGGCCATAGTTTGGTTGCAAATCGAAATTACTCACACGATCTATATTAGTAGCTAAAAGCTTTCTCATCAGGCTGCTGATAATGAAGTTTGCTAACCATTCTAGTGCATAAAGGAGAATTATGAAAACTGATTCAGTCTAATTATCAAAGGGTCGGGGTTTTTCCGCTCTTCTCAAAATGTAGTCATTGGAGCGGCTTAAAAACTCGTTGTCCAGAATTTAAATTGCCTATTGCCAAGGCTCAGTGACTGCTCCAGGAATGAACGAAAGTGCTTAAAATCTCCGGACTGTTTGATTACAGGTACCCGTCCACCATTTGCTCGGTCATGTACAACTGTGCAATTAAAACAAATGGTGGCACGTAAAAGGCTGACTGAGGTAGATTTGGCCTGCAGGCAGAGTGCCAGTCTGCTCTAAGGAAGTGCCGGGCATAGTGGGGAAAACAATGAACAGAAAAGGCACAGGCCCCATGGAACATAGTGTCTTGGCACCTTCTAGTCTAATGAGGGAGAAAGACCAGCAAATGGGCATCGGTGATACAGTGCGTAAGAGCTGTGTGGCAGGGAAGCTGTGCAGAGCGGCATGGGATTAGGGGCCACCAAGCGGAGGAAGAAGCAGCCTCTCAGCCGAGGCCTGTGTAGGAGTCAGCAAGGCCAAGATCGGGGCCCAGGGAGAGAAGAAAGCATCATTCAGGCTGAGTCCAGGTGCAAGCTAAGACACACCTGGAGACTCAGAATGTTAGGAGAACTAAACAAATGCACTAAACAAATTCACAATGACTGGCAGATCGGGAGGCAACATGGTGAGAGATAAGGCTGGACGGGTAGGGAAAGGGGGCAGTCTAGTCATGGAGGACCTTAGAAGCCGTTTTAAAGAGGTTCAACTTGCTATTCCTCAGATAGCTCATTTCTAACACAAAACAGACATGTGGAGCTAGCACCTCAAAAATAATTTGTTTTAAGGAGATTCACTTTTATGAGGATCTCTAAAAATTGGATAAATGAGAGTCAGTTCTTCACTGGTCTGAGGGCAAGAAGACAAAGAACCTGGAGTTCCCATTCTCGTGCTCACAGTTTTTTAATTGCAAAGACGAGTAGCTGTTTACTCCTCAACCCACTTGGCTCTAACCTCTGTCTTCCCAGCAGACTGGAGAGGGAGGCCACAGAACAAAGTCTGAAAGCTTGGAAAATGTCAGCCTCTGTTCTCAAAGGGAATTATCCAGCAAATAAGATAAGGATTATGGTTTCTGACATGCACAAGAGTCGGTAAACAGTGAGAGCTTAGAATTGTCAAAGATTTTCTTTCGAATGTAAGAAAGACTCCTGTGTAGAACATGTATGCCTTTTATTGGGGTCTCAGAAAAATCATGTACCTTACAGTTTAGTACACAGCACATGCGAATATACTACCATCACTTGGTAACAACCAGTCTTACCGTAGACAAAGTGGTTACACATCTGTAAATGTACTAAGTAATGGAATGACCCCCTCTCCTGAAAGTTGCCCTGTTTGCAGAAACAGCCTGAGCCAAGTTTAGGGTCTCCCAGATTGAATGCTAGACATATAGTATACCCGTCCTGGTGCTGGGGGGTGAGAAAATAGAGGTGAATTAAATGTAAGTTACAGTCCGTTGAAAAAGTTCAGACACAGTCTGATGACATGGGGCGGGCAGGGCTTCTGGGGAAAACACAATTCTGTGTCCTGGAAAAATTCACACTTTCCCGAACCCCCCAGACGAAACTCAATATAAGAAACCCCTGAGCTTAAAACAGACGAAGCAAAAAGACAAATGTATTGGAGTTTCCTATTGCTACTATAACAAATTACCACAAACGTAGTGGTTTAAAACTACACACATTGATTATCATATAGGTCTAGAGATCAGAAGTCCAAAATGAGTCTTATAGGCTAACGTCAAGGTGTCAAGAAGGCTGCGTTCTTTCTGGAGACTCGAGGGGAGAACCCATTCTTGGCCTATCCGAGCTTCTGGAGGCTATCCGCATTCGTTGGTTCATGCTCCCTTTCTCATCACTCTGTTCTCTTAATCTCATCCTCTTTTTTTCACTCTTGCCTCCCTCTTCCCCTTTTAAGAACCTTGTAATTATGTTGGGCCCGCCCAGATAACCCAGGGTCATCTCCCTATTTCAAGATTCTCAGCTTCATCACATCTCAAAGTCCCATTTTGCCATGTGAGGTAACACAGTCATAGATCCCAGGGATTAGGACACGGACATCTTCAGGGGGACAATATTCTCCTCTACCACAAAAGGAGAGCAGTCGGTAAGATCTGAGGACAAGACTCGGAGTAAATGAACCAGGAAATATAAAGGGTGTGCTACTTCCTGCAATAACTCCTCATGTGAATAAAGTATCGATAGTTCCAAAATCTGTAATTTGCCGTCCCTTAAAAATGAAGGATTGAGGGCCGACCTGGTGGCTCAGGCGGTTGGAGCTCCGTGCTCCTAACTCCAAAGGCTACCGGTTCGATTCCCACGTGGGCCAGTGGGCTCTCAACCACAAGGTTGCCGGTTCAACTCCTTGAGTCCTGCAAGGGATGGTGGGCAGCGCCCCCTGCAACTAAGATTGAACACGGCACCTTGAGCTGAGCTGCCTCTGAGCTCCCGGATGGCTCAGTTGGTTGGAGCGCATCCTCTCAACCACAAGGTTGCCAGTTCGACTCCCGCAAGCGATGGTGGGCTGTGCCCCCTGCAACTAGCAACGGCAACTGAACCAGGAGCTGAGCTGTGCCCTCCACAACTAAGACTGAAAGGACAACAACTTGAAGCTGAACGGCACCCTCCACAACTAAGATTGAAAGGACAACAACTGACTTGGAAAAAAAGTCCTGGAAGTACACACTGTACCCCAATAAAGTCCTGTTCCCCCTCCCCAATAAAAAATCTTAAAAAAAAAAAATGAAGGATTGAAAGGGTACCAAGTTTCAGTTGGGAAGATGAAAAAGTTCTGGAGATGGAAGGTGGTGATGATAGCACAACAATATGAATGTGCTGATAATGCCACTGAATTGTGCACTGAAAAATGATAACTGCTATGTTATATATTTTTTACACAATAAAAGAATATGAAGGACTAATTGAAAGAGTCTGTAAGTCCAGAAAAAAAATTATGCAATGGCCCTGGACCAAAAGAGCGACATCTACCTTAAGTAGATACCCTTCTTGTAATAACTCCCTGAAAAAGGAGGTGTGGAATATCCTCAGCCCTGACGCTGAATCTTCTCCTTGTTTCGTTTTCCTCCTAAAGCGTTAGGATTTATCACAGGTCCTGTTCATTAAGCCAACATGTTTTCATGATGTTTTTTTTTTTTTAAGTTACATTAATGCAGGAGAGGTCAGTCAAGCAAACAGATTTCTACTGGAGCTTTTGACTGGTTTATTTTTCTAAGTGTCTATCCTCATTGATCAGCATCATGGTTTTAATCTCTCTCTCTCTCTCTCTCTCTCTCTCTCTCTCTCTCTCTCTCTTTCTCTCTCGTTCTCTCTCCCATAAATACAAACACACTTACACAAACATGCATATATCTAGACATGAAGTCAGTATCCACATGTCAAAATATTCTATAGGTTCCTCGATGAAAACCAGCCAGATTGCTTGGACAGGCTTTCCATAGACTCAACAATGAGGCCGTGGAATGAATTTTTCACTTATTTATCAGTTCATTTGGGCCAACTGTAGACACAGTGTCAAACAGACTAGTCTCAAAATCGATGGTCCACTTTTACCCCAAAGTAACAACTAGGAACCAGTGAGAGCCGTTCTCTTCAGTGCAGCGTATACCTGGAGCCAATCTGTGACGAGAAGAGTCCAAGGGTGGGGAAGGTTAGCAGCCCCAAATAACACACACGTAAAGGTTCTTAGGCTTCTGCCAACACCTTCAGGCTGCTTTAATTGCTTCTTCGGGGCTGGTTTCACACAGAAAATGGAGTCATTTCCAGTGGTACTCGTCTAGTTCTCTCAGCATTGGTGTGGAAGGAGGGGAAGGGCACAGAAAACTTGAGTCACTCTCCTAAACCTGCAAGAGAGATATTTTTAAGTAACTTACAGAATATTACACAACTAATATCAAGAGAATACAGCCCAAATCTGTCTTACTCAAAGTCTTACCACATTTCTGCTACATCCCTCACTGAGTCAGCCCTCAGGAAAAGAATTAGCCAACATTTGTCCTCAACAAATACGGTGCGGTTCTTCCTATCTCCTGCCCCCGTTTCAGCAGCCATCTCCCGCATGCTCTTAGGGGAGTCCAGTCCCCCTGCCACACACATCTATTGAGAAAGAAAGTATTATGTGGAACAAACTTTCATGCTAACTACAGCTAGGATTTACCAGATGCTAACTCTGTGCTTGAACTGTATTACACGTCTCCTGCATTTAACACGTCAAATCTTTTTCTGAGATATGACAGGTGATGCTGAGATCTAAGAAGTCATTAGCAAAACCAGAGCCTGAATTGATGCCACCAGACTGAGTTCTAGGCCTTTCTATTCCATCACATTGCCTTTGGGCCCTGACTCCATCTTCCCTACCTTAGTAAATGTTAGTGAGTGGAGTACAATGTTGATTTTGTTGTATAAACATAGCACACCAGGGAGGAAGTGGAGACAGCAGAAGAACAAGGAGCCCTTAGCCAAAGGAAGAAAGGACTTTTCTATAAACAATGCTCTCTTACATTTTGCTTTCCAAGAATTTCTGTATAGCAGTAAGGACTCTATGAAATACACTTGTGTTGGAAAGCACAAGAATGCATCAATATTCCTTCTGTTTTCTATTCCTTGGGTTGAAGGAGCTTGGTAGAAATTGTTCCTTCCCCCGTGAAGCAAACACTGATCCTAAGAGATATACAAGAAAAGATGGATCCAGAGTCGGCCTTCCTAGCATCACAAAGTCCTCTCACTCCTATAACCACGATCCAAAAACATCTTAGAAAACTAGACTAAGACATTTCCTAAGAGATTAGTTCACAAGAGGTTCATTATTTTTTTGAATGAGGCTGGAGTGGAAATCCTCCTGTGAAAACAGCCTTCCCAGAGTAAAGTTATTTCCTGTTTCAAGATCTCCGGGGCCCAGAATACTGGCTCAGAGCACCCCTTTGCAAAGTCAGGGAGGGATGTGGTGTGAAGGCAGAAAAGACTTTTCATAGACATTCAGGTCAAAGAGCAAGAGAAGATTCAAGCTGGATCTTGATTTCTCTTTTCTTTTCTTTTTCCTTTTTCTCAGCCAGTAAAGCCACCCAAGAGATTGCTGTAATCCTTCTACCGACCAAAAAACTGAAGGTTTGAAAGGAGGGTTTCTAAGCTCTTAATTTTTAACTTTGTAGAAAGAAACCTTTTCTCTTCAATTAAGCAGAGAAGCAAGCGAATGCCCCCCAACTACTGGTAAACAACCTTGAAAGAAACTGATCTGGGCAAATGGGTGTGTAAGGGTACTTGTTCTCCTTTGAAAGTGACAGAAAACATCACACAATTGTCAGACAGTAAGTCTCTAGCCTGCAACCCAGGACAATGGGAACCTTCTCATGGATGAAATTAATGTGCAGAAAATCCCTCGGTGGGCAGTATGTACTGTCCAGGGAAGTTGGTGCCTGAGCTGAGAAGAATCACTCAAATGCAACAAATAGCTCCAAGATGGAGCTAAGCTGATCAACGTGATTTTTGTGCCTATTGCTTGAGCTTGTAAAATTTAGAATTAAAGAGAAGAATGAAATCTTCCATTGACGGGTCTCCTGCATTTGTTTCTGTTCTCTTGCTGGTCACAGCATTTGAAAGCTCCGAGCCAAGTGGTACTGGATGTGCAAGGAAAATTTCCTTTCATCTGACTGACATCAGGCTAAGGTCAAATTGTGAAGTTAGCTGAAGTCTTATGGTATGACTGGAAAATAAAGCCCCTGGGTTCCCACACTGGCCCTGCCACCGTCTCCATGGAGAATCAATCCTGGACTTCACTTATTCTTCTCTGTAAAATGAAAGTTTTGATGAGATCATCTCTAGCGTTGACATAAGCCCTCACAATGTTGATTTCTAACTCTGTCTCTGGTCCCCTTTTATTTCCCTCTATTTGAAGTCTCTCTCCATCAGTGTTGTCTTTTGTCTACTACATTACAAAGCAAAAGACTACCACAGGTACAACTGCAAATGATAATGTCTGTAAATACTATCTGATTTAAAATACACACACACACAGCCAAGAGGATTATAAGAGACTATTATCTTCATTTAGCAAATGCAGAAACTGAGACTCAGAGAGATTAACGTACTTGCCTAAGATCACAGATCAAGAAGAGGGTCGTGTCTGGATTTGAATCCAGGACGAGGTGACCCTGAAGCTCACATTATCCTTACTACATCCTGCGGTCTGCCTGTGGGCCTGGACCTCTTCTATGAGTCTCATGGCAAATGGCTCTTCTACTCAGCTTGAAGCCCCTAAGTTTCCAGTAAGTCTCTGTTCCCCATCAAAGCTTACTTGTCCTATCTCTCATTTCCTCCAATGCCTATCTGTTTTGCACACATTTTCTTTCTGATAGAGGACTTAGTACATATTACAATCTGCTTATGAAAAAGAGGAAGAAACTGAAGACGGAGGAGGCAGCTTGCTCAATTTCATAGAGTATTTACTCTAGTAAGGCCCAAATAAATATAGTCTGTCAAAACACACCACTTTTGAAGCTATCATATAAAGTCACGGACCACTAAAATATCACTAGATTCTCTTAGATTAATGTATTAACTCATGGGTACTTTTTTAAACAATTAAGATATGGTTTCTTCCATAACAAAAAGAATACAAGTTTACATTGGACAATTTGGAAACTACAGCAAAGTAAGACAAGAAAGAAACCCATTCATAATTCACCCAGAGTAGAGCACCGTTAATTTTATCCAATTTACTTCCAATAGTTTTTCTTTCTCTCTCTCTTCCTTGGCATCATTTCAGTTTTATTTATTTTTTAATAAGACATTTTTTTCTGATTATAAAAAGTGTGTGGTCCACAATGATACATACCCATCGGAATGGCTAAAATTTTACAGACACCAACAAATACTGGCAAGCCTGTGGAGTAACAAGAACTTGCTTACATTGTTGGCGAGAGTATAAAATGGTACAGTCAGTTTGGGATAGAGCCTGGCAGTGTCTTACAAAACCCTAGGATCCAGAAATCCTACACCCGAGTATTTACCCAAGAGAAGAACAGATGCCCACAAAAAGATTTGCATAAGAATGTTCCTAACAGCTTTATTTATGATAACCAAAAACTGGAACTAGCCCAGGTATCCATGATAGGAGGATGGAAATACAAACAGTGGCCTATTCATACCAGCCCCAGCAAAAGAAACAAACTACTGATACTGACAACAGAATGGGCAGACCTCAAAAACATTATGTTGAATAAAAGAAAAGTTACACAAAGGTACTACAAAACTGTATCATCATACCATATGATTCCACGTACATGAAATTCTATAACAAGCAAAACTAATCTATTCCAGGAAAACAAAATTAGAGCAGAAGTTGCTTTTGGGATGGGGATTGGCTGGAATGAGGGAACTTTCTGGGATGATGACAATGTTCTGTATCTCAATCAGGATTTGTCAGAACCCACCGCATGGTACATGAATTTGTGCATTTCATTGTAAGTAAATCTTAGCTCATAAGAAAAAAAAAGTACACAAAGAAATATTGAAGTTTAACAATACTCATGATGAAGTGTATTGATGTCAACAACTTCCTTTGAAATGCATCAAAAATTAAGATGGACTAAATAGAGGAATGGATAGATACCGTGTTTCCCCGAAAAAAAGACCTAGCCAGACCATCAGCTCTAATGTGTCTTTTGGAGCAAAAATTAATATAAGACCCGGTCTTATTTTACTTATAGTATGCAATAAAGCAAGTGTAGTAAAATTGTGGAATCTAGGGGTAGGTATACGGATAAGCATTCTAAAATTCTTCCAAATTTTCTATAGGTTTGAAAATTGTCATAATAAAATGTCAGGGGGCAGATTAAAAAAAAAAGAAGAAGAAGAATTGCAGAAAGTATGGAATACTCAAAAAGTTCAAAGAAATAAGACTCTCCCAAAATACTACTGCCCAACAACAATGTTGAAAACAATAGTGAACTGCTCCCTATCCTTTTTTTTTCATATTTAGAGGTGTGAGTGGACATTTTACAAAATTAGTACCAAACCGATTTTATCTTCTTATTATGAAGTGGTATTTTATCTATGGTACTTTCTCAGATCATTAACTATTCTTCAAAATTATTGTAATACAATTTATTTAAATAAAGGTTGAAAATTTTAGGTTATCTTTCGTGCGTAATAACATGTAGATGAATATGCACGAGGAAATACACATTTTGCCGAGGGCTTGATATCCACCCTATGCTTTCACCAGTAGGAAGTGCTTTTCATTGTGCTTTAAAGAGTGGGCATGAGTCTAACCAAGTCCACCACCTACTACACTGTTACCTTGGGAAATTTACTAGATCTTTCTAGATCTACTTCTTCTGTGCTCTGAAGTAGTACATGGGCTGTGCCTACCCCTGAGCCTGGCACGCAGCTAACTCCCAATAAATGGCAGCCATCATTATTTCACCCAGTGACGTTACTTGTGCGCTGTGACAGCTAGCTGAGGATATTTCAAAGGAAATATGCAGGGAAACACAGCAAGAACCATACACATAATGAGGACCATGTCTAATTTGATTTAGTATCAGCAGGTCCTACACAGTTTCAATCACATACTAAGAGGTGCTCAATAAACATAAGCAGAATAAACAAGTAATGAATGAATGTACAAATAAGAGGGCAGCTACCTGGCTTCAACTCACCTAGGCATGAGGCCAGCCTCAACCTCCCTTGTAAGTGCTTCCTGTCCCTGTCCCTCTGGAAGCAGCTGAACACATCTCTCCTTTGTTAGCTGAAATTAGATAATACACCTCGATTAACCGGGAAACCCGAGTCAAAGTCTGGCTCTATCCAAGATATTGGTAACAACTTTCCCGTTATCTATTAGACTGTTACAATAGTCCCCAAGGAGGGAGGGCTATACAGCATGTCATTCTCCTCCTTGTTCAGATGAGAAAACTGAGGCCCAGAGAAGTGAAATGGTTTGTCCACATTTCCTCCTCCAACCGGGGGACACACAGGTGACGACCTCTACAGGCCCTTCTGGCTCTAAGGGTCTTAGACTGCAGCATTTCCTTCTGAACCACTGCCTGCTTGCAAACAGGTTCTCCCGTGGAACTGTCCTTTATGCTACATCCTTCTGTGTTCCTTCCCCTCAGTGCTCCCTTCCCCAAAACCAGCTGTCAGGCTGTGCTAGGGATTTTTCACAGCAGAGGGGGCTGCTGAGCGAAATCGGGCTTTCTCCAAATAAGGAAGAGCCGTGCCTGCCTGCTGAGATGCGTGCAGCTTGAGTTCCTCATTCCATCCAGAGTTCTGTGAAGACTCTTAGGTCGCAATAGTACAAAATATAATCCACGCGGAACATGCGCTCTGCTCCTAGCTCTGCCAATAACAACTTGTCAGTCCAGGAAAGTCCTTTCATGGAAATGTAAAAAAAGTCCTCGCTCTGGGCTTCTCAAACCTGGCTGCATCTCAGAATCTCTTAGGCTGCTTATGAAATACACAATCTGCCCCCCACAAACCTATTAAATAAGAATCTCCGGGGGTGGAACCTGGAAATCTATAATTTCACATTTTAAGATCCCAGGGTTCCCACATTTGGGAACCACTAATCTAGATAAACTGGAAGATTCTTTTTTTCATGCTAAGATTGAAGATTCAAACTGTGTGGACCTCGCTCCCACACCCATAAAATACTACTGCTTTTATTTCTGGTTCATTGGTAATTGATTGACAAGAGAATCGTCTTAAGAATGATTTGACCGCAGCACTGTCTGGTAGAAATAGAACATGAGCCACAAATAGAACATGAGCCACAAATTTTTCACATTTTCTAGTAGTCACTTTAAAAAAGTTAAAAGAGACAGGTAAAGTTAATTTTAATAGTATATTTTATTTAACCCACTATATGCAAACTATTATTGTTTTGACTTGTAATAAATATAAAAAATGATTGGGAAAGTTGACTTGTTTTTCTTTTGTGAGATCTTCCCGATCTGGTGTATATTTTACCTGCACAGCATACGTAATTTGGGCTTGCCACATTTCAAATGCTCATAGCCACATGTGGCCAGTGGTTACCCATATTAGACAGAGCTGTTAAGCCACGTCAGTAGGAGACAGCGCAGTAATCAATTAGCAGTGTCCAAGGTGAACAAGGAATTGGAGGGGAGGCACATATGCTATATAGCTGCCATCACTAGGTAGTGGATGCCAAATGACCTATTTTCTAGTTCTCTGGAGATCAGACAAAAAAGACAAAAAAAAAAACAAAAAACAGAGGTCACTAGACCTAGGACTCATTCTTGGGGAGGAAACAGGAAACCCACACTAGTAGTTAGTGGTTAGAAGCCACTTGAGTACATATAACCAACATCAAAATAAGTAAGAAAAAAGATTTAGCCAGGAGTGGGTAGACTAGGCCAACACTTGAGAACATATTTTGTATTCATTTTATAAAAATAATCTTCTTGACTCAATATAATGGGCCTATTCAAGGACTACTGGCTGGTTTATAAGGAGCATACATGTTGTGACTGCTCGCTCGCACTGTGAAAGCATTCAAGAGTCAGGTAGAAATAGAGAAGGAAGATTTACTCAAGTGAGAGAAGGGTCGTCTGGGCAGAGTCTGCTGGAAACGATTGCAAACTACTGCATCGAGCGTTTGTTTGTCTCAAGTTTTATATTTTCGAACCAGGATGTAAATCGCTTCGGCCTGTAGTAGAATTTTCTACTGGGTTCAGCTTTATCCGTTGGGATGAGAAGGTGGAGTTAAGCTGGTTACTGCAACCTTTGCATATGTTATGTAGATTTAAGTTGGAGCTAGGAGTGGAAACCACACAGATGCAAAACCTTTCCCAAGTCACAGGGCCAGCACTGAGCAGAAGTAAACAGAAACACTGAAACTGGTCTGCATAGTAAATGTATAGGAAGCAGAATCCTTAAGTCTTGTCGGAAAGGAAGCGGAGAAAGAAAAGTTTTCAGAAAGTCCCAAGGTAAATGACACTTGTTAAATCAAATTGCACCAGAGATCCAAATCGCAAAACAGAGGATACACAGAGGATACACCATTCTAATCCCGTCTTAATAATTCACAGTGCGGCTGGATCTCCACTAGGAGAGCTACCCAGCTGATACACAGCAGAAGTGAGACAGGAGGGTACCTAGGCCATGAAAATGATGTGATCAGGAACCATAATAGATCATGTTTCAAATTTACAATTTTAAGAAGCACTTTACTATCCTTTTTCATTTGTTCCTTATGACTTAGGGGACATGTAGGTGGGGTGCATGTGCCCATTTTTCAGACTGGAAAACCTAGGTTCGGAGAGGTATCTGTTTGCCTACGTCTCATAACCAGGGAGTGAACAGCATAGTCTCTCCACAGGAAGCTCTCTGGTCCATATGGGAATCCAACCTTGGCCTCATTACCCGTGAGCTCTCTCGACAACTACTTACCTGAGGAGGCTATAAATATCGTTAATTCACTTTTCAAAGGCCTTTCCTCTTCTAATAAATTAAGTTGCAGTTAGCCTCCTACCCACCCCCTCCTCTGTGTCTGCATCTGCACCTCCCCTGCTGTCTCTAATCATTTGTCTCCCTGGAAGGCGTAAATGCCTTTGCCTCCGGCAAGGATGGCTTTCTACAGCACCACTTGGAGCCGCGGCCAGCTTGCAACGTAGAAGCCGCACTTCCCTTTGCTGTCTGAGTCCAGATAACAACTTGCAAAGTCACTCAGGGAAGCATGGAAGGGTTTCAAGCAGGAAAGGGATGTGATGAGATGGGACGGTGTGTAGGGCAAGTGAACAGTTGAAGTGGAAAGAAGGAGAACCGGAAAAAAAAAGAAGAAGCCGGGAATCCTCCTCCTCCTCGTCGTCATCAGTATTGGCTTTTCTTGTCTTCAGCTTTCAGCTTGTACCACTTCCTTCCTCGGGCAGGCCTTACCTGTCCCACCTGCCTGAAGAGCCATCCCATCACTGTCTATCAGATCATCAGCCTTGAATTGCCTCACAGCCCCTGTCACTCTCAGATGTTTTTGTTTACTACTACCTGGCCCACCCCAGATTGACTATAAGGTCCATGAAAGCACAAACCCTATCTGTTTTAGTCACTGTTCGATCCACAGATTTTACAACCACACCTGGCCCGTAGTAAATATTCATTAAACATTAATTGAATGAATGAATGAATGAAGGGCTGAGCTAAGTACTTAACCACCATTTATGCTAACCAAAGAAATTAAGTCTTATTTTTTGCTTTTTACAGATTCCCATAATCTAAGGGTGACGAGATAAGAGTTTGTGATCTGCATACTATAACGTCACCAGTGATCCTAATCCCCAAACCCAAAATACTTTTCTCAACAAAACCTTTCCTCATTCATTCCTGCCTTGCTTCAACATTGGACACTACTGACCATGCGTTTCTCATAAAAAAATCTCTTGTGAATTCCACTCAATGCAGCATTATTTATAATGGCCAAGATATGGAAGCAACCTAAGTGTCCATCAATAGACGACTAGATAAAGAAGACATGATACATATACAGTGGAATAGTACTTCGCCATAAAAAAGAATGAAATCTTACCATTTGCAACAACATGGATGGAACTAGAGGATATTATGCTAAGTGAAATAAGTCAGACAGAGAAAAAAAATACAATATGATTTCACTTATATATAGAATCTTAAAAAAATAAAATAAATGAACAAATAAAACATAACACTCATAGATATAGAGAATAAACTGCTGGTTGCCCGCTGGGAGTGAGGGGGGTTGGAGGGCTGTGTGAAAAGGGTGAAGGGATTAAGAAGTACAAATCGGCAGTTACAAAATAGTAGGGATACATAGTACAGCATAGGGAATATAGTCAATAATATTGTAGTAAATATGTATGGCGCCAGGTGGATACTAGGCTTACCCAGGGGATCACTTTGTCAGTTATAAAAATGTCTAACCACTATGCTATACACCTGAAACTAATATAATATTGTATGTCAACTGTAATTGAAAAATAAAAAAATTAATTACATTTGACTAGAGAAGTACATATAATGTACATTTTCCTTTGCCCTATTTGTATTCTCCAAAATTGTGATATTATTCTTGAAGTGTTTTTATTTTTCTCAAATATAGCTTTATATTTGCTCATTATAACAAAGTTAAACAATAAAGAAATTTAAAAGGCAAAATCTACTCATCTACTTATTGGCGCCACCACCACCATCAAATCCCAACCCCAAAGTAAACACCCAATTAAACATTTTGGTGTTGGGCTTTCCAGACTCTTTTCCATGAATAAACTAACATGCATTGTGAGTATGTGTGTACACACACCACATAAATAGGTTCTTTGCCACTTCTGTGTAAAATGAAATCATATAGCTTTGGAAATTACTGAACTAACACTAATTCCTAGAAATGCTTGATGCCACTGTGGTCTACCAGTTAGAAAAGTGGATTATGACTCAGGTCCATCTCACACTAGATCTGGTACTTCCCTGATTCCACCCACATTAAATACAAAGTTTCTGCCTTCTGGACACACACCAATAAATTTGGCTGAATCTAGCACAAGATCCCTCGTACCCTCACCCACACAGATTCAATCCCTTACACATCCCCTAGGATTCTGACAAAATCTTCCAAAAACGTTGGCGTTTATGATACTTCCCCACGATTACACTTTGCACCTGACCCCCTAGAGCCTGCCAAGACTGAGTCTGTGTTAGGTCTGTAAGCAATGATAGCGGTAGGACGTAGGTCATGAGGAGAATCGCCATTCTGCTATAAGGCTACCACCTCAAGAGAGGTCGTTACAGGTCCTTCAGGCAGGGAAACTAGACGTCTCAAATACGGAAGGTCACTGCTACTGACCAAGGAGGTTTAGCAAAATTTGGAGCCTCAAGGCACTCGGCTTTATTGGAATCTGCCCATCTATCCCCATCTTAATTTTTCAGGATGACACTCTGTCTATTCGATGCCTAAATTTAACAAAAGAGACCCTGTGAGGATAGGAATTCCACTTGTATCGTACTTCAGCCACCCAAAGGATTGGAATTTGGGTTTGATCTTCAAAAACCTAGACCCTTTGGCTACAAATGGTAAGGTTTTCTTTCCGGGAAGTCATAGAAGCTTTGTATTTCTTTACTTAGACATTGAGCTAAGAATTACAAGCCCTATGCTCATTATTTTCTTTCTCCAAATTCAGTGGTGTCTGCGACATAGCTAACCAAGTCCACAGCCCTTGTGTCCTTTATTCAGTCTTCTACGGCAGCAGTGACATGCTTTCCTTGTCTTCCATAGGTACTTGGTTCCAGGGGACTGCAGGTGATCATATAAGTAACTCATTTGCCACTGCATACCATATACTACCAGTGTCCAATTTACCACCGGCAACAGGCTCGTTTATGCCTTAAAATCAGATCTAAGAACCAACTCCAGATTCCCATCCTTAAGGTTCTACTCCCTGGGACCACTGCCAGTACCAATAACGGCATCAGAGAAGGTTCAGTCAGGGAAGCAGAATCACCATGAATATGTGAAATAAATCATTTAATATAGAAATGAGAACTTACACCATTGTTCAAGTGGCTGGGAAATAAAGGTCAAGCAGGGAAAGCCAGAAGAGCAATGAACCTGTCAATCTGAGAAGACAAGAACCATTAGCTTCTGAAGTAGAACCACAAAGAAGGAGCTTGCGGAAAAATCTATAGAAGGCTGTGGCTGCTGTGTCACTACTGCTTCTGTGAGTCCATAGCCCAGCATCTGGTGTTGAGTCTGGGGCCCACGGTTAGGAAGAGCTGAGGAGAGAGCCAAGAATGAAGGAGAAGCCTCCTGCATCTACCCACCCCCACAGCTAACCACGACAACCCTCTAAGAGTAATGGCCACTCTTCACTTCTACCTTCCCAAGCTCAAAAGGTTCCTCTTTTGGCCAACTTGAACACAGAATGATACAGGGAAGGGAACTCTGGGAAGCAATTCACAGCTAAACCAAGTTTACCCAGCATAATCTAACACATATAGCATGCGATCATATAGATTTATCATACTTTGTTTCTTTGCTCCTTTATTGACTATATTTATTTCAGTGGATTCTATGTATTTGCTGTTTAAAATTGCTGCAATAAATGCCCTTGAGTGCAAATATATATATAAATACTGGTGCAAAGAAATCACCAGTATTTTTTAAGATAAATTCTTAGAAGTGAAATCGCTAGGTCAAAGGATATATGTATTCCAAGTGCTTATAGATGAGTCCAAATTGTCCTCCAAAATGGTTGTCCCAGTTTACACCCTTCCCTGCCTCGCTTCCTTGTCACCATTGAATATTACTTAACAATATGATAGAGGGGAAATAATATCCTGCTTCATTTTGCATCTCTTTGATTATTAAAATGATTGATTCTTGCATGTCTTTCATATGTCTAATGGGTTTGTATTTCTTCTTTGAGTTGCCTGTTTATATTCTTTGCCCTTTTCTACAGAGTTGTTTGTCTTTTCCTTGTTGGTTTTAGTTCTTTTCTCTTTTACGTACATTCTAGGTAAATGTTTGCAAATATTTTCACTTAGCCTGTCATTTACCTTTTAATTAGGTTTATAGTGGTTGGATTTTGTTTTATTTTGTTTGGGTTAGGGTCACATCAACTTATTTTATAACAAAATATTTCAACGTGTGCTGGTGGGTTTAGTGATGTGTGACTTAGTGACAGAAGAATTCCCCACTTCTAGAAAATCCACAGATGTGTAGATCCCGTTGATGGCCGGTCAGAAGCAAAGCGGTCCAAAATGAAGCAAGGAATTATAGCTATTCAGCTCTCAACAACCGCACGATCATGTTTTTTGTTTGTTTGTTTTTGGAAAATCCACAAAATCCTAATTCTGAATCCACAAACTCTTTGGATGTTTAACCAATATTCACATTGTCTCAGAACTCAGATAGGAATTTCTTAGAGCCTATTCAACCGAGGAATACTAAAAACGAGGCACACAGGCGGTTCCCATCATGACCCTCACGTTTTTTCACCCATAGTAGACGTTGCTACTTGATCACTCTCTCCTCCAGAGCCCCCGATGTGGTCTAAAAAGTGTTCTCTATGCAGCAGTCCAGAGAGCTGCCACCTACCTATCAGAATGAGTGCTTAAGGTAAAACCTATTTTGCCACCACCCTGGATCTACTCCAACCGTGGATTTTTAGAGAAAGAAGAGAAGGCCGAGAGTGGGGATGTGATTTACATAAGAACATGCAGCCAGTTCGTTGGAAAACCAGAGCTCAGACCTAGCCTCCTGCCTCCCAACTAAATGCTCCTCCCATGACACTACTGTGTCCTGCCTCTTCGGCCACCACCAGACCACGCCCTCCACGGAGCACGTGGTGCGGACACTGTCACAGAGTGAATAACATATACATAAATGGTTTCATCATAACACCTGTCAATAATATACCAATAGGCTTAGACCTGGGTTAAGAAAGGGACAAGTTGGGCAATCAACAATCTATAAGGGACACTGAAACACAACGACAAAGTTGTAAAGTGGAGAACTTGTGTCAGCCAGAACTCCGAGGGAACTGGATGGAATATCGAATAAGTTGCTTGTGACAGGAATGGGGAGCAAAGGTGCCCGCAAGGAGCAGGCTCAGCACCAACAAGTGGTCTCTCAGGGGGTGGTCTGATTCACCTTTGCTTTGCAGAGTTGAGCAATAACGGATCCTTGGGGACTATCAAGGAGAGACTACAGGCTAAGGAAAGCCAGCCTCCTTCCTTTTCCTTCCGCCGTACATACACAGACACTAAACAAATATCAAGGACCTTCGATGTAAAGAATCACCATATGATTGGTCTGCTGTGAAGACCAAATCACTCACCGACCCTTCGGATACACTCACACGTCTCCAGCTAGCTTTGTTCACCCCCACGCATCCTTCCATCTTACCTGCTCTGCAAAGGCTTCCCTGACTCCTGCCTGCCCAGGGTTACCTGTTTCTCCTCTTGCTTCTCATCTGCTCTTGATCAGGCGCTGGGCACGTGCCAGCTGTTATCAGCAAGTATCTCTCTGTTGGAAGGACAATCTGCTTCTTCTCCACCAGGCACAAACTGCCTTTTCCTTATTCGTCTGCTGTGCAGCACCTGGCTGATGCTGTCATTCTCAAAAGAAAGAAAGAAAGAAAAATACCTGTTGACTAAATGGAAAAAAGAAAAACTCACGGTAACTTCTGGGCTCGACTTTCAAAGGGTCCATGGAGATCTTGGAAGTACGTGGAGTTTCTTTTCCTCAGAGGCCTATCTGACTGGGTCCTGTGCCATCCATGAGAGGATGCTGCTGGAAAAGGCATGATTTTGAATTCCTACACCGTTTTTGTTTTCTGACTGACTCCCATTTTATCATAGTATTCCATACACAGCAGCAATTTGTTTCTATTTGCTCTCATGCCTAAGGCTAGCAACAATCTGTGGTGAGGCCCACAATGTCATGTATTTTATTCTCTGTCGTGAAGGCTGGAATAAGGGAGAGAGGTGGGAGGGAAAGAAAAGTGTGGCAGGAGTGAGAGAAGGATGTGGTGCTTGATACTGTGAGCTCCCTGATAAATGCAAATCTTTATCTAGAAGAGGGGGTCTTAACGAGGGGGTCATTCTGTCCTCCAAGTAGGTTGCCAGATTCAGTATAGTACACCCGGTCAAATTTACACAGTCTAAAATCTATTCACTGTTTCTCTGAAATTTTAACTTAAATAGACATCCTGGTTTTTTTATTTGATAAATTTGGCAATCCTATCCCTGGGGACCTGTGACAACGTCTGGAGGCTTTTTTGGTTGTCACAACTTGTGGGTTATTAAAAGATAAACTAAGGCATATTAAAAGTTTCGATAGTTTTATTTGAGCAAAAATCGATCCCTATCAGGCAGTGCCAAACAGAAAGTGGTCAGGAGCGCTCCTCCCACAGGAGCTACGGGCAAGACTTTTATAGAGAAGATGCAGAATCGATGCCAGGAAGTTATGTGATTGGCTACAGCTTGAGCAGTTTCCTTGTTTGGAAAAGCGTAGTTGGTTGTGATTGGTCGTCCTTAAGTTTTCATTTCTGAACCTTAGAGCATTTACAGGTTTATGTTTTGGTTTGCTTGTGTCGGTTGCTAAGGCATGAGAACTGCCTCAGTCTACCGGCCTCCTTGTTGAATTAATTTAACAGGGTGCTACTGGTATCTGGGAGGCAGAGGCCAGGCATGCTGCTAAACATTCACCAAAGCCCAGGACAGTCCCCACAGCAAAAAATGGGCTGATCCCAAATGTCAATAGTGCCACTGCTGAGAAGCCCTGATGCAGAAGCATTATTTGTATTTCTAAAAAGTACCTAGGATGGCTAACATAGCACAGTAGGAAAACAGTACGTATGTATATGTGTAAGCATATATATTCCCCCCCAGAAAACATGTTTGCAAAGTTTCTTTCCTTTAAATCTACAAGCTATAATGATCTAGAGTTTTATAATGGTAATTTCTCCAGTTTTTCCCTGGGGAGATCTGACAAAATTCAGATCACATTTGGGGGGGAAAATACGCAGAAATAGTAAGTGATTTTTCTGGGATCCCAACAGAACCCTAAGAAACATAGAATTAAAACTCACAACTGCGAAAATGCACTGCTCGTTCCAATAAAGCCAGCCTGTCTGCACATCTCCTGCTCAGCTCTCACGTACTTGGAGAGAGGAGATCAAAAGTTTTTGCAATTGATTAGCACCCAGAAAGCAACAGCCTCCTTTAACCTTGAGATGCAAATAGCCAAAGATTGTCAAGGGGTCTGAAGGGCTGGAGGATTTGATGGAAGATCAAATTCCCAACATTTCCAGGGCAATTAGCTTCCCTAGCAAAGTCACAGGAAGGTCCTGCCCGCTCTCCACAGCAGTAAAGCTGTAATAAGACTCTGAGCTTTATCAACTTGGACTAATTGGCCTACAACCACCCTGCAGAGTTCATTATTGTTATCCCCATTTCATAGAACACAGAAGGTGGGGAGAAATCTTTTGACTCCACCACTACTATGCAAGAGCTTCTATAATATTTCCCACTTTGGATCATATACATAAGCTCCGGTACCGAAGGTTGAGATTTCTCTGCTAATTATTCATCCTAGCAGAAAGGAACGTCTGGAATTAAGTCAAATCTCTTTGCAGGTGCCGCTTAAAATTCCGCTTGAAGATGAGTCCTGGCCTCAAAAAAGGTTTGAAAATGTTCAACACTTTTATCTGATCGTTAGGAAACCAGGGAGGAAGTTGCTGCCAACTTCAGCAAGGACTTTGCAGCATGAACTAAACTGCTTTTGAAAGGTCTGATTGCTGAACCGCTTCCCTCGCAATGGAGGGCAGGGCTGGAGCCCAGGCTGACTCCTCTGGACGTACTGTGGAGGTGGAGATCCAGCCAAGTAGCCGCGTCCATTTGGTGCTTCAAATGCAGCCCGTTGTCACAATGGATTTTCCACTCACAAATGTACCGTTATGTCTGCTTATCTTTTGTTATTGCCTCGACTGTCTGAAGGGAAGCACATCAGCTTACTTTGAGGCCATTTAATGGCTGGGAGTCTTCCACTGGGAGACCCTGCCTGACTGCTGAAGTGCATGACAACTCCAGACTCTGTAGGGCTTTCACCTTGACGTTTACCTTCGTCTGGCACTGATGAGGCTTTATGCTATGCAAGCTGGCAGCCTGCTTTGTCAAATACGCCAAAGGACACTGGTCGCAAAGCCTTGCCCAGAGAGAATGAGGCCAGCCAAAGATGCTGCTGGAATCCTTGGTGGCAGGACTAACTCCCGACTCAACAGCTCTGCACAGACTTCCTCACCATTGTGACTTTCCACTAACATTTCATGGAACAGGCAGGGCTGATAACAGGAGGCCCAGGCCCTATAAAGGTTTCTCTTCCCCTTACCTCTCTGGGGTGCTTGTAACAGTAAGGTGTGGCTGTTGAGAACAGGGCTTGAGTCTCTGCCACTTGACGAGTTTTGTAACCTTACACAAGTTATTTTTTAACTGCAGTTTCCTCATCAATAATCATAAAATAATGACATGAGACCACAAAGAGTTGTAGGGAGCAATAAATGAACCAGTGGCACAAGTAAGGGCTCACTAATTATGACCTTGTATGATGATTATGGTAGTAGTGTGGGCTTCCCCTGTCAATCAAAGTCATGGGAAAGTTCAAGCCTTCAGGCCCATGCTCTAATACCTATAAACATAGGAAAGAGAGGGAGAGGGGGAGGCAGAAAAAAAGGAAAGAAAGAAATGAAAAGAAAAGAAAGTAAAGAGAGCGAGGGAGGGAGGGGGTGAGAAAGAGAGAAAATAGTACAAACTCCAAGTTGCCTCACTCTTGCGTTTGCCTTCTGTTGCATACTTAAACCTCCCTCTGTCCCCATCCAGTCCCAGTATGTTCCTCCTGCCCTGTGTTTGCCAGAAATCTGCGTTCCCCATTGACCTTTCCTTAGACAGCACTCCTGCGTGCACCCTGGCACACATTCTAGTCCTGCTGTCCATTCCATCAAATATTCGAAGCACACCTGCTGTCTCTGCTGCTCCCTTCTCCTCTTTCATTACAGCATAAGCCTGGACCATCCCTGGGCATTCGCAGGTGACACAGCCACCTTCGAAGGGTGGTCTGAGGAGAGCCAGCAAACCACACTTGTCCGAGGACCTCCCCACACTGGTAAGGCAGAGCCTTCCTTTTGCCCTCGTGGCCTCAAATGTACTGTGAAACGTCCAGTTTAGACCGCATTGTCCCCAATGGGCTACTATAAACATGTTCATTTCTTACATGAGAGGGGAAGGAAAGCCACTTCCCTTACTAGGCACCCAGTAGGTCATTAACTCACAAACATTGCTCAGATTCGTACATTGAAAAGAGTCCGGCAAGAGAGCTGGGCCATAGGAGAGGGAAGTTTTGATGGGACTGTAGGGAGAAAACATTTCACTGCATGAAAAACAGGCAGCTCTGCATAACAAAATTATTGGGGAAAGAATGAGGGCTTGATATCCAGGAACTTGGAAGGTAAGATGCCCAAGATTGTAGCTCCGAGATATAGGAAAGGTCAGCTTCCCCCATATCCCTTCTTGTAGCCCGAGTTCTGTCCTCCTGAACCAGAAGGCAACAGCTGTCACGTGGGATATACATATTGCACATCCTCACTGTTGCAGACAGAAAGGAGCGAACAGTTTAAATCTAAGTTTTCTGTTTCTGTCATGAGCTGGGAAATGTTTGCAATCAAATTGTGGAAGGCAGGAAGTTTGAGGGGAGATACCATTTTCTTCTTGGGCTTAAAGAGTGATAAACTTTTTCACTTGCAGGGTCTTTGGGGTAACTGGTATCAAAAGAAAGGTGTGGGTGCTCCATGTGGGGCTTTTATTATTTCCCTAAGATGGGTCACTTTATATGAGAAAAGAGCAATAAGAAATGCATACCAGAACAGCACCGACTTCCAAAGTATTTCAAATACATAAAGTCATTTATAGGTTACCTTTCGGTCACCTGAAGCACTTGAAGCATCAAATGTAATCTTTAATGACTTCCACAGATGCCATTAGCATGTGGCATCTAACTCCCCCGTGCCTGCACACCTGAAAATTACGAGGGGAAAAGGTAGGCAGATATATTAGGGTAACAACCCTTCCCCCCAAATCTCAGTGATTTGAGGGACAGGGTTTTATTTCTCATTCCCACCACTGCCCAACGTGAGATGCAGTCACTCAGGGACCCAGACCCTCGCAGTGCAGTCTCTCTTTGGAGCTGGTCAAGACGGGAGAACGAGGGAGCACAAAGAAACCTTGCTTGCTCAGCCCAGAGACGACGACTCATATCACTTCGGCTTGTATCTCTTCGGTGGGAGAAGTTGCAGGTCCAGACTCAATACAAGGGGCTGAAGAAACACAGTTGAGGGTGTGCCCAGGCCGAGGAGAAAATGGATTGGCAAGTACCTAGTCTCTCCTGTAGCAAGTGACATTCATTTTAGCAGCTAGTCAGTTTCATGTTTGGTTTTCCCTTCACTCGCACAACGTATAGATAGGCTGGGTTAAGCAAGATTCAAATTCCCGGGAGTCAGAGTAATCATCTTTCCCTGGATCAGCACGTCTTTGGCAGGTTTGCTGTCACTTGCTATTTCCTGCCCATGGCAGACACAGCTAATTAACTATGGCATTCTTCCTTATCACTGCAATCACGGCCGCACAATCCTCCTCAGTACAGAGCTACAGGCGCTCAGGACCAACGGATCAGAGTCGGATCAGAGTCAGCACAAAAAGCCAAACCGATTTTCACCCCTGATTCTTTCCACCCCCTACATTTTATAGATGAGGAAACTAAGTTGGGGAAGTAGAATAACTTCATTCATTCGTTGACAAGTTATACTTTGTCCCTACTACAAAGGGTGTCAAAAAAAATGCACACGCATTTTAAGAAAGGAAAAAACTGTATTAAAATTGTAATACTCAATATATACTGATAACAAAAGATGAATACAAGTCACATTTGACTTCTGCAATTACAAGAGGTGTTCAAAGTGGTCACCGTCAGCATAATTTTAATACAGTTTTTCCTTTCTTAAAATGTGTATTCATTTTTTTTTTTTTGGCACCCTCTGTATATAATAGACATTACACTAAGCCCAGACAATGTTACTTCAAATAAGAGGCCTGCCTTCAGGAAATGAGAGGAGGGCGGGAAGCCAGATGAGAAGACAGGTAACTGCAATACTGCATGATAAGCGCTAAGAGAGGGACGGGCAGGACACTCTGGAAGGACATGATGATGACAGCTTACCTGCTCTCGATGAGGGTGAGGCAAATCTTGCTGGGGGAAGAACCATTTATGCCAGTCATAAAAAAGGAACAGACTATAGCCAAGCAAAGGATGAAGCTGAAAGATAAGAACATTTCAGGCAGAGGAACCAGCTTATGCAAAGACTAAAAGGGGAAAATGAGGATGATGTATACGGAACACTGAAAGAAATTTAGCCCGACTAGAAGAACCCACAGTGTAAAAAGATAGAATTAAAGGTGTATCAATTAGTGATTGCCATGTAACAAACTACTCCAAAACTCAGTGGCTTAAAATAATAACAACGTGATTATTACTCATGAGTCTGTGGAGCAGTTCCAGTCTCGACGAGGCTCATTCATATATGGACAGTCAGCTGAGAGCGGGGCAGGTAGCTCTCTCTCACACGTCTGGGCATTAGCTAGTTGTAGACTGGTTTAGGACAGCCGTGGCTGTGACAACTGGGCTCTCCTCCAAATAGTCTCTCATCCTCCAGCAGGCCAGCCTAGCCTTGTCCACATGGCCGTGGCAGGGCTCCAACAGAGCGAGCAGAAGCTCTCCAGGCCTCAGAATTGACACAGGGCCACTTCCAGTGCACTCAGTAAGCCAAAGCAAGTCACAGCACAGCCCCAAGTCAAGAGGTGAGGACATACTTCCACCTTTTGATGGGAGAAGTGACACAATCATTTTGCAAAGCATGTAATCACAGGGAGAAATAATTCAGGCTTTTTTTGTTTTTTGGGTTTTTTTAAATCAACGTATCACTGAGGGAGAGTAGTGGCAAGAAGTAAACCTGCAAAGATAGGCAGGTCCAAAACTTAGAAAGTCTTATTTTCCGAACTTAGTATTTGGAAAGGTAACGGAGAGCCATGGAAGAGTGACGTAGCCAGACATGAACTCTGAAAAGTGTTCCTTTTTACCCAAAAGATTTGATCACAGCCCAGATCATAGCAGGAGGGATGGACTGACAAGAGGGTACTACCCCCTGGGGTGGGAAAGCGGGAAGCATCAGGTTACATTGCTGGTAAGTAGCAGAGCTAAGAGTACAGCCAGGTCTTCTACATCCCGATCTGATGTTATTACCATTCTTCCCTTGGGTACAGTATTTTATGTTCAGGGATTTTCCACCCCTCTCCCCTACCATCTGTTTCCTTGGCTGCTTTCTGAGTCCATCACCAGGAAACAGGGACCCCAAGGCTGTTCTAAGAAGTAACCTCAGTGAGATACGGAGCCCTGCTTATCACAACTAACCGTCAGCGATAGAAAGAAAGCCTGTAGAGATAGAGAAATAACAATACACCTTAATAACTAGCATGGTGTGGCTTGGAGAATCATTAACCATCGTTAGAAAGAGAACTCAAGGCTGTTGCTTCCCCAGGAGCCTGCTTCTCACAGCTGCTTATGTGAGAAGCAGCTCAGTTGCAAATGACACCTGCCTTTAGGAGCATCCAGCCTTTTGACTTTCAGTGTAGGACTCACATTTGAAACCAGTTTGTTTTCTCTGCCCATAGCACCTTAACCCTTTCCCACGTCTCTCCCAGCCAGCAGTCTGCAGGCCTCAGTTCAATTTCAACTGCTCTGGTGAATGGCTTCTCCAGAACTCCTCACAACAGAATCCCACGTATGCCAAATAAATATTGCCTATATTTTGTCTGATCATTGCAAACACACCCTCCGAATCTGATTAAATCTAACTGATTGATTTTGCAGGACATGGTGACGAACAGAAACTACTTCTGTTTATTTATAGTGGACACTTGCCCCTTCACTTTGTACACTGCGCTTTGCAACCAAGGGGCTCAAAATACTTTGGGAACGTTGTTTTAGTTACTATTACATCTTTGGAGCTAGGTACAAGTCATAGGTCATTATTCCTTTTTCTTTTTTTGTTTTCAGGTCCAATGTGGCAGCTGATCCTCGAAGGTGGCCTCCATAATCCCACCCATCCCTTGAACTGCACATCCTTTTGCAGCAACTCCAACCACGGGGTAGAGTCTGTTTCCTCACTTCTTGAACCTGGTTTGGCCTCATCACTTGCTTGAATCCACAAAATATGGCGTAAGTGATAGTAGGTAATTCAATACACCTTGCAGCTTCTGGTGTGGTTCTCCCGGAGCTTCTGCCATGTGAATTAATGAGACCGCCAGGTCCCAATGACAGCCTGCCACGCTAGCCTGCTGGAGGATTAACCATGGTGTGCGTACTGAGTCCCCAGCACCTAGCAGCTGGTACGATAGATGTTAATTTCTTGCCTCCCTCTCTATAGTAATCAGTTTCTATCTAGGTAAGGCTTGAATTAAATTAGTAATTTTTGCACATTTCTTTTTAGGATTTAAGAGAACAGCTTTCCTTTTCCTTGCTCAGAAATGCCCTAAGAACCTGGTGTGATGCTGGGTGGTTGGAGTGTCTCAACTATGGTTACCATCTGGAGGACGGCAGCAGGCCTCTTCGAAAGCCCTGTGCCCCTTACTGAGAGGAAGCGTTCACTTTGTAATGTGTTCTCAAGCAATGAGCAAAGGGAGTACTCTGAGTTCTGAATACTAAGTATTCATATAATTCAAAAATCCAACTCACCGGAGAGCAGAAAGGAAAAATCACAGATTTCATAACCAAGTTACTCTTCAGGTTCTCAGAATCACTTGAAAAGATCAATTTTACTGTTTGCTGCCAAAGCCGAGTTTTTTTGTCCTATGGCTGTTAACCGCATAGGTCACCATGGGTCACCACGGCCTCAAGCAGAGAGAGGGCTGCTATAGCAGGAAAAACCAGTTCAGCTGGTGGAGGGCAGTGCAGCAGGTGGCAACTTGCACCTTCCTTGGAGTCCTTTGAGGTTTACAAGGAGAAAGGGGTGTGGTAGGTGAATGGGGGCGGTAGAGAGGGTGGTGTGACATTCTCTTGCCAAGACTGTGAGTGGACTGCAGCAGCCGCAGAGATGATAACAGTCCAAAATCTGGACGGCCATTAATAGGAAAAGATCCGGTGCCTGCTAAAACCTGACCTCCATCAGGAAACACAACAAAGCAGGGTGAGCCGTCTTTGTAAAGCCCCCTTCCCACACTGATGCATGTTGTTCTATTAGCCAAGACTGTGCCAGTATACCAGGTAGAGTGGGGACTAGGGACTGAGACCAGAGGAGGAACAGAGAAGTCAACAGCCCCCACAACCAGGTGCTTTAGCTGGGGCGGTAGGGTGGGGAAGGTTGTTCCTATGCCAGCTTTCTTTGCCATGTACATTGACGCATGCCAATACTTGCAATGAATTGAAGTCTATATGAAAGTTATTTTAATGATTAGAAATTGTGACTCAATACTCCAGATGTGAGCAATGTCACATGTTTTTAAACCACACAAAATCCATCTTCCAGCCCCATGCAATGAGGTCAGTGAGAAGACTGGTATCTGTCATTTTTGTAGCTTCCTCTCTCTGCCTCGGTTTGAAGAAGGTTGTCATTGCACAGGCGGAGCAGGGGAAACCCAGACTCAAGCTTGTCTGCCCTTCTTTGGATGTGAACGGAAAATTTACCTACTCACACCTTGGCTCTGACTCTAACACACAAACACAAAATAGCATAAGCTAAAAGATTAATCATGACAGCCTGCCTGGCGCCAAACCATGGTCATTTCTCTGTCCTCCCACTGTAGCTAAATATCAGTGAACCTCGATTGATAGGCGTAGAAATGTAAAGTGGCACGTGGTCCATGGCAGACGTCTCTTGGCAAACAGACAGGGCTGGGTTCACCTGCAGTTCCATGCAGGTGAGGCCTGGATGCTCAGCATTCCAAGGAGATGACCTCTCTACCTGTGACCGGCCTGCACGTCCCCTCCCCAGACCTAGAAGATAATAGGCGATGCCCTGAATGTGTGAAGAGGAGGAAGAGGATGATGGAAAGATTAATTTTAAGGAAGGAGAAGCCACCTGGTTTGAACAAACTCACAGCGTTGCTTTTGGATGGGCCATGTCTTAATGAAGAATAAATGGCGGACAGCTCACAGACTAAAAGAAAGAAAGACAGAAATGCAGAGTCGCTTACACATGTTCGTGCTTGCTTTGTCCAAGCTAATGCGGTGTCTAAGACAGTAAATTCCTAGCAGCTGTCACCAAATGTGTACTTTTCAATATAATTACAACATGATGCACAACTAGGCAGTTATTTATGATGATCCCTTCAAACAAAAATGATCATTATCATATACTGCCATTTATTGGGAGCTTATTTTGTGATAAGCACTGTCAAGCGCTGTACACGCATTACCTCATTTTATCCTCAGAACAATGCCTGTAAGTACACACAATTGTCCCCATTTTCCAGCTGTGAAACATCAAAGTTCAAAGATTAAATTGCCCATCCCCGGCTAATACAGGTGAGAACTGGAATCAAGAACACAAGGGTTGAGCTGAAAGCCCAAGCTCTGAACCTCTAGGATAGGCAGTCTTCCTACCGCATACAGGGACCGGCCAAGAGCAGCTCTCTAAGGCCGCCCTCATCCAGGCCCTGCCCTCCTCGCGAGACTCACGTGCTGCTACACATTCCATTCCAGGCCCATCGAAGACGTTACAACTCCCTGAACACACCCTGCCTCTTTCCACCTCAGAGCCTTAGTTCACATGGGTCTCTCTACTCGGACCGCCTGCTCCCCACCCCTTTTGCTTGTCCATCTCACACAAATCAGCTGAGACTTGAGCTCCCTAAGAAACCTTATCCAGTCCTCTCCTTGGGCTGGGGGTGTGTCCTCACTCTGTTGTGCCCTGACAACACTGTCTATCATTGTCCTTACCATATTGTGTTGTAGTATTGTATTTCCTGTTTATTCTGCTTTTTACTAGACTTTGAGCCCCTCCAAAACTGGAACTACAGGTGATAGATAGCTAGATCGATGATAGATAGTTAGATAGATAGATAGATAGATAGATAGATAGATAGATAGATAGATGATAGATAGATAGATAGATAGATAGATAGATAGATAGATAGATAGCAGACAGATGACAGATAGATAGATAGATAGAAGATAGATAGATAGATGATAGATAGATAGATAGATAGATAGATAGATAGATAGATAGATAGATGATAGATAGACAGACAGATTGTTTGTAATCTTCAGCCCTTAGTACAGTCCCCACTAGTATCAGATGATCGATGTTTGCTGACCTGCACTGCCAACAATATTAAGTGAGTTTCCAGTGTTTATTATCTGAAAGTATTATCCACAACTTTGGAAAAATAGGTAAAAAATGATCACCATTTAATTCAACCAATATTTATCATAGTCCCTTACTAAATAAGTAGGAAGGGACCTTAGAGAAAATTTAGTTCAGGGTGGTATACAGATGAAAGACTCTGGAGTGGGGAGCAAGGAACTGAGTTCAAGTCCATCTTAGCTACTTCCCAGCTCAGGTTAACTGGGGACCTCCCTGCACTTTGCTTGGCTCATCTACAGAACAGGGCTAACCATATGTTACCTACCATGAAGGGCTGGTGTGAGGATCAACTGAGACAGTACTTATGGATACACTTTGCTTCCTGAAAACATTATAAAATGAAATGTTTTTGTTTTGTATTTGCTTTTCATAGAGCCTGGGACATAGTAAATGTTTAATAATTGCCATTAAAATGAATTAATGATTAAACTCTTCATTTCCTGGTTGAGATATCAGAGATCAGACTGAAAAAACTTGCCCAAGGTTCCCCCTAGACTGTAAGTTCATTAGAGCAAAAGTTCTTTTTATCTCCAGCACTTAACACAGTGCCTCGCCCATGGCAGATGCTCCATGAATGCTTGTGGAAGGAAGGAAGGAAGGAAAGAAAGAAGGAAGGAAGGAAAGAAGGAAAGAAGGAAGGAAGGAAAGAAGGAAGGAAGGAGACATAAGGAGGAATATCATACAGCTGGGAGCGACTGAAATCCCTCGGGGGGTGATTCCCTGGTCGTAGGTCCTTCCACTTGATCATGCGGCATTTGGTGCCATAGGTGGGTGGTTCTCAAAGTGTGGTCCCAAGAATCAATAGCATCAGCATCAATTTGGAACCCCTCAGAAACAAATGCAAGTTCTCAAGCTCCGTCCCAGACCTGCTGAATCAGAATATCTGGATGTGTGACCCAGAAATCTGCGTTTTAATAAAACCTCCAAGTGAGTCTGTAGCATGCCAAAGCTTGACAGCCATTGCTGGAGGAGAAATTTTTCATTATCTGCTTACATTTGAGAATAAGTGGACAGAAAAAAGGTGAACTTATTTATAACTTCCAAATAATTATTCTAGAGCCCTAATGCACATTATTTTCATTGTCATTTCCTACTAACACGACACATTGATGATACAAGGGGGATACATTTCTGGAAAGATTACATCAATCATGCAGTATGTTTTTGGTTAAAAGTAACATTTATGGGATTGTTTCCTAAGTATAGCAGATTACATGATCACTGCTAATAATGTGGATAATATTGAAAAGTGTAATGATACTTATATAGTGTTTACTATGTACCAGGCACTATTTTAAGCACTTTTCCTA
The DNA here is from genome assembly GCF_004115265.2 of Rhinolophus ferrumequinum. Lineage (NCBI taxonomy): Eukaryota > Metazoa > Chordata > Mammalia > Chiroptera > Rhinolophidae > Rhinolophus > Rhinolophus ferrumequinum. The sequence goes on along the minus strand of NC_046307.1, from coordinate 27,875,711 downwards.
TCTTAACTACCATTACTGAAAACAGTCCCATGAGACAGATACAGTTTTCTTCATCCCCATTTTACAGAGGGAACATTGAGGCATGTAGAATTTATGTAACTTGCCAAAGGTCACGCGGTCTGGTTGAGCCAGGATTTGTAACCAGGCAGTGTAGCTCCTGAGTCCATGAGATTAACCAATATGCTATACTATAAAATCACCTATAATTTAGAGATAATCAATGACTATTAATATTTATGGAGAATTTAGTATTTTCCTCCAGATTGGTAAATACCCACACATCTGTGTATATACAGATATATTATGTGTATATATGTATCTATAATATATTGGTAAATATATTTATCTACATGTAAATAATTATAACATCGTTTTTACTTTTTTACATATTTTTATACTTTTTACAAATATGTTTCTTTATAATAAAAAATAAAATCAGCCCATGTGTTACTATAACCTAAATTTCTTTATTTAATAATATATTGTAAACACATTCCAATATTATTACAATTCTAAAATAACTGTAAAGGACCTGTGTGCCCACACTTACTACAATGGGAGGGAGATGCCTGGTTCTACTAAATCAGACATAACTGTGCAGGGAGGGAAATGTGTAGGAAAGACCGGGGTTGGTAATGCCAAAAGTTTCAGGAAACTTCCCCTTTCTCTGTGTGCTCTGTGTGTGGGGGGAGGGTGTGAAGGGGGGGGAGAATCTGGATAGTGAAACAAGAAACCCAAAGTCGAAATGACACTACATACAGGAGGAGGACCTTATATTCAGAGATGTTACACACGAAAATGGAAAAGAAAAAATAACTGCATAAGTTGGCATTATTTGGAATAGCAAAAGACTGGAAACAACCTAAATGTTCATCAACACATGCCCACAATGGAGTTCTCTAAACTGTACAAATGCTATGAAGTGATCTCCACAGTAAAACAATGAGTCAGCAAACAAGGCAAAGAAAAGCTATTTTACAAGCTCCTGTTTAAATACATATATATATATGTATATATACACACACACACACACATACATACATATATATATACACATACATACATACATATATATACACACATACATACATACATATATATATATGTATATATATATACATATATATATATATATATATATATATGGTGTGTGTGTATAGTGCTGTTATATATTTAAAACAGAATGTTACCTAATGGGGAGAAATGGAACAGGGTAGAGAAGATAAGGTGAGAAACCAGACTTCCGAATATGATTTGATTTGTAGATTTGACTTTCAACCATATAAATGTTTAAATGATTAAGTAACAAAAATAAAGAGAAAAACACTTCCCATGAAACAAAAACTAACAGTATATTGAAAGGATTTATTTCACATGTTAGTAAAACATAGTAATTAGACTGTATATGCCTAGTAGAGAAAAAGAACACCAGAAACCATCTTAAACTAGTTTTTGTAATCATATTGTTAGTTATATTGCTATCATGCTGAAACTATTATACTCATGGTAGGATAAAGCAAATAAGTAATGGTTAATGTTGTTAGGAACCAAGATTTTCAGAATAAGAGAAAAGAAATACAAATATAAAAACCCAAAGAATGTAAGTAATACCCTGTAATAATAAATTCTGGATTATTATGAACTCATAATGTCTTTGCACTTTTAAAATTAAAAAAAAAAAAGTGTTTCCAAGCTCTGTCCACTGAAAATTCCTAGAAACAATAATAAACCCAATCATAATAAATACTGCTAATCTTCAGATCGTGGCCTCTCAATACCATTTCCTTGGAGAAATGGTTGACTCTAGGTTGGGGCAGCAAATGTAGAAGATAGCCTGGATATCTTGTCATAATAAAAAGCAAGAAAGCAATTAAAGAAGTCTGGTGTGGTGTTAAAAGGTCTGGGGAGCCATAATGAAAAACCTCTCCTTGGCCAAAGTTGGGATAATTTGAACATTAATAAGAATAACAACTGTAATTGAGTCAAACAAGTCAATTGCATTAAACTCCATGAGTTCATTAAAAAAAAAAAGATTTCTCATTTTTGAGAGATGCTAGGGAACCATCTTACTATTCTGAATACTGGTGAATAAAGAGAGGGGCAATTCCGAGAAACTCTGTGCTCAGAGTTTCCAAAAAACTGACGGGAGGAAAACAATGTTCTCCTTAGAAAAGAATTCCAGTCGGATGAAGAAGGAATGATGGAATTAGAACAAGACCATTTTTGCACACCCCAAATGAAATAATGGATCTAGGCAATAATCATCAATGGCACTTCACAGAGACAACCCCACACTATTGCCTCCCGTTGGACACCCCCAATACCACCTGAGTCCGTTTCCTGGGGCTGCCAAAACAAAGCATCACAGATGGGATGGCTGAAGCAACACCTTTATTTTCTCCCAGTCCTGGAGACCTACTTATGAGACAATTGAGAAATCTGAACATTGACTACTTCTGACTTTTTTTATATCAAATAATTTTGTGGTTATATTTCTAAAGCGGTCCTGTCCTTTAGAGATACACATTGAAATATTTACGAACGGGTGATATGATATCAGGGATTTATTTTAAAATAGTCCTGCAGAGAAGGCAGCAGAGAGAGTATAGATGAAACAAGAGTGGCAATGAGTTAATGATTGCATCTGGGTGATGGGTACATTGGGCTTTATTGTACCTTTCTCTCTACTTGGGACTGTGTTTGAAGTTTTCTGTAATAAACAGTTTATAAATATATAAATGATAGGATGAACGAGGGACGGGGGGGCCATGCCATGCATCCCACTAGGCAAAGCTACTGAGAGGGAACCAGGGAAGGCTAATGCACTAAGAGGTGTATGTGTGTAAGTGGAAGTAAAATGTGAGTAACAACTAATAGCCACGACCTCTTGCTGAGCATCACCAAGAGTCCAGGACAGGCACTAGGCAACGCGCGCCATCTGTATGTGTGGTCGCAAATCTCCACCGCTCCTCATCTTTGTAACATTCCTGGAGCCGAGAGGGGGAAGGGGGATTGGGTGTTTTTACAAATAGGGAACCCAAGACTCAGAGATGCCTGAAACCACAAGCTGCAAAGGGCCTGAGACAAACCAGCACCCAAGACTTTGGTCTATCACTTGTATGTCCTTTCCATGAGCTCACTCTGACTCTGGGGTGCAAAAGGGAATGAAATAAAGGCAGAAACTTGAGTCGAAGGGGAGTGGTCTCAATCTGGACATAAACCTTGCAGTTTTCTTTCTTTGTTTTTAAGGCAACTTGTTTTAGGAGTTTACCTTGCTTTGTCCTGTATTCGCGCTCTTTATCTTAAAAACAAAAAAGCACTTGAAATGGTCCTTATCCAACAGAGTCCCATTTCTTCTGCAGGTTCACTTTTATAGTAGTAGATAACAATCCCTCTCTGTATCTCCATGATGACATATATTGAGCTATGACACGGACATGAAAATATGAAGGAAACCGGAAACAGAGATAGTGCAGAAAACGTGCATGCTTTCTTCATCCTCTGTTATGAGTTTCTAGGTATTCCTCCACGGCAAAATGAAACTCCTTGGATAAGATTCACATGCACGTGGTATCACAAATGAAATGGCCTGCATCTTTTTCATTTGGAGAGTATGTTTTGGTTCTGCTTTCTACTATCACTGCGCTCTTTTTAATAATGTGGGGGAAGCAGACTCCATTTTGGCAAGATTTCTATCAAGACAGATAAACATGAATGTTTCAGCCCATGAAGCTGAAGTTTGGCCACCTGCGACCCAGTTAAGGGAATGCCCACTTCTCTTTCTGCCCAGAGTTTTCCATTCCTCCTGAATATTAGGGAAAGGGTCGAGGCGGAGGTGGGAGTCAATGATTTGCCCCTTTCAGAACATCCTCTTGACACTGCTTATTCAAAGCTGCTTGTTCTCTGGCCACTCCTCTCTCTGCGAGGATGGAGGGAGGGGGTCAGGGGAGAGGGGGGCTCACTTTCCTTTATGAATCAGCCTCCAGCCCAGGGATGGCGGGTAAAGGGGTGCCCGAGGGCCTTTTGGTGTGGACTCTCATTCATGAAAGAACTAAAGTTTGCCTTTAAAGTTCTTTCCAAATGAAGTTTTATATATAAAGATAGAAACACAGGGTGACAACACTGACGTTCGCCTTGCAGAGTAGGCTTATGTCCTATCGCTGAGCGACGGTGTCTGTAGCACACAATTGTGTACCGTGTAATTACCCTGTTTTACTGCTGGTATTTTTTGTGTGTTGCAAAGTATTAATTTGTGACATATAAAAATTTAAAGCATACCACAAGACTTTGCAATCCGATTTTGTAATTTCCTTAGTTTTTAATATACTGATAGCCCCAAAATATGGAAGTGGGCTTGGCCTCTCTCAAGGTCTGAAAGCGTGAGAAGAGGAAGAGGAAGAGGAAGAGGAGGCGTGACAATCAAAGCAACAGCCAACATATACGAAGCACTTTTATGTGCCAGACACCGCCAAGTGTCCTCATTTAACTCACATAAGTTAGCACATTAACGTGCACTAATCCATTTATTCCTCATCTATGACGTAGGTGTTAGCTCCATCTTACAGATATCGAAATTGAGGCACACAGCCGATAAGCAGCTGTGTATCGAACTTCACTGAAGAGTTGGAAGAGGCATAAGGGAATTACAGAGTATGAGGGAAATAGTATAAAACGATTTTAAAACTTTGTGGTTAAAGGGAAAAGCACCTAAGAGGCTGAACCCTTCATAAAGGGGGTTTCCTTCCTGGAAGCCCCAGATCCTAACCTGGTTTCTGGATCCTCATATTCTTAGAGGAGAGCACCGCTTTCCTCTCCACCTGCCTCTGGAAAATTCCACCCTTCCTCACAAGGGCTGTTCTTTCCCCAAGCCATCCCTGTTCCCCAACCAAGTGATGTGTTCCCCATATGTGAAAATCCTCAAAGTCTGAATTACTCAGTCTAGAATAACGCTCAGAACTTTGTGTGGCGGGGGGTGGTCGTAGGTGACAGGGTTGCTGGCACTCCAGGTATCTGGTCCAATTTGGTGTCTCTCTGACATGGTAGGTAACCATTAAAGATCTTTATTCTATCTTGGGCTATCCGTAACTGTTGGACCTAACTTGTTTCTTCCAAAGATTAACCTCAGAGGAAGTTAAATCTAAACTAACCCATAGGGACAGAGAGAAGAATGTCCCTACATGCGTCATAATGTGCGAACTTACCGTCCTCGACAACAGAGTCAGTGCTTTGGATTACGATGCTTCATTTATTTGGTTCACTGTCTCCCTCCCCTTAAATTGGGTTCCCTGGGGCAAATCACTGTCCTCCCCATAACTGCCTGGGATGGATAGGAGGTGGGCAGCCTAGGGTCCAAGGCTTATGTCTTCCAGCTCCAGCACCATATAAATAAGGTCCTCTGAGACTTTTTGAAAACACACTTCCCCTCCATTCTAAGCCATCAGTAAAAACTGTGCTTGATGCTCTTTTCTTACATTTTACCCCAGCGCCAAAAGTATTTATTGAGAGTTCCCTGAGGGCCTATTTGTTACTAAACACTGCATACCAACTTTCTTTGAGTCACGTACCAGTGCCTGACCCTTACCCAGCTCAGTGGTGAGAAATCCGATGTGAATGTTTTACTACGGTAAACATTACTAGGGATAAATTAGTACTACAAACAATTCAAAGGCAGTTTTTAGAACAAAAACTCTATGGATTGCTTGCAATATCCAGAATTACAAGTTAAGTTTTCCAAAGTACTTTTTCACTTACCACATTGTTTCAATCTCACAATAACGAAGATAGGTCGATAGACTTGGCATTATTACCAACGTTCAATAGACCAGGAAATTGAAACTCAGAGAGTTTAAGTGAATAGGCAAGCTCACCAGCTAATAAATCACAGAGTAAAGCTTGCTTTTTGACATCTTACGTAGTCCAACTCTTGCCAAAACATTGAAGTTTGACTTCTTTATATCGGGAAAGCTTTCACAGTTATTCTCCCTAATGTACATAGTTGTGTAGGCATCTTTCCAATCCCTGTGACCCTGTGATGGTTAATTTTATGTGTCAACATGACTGGGCTAAACGATGCCCAGATATCTGGTAAAACACTATTTCAGGGTGTGTGTGGGTGAGGGTGTTCCCAGAAGAGATTAGCATTTGAATTGGTGAACTGAGGAAAGCAGATGGCCCTCCCCAATACCGGTGGGCATCATTCAATCAGTTGAAGGCCTGAGTAGATCAAAAAGGTGGAGAAAGGGTGAATTCACTCTTTCCCCATGAGCTGGGACATCCATCTTCTGCCCTCAGACAACAGCACTCCTGGTTCTCTTTGGACTTGGGCTGGGATTTACACCATTGCCCTCCCTCCACCACCTCCCTTGGTGGGGTTGGTGTTGTGTTCATCAATACAATTTTGAGATCCTGGAATGATCTCTGAAACAAAAGTACTCAAGTGGGAGGAGAGAAGATTCTTCAAGCAAACCAGGTGCCAGCAATAATTCTAATCATTATTATTAACATTAGGAATAACTTCTGAAAGTTATGATCAATTGATTTTCAACAAGGTACCAAAGCAATTCATTGGGGGAAAAAATAATCTTGTCAAGAAATGGTGCTGGGACAACTGGATATCTACATGCAAAAATGAAGTTGGGCCCCTACCTCACACCATATACAGAGATTAACACAAAATGGATCAAAGACCTGAACCTAAGAGCTGAAACTACAAAACTCTTAGAAGAAAATGTAAAGGTAAATCTTCACGATGTTGGATTAAGCAATAGTTTCTTAGATACAATACCTAAAGCACAAGTAACCAAAGAAAAAAATAGATAAGTTAAACTTCATTAAAAAAAATGTGCATCAAAGGACATCATCAAGAAAATGACAACTCACAAAATGGGAGAAAATCATATGTCTGATCAGGGACTTATATCCAGAATATATAAAGAACTCTTATAACTCAATAATAAAGAAACAATTCAAATAAATATGGGCAAAGGGCTTGAATAAACAATTCTCCAAAGAAGATATGCAAATGGCAAATACTGTAAGCACATAAAAAGATGTTTAACATCATTAACCACCAAGGAAACACAAATGAAAACCTCAATCTATCACTTCACACCTACTAGGATGGTTATAATCAAGAGCTAACATGGATGTGGAGAAATTGGAACCTTCATACAATGCAGACAGGAAAGCAAGATGGTACAACCACCTTGGAAAAAACTCTGGCAGTTCCTCAAAAAGTTAAACAGAATTACCATAACACCCAGTAATTCCACTCCTAGGTATACACTTAAGAGAAAGGAAAACATTATGTCCACACAAAAGTTTGTACACAAATGTTCCTAGCAACATTATTCAAAGTAGCCAAAAAGTAGAAAGAATATACATTGTTCAAATGTAAATCAACATGGTGCATGGATAAACAACATATGGTAAATCCATACAGCAGAATAATATTCAGCCATAAAAGAGAAATGAAGTACTGACACATACTACAAATAGATGAACTCTGAAAACATCACCCTTAGTATAAAAGCCAGACACAAAAGACCACATGTTGTATGATTCTATTTATATGAAATGTGCACAATAGGCAAATCCATAGAGACAGAAAGTAGATTAGTGGTTGCCAGGGTCTGGGAGGAAACAGGGGATGGAAAGCAACAGCTAATGGATATGGTTTTGGGGGTAAGGGGATGATGATAAAATTCTAGAATTAGCTAGTGGGATGGTGGCATACCTTGTGAATATACCAAAAACTACTGAATTCACACTTTAAGAGGGTGAATATTATGGTATGTGAATCATATCTCAAGTTTTGTTTTGTTTTGTTTTGTGTTTTTTTAAGAGTAACACCCAGCTTCTCACAGGTGTTCCATTAAGAAAAACAAATGACTCACTTAATTCAGTGCTCCTAAGGCCATCACCATTAGGGAGCCAAGTGAGAAAAGAAAAATGCTCAGAAAATCGCCAGGGAGGTCAGACTGGCTGTGGCTCTAAGAGTGTTCTAGCAGCACTGTCAGTCTCCACAGAATTTGCTTTCACGCTTTATACCATGACTGTCCCTAAAGTGAAACTGTGGCGTTGGAACCAAGGTGACCTTGTTCTCATGACCTCCATCTTGCCATCTTTCAGGCATTTCTTCTGGAGTATCAGAAAGAAAGAAGGGCAAGCTTATGACTCATTCTTAAATAACTGAACTCAATTCAACTCAACACATTTTACTGAACACTTGGGACACTCCAGAACTTGCTAGACCCAGGGAATCAGCTGTGATCAGGAGAAGGACACCCTTCCTTTGAGGAAACTTACATTTCATAATAATATGACAAACAGAAAACAAAAAAATAGGTCGGTTTTCTTCTTCCATGCTCCCTCCCCCAACCCCACTCCATTTGATGGCATTTTCTGAACTGTCTTGCAAGGTGGAGAGGTAGGGTTGACCTCTGTGAATTGTATCACCCAGGCTCCCTTGTACTGGCAGGAAATTAGGGAGCATGAAGGAGAGAGATCAGGATATTTCCTCTGCTGTTCTCTCCCTGCCTCAGCACCACAGTTCTGGCAGTAGATTTCAAAGACTACATCTCCTGTAGGACAGACCTTCCTCCACAGTGCCAGACTCATTGGAAATTCTATTTTCTCCCATTGTCTTTTCATACTGAGACACATGTGGTAGCTTATCAGCAAAGACAGCTACAAATGATTCATCGCAACTCTATATGCACTGCAGTTGCTCCCCTTATAAGGCAGCATTTATTTCACTTCCCCTTGAAGCTGGATTTGCCTTGTGCTTTGCTTCCACCTGCAGAATGTGGCAACTGTGACGCTCTGTCAGTTCTGTGACATGTCCTTAAGAGGCCAGGCAGCTTCCACTTGGACTTTCTTGGGATCTAGCCACCTCTTAAGTGGTCAGGCTAAACTATTAAATAACAAGAGACCACATGGAGAGACAGAGAAAAGTCTAGCCCCCCCCACCCCCAGAGGCACCAGATGCGTGAGGGAACCCCTCTGGACCCTCATCCAGCTCCACTTGCGTTGCCCCAGCCAACTCTACCAGGTGCGGAGTGGAGATCAGTCATTTCCAGCAAGCCTCGGTCAAAGGAAGAACTGTGAGCAAATAAATGGGGGTTGTTTTTTTAAGCCACTAAGTTATGGGGCATTTTGTGCCACAGCATGAGATAACTGAACCTGATGGTAATGTTTCCTCTTCACTGCGAGTCCCAGGTACCTCGACAACCTTACTAACTACACCTTTAAGCCTGATCTTGCCTCCCTGAATGGCCCATTCGTTTCATTCTCTACATTTAAACCCTTTTGAGTTCTGTTTTCTGTTCTGTTTTGAGTTGTGCCTAATACAACAAGTAAATAAATAAGACGATCACAGATTCTTTTTGGCACCACGATGAAAATGAGCAGGCTGCTATTTGGCTGAATACTTGAAGTCGGAAAAAAAAAAAAAACACAAAAAAAAACAATGGGAATAGCTCTTTCCCTGCCATGACTGCCTTCCATCTCCCAATATACTTGAAAATGCAAATTTGAGGGGTGTGAGCGATTCTGACCAAGAAGAAACAGTATTAAAAAATGGAAGAGGTGTTAGAAGAGACTTTTATATACCATATGAAAGCATAGGTTTACCACAGAAGTACTTTGAAGTTAAGGAAACATATTTTTATTAATCCCATTGGCAAAAATTCAAAAGAGCAAAAGCGCTGGTGAGGATGTGACAAAATGGGCTTTTCAATACGTTGCTTGGTGAGAGTGAGAACTGCTATACTCTCTTTGGTATGCAATCCGCCAACATCTAGTTAAATTAAAAACATATATCCTTCCCTGTTCCCACGTTTGAGCATCTATTCTAAACACCACATGCAAATATAGATGTACAAAGATCTATTTTATTGCAACATTGTTCACAGTAGCAAAAGCAAAAAGTAGAAACAGTCTGACTACCCATCAATAAGAAAATGGTTCAATAAATTATGGTATGTTCATATTAAGGAATTACACCAGCATTAAAAAGAATGAGTTAGATCTATATTTATTGAACTGGAAGGGTATCCGTGATACATTATTAAGCAGATATTTTAAAAAGCAAGCATCATGTATAGCATGACCCTAAAGCAAAATCTATTACAAAAGTGCACATGTATTAGTTTATATTTGTATAAGCCCAGAGAGGGTATGGAAAAGTACGTATCAAACTTTTAACAGGATTACCAGTGTAGGGTAAAAATAAATAAAAAAGGAGAAAGTTTCCTTTATACATTTTTGGATTGTTTCACTTGTTGAAATGAAAGCATGTTACTTTTGTTTTTAATTCTCCTGTTCCCACCCCTCCTTCCACCTCAGGCAACAGTTGTAATTTATTTCACCTTAGATTAATTTTGCCAGTTCTAGAATTTTATATAAATGGAGTCATAATGTTTTGTGCTTTGGCGCTTCTTTCGTTCACTATTATGAGATTTATTCAGGTTGTTGCATATATTAGTAGATCATTCCTTTTTATTGCTGAATTGTATACCATTCAAATGGTGTATCGCAATTTGTTTGTCCATATCCTGTTGATGGACATTTGGGTTGCTTCTAGATCTTGGCTATCATGAATAAAAGTGCTATGAACATTCTTGCACAAGAATTTTGACACAGATTTCCTTTTCTCTTGGATAAATACCTAAGAGTTGAATTTATGGGTCAAAGCTTAGATTCATGAGGACACATGAACATATTTTACTTTTATAAATAAAATAAAAAACTAACAAAAACATTTCAAAGAAAAAATTTTGCAAAGAGAATGAATTTGTATTTTAAAGAGACAGAAATACTTGCTATCTTTTTCTCTACTCTCTCCCCTCTCAATAGGTAGGTATTGGTGTCTGCCAGATCTTAGGCTCCCCAGGCCAGGTCAGCGACCCACCACTTTTCAGGGTGAATCATCAAAGATGGGGAAATTCTAATGTTATATCTGTGGGGGAGGAACTAGATCTAGATACCACCCACCAGAAGCCATAGACTCAAGTGGTAATTCAGAAGAACTGCTAACACACAGGAAAAACAGCTTCCACAGTCAGAAACCACTTGCAAACCAAACCAAACCAAACTCATGACACTCCTTTTCTATAATAACAAGGTATCACCAGAGTAGATACTTAGCATTAAAAAGTAGAAGAAGAAAAGGGAACATTCTGAAACCAGTCAAATCAAAACATCAAGAGAGTAGCAGAAGTAACCTTACCACAGGGGAAGGTTTATAAACAAATTGTTAAGCAAACCTCGGTAACTTCCAAATCTAAACTGAAAGTCCAAGATGTTACAAAAGTCCAATCAATACCACGAAAACCTATTCTTAGGAAGGACTGGCTGGAATATACATGTATTTTTAAATGTTAAAAAAAAAAAAAGTACTGCCGTGCTCTCAATGAAAGATTTTAGGGGTGCCTGCTAGGCCCATGGCCCACCACCCTTTTTTCTCAGAACTGGGCTTGAGTCCTGAGCCACAGGAGGGTCACACTATCAGTCCTTCCTCCAGGACACAGCTGTTTGGACCAGGGAGGGACCCCTGAGAGGTCAAATTAGAAATCTAAGTGCCATGGGGAGCCATAGAAGTATTTTGTGCAAATAGGAACATGGTCCCATTTATGATTCAGAAAGATCTTGGAGGAAGAAATTAGGAAGCGTTTGCAGTGGTTCAGCTGAGAGGTGATTATGGTTGCCATTGGCCCTGGAGAAGGAAAGACGTAAGTCCCCTCAACACCTACAAGCCAGGGAGGAGAACAACAGTTTCTGAAGGAGCCTGAGATGTTGGAAGAACTAGGAGACTGTGGGTCATGGAGGCTAAAAGAGCAGAGAGTGTCGTAAAGGAAGAAGTAGTCGACTGTGGCTTGAGAAGTAATGAAAAAGACAGCCGTCTGGTAAGAGAGCAGAAAAAGGGGGCGGTAGCTGGAAGAAGATGAAGTGACAAGGGAGTGATGATAGCACGTTGTAGCTTCTTGTTGCCCTTGCGAAGAAAATGTAAAAGGCCCTGTCTTTAACGTGACATACAAGTCCTTCAATGTTGTAGGACCCCTTACATCAGTCAGCATTCCAGCAGCAAACACTGGCACACAGCATTTAGTTGATGGGAGCATAAGAAAGGGACAACTTACAGCAGTGCAGGCAGAGTGAGGAAACTAACAACATTTAGGCAAGCACCCAAGGGTTAACATGGGTGAAGCGAGCCGGAGCCATGGAAGGGGGACCACCCGATACCAGCAGTGGCCCCAGAGGGACTTGGCTACTGCCATAACCATATTCCTGAAGCAGGGAGACCAGGAAAAAAATATCACAACCTGTCTCTCCTCCATCTTCTGACCTCCCCTCAGTACGTTGGCCGAACCCAAGGGGAAGCGAGAAGTCATGAGAATACAGTAATGCAATCCACAGAGGTCAGGAGGGAACAGAGCAAGGCAGAGAAGGATGGAGCAAGCAAACAACCAGTGCATCCTTGCCCACCTCCCAGCTCATCTTGGACCGTTCTTCCCCTTTCCCTCCAGCCTCACTGGGCCTCCTTCCATGTCTTGGAACATGCTGGGCTGCAGCTGACCTCAGGCCTTGGCACAGGCTGTTCTCTCTATCTGGAACGCTCTTCCCTTGCTACCTCATTAACTCAAACGTATCTTTCCACCTTCACCTTAAATGTCACTTTCCCAGAGAGGCCTTTGCTGGCCCTTGCCCCTACCTAATCTGAATGAAATACCACATCACATTCTCATCGCACCCCGTTTTATCCTTCCACCACATTCATCATCTTTGCAATGGTAGATTTACCAAAGTGTTACTTAAAATCTATCTCCTGTCTCAGACTGTGAACTTCACGAGAACAGGAATTGTGTCTGTTTTTTCACAGTATACATCTGGGTAACGGGTAAGTGCCCAAGTATATATTTATTGAAAGATCCGATGAATCTGTTCGGACACCCCGTCCCACCTTCCCCGTGATCTTGATCAGTTCAGCAATGATAATAGATCTTATGTAATCACTCCGTGTTACATGTCAAGCACTGTGCTAGACATAAATGGACTTGTATGTCATCTCACTCCCTGTCCCATGAGTCAGGACTCTTATCAGCCCCATTTTCCCAACAAGGGCACCGAGGCCTGAGAGCTCAGGTAATCTGTCAAGGCCACACAGCTGCACGGTGTGAATCAAGGTCCTGATGATAACACAGCCGGTGCTCTGACCTCTCCCCCACACTACACTGCCTCCTTAAATAGCTCATTGTGGTTTTTGTTTATTTGTATGTCTATCCTCCACATTAGACTGTAAGCACTGTGGGTAACATGGGTTTTCGTCACCTGCACAACCCCACTGCACATTGCAGATGTTCAATAAACATTAAGTGTTGACTCTGTCCCACCAGGAAAGCATGCCTTGTGGTGAGTGACTGCCCCACCACTACCACAGTCTTTAGCCACATTCATTTTGTTTATTAAAGAGCATTGTTCTGTCATCGAAAGAGATTCTTTCGATGCCCATTGCAGGGAGCTCTTCCTCTAGAGCACAATTTTTTAATAAACTGGTAGAATTTAAAGACCAGCACAGCCTCCATGTGAACTCTAGACACCTAGGGGCTTTCCCAGGACACTTGGCATTACCCAGAGACCCTGCCTGAGAAAACAGCCGGCCTATCCTTGCTGCCATTCACCCCATTCATTCCTGCATCTGACCTGACAATGCAGGATCAGTTCCCACAGTCACACGCTGCCTTGTTGCTTCATTGACGGCACCTTGGCTTCCTGTGAATAGAGTATTCAGAGGCCCAGACACTAGGAGCAGCGTGTCCACTCTGGGCTCATCTATGGCCAGGAGACAGAAGGACAGAGCATCCCAGGAGGCAGGAAAATGATGCCAAGAGCACGTCTGCCTCCCTCTCACCTCCTGCCAACGTCTGCACATTGCTGCAGGAGGACTGACAACGTGGGAGCCCTTTAGAGCACCTACCAGGCTTTCTGAATAGGCCCACCTGAGCCCTGCTGACAGCCCTGAAAGGAAACTCAAGTTCAGCCAAGAAGAAGCCAGAACGGAGGTAGCAAAGGCATGCCCTGCTCCCAGCTTACCAGCTGCGTAACACTGCAAGGCCACTGAACACCTTCCTTCTTCATCGCTTCTTTTTCTCTCGTATCCCCCAAGGTATGTTTTTCTCTTTTGCTCTCTCCAACTCAACGTTTGTGGAATTTGGAACTTAAAAATAAAAAAGTACGGTGTTAGAGGTAGAAAGGACCTTGTGTCATCCAATCCAGGGCATCCCAAACCCTGGCAAAATTACTTTAGAGGTTTTTTTTCAAATACAGCTTCCTAGACTCCCACCTTAGACCTACAGTAGTGAGCAGGTTGTGGCTCTCTTCGAAGTTTCTTCAGAGAACTCTTCTATCCCCACTCCCTGTGGTTCGCCTAAGGCTACCAAATCTGGAAAGCATGTCTCTGTAGAGGGATTGGCCCCTACGTAGGCACATGATCCAAACTGGGCCTGTGATATTTCAGAGTCATTCCCTGTGATATTAGACTTACTGTATGAAAGACAAAGTATGTCTGCCCCCCTTGGATGCCTAACTGGGAAAATGGTACCTACTCCCCACAAGGTGGTGTCTCTAACACCTGCCAACTGGAAGAAACACATCTGCAATAAAGGAAAATGAAAATCGGAGAGTTCTGACAATATTCGCTAAGTTCCTGAGGCAAATTCTGTCTCTGAACTCCCCATTCCCCTTCGCCAACAAATTCCCTTGCTCTGCTTAAAGCTCACCATAACCTGCATGGCTTTGTGGCAATCCTCGTATTATGATTAAAAACGGAGTATCCTGACTTCTGGAAAAAGTAAACAATAATATAAACGGAACCACTTTAAAATGGAGCCAGAGCTGCCATGCCAGAGGAACTGGCTTGCACGTCTTAGACCTCAAGCCTTGGAATGTTAAAAACAGGGCAAAATCACCTTTGGACTGGATCTAAACAACCTTGTTTCCCAAAGAACTATTTGCAAAGCTAACAAGAAAGCAATTATTATCACTACTGGGCTGATGACCACTAGATTGAAAATTAAACACACTGTTTAGAATTAACATCACTATGTTGTATTATCTGCACCAATAGAAATGCCTGCCTTCTACTGATGTAATTGTCCCCCTTCCCCTTCTTATAAATACCCATTGCCTTTGTCTTCTAAACAGAACATTATTTAGGGTTCGACCTGAGTTAATGATTCCCAAATAACTATTCTTTGACTTCAAATAAGTGTTTATTTGCCTCTCTCTTTGAAAGGTCTTTTTTTTATTTTTAGGTTATCAAGAAGGAGCAGACAGGTATGATCAAAAACAAGGTTCACTGGGCCAAATCCTGAAACCAAGGTACAGCTGTTTGCCTGTGTTGTCAGTTTGGGTACTGCAGGAAGCAGAAACCAAAATGAAATGAGGAGTGTAAGAGATATACTGAGGGAATAAATCTCTTCCTATGAAGACCTATGGAGGACGAAGAGAAGAGGGAACAAGAGTAGGTAAGGAGAGCCGAAGACCACAGGGAGGTTCTGACACCTGTCAAGGGAGAAAGGGAAGGAAGACTGGGTAGAAAGAGGGTCTGTCCAACTGCAGCGAAGCTCTGAGAAAATCTGGGCCAGGTCAAGAGGGAGCCCAGGACGATGCTTGCCCAGTAGAGGAGTCCAGCACTGGGCAGAAACAGCCCAGCTCCAGCGCGCCTTGCTTAGTCATTGCCTGGGAGTAGCCCAACGAGAGCATGGCCTTGGCATAAATGCTGTGGCCGATCCCCAAGGAGTGGCTGTGGGAAGCTGTAGGCCATCCACACTCCTCACACTGTTCTCTTATAGACAGATCTGGGTGGTGCCTTCCCAGGGCTGCCACACCTCTATGCCATGAATTAAACTCCTCCGAAGGAAACTCCAGGGAGACAACCACATGGGATCAGCAGTCATAACTGCTCCTCACATATAAATAACACACTGAACACATTTGCTTTTGAACCTTGTTTTGGTTTGGCCTTACTAAAAGTGTCAGCTCATTTAGTGAAAAATATGTTTTCCTGAAGAAGGGTGGGTGGGGCATTTTCTCATTTTTTTTCTTACCATGAACAGATTTAAATTGCCACAAAGAAGTTACTATGGAAACTGCCCCAAAACTTGCAAGATAAAAGATAAAAATGGAACACTTTGTTGACATGCAAATGATTAGTCTTCCTGACCACTTTTTAACAAACTCTCTTTGTCTGATTCCTCTGAATACATTAGGGGCCCTCTTAATCAAAGGTGGATAGACAGGTTTTTTTTGGTGTTATATTTGAGATATCCCCGGATAACCGTAAAAACACCACAGGTAATAACTCTGGAATAAGTCTGGACACTTCCAAAGTTGGTGTTGGAACAAGCAAAGTAGATGACGACAATGTACTCTGGATCAATGTGGTAAAACTGACTGAATTGCTATGAACGTCTTAACAGGCCCTGGAAAGGTGGTTATTTTATGCCCAGCCCATTCTGCTGGTGTACCCTGGACCCATTTGTTTCAAAGTTAACTTGGTGAGCTCTTTTCTATGCAAAGCAGTTTCTATTTCTTATCTTCTCTGGCCACATTCCATCCTTTGAATATTGGGCTGGAAAGTCCTTTCAACAGGAAACACAAACTTCTGATTTGAAAGCCCCATTTCTCTACCTATCTCTACTCATCTTTTCCTGCCCCTCCCCACGCACCTTTCCAACTCATTTCTAGTCTGCTCGAGCACTCCTATCTTGACAAGGCTCTGAGATAGCTTTGTCCTGATTTCTGCTTTTTGCCCTTTTCTGCCTGGCAATTCTTTCAACTTGCTTCTCTCAGGCCTTAATCCCAAAGCCTTCCTGAAACCCTTTTCAAAGCTGCTTCCAATAATTAAAAGTGGATGCAACAAGAACAGGTGATGTGATCTGAGGAACTAGGGGTCAGAGGTCCTGGGTTCTTGATCTGGGATCCTTGTTACCTAGCTTTCTGACTAACAGCAAAAAGTGTCACTTCTCTTTCTGAATCAGTCTTTATCTGTTCCCTTCACCAGGAATTCTGTTTTTGTAGATCCTTCTTTTATGGCCAGCCCCTTTGTATCATTCAAGTTTCAGCTTCAATGTAAAGTCCTCAAAGAGGCCCTAAACATTCCCTAATGTTATTTTCCTCTAACATTATTCTCTATAACATTATCTTCTCTTTTTCTTCAAGCACTTTCTATCTGCAATATGTTCAATGTTTCCTTGATTAATATGTTTTCTTCAAAGACCTTTAGGCTCCAAGAGGGTTGAGGCCTGGTCTATCTTGTCCCCAGCTGTATTCTCCACTCCTGGCACGGAGAAGATGCTCAACAAATATTTGTAGAATGAAAAGAACTGTATAATTCAAGCAGTTGGACCAAATAAATTTTAAGATGTACAGCTTTACCACGAACATTGTCTAAAATGAGTAAGTGAAACATGAAGTGACAACAACCATTGCAATAAAACACTGAATGCAGTGTGTGTGTGTATACTTGTGCTTTAAGAATAGAAAACTGCCAAGCTCTTTGGCATGTCATAGTGTTGTGGCGTTCTTTCTACAGTTTGCCAATGAGTGTGAACTGACTTCCTGAGTCTTATAATAAAGTATCTAACAAGGATATCAGGAAGGTGTATAAATATAAAACCACCGTATGGTAGAATTAGAGTGTAATAATACCACTTCAATTTACAGGGATAGAACCTAAGGCTCAGAGAAGTAAGTATATTTGGACATTTGGAACCAAATACAGCGATGCTTCTGTCAGTAAGAAATACATGTACCACTCACACGTCCGTATAATCATTAATAACATAGCGATACTTCATGCTTGAAAAGCACGTCTGAGTGTAGCTAGATCTTATTCCAGTGGTTCTGAAACTTGAGCATGGAGGATGTGTTAAAGCACAGAATGCTGGGCCCCGCCCCAGAATTTCTGGTTCTGTAAGTCAGGGGGACACACAGGGGTGCGGAGGACCGGGTTAGTTTAAGAGAAATCTCCACCCTTACCACGCCAACTTTTAGTGTAACCAGCTCCGCTTGGCGCGCAGAGAACTACAAGTCCCGTTGTGCCCCGCGCGCGGTGGGCCGAGAGTCGGACACTTCCGCTCCACGCAGCGCCTCTGCCCCGGCGTCTCGACGTGTCACCGGTAGCGCCGCGGCTGTGGCAAGAGGAGGTGACTGGGGGAGATCGAGGCGGCGGGCGGCTGCGGCGACCCGGCCTGGATCTGCCCCAGCGCGGAAGTGTTCCGGGGTCCGTGGGGAGCAGGAGAGGGAGGCGGTGGCCCGGCCCGCGCGCGCACGATGTTGAACATGTGGAAGGTGCGGGAGCTGGTGGACAAAGCGTGAGTATCGGGGGGCAGTTGTGGCCAAGGCCCACGCGGGGGAGGGGAGGAAGGGGGTAAGGGGAGCTGGCCCCGCGCACGGGGCGGCCCGCGTCACGCCCCCCGGCCCGCCAGCCCCATCATGGCGGCGGCCGGCTCGCTCCCCGGCCCCCAGCTTTGCCTGATCGGCGAGGCTGGGAAGACACTCGTCCTCGTCTCAAAACGTCCCCTTTCTCCCCTATCCAGGCCTTTCTCAGTGCTCCCCTACCCCACCGCCCGAGGCACAAACCCTTAGGTCCGGGGAGGGGGCGGGGTTGTCTAGAGCTGGGTCACTGCCCTGGCCGAGGACTGGCTTGGCCCCGGGCTGGGTAGGTGCTTTGCCTCCTGGGCAGCCGCGGAGGCTGGGGGTGGGGGACACAGTGCACTGGCCCTCTGTGTCCCTAGGGTGTGGTGGTGTGGAGACCTCAGGCCTGGTCGGGATAGGTCCTTTCCCTTTCTGGGTTTCATTTAATTTGTAATGACCGTGAAGTGTTGGAGTGGGTGGTAGGTGTAACAAGTGGCCGTTGTGGTCAGGCTGAAGTTACTCAAGAGACTCGTCCTTTGCTTTTCTAGCACGAGTGAAAGGAGATCACCACATAATTTCTTGGAAAATTCTTTTCCTCTTCCCTTTTCACTACACTTCATTTTTAGAGGGGCGTTTGTTTCATTGCCTGTAATTAACAAGTCATTAAGAGAATTCCCCTAAAGAAAACAACCCAGTTGATCTGCTTTTAACTTCCCTGACAGGTAAAATGACTAATACGTAGTCGATTTCCTTTAAGACTTAGTAAGTGATAACTTTAGTTCCTTACTACACTGGGAAAATTTTAACACTGAAATTGAGTATGTCAGAATAGAACAGCGGTGAAGTAACCATCTTCTAGGACAGCAGGAAATCAAGTTTGAGAATTTAACCAGTCCCCTTCCTTTTGGGTTTTAGTGAGTATGCAATAAGTGTAGTGACAGAAACAGTTTATTTGTGACACCCATTCAGCCTAAAATCAGGAAGTGTTGATGGCAACCTGTTAGGCTTTCTTGACACCAGGAAAAAAATCATTCACAGTGGCTTGGCTAATGCATCAGATAGAACTTAGAGTTTGACCATATTTTCACATTTTCTGCACTATCAAGAAAGCAAAAGAACACCTAAGGAGCATAGGTTTCAAGAGGTGGATTCAAGCGTTATAACCTTGGCAAGTTACTTACCTCAGAGTACCCCAGTGTTCTCAAGTGCAAAATGAAAATAATGATAGATACCCACCTTAGAACATCAGAATTAAGAGCTAAGAGCCTAAACAGCATATAAACGCTTACCACAGTATGTCTGGATCAGTATACTTTTGATAACTATAGCAGCTGTTCTGCATTGAGAGTGAGATTAACTTCATTAAGAGAGAAGCTCCATGTTTAAAAAGTGATTTGCTTTGGTAATTTTCCTTTATCAACTATTCTTTGACCATTAAGCCCTCAGACGTTTACTTTGGGCTTATTTTTCTATTTATATACCCTTTGCTTTTGCTTTCCAAAGATAAAATATCGTTTCTTTTCCAGATCGAGGTTCATTGGTTGTTTTTTCATATATGGTATAAAGACTAGGGTACTAGCTTAACCAGTTTTTGAAAGTCCAAAAGTCTCTACAAAACTCTCTTTTATTTCTAAGCAGAAGGACAACAGAAGAAAACCACTAATAAACACCTTGTTATCTTAGAGGACTAAATTTGTGGTACTCAAAAATTTAGAGGCTGTACATTTTTCAGGACACAAAAATCAAGGCAATATTCCTGCTGCTGCTGTTCGTTTCGTTGTTTGTCTTTATCATCTATGTTACTAACCTTCTAGTGTTTCAGATTAAATTTACCGCATAAGTAGTTATCAGTTCATCTAATGGAAAATCTGTTGTTGAAAAATAACTTCTGCCTTTTTACTACCCAATTTGGAATGGAGGCTTGAATGAAGTTATTCAAGAATATGTAAGAATGTTGCCACCAAGGACTTTTTAAAGCTTTCATGAGTGTCTGATACATGATATTAAGATTAGAACATGAGGTTATTTCACTGATGTAAACTCAAGATTTAATTTTATCTTTTACTGGCAGGAGAGAAAATATTCTTTCCCCCAAATGTAAGCATTTTACAACCAGAACTGTGGCACTGTGTCCAGTTAGACTGTTGACCTTAAAATGGCTCTAATGGAGGTAAAGCACATCCATAGAATGGTTGTCCTCTGATTAGCAAGGGGAGAAGGTGATGAGAGAACTTGCAAATGAGGAAGCAATGAAGTGGTTAAGGATTGCTCTGAAAGTTTAGACCAGGGGTGTCCAAACTGCGGCCCTCGGGCTAACTGCGGTCTGCAATCCATTGTTAATTGGCCCTCAGCAAATTCCAAAAATATATTTAGTTTACTTAAATAAACCAGGTGAGGCAATACGTCCTTCACCTCGAGTGAGTGGCCCGGCTGTTTGTGTATTTTACCGCATATGGTCCTTGGTTGAAAAAAGTTTGGACACCCCTGGTTTAGACTAATAGAATGAGGGCTTGTAGATAGAAGGGGTATTGATTAAGGGTTTTGGATACCTGGGTTCAGATTCTGACAGTGCCTTACAGACTAGCAGTATGTATGATTTGAGGCAGAATCACATGAATCTCTGGACCTTTGGTTTCTTATCTGTAAAGTGAGGGATTGGAATTGAGTAAGACTTTCCAACTTCACTGGTTGTTTGGAGATACGAATTTCTATCACGGAAAAAAAAATTGGAACTAGTATTCCATAATAGCAGGTATATTTTGTAAAGTCATTCTCCTTCAGAGACAGTTTTGGCTGAAAGGGGGCATTTTTTAAAATAGTGGTAATCAATAAATGTTTTATGCAGTAAGTGTGTGCAACCCATGACTCTGGAAAACTATGACTTTTATTTAGTGTACACCCCTACTCAATGAGGTTTACTTCAGAAAGAAAAATGTGTGCTTTCAAAATATGTTCCCTGGAAATATTGTTAGATCCAGTATGGTGATAGTTCTTAAGTATCATGATATATTTCAAATATTGGCTTTTGAGACCTTTAAGACTTTTATGGGGGGTGCTGAGATATTTTCCACAACTGTGGCAACTCCTGGTAGTAGTATTAAATAGCTCTGTTTTGCAGAACATTGTGGAATTGAGGGAAAGCAGATAAAGCCATAGGCCAGCCAGAGCTTGGAGTGCCAGTTTCCCCCCACTTGTACTCAAGTTGCATAAAAGGCAGCTGTGGCAGGAAAGGATAAGTGGCACCACTCCCACCAACTACTCTTACGGCCAGCGTGACCATTGTCATCCTAGGACCTGCCTCCTTTTACTTGAGGCTGTAATAAAATAGGGTACTTTATATTTTGTCATGCCATACATATTAATTGAAAGTTGCTACAGTTCTTACATTTTTTCTCCAAGTTTTGGAAACATAGGGTTACATGCCATAGGGGTACATTGAAACTGCTACATATTGTTCAGGCCCAGTTAATCTTCTTTTATCTCAGGAGTAATATTAATGGTAAATGTATTTCATCAATGGCTTTTACTCTTTTTATGATAATAATTCAAACAGCGCTGGCCAAGGTCCTAAGGCAACTGCAGTAGACAGACCATTTTAAGTTATTCTCTTAAACAGCTTGCATTTTCACCAAATAAGTTGATTTTTGTTGGCATAATGTACATTTTTTTAGTTCCTAAATGTTAGATAATGTGATAGAACTGTAGAAACTATTCTTCTAATCTAGCTAACCCCAGAAGGAGAAACTTTTGCTTTTATAGAAAATAGTTCATTCAATTATTTCATCAGCTAGTACATTTATTATTTATTGGATTATACTGTATTTTTGAACTTGAAAAGTAAAATATCTGCCTTCAAGAAACTTACCACTACAAATATGCCACACCTTGAACTTAGCATTTTCTTTGTTTTTCCTCTTATTTTTCCTATCTTACCAATAAATCTCTGTTCAGTTTGCTTTTTTGAACTTGAAAGCAAAGATGATTGTCAGCTTTTCTAGTCTTACCATATCAACTTTTCTTTGAACCAGTTGTAGATAATTGTTAATTGCTGAAACAATAAATTAATTATCCTTCCTCTCTTCTAGTAACTGGACATAAGTACATAATAAGAATTTAATTCCAAAGAAAGATGAGTTTCATTTATCTCCTGCCAGCATTTCTTAGGGGTGATTTTCTGCAGTTTAATCTACTTAGCACTACTGTCAAGATGCTTTTAAAAGCCACTTAACTGCCTCGTTTTTTCTGAACTCTTTAGTGTTAGTAGTTTTTCATCTGTTTACTTGTACATTCA
This sequence comes from Rhinolophus ferrumequinum, assembly GCF_004115265.2. Taxonomy (NCBI): domain Eukaryota; kingdom Metazoa; phylum Chordata; class Mammalia; order Chiroptera; family Rhinolophidae; genus Rhinolophus; species Rhinolophus ferrumequinum. The sequence continues at coordinate 27,853,003 of NC_046307.1, read as the reverse complement.
CTAAAAGTACTTCCTGGCCTTATCTTAAGTACTACTTACTAGTACTCCTACTTTTTGCAGTATAGCTCCACAGGTGAAACTTTTCCTGTGCTCTCGTCTTATTTTCTTATTTCCAATATGTAGTTAATATTTCCTTTAAGAAGATTATAGGAAGCTTAAATAACTTTCTTTTAATCCTGAAAAACTTATTGTTTTATCTTTTATATTTAGATCTAGATTTCATATCTAGCTGAAATTTGTTTATTTCTTAGCTTTTATTATGCAAAATTTCAAATATATCAAAAAATGGAGGGACTATCTATGTACACATGAATAACTTCAACAATTTGGCCAGTCTTGCTTCACCTGTACTTCTCTTTGCCACCCCCACTCCATATTATTTTGAAGCAAATCCCAGACGCCGTATCATTTCATCTGTAAATATATCAATCTCTAAAAGGTAAGGAGTCATCTTTTTTAATCATAACCACACCACCATAATAAAACTTTAAAAGTTGATTACTTAATATCTAATGTCCTGTCCAGTCAGTATTCATTTCTTATTGCCTCATTATTCCTTTTTGATGTTTCTGACTAGTGGATCTGCCTGTTGATTCTCTTAATCTGTAGGCTTACCCTTTACTGTTTTTCCCCCTTGTAATTTACTTGTTGTAACATGGTTATTTTCATTTCCCTCAGCCTGGATTTTGCTAATTGGATCCCCATGATGTTCAAATGTTTCTCTAACCTCTGTATTCCCTGTAAATCGGTAATTGTATCTAGTCATTTGGTCAAATTCAAGTTCCAGTTTTTGGAGAGCAAAACTACTTAACAGATTTAAAGTATATTTTTAGTACTTATAATAGGTCTTAGGTTAAAGAGTTAACTCCTTCCAGTCTCAGCTGACATTACTTAAAATTCTGGGACAACGTATTTAACTCTTTATTCTTTTATGTTTTTTAAGGTGTCACTTCACATGAGCTTCCCTTGTCTAGCCTAATTATGTGTGTTTGTCCATCTCTATATTTTTATACATAGTAATTTGCTAGCCAAACACACTCTCCTACTATACATAGGCACCTTCAGGTAGTATTTAATGGATCTTGGAAGCAGTTTGTGGTTGAGATCAGAACTGAATTGAAGTCCTCCGTTGACTACTAAGCAACAATGATCTCGGGCATTGGTACAGTATCTCTAAATCTCCCTGTCTGTAAAATGGAGATATTTATATTACAGGGTTCTTGTGAGGATTAAATGCATGTGAAACACTGAGCAAAAATAAACTTGAAACACCTATCATTATCATTATGTAAGGCACAAAATAATTTATAATATAGAAAAATCAAAGGAATATAGTATTTCAAAGAATAAAGGAAATATTGTTGGCAGACTAAATTATTTAAAAGTATGTAAGAACTGTGTCTTAATCCATCAATCATCATTTTCACTGGCACTCTTCTTCTAAAACTCTTCACCTGAAAAGACATCTTAACCTACATTTAGGAGAACTCATACAAATATCTCTATTGTGTGTGCCTTATGTTGTGTTTACCAAATCAAAAATGCTTTCATTTTAATATTGTAAAGCATATTACAAATGATTTTCGAAAGACATGTTGAGGAATAAAGTCTTTGGAAAGATATTATTCATTTTTGTCCATCTCTTGATTTTTTTTCAATTTGTTTTGTATTTTCTCAAGATTTTAAAGATACTGCTAATGTGAAACATTTTTTAAATGTAAAAAGATATATTGGGGCTGGCCTGGTGGCTCAGGCGGTTGGAGCTCCATGCTCCTAACTCCGAAGGCTGCCGGTTCGATTCCCACATGGGCCAGTGGGCTCTCAACCACAAGGATGCTGGTTCAACTCCTGCAATGGCAACTCGACGTGGAGCTGAGCTGTGCCCTCCACAACTAAGATTGAAAGGATAACAACTTGACTTGGAAAAAAGTCCTGGAAGTACACACTGTTCCCCAATAAAGTCCTGTTCCCCTTCCCCAATTAAAAAAAAAAAAAAAGATCTTTAAAAAAAAAAAATAAAAAAAAATAAATAAATAAAAAGATATATTAAGGGAAATTGAAGTTGACAGTTTATCCTTAGTGAAACTGAACAATATCAAGAAAAAGAACCCTGAAAATACATCAAATTCATGATCTCTGACAGTAGAGGAGCAGTATATAACAAGGAAAGCACTTTGCAGAAAGGGCTTTCCTATTACTCAACCCATTGTCTCCAACTGGCAAGAAATTCTTTTGGCTCACCAGAGCCTTTAGCATGAAAATTAAATACAGGTAGAAGACCACAGCATATTCCCATGTTGAAACCAATTTATAGCTATTTATGACTTATGGATAGATTTAGCTAATGAATTATTAAATATAAGTGATTTTGTAAATGTGCAACAATAAGTAGGCATGTTTTATACTTCACTTAAGAAAAGTCTAGTTAGCCAGTTACTTTAGAATGTCTTCTTTTGACGTGAATTTTGTGTAGTTTCTAAATTCTTGGAGAGGATTTAAGTTCTACATAGTGCCGATATAAGTAACTTTTTATAACTTGCATGCATACTCACCATTATGTGGTAAATATGTATGCATGCTTTTGAAATATTTCACTCAAAAATTCTCATCAAATAGCCTTATATTTTTATAGTAGAAATAAGACATGCATAGGAAATTCAGTTTCTTATTTTTCTTGCCATTTGTTCTTAACGCATTTTTAGCAAATCATTAAAGAACAATGCAAATAAACACTGAGCTTTTTTTCTATTTTTCTCATATTCATTCTTAAGTTGTCATTTTTTTAAGTGACTTAGGTTGATGATTAAAACTTTTTATTTGCAGTTAAACCACCATGGTTAAATAATATCCTTAATTTGATATGTTTGACTTTAGTTATAAGTTTGGTACTGCGAAATTTAACCCTATAATCTGCTATCCACATAGTAACGAGTGATTTTTTTTTTTTTTAGTTTTTGTTGTTGTTTTTGTTTGTTTTTTTGTTTTTTAATTTTATTGGGGAACAGTGTGTTTCTCCAGGGCCCATCAGCCCCAAGTCGTTGTCCTTCAATCTAGTTGTGGAGGGCACAGCTCACTGGCCCATGTGGGAATCGAACCGGCAACCCTGTTGTTCAGAGCTCTCACTCTCCGCGCTCTAACCAACTGAGCCATACAGCTGCCCCAAGAGTGATTCTTTAAAAACATGAATATTAAGTCCGATCTGCTTAGATCACTCACTCCCAGTCGCTTCTCGTCTCACTGCTGACCAGCCTCTAGATGATGTGGCTCTCTGCTGCCCCCTCTGACCTCATCTCCTCCCACTCGCTGGTTCTTCAGTGTTCTGTTCTACCTAAAATAGCATGCGTTCACTCTTTCCCCCTACTTTTTTAATTTACATAAATTTCTCTGCTGCCTCTAGGATGTTAAGCTTGTAGAGGGTAGAGACTTTGTTTTGTTACTGCTGTACTACTAAATCCTAGAACAGTGTGTGACATGGTAAGTGCTCAATGAATATTTTTGAATGAGTATGTTAAATTTAGTAAGTTAATTTACATTACTGAGGAAATCTTGTAAGTCCAGATATTTATAATGAAAGCTAATAGTTATCAAGCATTTGCCATGTGCCAAGAACACTGGGGCAACATTGTTATTATCCTGAATTTATTGATGAGGAAACTGGCCACAGAAGTCCAAGAACTTGCCCAAAGTAATATATCTAGAAAATAGATTCTAGATTTAAATTTAGTTAATCTGCTTTCAGAACATATATTCACAGTTTTCCCTAACTTTTAGAGGATATTATTTAAATTTTAAAAATTGTTATCTTTCACTATAATAAAGGTGAATTACTAGTGTATACCATAGTTAAAAATTACTTGGAAAAACTGGTGATACTTAAGTTTCTGAACCAAATTCAGTGAGAGTGTTTATTCTTTTTTTCCCTCCTATATGTACCTGTCATAAAAGAAAGTTGTTCTGGACTCTTGCAGTACTCTGAACAATGTTTGTAAGTTGGATGCCCCTCAAAAGGGAAGCAAACAAGTTTCTGTAGGTGAAAAAGAAAATCTTAGCTATTGTAGCAACAGTGTTCATTGTAATTCTAAAAAAATGTTGTGATGGTCATACCTGTATTATGTGCTTCAGAATTAGTAGTCCTCTGTAAACAGCTTCTACAACTTTAGTAAGTTTCATGTGATCCTATGATCTTTATATGGTAGTTTGCTGTGTCTATAGTGCTGTCATATTAATCTCTGAATTAAACAAAACTTTCCCCAATTTTCCTTATGTTCAAATTGGACCATGTAAGAATAATTTTCCTTAGTTCATTATGTACCTATCCAAATAATATATTTTGGACATAGATTGTAAATATGTAACTGGTATACAATAACTGAAAATACACAGCTGATATCCTTACTCATTTTGGCCTTATCTGTAAGGGCCCTTCAATGAGTGCTTTGTTAAATACCTACCATGAGCCTTGTACAGTACTATAAGAGGCCTTATGGTTCCAATGGCAGCTTCTGATTCTGTCACGCACATGAACAAGGGAAAAATGATACAAGATGGTACCGTGTTTCCCCGAAAATAAGACCTGGTTTTATATTAATTTTTGCTCCAAAAGATGCATATGTTCAGGGGGTGTCATCCTGAAAAATCATGCTAGGGCTTATTTTCCGGTTAGGTCTTATTTTCAGGGAAACACATTATATCTGAATATGGGGTATAGGGTGTAAATACTGTAGACATTTAGAAAATGGAAAGAACAGTTAGTTAACTGAGCAAAAGCTTCATGAAAGAGATAGATCCTTCGTGGTATTTTAAAAATGTGTATTTGCCGACAAGTAAGGTATCAAACATGGAGTTAAAAATCTGAAACTCAGGTCAAATGATGTAGGCTCACTGATTAGAACCTGTGCCCAAATGGTTCCAAGCATTGGATGACATCAGTGAATAATTCTGTCTGAGAAGCAGTTCTGTTGCAAAAGGAGGTTCCCCTTCTATACCAATCCAAATTAAATAATTTAAAGTATAGATGTTTATTTTATTTTGTTTTTTTTTTGAGAGCTTAAGGGGAAAAAAATTTAAAGGGTTTCAAAATTTTAGTAGTGCGACTCTGGAAACAATTTTTTTTCACGTCAGAAAAGTTGAGTCTAGTTTTGGGGATTTGTAAACGCATTTGTGTAAGTCTAAATTTAATCAATCACTGGTGAAAAATGAAAAAAAAAACCTATTACTGGCTTAATTTAAACAATATCCAGTATTTGAGTTCACATAGAGGTGGTTTTATAAACGTATTACTTTTGAGGTGAAGGATTTCTCATTTTATCATTCTGTTGATGGATTGTTTAGTTACATACTTTGGGTTAAATGCTTGATATTTGGCAAGGCATCTGAATTTAATCAAAAGTGAAAAAAATTAGTAAGTGATGTAATCAAACTTTATAGTATCAAGTATTTGTGTCTACAAGGATTTAATTTTCACATTGTCTCAGTTCAGGGTATCTCATCATTTTGTCATTCTCTTGGAAGGGTTTTATGCCTTTCTTTTTTTTTTAATGTTAACTAATTTCAGTACTTCCAGATTTTTTCCTTGAAGGAGTCGTTTAGTAATGCATTTAATAAAACTACCTTAATAGGGTGATTTAAATGGGGTGCCACGTATTAAAAAGATAATTTGTTGTATGTCCAACCTGAGCATGTTTCTTTGGGTTTCTGTTTTTATTTTATTTATTTATTTTTCCAATTTTATTTTTAAGTGAAGGGTGGCAGAGGGGAAGCTGAAGGGGAAACATAAGTAAAGAGACTTTGTGCACTTCTGCTGTATAGAATAGGGATAAGATCTAACCTCCAAGACTCTTAAGAGAATTAATGAGTTAATGTATTGTGAAAATGTTTATCATTATATTCTCAACAAATTCTTGTCCTTTGCTTTTGTTTGGGTTATTTAGTTTTGTCATTGTGAGACAGCTTTAAAAAGCTGTAACCCAAAATTAAAAGATACAGATGAATGAAGTCTGTTATTCTTTAGATTCGTTCTAACTAATAGGAATTTGAAAGTTGGCAAAAACTTTTTTAAAAAAATTTAAACTCCTTTAACAGTACAATTTTACTATTAAATTATTTTAGTGACTATTTTATCATACCTATAAAAACTAAATTGGGATCTATAATGCAGATAAAACTCTTAGGCTATACTCATTTTTTAATACCTTGGATATTTGATCTGCTTGTACCTTCGTTATTTGATCTGCTTGTGAAGCTAGTTTAACATGATACCTCTTGACAAGAAAAACATCACGTTATCCTTTCTTTAAAAAAAAATGGATTTACTAAAAAAGCAAGTAACCTGTGCAAGTGACCTTAAGCAACTGTCAGCAATAAGAAAGATTGTTTCACAATTAAACTTACACATAAAACAATGTGAGTCTGAAACTGTTTTAAGTACAGAGTAGGAGTGTTTTGAGTTGTTGAATAGGAATGATATTCCCATACTATTTTTTAAAAAATAGACGTTGGGAGCTTGGCTTTTAAAATTGATCAGAAATTGCATTTGAGGAACTTGTACTTGAATATATAATGTGTACCACAGGATATACAGTTGAATTTGTAATGACTGGAATTTGCGAAACAGCTTTTAAATAAATATTACACTAAATATTTGACTAAAAGTTTTTCTAGCAAGTGGGATTTGATGTCCTAGTTATGTAGAGTCATAAATATGCTATTACTATTGTATCTAAATATAACATTTTGCTAGCTTTTATTAACTTGTCATTAAATATGGTAATAGGTTACTGTATTCCATGAAAACTTTGTAACTAGAACAGTCCCTGAGAGTTTCATTGAGGGTGTTTTTGGCCTATTTATTAGTTGAGTAAAATGTTTAACCTTTCTGATTTTTTACTCATAAAAATACTTAGGACTCCTTGACATGTTAAAATGGTTTGGGGTCAGGGGGTGTGGTGTTTGTTGTCCCAAAATAAGATTTGCATAATTTATCCACTAGTCCCCCACCCCACCTGATCAGCAGGATATATGTTCCAACACCCCCAGTGGACGCCTGAAACCGCGGATAGTACGGAACCCTTACATGCTATGTACAAAATATGGTATAAAATATTGTACTGTACTCACCCTTCTTCTTGTGATGATAGTGCCTACGTGGTGATGTGGAGTGAAAATGAATGATGTCAGCATTGTGACGTAGCATTAGGCTACCATAAGGCTGACTTGAACAAAAGCCCTGCGATACTGGAGGCAGTCAATCTGATAACCAAGACAGCTACTAAGTGATTCACGGGCAGGGAGCGTGTACATTTTGGAGACGCTGGACAAAGGGATAATTCATGTCTCAGTCTGGACAGAGCTGACAGTGCAAGATTTCATCTTTCTACTCGGAACAGTGTGCAATTTAAAACTTATGAAATGTTTATTTCTGGAAATTTCCATCTAATGTTTTTAGACCATGGCTGACCACAGGTAACTGAAACCACAGACTGAAGCCACGGATAAGGGGGGACTACTGTATTACTACTTGTTCCTTTAACAATGTATCTTCAATGTAAAATAAAATGACATTAATTATAAAAACCAAGTAAACCTAAATATCTTGTGTTTTAACTCTGATAAACTTACTTTACATTAAAACTTACGCATTCTGTATTTAAAAAGCATGATGTTTACTCTGCATCTAAACTCTTCGATGCTTTAATGGAGGAATGATTGCACTTGAGAAAACTAGTTATTGCCTAATTTGATACTAAATGTTCTCCAAATTGTAGAATCAAGAAAAGGATAGCTCAAAATGAAAAGGAAATAAACCAACCAGTCCTTTTCTTGAAGTTTGACTTTGTTCTAAGTTATATGTATTACTTAGGCAGATTTAAAAAAAAAAAAGTATTGAGGTAAGATTCATGTAAGATTAATCATTTTCAAGTATTGAATTCAGGGGCATTAGTACATTCACAATGTTATGCAACGACAGATTTTTAAATAACTTTTTATTTTGAAATTAGTTTGAAAAATAGTCAAGAGGACACCTGTATACCCTTTATCTAGATTCACCAATTTGTAAGATTTTGCCATATTTATTTGTCATTCTCTCTTTTCCTCCTCTTCCACTCTGTCTTTGTCTGTCTATACATACACACACTTCTCTGATCCATTTGAAAGTAGGTTACATGCCCCCTTTGCCTCAAGAATTCTGTGTGCGTTTGCTAACAACAAGGATTATTCTCTTACATAGCCACAGTATAGTTATCAGATTCAGAAAATTTAACATTAAAGCAATTAATCTCTCTTCAGTCCATATTCTGATTTTTGTCACTTGTTTCATTCCAGTGCAGTACAGAATTCTGCCCAGGATCGTGTGTTTAATTTTCATGACTCTCCTTTAGTGAAGAGTTCCTTAACCTTTTTTTCTTAAATCTTTCATGACATCAACATTTTTTGAAGATTACAGGCCAATTACTTTAGAAAATTCCTCAGTTTATGTATTCTGAGCTGGAATATTACATTAAGTAATATTGTGTCCTTTCCAGTAGGAAAACAATGTATGCTTCTCATTCGTGATTTTAATTTTGATCACTCAGTCAAGGTGTTGTATGGTTCCTCCACTGTGTATTTACTGTTTTTCTCATTGCAGTTAATAAGCAGTCTATAAGGAGATATTCTGAAACCTCTCCTAATCAAACTCCTCTCTAGATTTAGCATCTACTGATGTCTCTTGCTTAACCTAACCTTTACTATAATGGTTCAAATGGTAGTCCCCCCAACTTCACCCTTCTCCATATTTATCAGTTTACTGTAATCAAGAGCTCTCATTTTTTTCTTCCCCTGTCCCTTCCTCCCTTGTGGATTTTCATTTTATTCATGGGTTATAATTTATTACAGCCCTTATTTATTTTGATAGTCCAAGTGTTACAGATTTGGCCAGTGGGATCTCTGTAAAGCTGGCCTGTGTCCTTTTGACGTGCTCTTTTTTCCTTGTTTTTCTTTTTTGAGCACTTTCTGACTTTCTGGCACAAGATGTTTCAAGCTTATTCTATACTTTCACTGCTTTATCCCTGGAGGTAGCCCTTTCTTCCAGGACCCCTGGTTTTGATACCTTTTAGTGGTGAGGCAGATTTTTTTAAATAGAGATTATATGGTAGATTCTAGACAGATACAGATAAATTTTTGTCATAATTAAGATATTGCTCGAACTCCTTAGTATAAAGGATCAGCTGCAGTACTAAGAGTTGGCACATGAGACAGAGCTCTTTGGAAGAATGGGGGTATTTTTCTTTTGGATAATTCAAATTTAAGGTTTTGGTTTTATGTTTTTAAACTGATGCTACATTGCCGTTCTCTCCCTGCTTTTCCCACCTCCAGCAATGTAATTTGCTTTCCACAAATCTGTTATGAAAAGATAAAAATCAAAGCATATGCTATACAAGTGTATATAGTGTAGATCATCTGATTATGTCAAAAAAATGCTACCATAGTCCTAATGGTGTTTCCTGTTACAACAAGGCACCTGTAATTCACATACTTTTATTGTATTATAACTCCGTTTTGGCTTTTGAATTGTTTATACTAGCAGCTGATTACTGAGCAATTTAAGTCTTAATTACGGCAGCACTATTCTAATTAGAATGGTGGATGTTGACACTTTATTTAGCAAACAAGTGTAAAATACCTATGTTTGTGATATTTGTAGAAATAAGTATTGAGGATTTTTTTGTAGAAAATGTTAGGATGTATATCTTAAGTGTAGACTTATGTCTACTTTACCTCTAACCAAATACATAATTCATTTGGAATATGAAATTTTTTTGACTTAAATTGGGGAAAAAATGGCCACATATTGAGAGTGGCATTTTTCTGGCAATTAAGAAAGTGTGTCTGTCTGTGTGTGTGTATTAAGAAATAGCAAAATTACATAATTTTAAATAATTAAAACAACTACAAGTAATTTGAACATTACGAGAGGAGCTTGAGAAATTTTCTGGAGATACACCACTGATGTTTGAATTTAACATAGGTAATATCCCTTTCGATGTGTTGGGATTTTTAAGGAGTAATTTGAAAGTAATAACAACACATAATTGACATTTCTTTTGGATAACATTTTTCAGATATGAGCTTTTAGAATATATGATAATTACCTTTAGTGAATGAGTTAAAGTATGTTTTTTTGCTTTTTTATTTCCAGTTTTGTTGAGAAATAATTTACGTATATTACTGTATAACTTTAAGGTAAAGTATATTCTTAATGCTTATATAATTTCTGATAAAGAAGACTCAAATTATGGGTGTGCTTCTCATGTCAGATACCCATATCCCAAGGAGAATGAGCTGTTGTACTAAAGGGTGCTGCAGGAACCCTCAGGATAACCTGGCTTATTCATTTAATGTCTATTTATTGATCATCTGGAATTCTTAGATACTTGAAATACAATTTAAAACAAGTTTTGGTGGGGAGAGATAAATTTAAAAAATAAGTAAACAAATAGACTTTAAGTAGTAAAGGGTGATGAATTTTATTTTATTTTAAATAGGGTGGGCACAGGGGGCCTTTCTAAATATATAGCATCTACGTTAAGTCCTCAAGATTTTAAAGTAGAGCACAGAGAGTAAAGAGTGTACCAGAGAGAGAATATTAGGAAATGAGCAAAGGCCCTGAGTGGGGAAAGAGCTGGTGAAAAGTGGGAGAGTAGTGTGGCAAGAGCATGAAAGAAGAGGGTTAATTTCAGGGATTTGTAGGCCATTACATTGAGTTTGGATTTATTGTAAGTGTAATAAGAAGCTGGTGAGGAATTTTGATAAACGAAGTGAAATAATACCACTTAGGTAGGTTACCCTCGGTGCTCAGTTGGATAATGGATCAGCGAGGGGACAAGAGGAGGAGGAGGCGGCAGTTAAAGTCCTGATGATAACATTAGCAGTTTTCTTTTTAGCCTGAGATTTCATATTTAGCTCTTCACATGTTTCTGTGGGACCTAGAAGTCTTGTGCTAAGGTATCTTAACTTTTTAAGTTTTTGCTAGGGGTAAGTTAATTTTAGAGATAGCAACTTAAGTCTTTTTGACCGTGCCCCCAAAAGACCTTGAATTTGAAACCTTATTTCATGATAGCCTTTAAAAAAATCTGTGTGTGTGTGTGTGAGGGTGGTATTTATCATGTCATCTCTGTGTGTGTGTGTTGGTCAGGGGTGTTTGTTTAAGTCATCTCTATTCATGTCTCCATTTCAGCTTCCTATTCTTCCATTGTCCCTTCCTTTACCAAGAAATCATCGATTTCATGTGTGTATTCACTAGTCAGTTATTAAATACCCATTTTATGTGAGGCGTTCATTGTTAGGCACTGAGAGGGAAACAAAAATGCATAATATAGAGTATAGCCAATTCTTGATATTTGAGGTAGTTACATAAAGTCACCCTTAAACACCGAATTAGCAAATACGGAACCATTGCTCCTGGGGGAAGTACAGGGTTAGGTTCCTGTGAGCCTCTGGTCACATTTTCATCAACCCATTTACACATAACCCTGTTTTATATTTGTTTCTGTTTAAATACACCTTATTTAATATATAGTTAATTCATTAACATTGAACTCAGGGCCAACAACACTGTAACTCATGTCTGAACAAAGTTTCATCTAACAGGTATTTTCTCTGAGACACATCACAGCCTTGATGCTTAGGAACACTAGACAGCACGTCAGCACTAGGCATGGGGCCCTATTAAACACTGAAATCACCAGCAAAAAGCACAGTGAAAAACATGGCCCTAAGTAGACAGGGAAGGGCCACTTGTTTACAGCATGCGGACTGAGAGAATAAGAGCATCAGCTCTTTGATCCCACCTCAGCTGGGAATGTGCCTGACGACGACTCTGATTTTTCACTGCTCTGCACATGTTCACAGATGACCATGAAAGCACTGTGAATATTACTTTGGAGTTTACAAATGCATTTTAGTGAGCAAGCAGATTCACAAATGGAGTCCTCCAATGAGAATCAACTCTACTTGCTTTTTAAAAACTTAAAATGTACTAAAGGAATTGAGATAAATTCATAAATAGCCATTGCACAGGGCAGGGCATAATTCATAAGAGTTCTAAATGTAATGTTAGATTTCATCATAGGATCGGGATATTATGGGCTGGAAAGAATCAAGAAGGCTTCATTTTCGTGTCTTTGTTAAAAACTAGGGTTGACTTTAACTGAAAGGAGAGATGTGGGTTCCACGAGAGTATAGGCACTGAGGTAAGAAAGTAAAGGACGTGTTTAAATTTCAGCCAGTAATACAGTATAATTATCCCATGAACAAAATGCAACAGAAGTAATGGGAGAAAACGCTAGTCAAGTAGGGCAAGGCCAGATCATGTAGACCCTAATCACCAATTCAGTTAGGACATTTTTAATCAGAGAAAGAAGCTATTTGAGAATTTTAGTCCTTTTGTTCAATTACTCGGTAAATATTGAACATCTGCTGTCACAAAGCATGTCCCAGGCACTGCGGACCTTGAAGTAATGACACTTTTTGTGTGCTTGGATGTTTTCAGTCCAGAGGGGGAGACAGGTAAGGAAACAAACATGCCTCCTAGAATACATTGGTTTTAGTTTCAGTTCAAGATAATTTAGAAAGCACAGGTACTATGAAGAGCATATAGGCGGATCCCCAGCTGTTTGGGTAGTTAAAGGAAGACTCCTTGGAGGAAGTGGCATTTAAGCTAAAAACTCATGCTGAGGTGGAGTGAGGTGGGGGCAGTCTTGGGTGGCAGAGGACTTAGAGGGAACAGCCTGTGCAGAGGCCTGGAGGTGAGCAAGACCTTAATTGGCATCTCACATGAAGGGCCTTTTTGGTCACGCTGAGGAATTTGGACTTCATCTTGCAGGTAATCAGGAAGCCTTCGCTAGATTTAAAACGAGGGATCAATGAGATAGGATTTGTATTTCAGCAAGAGCTCACTTTAGCTCTAGCCTGATGGGAGACAGAGAAGCAGAGGCACTAGTTAGTTACTAGGTGGTTGGCAACAACAAGGTGCAAAATGGTAGTGACCCTCCAGTGAGGTAGTGGCAGTGTGGGGAACAAGGGGATGACTGTGTTTGAGAGCTACTTAGGAAATCCGGTTGAAAAGGCCTGGGGATGGGTTGGATGCTGGATAGAAGGGGAGAGAAGTAATCAGTAGTGATGTTCGAGGCATAACTCTGGATGGTAGTGTCCGCGGGAGGAGGAAAAGGTTTGGGGCAGGTGTGATGGATCTGTGGTGGACTAACATGGCCAACACTAAATATTAGGAAAATGAATCTGGTCGTGATTTGGAGGCTGAATAAAAGAATACCCTGCAATGGAGAGATTGTTAAATGGCTTTTGCAGGAAGGAGTCTGGGCTAGAGGTGGGTGCATGTATTTTTTTTTATTATTATTAAGTTTATTGGGGTGACAATGGTTAGTAAAGTTACATAGGTAGTGTATGTATTTTTAATGTGGAATGAACAGGTCTTGGAAATTAATGGGAAGTCGGTACTGAGGGAAAAGGCAAGGCCCCCAAAGTGACTCCAAACATACAGCCTGCCTGGCTTTGTAATGTGCCCTGAGATCATTTTTCAGGATGAAAAATAGTGAAGCTACCCTGTGTTGCTATTTCTCAGATACATAGAAACTGACATTTTATTGTTAAAAAGCAGCTCTAATTTGTAAGAATTATCTTTTTCTTCCACCCTGGGAACTTGGTAAAGCTAATTTCTTTTTGAGTATCTTGTATACATATTTAATTGCTCCTCATGTAAATGTTACTTCTGTGTGAGAGGAAGGGGCTGTGGGGAGAGGCCCTTCATCTTTTCCTGAGCTCCTAGCCCCATTTCTCATGCTAATAAAATACCATAAAATAAGGAAATGCGCAGGAAAAAAAGAAAGATGTTTAACATAGGTTTATTAAAGTAAGACTGAGAAATTAAAACTTAAGGCTAAAAATAAAGTGAGAACTTTGAAGGGATTGGAATGATGTTTAAGTTTTTTAAACCCAATGGAAAAAAAGGGATATAAAAAGAGTATAAAACAGATGAGACAAACAAGATAGAAAACTAAGATCAACAGTAAGGATCAATCGGTTTTCTTAATGCAATAAAAATAAATGATATGTAAAGGAAGATAAAAGGCTGAAAGCCAGCCAAGAGATAAAAGTTTAAACACATAAAAATAAAAGGTTAAAGGAAAAACTATTAGGTAAAAAGAAAGAAAAACAAGAATGGTAAGATGAAAGGTATAAAACTGACCTTTTTCGAAGTTTGGGGGGGAAAGGGCAATTTTTAAAAATAGTGTGTATACTAAAGTGGGTTTCTTGGGACACTTTTAAAAAGCTCCAGGGGAAAGGTGTATTGTCCCTAAATTTTGAGAAATCTTCCATATTGTCTCCTGTTGAGACTCCCAATACATGTAAGTCAAGGCTCTGAGACGCGCTCTGAGAGGCTTAATCAAGTTGCCTTTGTTTTCACGTAACATTTCCCAAACCTCACCATGGAATCCTTTTCTCACATAACACCTGTGAATATCTCCCAGAGTATTTTTCACAAAACACTATAGAGTGCTGTTTTAGAAGAAAACAACAATAAAATAAAAATCTTAAAAGTTACAGAGATACACGATAAAAGAAAACAAATCAGCTGGAAGTAGAAAGCAGTGTAGGGTTAGGGCTGGCATTCCTAGGGAGTAGGCAGCCTCCCTTGGAGGCAGCTCTGTCCGGCCTCCCGCCACGGGGCAGAGAGAGCAACTTGACACCCTTACCTTCTGGTCCTCCCTCCAAAGCTGTCTTTTCAGAAAGCTTTTATCTGTGCAGACAGGGCACTGATAGAACACAGGCTGCTGAGCCAGGGAGTGGAAGCTGAGCCTCAGCAGAATTAAATCAGCCCAGCCATGGGATACTTCCCTAGCAAGTCAAGAGAAGTTTTATATACAAGTGCTGTTTTTCTTTTCTTTTTCTTTTTTTTTAAAGAGAGATCAGTTTTTTCATTGTATAAATAAAATTTTAAATGTCCCTTCCGCCTCCAACACTTTGTTTTCATGTTTGTTTGTTTTTTTCATTTAGGCTTTGTCCACATGCATGAGTTTTTATATAGTTGATAGTGGTTAGTGTTCATACAATTCTGTGTTGTGAAAGCTATTTTTCTATGGCCATGAAAGGAAAAGAATTTTCTAGTAGTGGCTGCCTCTGCCTGTTCTGTTGCTACAACGTTCCAAGCAACATTGCTGCTACACTTTGGAAGCAGCTTTTCATCCTGCTTCCTTGAACCATACAATGTGTTCTTCCTTTTTGCAAGCCATGTGCACCCTCCCCCCACCCCAGTCTTATGGCCTCTGACCAGAGTGCCTTTCTGGAAAATAATAATTCCTTAGCATCATGGGACTAGCTTAGGTTGGGACAGCTTTTTTGTCAGCCTGTCATCTGCCCAGGTCATGATAGCAGCAGCATCTGTGCTAGTGAAGGAATGGAAGGACTTCCATATAAACTATCAAGACCCATGGATGTCCAGACATTTCCTAGTATAATCATTTGTGTTTTTGCCGAGGAAATGGTACAGTAATTGGGTATCGTGGCCCGTCTAAAACCTTTTGTTCAACTGGACACCTCATGGAGTGACTCACACTGACCTTATTTTTGGCATTTTGAAAGCTCAGAATTCTGCTGCCTTTGATATTCCTAAATTGTAAATATAAACTTCATGCTAGATAATTTCCCTCATTATTATAATAGCTTAAGTCTTTGTTTTTGGCATAATTTACTTTGGTATGTGTGACTGCAGTAGTTGATATGAATGACTCAAAAAAAGTTAGAGACTTATTTATTTTATCAGATGATGTCAGATTATCACTAAAGGAGAAACTTCTACTTATGTAAAATCAAACCCTAGCTCACAGTTGGTGCTGTACTAAGATTAAGGAGAGGACTTCAAAACACAAACTCTGTGAAACATAAAATAGCAGTTCTCTGTTGGGGCTCGTATTAATAGATGTTTGTCCTATGTCTTAGTGACACCGCTTTCCAGTTCTTTGGCCATTTCTTAGTAATAGAGTCATTTTTGCCTTGCTGTATAGTTATGGCCTCAGAATCTTCATTTCAGTGTTTGTGCTGTGGGTCAGAATGAGATGTGGATAACTAATAAGTATAAATGCCTCATAAGTATAAGGGGACATGTAAAGAATATCTTCAAACTATTAATAAATACTGGTAGAAAAATAACCATGTGTGCTAAATGCTTTATATATATTTCATTTAATCTCTAATAATACCTGGGAACTACCCTTCAGATGAGGACACTGAGACACAGTGGTTGATTTGTGTAGTGATCAGAGACAAAATTTGGGCCCTATTAATTTCTAATAAATTATCAATTACTATACATATTAATTTGCTTTTACACAAAATAGCCATAAAAGATGAAGCAGATTATGAAAATACATAAATGCAATACTTTCATCTGATTTGGCCTTGTGTTTGGAACAGTTCTTAGAGTTAAGGCCCATTTTTACTTCTGAAAACCGGGCTGCTATCAATTGGGTTATTTCATTTGGTTTTGCTAACTACTGAAGTTGTAAGGAAAGGGAAATAGTTTTATAGTTTCTTCCTGTCACAGGCCATAATTTAGTTGTGGACATCAGGATGTTTTTCTTGGCTTATCTCATTCATATAAGTTTTCCTTCAACATCTGTTACATAAATTACTAAACTATTTCCTTGAAAAGTTGCCAGTTTAAGTCACAGTTAATAGTGATCAAGAGCTTGGTGCCTTTTGGAAAAAAGAATGAAATGATGGACTTTGAGAGGCAGAAATCTACCTACCATCCTGGATTCAGTATTTTTTTTGTTTTGATCAATTCCTGTATTTTTTGAGGCATTGAAATAATTACATGTGGTTTCTAGTGTTTCCCAAAAGACTTTATGTTGGACTATAAACATTTAATGACCTTTTATATAAAATGAGGTATTTTAGTCACTGTTGCTATAAGTTTTTATCTTTTTAATGATCAGTTTACATATACATAGTTTGCCATTTGACACTAAATTTGGAGTGTTGACTTCCTGCCTTGAGTTCTACATAAACCATAAAATAATTATTTTCTGTGTTTTCTTGGGAAAAAAATTCATAAGATTTATACTGCTAGTTACATTTTAGGACAACTTTATATTTAAATGACAAACATATCAGTTGTTGTGAATCTCAGAAATTTTAGCTGTGACTAGTTAGTTTGGGCCCATGCAAACTGATAATAAATCAGAACTGAAAATTTTCCTGCAGTGTTAGGTGAACTCCTTTGTAAGCAAAGGACTGAGTATTTCTCTAATGCACAATTTGAAAATTGTGTGGATTTGGAATGCTAGTTTTTAAACTTGAAATATTTAGATAAAGATATCATTTGGAATACTGATAACCTATAATGGCTATTTTTAGAGAGTAGAAGTATGTTACAAATCAGTTAATGTTAATTACTGATTAAATTCTTAGATTAAATTTTTTTCACATTACATTTCGTACTGGTGTAACTGTTCTTCTTTCTAAAATGCAGTAGATCCTTGATAGATTTTTCTGTTCAGAGTTCTGACTTTCTAAAACAGATCCAGGAGATTTGTTAAAGGAAATAAGGTATAATTTTGTTATCATGCAAATCTGACTTGGCATGTGTGGGAAAAAGTCACTCAGCTAAGCCTGTCACTGGCATCCACTTGGCAGTTTTATTGTGCTCCAGCTCTGGGGCTGTGGTAAGAATCGAACTTCTGTGTGAAAAACAACTCGAAGAAAGCCAACCTCCAGTACTAGTAGTGAACCTGGCCGAGCCTAAGACAATGACCATTCACGTACTGAAAATAGGAGCTTTGTACATATTTACGGAGGAGCACCAGGTTTGGTGGTACCTTGTATTGATGATAACAATCTGATCTACACGAAGTCAGTAAAAAAAATTATGAAAGCGTACTGCCATGCAACAGTTTTTCACCTGAGAAGTAAAACTAAAATCTCAGTAGTGGTTACCCTGTGTTTGAGGAAGTATAATATGCACAGGATACTTGAACTCTTGATTGAATTTGTTAGATTGTCAAGAGTCTGTACAAACATTTTCATTTTCAAATCTTGAAGATACACAAAGGTCTTCAGCTAATCTTTCAAGAATGTTAGGGGTTTATCCTTACTTTTTTTTTTCTACCTGCAGAGTAGTGTTCAGTGTTTAATTTGCTTCCCCCCCCCCAAAAAAAAACTCTGAAAAGTAAATAACGTCTATAGAAAACAGTTCTATATAATTTATCTTTCTACCTTACCTGTAGTAGCACAAATGAAGTCTAAAACCTTGTGTTAAGATTACAGAAATATTGAGCTGTATCACTCAACAATGTTCAGTAATAGGAAAACATAAGAATGATTAAAATTCTGTAGTTCAGTTCTCCACCCCCATGATAACACTGGCCTGAACTATTACTGAAGTTAAAGCCCGTTGGTGTGAATGGATCAAAGAATTTAGTAGTAGAGTGAGAATGGCTTTTGGCTTAGAAAAGAATATACAGTTCTTAGTTGTCTTACAGCTTACAACAGTTAGGAATTTTAAAAATAGTTATATCAGTTAGGAGTAGTTTTGTATTATCTTACATGTGCAGAGGGGACAATTGAAGTGGTGTTTTTGAACATTAATACTACATTTTTTGTGGTTTCAATGTGAAATGGGCGGGCAGCTTGAGTTTAAACTTAGGCAGTTTTTCTGTCTCTACCACGTTTTTAGAATGTTTTAGGGATCGGCTGTAGTATCTAACTTGATCTTTAGGTATCTAGAATTATTCTTGATCTTTAAAAAGGACTGTAGGACTTCCCTCCTCTGTCAGCAAAACGTAGCAGTAAACTGCTCTTTAATATTTATTTGGTTTTAATTTTTTTATTTTTGACTGGTAGCTAAAGGATTGAGGTATAATATTTCAGTGTAAATTCTTGATAGTTCTTTTAAAACGCAAGTTGCATGTTTCAGCATTTAGCATTTTAATGTTCCCTTTTGAAAAGTAAAGAGGAAAACAGAGGATGCATAATCCAGCATAGTCCTCTGTGTAAATAGGTGAAGTCATAAATAATATGCACATGAGCATCCCACATACTTAAGATATAATTGAATCGAAATCGAGCATATGTTTTTTTAAGTAACACAGGTTATTCTTTTCTGAAATCTTGGTACTGCAGAACGGATAAGAGCCTCAGACTTCATATATCTTCAATTTCAGTTTTTCCCTATTCAAACTGATCCTTTCTTTCCCTAGCTTTTAAGAAGGGGTACGTTGGTTTCCTCCTTTTCAATTGGATAGTTTGGGTTTAATATTTACTAAAACAAAAGAAAATACAATTTCCATGACTGCGAATATATCTTTTTAAACATTGATTCAGCATTTCGTTCTTTTAGTAGCAGTTTGTGATGTCATCTTACATATTAATTAGTAGTAAGTTAAATGATATTATTAGTTCTCTCATCTACAGCATTGTAGCATAATAGAAAGTGGGCTTTGGAATTAGAAAACCGACAAGGTTTGAACATCTGTTGCCACTTGCTAATCATGGGTCCTGAGTGAGTTTCTTTAACTTCTCTACCAAAGAATTGGTATTAAATATATTTCCCCCTCTCCTCACTCTTTTTGGTAGAGGGGCTGCAGCCCGTGTTGGCCAGTATTAGGTTTGTGATCTGTGTTTCTTCCTTCCAATATTTCATTAGATTTCCTTAGGGATGGCGGGGGGGAGCACTGTCGTTTATTCCTTGTCTTAGCACTGTAGCCATTTTATAACTGAGACACTATATAATCAAATATAATACTTGCTTTAGCAGCATTAATTCTTCTACTAAACCACTGCTTATGTTAAGACATTTTTTCATTGCTTTGTGTTTCATTTTCAGATCAAGAAAAGACTTTTTTTTGATGGGTAGTAAATATCCAGCCAAATGGATGAATCAGTTTTTCCATCTCCCCACACCATTTCTATACAGCCTCAGGTTTTCTGCTAACAACGAAAATTATGTGTACTTTGAATTTAGGAGTACTAGAGTTCTTGGTTGTTGACCATAAATTTGATATTGTTCATGGGACTGTAATAACATATAACTTGGTTTTAAAATATGAGTATTGAATCTATAAAATGTTCAGCTTGCAAATAAAGGTAATGTGGTGAAGACCATTTCCTGATGAAAAATGACTATCACATGGTCTATTATCAAGCTTTTAGAGCAGGTATTCTTAAAACTATTTCCCTAATGTTTTGGCTGGAAAGATTTAAAAAAAAAATTTCCTGCCTTATAAGGGACTTCTTACCTCAGGAAACTTTGTTTATTGTTCCTTTTATGGGTGGTTTATTATTTTTTAAAAAGTTTTTGTAAAGATTAATACTTTACAGGGAGCATAATTTACGTATATCATAAAAGTATCATCTGAAATCTTTGTGGCATTGAGATTAAAAAGTAACTTGTAAATATAGGCTTTAATGTCAGGAGTCATTCTTCCCTAATAGTTTTAAAAAATCATGTTAATTTCAATATTAGGTACTTAAATTGTTCCCTGTAGTTTTACACACTTGGTATACATATTTCAGTATGTATGCATGTATTTTAGTTACTAGTTTGCTGTACTCATTAGCCTGATAAAACAAAACATTGAACGTATAAATAGTACCGTGTTTCCCCGAAAATAAGACCTACCCGGACAATCAGCACTAATGCATCTTTTGGAGCAAAAATTAATATAAAACCTGGTATTATATTTATATTATATTATTACTATTATATTATATTACATAAGACGGGGTATTATAGTAAAATAAGACGGGGTCTTATATTAATTTTTGCTCCAAAAGATACATTAAAGCTGATTGTCCAGCTAGGTCTTATTTTCGGGGAAACGCTGTACTTACATGGGTCTACCATGATTCTTATTTCTCTATAATTAAAATAGAGCTAATGATGTGATATAGTACTTGATTTATATTTTTAATGACATTTAATAATTTTCCCTTGGTTACAACATAATGTTCATGGGGGAAATTTTGGAAAAATCAGGAAAGTATAAAGAAAAAAATACGATTACTTAAAACCATTGCTCTGAACACTGTCCCTGTCTTTTGCTGCCTCTTTTTCTGTTTCTGACCTTCTGTGTCTGTAAGTGTGAATGTAAGTGTGCATGCATATGGCAAATACAAGTTTAAAGTTCTAAAGAAAATACTAAATATTTTCCTGATCTTGGAATGAATGAGGTCTTTATAATAAGTTTAAAACAAAAAAGAAACCATATTAAAGATACAGACCCATTTAACTTTTTTTTATGTAAAATTAAAAAGGCAAGCTGGGAAAAATACTTCTTACTACATCCGTCTGTTTCAATTTCCTTATTCCTTTGTTGGCAGTTAGGACTGGATTATACCTATACTTCACCTTTTCTCTTGGTTTTGTTTTAGCAAAGCATATTATGCTTGACCTTTTGACAGGAAAAAATGTCAGCAAGGACTAGTAAAGTTTTCTCTTGTCAGTCATTTTACTGATTATTTTTAATGCAGATTAGAAGCATTGACCATCTGTAAGTAAAAACCCCGTTTTAGCTTTTACTTTCAACCAATTTTGCCTCTAAAACCTGGACCCAAACTGTTACCAAGTAAAATAACTTGATATTTTATCATTAGTGAGTGGTGAAATAAGCCGGAAAGGGGAACAAAAGAGGAGGCCAAAATGAACATTAATAATTTACAAATTGAATAATCGACCTTGGACTAATTGCGCATTGTCTGTGTCCACACACACATAGCAGCGTGCATGCAACACTTGAGGCTGGGAGCCTAGGTGTGGACATTAAAGGCCCAGTGTGTGAGTGGTGCTGGGTGTCCAGAGTTAAGAACTCTCACCGGGGACTTCATTGTGTCTTTCACAAATGGAAAGTGTAAAAGCACTATGGAAGCAGTGAGCAGTTTTACAAACATAAACAACAGTGATTTTAATTGTGGATTTTATCCTTGTAAAAAGCAGTCATTCAGTATTGCTTTGAGGTAAAATCTTCAGAACATGAGCAGCTTTTTACATTCTTCACTCTGGTCATTCCTGGTAATTTTCTCTAATTTTGTTTGCAGGACAGACGCTAGACCTTTGTCTGAATTTTGTTTTAAAAAACTGATGAGAGAGCCCCCTCTAGTGTCTGAAATATCCATTCTTAAAACGTTTGTGTCAATCATGGGAAGTTTTCAGAATTAAAGAAGCTGTTTTTTTCCTTTCACATCTGGATATAATTTTTTTAACTTTTCTTTTTTGGGGGCAAAGAGGGTTCCCCACCTTTTTTTTGAAAAGGTCACCGGAATTGTGGATAGGGTATGGATTGAGGGCAATAGAAAACATGGGAAGGGAAGGAGCAAAATGCCATATCTACCTTCTTAGAAATAGTTATTTTTGAATGACCTGGAATAAGGCCAAACTATACAGTGTTGTTTTGTTTCAGTTTACATTTGTTTCTGAATTAAGTGCAGATTAAAAATACTTTGTTTGGAATTCTTTATGCCATCAGATTTCATCTTAAGAGAGTTCTTTTCCAGTTTTTGAAAGCAACAGTTTCATTGGAAAATGGCTTTAAAATGTAGCCTGATCCTCTTCATGGAAGTTTTCTGATTTTGTTATTTTTTTTTTTGTTATTATCGTTGCCATGTCTTTCTGTGGATATACTTTATAACTATATTGTGAGTCAGTTCTAATGGCAAGTCGTCATTTTACATAATTCCCATTGTTTTTCAAACCAAGGAAATAAGATTCTTAAATTATTGGCGCTCTGCCACCTCTCCATCTAAACACACAGTACTCACACACAGGCCTTCAGCTAAGAATTTTGTGAAGGGTTATGGAAACAGGACCTTCCTCATTTGACCCATGGGCTTTTTTAGCTTGAACAAGGCAAGTAGTGTTCTGAAAGCTACAGCATTTATGAAGGTTCTAGTAAAAATATTTCACACACATGGACTAAGAGATTAACTTCTTTTCTTTTGTTCTCCAACAAATTAAACAATGCAAACAGATTTCAAGTGTATTCTTGGGAATGAAATGCTTGGGTGAATTATAATCCTAATTGCTATTGTGTGTTCCCACAGCTGCATTTTGACACTTTTAACTGCCTAAGCCATGCATTCTTCAGCCACTAGGACAAACAAAAGCATTCTGAAATCTTTCATTTTGTGTCATCTTAAATTGCAAATCTGTCATTGGCTACCTTGATTTTATTTTGGTTCCATTGTTGACAAAATTAGGGGGAAAATGGGATTATTCCTTTTTATTTATACATAAAATATTGTCAATAGAATCTTAGTGGATTTTTATGTAAATTCATTCATTAATAGTCTTACATTTTAAAGGAGGCAGTGGAGATTATGTATTAATTTTAATCCCAGGGAAATAATTCGTATTTATTTGATCAAACCAGTAGATATTTTAGGAGACAGCTTTCTCCAAGATTTGAAAGAAAGTAATAGGATTTTGCTTTCCTTCCTTAGTAGTAGAACTTCCTTAGTATTCTGAAAGTAAATCTAGGAGCCAGATTTGTTCTGCGATTTGGCAAGTCATGTTTATATGTATAATGGTTCCTTTAAAATTTGACCTAAAACTCTTTATAACTAGTTTGTTCCTTAAAGGTAAAGAAACTGAAGTGTTTGTAATAAATTTGAAATTTATTTTTCTTTATATTTGAGGAAAAGATTTGAGTGTCAGTTTTAACCAAACCTTTCTCATTTAAAAAATAGAATTTTTTTGATGGCTGTAAAACCATACAACAAAAGTTGGGTATATTTAAGTAATAGTTATCGAATTCTGATTTTTCACTATTTCTAAGACTTCATTTTACGACGGAGATTTGAATTACCATATTCACCAGCATCTATTTAACAAGTTGTTAAACAACTGGAGCTTTAGATGTCACATTAATACTACCATAGCGTGTTACATTTTCCCAGTATTTCTTTATTCCTCAGAATATCTTTGGATTCTTAAATCCATATAAGCATGAGAAATGCTGTTTTAATGATCCAGTTTGCCATCTCATGTCTTAAACCACTCTTTTCAAAGTTAATTCTTTCTTATAAAAATACTATTTAATATTTTAAGATTCTCTTAATAGGTGATGACGATAATTGCTAACATATGTGTGAGCACTTCCTATATGTCACACATTGTGCTAATAATTGAGTACCATTTGATATGACCCATTTGAGCTAGTGTTCTTCGTATTTATTCCCATTTTGCATTTGAGGAAACTGAGTTTAAAAGAATTAAAATAGTTTTAGCAAGTCACAAAGTAAGTGATTGGAATCAGATCTTTCTGACTCCTAGAACCCATGTTCTTTACCACTGCTGAAGGCTTTTGAGTGAAAGTTAAATGCATTGTCATAATCTGATGGAATATTATGTAGCCATTAAAAGTAAGGGTTACAGTGATTATATAGTAACATTGAAAATGTATATGATTGTACATGTACATGATGTATATGATTAAACAAATGAAAAAGACTAGGGGATTACAGTTAAATGTTCACAGTGGCTCTAAACAGTTTGAGTGTTATCCTTTATTTGTCACTGCTTTTCTTAAATACAATATAAATAGTGTTTAGCTGTTACATAATTTTGCCAGTTAATTTACAGAATTTCTGTAAGCTGAAAACTTACGACTGCATATAAACCAGGTCTGTACAGGAAACTGATAATTTAGTTTATAATAAACTCTGGCAGGCCCAACTTTCTTTTTAATGTGACCCAAAACCATTTTTTACTGGAGTTATGCCAGCTCTAATATAATCTTTTATCTGTGTTGAAGGCTAATGGAATAGTAAAACCTTAAAGATAACTTAAATGTGTTGTATAGTGTCCTCAGGGTAGCTTGTGCACAAAAGATTATTTCTTTCCCACCCTGTTGAGGTATCTCATTAGGATACCCAGTAGTGTCATTATTAAGTTTTCATGTGTTTCTCAGTTTTGATGCTAATCTCTGTGCGTATGTGCGTGCATTTTTTTCTTTGCAGCACCAATGTGGTTATGAATTATTCAGAGATCGAGTCTAAGGTTCGAGAAGCAACGAATGACGATCCTTGGGGACCTTCTGGGCAACTCATGGGAGAGATTGCCAAGTAAGTGATAATTTGACTCAGCAGTGCAGAAAGAATCCAACCATCTTTACACAGAAATGTGAAATTTGCTTTCAGTTTTAAACCATTTAGCTGCCAGATAAAAATTTTGCATAATCATTCAGATATTAATGGAGGAAGTTTTATGCAGGGTTCATTCCCCTTAAAAATTAGCCTAGAAAAGTAAAACAAAATTTTTCTTTTTCAATGAAGTTTAGAGTCTTACCGTAGCTTACCGTGTAAATTTTTGACAAATGTGTATAAAATAACTTGAAATAAATTTATGAAAAATTTTCCCTGGTGAACATCTGGACCACTACGCCAGTGAATGAAGGGCTTGTAAAATATGATATTAATTAGTGGGACTTATGAATGTGGTAGACATTATACAAAATATAGGAAAAGCATTTTTTAAGGAAGCATATCATTAAATTTTTTGAATTAAGCTTATTAATTTTTTTAAGCTCTTTAGAAAACACATTAACTTAGAACAAGCCTGCCATCTACTGTCAAAATTAACATACTGCAAACTCTTAAGAAAAATTACTCTCTTTTCAGGGCTACATTTATGTATGAACAATTTCCAGAACTTATGAACATGCTTTGGTCACGAATGTTAAAAGACAACAAAAAAAATTGGAGAAGAGTTTATAAGGTATGGGCATTAGTCTGTTTTTATGTAACATGTTGAAAAGAACTGCTTGAAATTTTAAGGTGTACATTCATAAGTGATTATGAAGGATATTAAATCCTACAATAGAATATCCTAAAACAGGTAAAAGAAGTAGTAGATTTGCTATTTATGTTCTGCTTTCTAGTCAGCATAAATAACTATTCCTAATGTAAAATTTTTAAAATTAGTATTAATACTTTTAAATGTTTAATATTTTTATTTGTTAAAATTGTCCAACTACAAACATTTGCGTATATCAAAAGTAATGAACCTCTAGTGGTATGCATATTTACTCTATGAGCAATTAAGATAAAAACAATAATCTATGGTTTGTCATCTCTGTATAAAAATTTACCTAATGTATAACAGTGTTATTACAAAATGTGTTAGTTTAAAATTAAAGAAAAAAAAATTGAAATTCTAACGTTTTAAATTTGCAAATATGTATTCCTTTCATTTAGTTCTGATCCGCTCACGTAATGTAGAAATCTAAAACAAGATAGTCATCTGTTCTTCCATTCCCACCGGATTTTCTTGCTACTCGGAATAAGTTTTTCTGTGCTTTCCAAATGATATATAATATTATATTTGAAAACAACAATTCTAGCTTTCAGGACTGAAAATCAGTGCTTTATTTAGTTGCATGTTTTTGGTGTTAGTTGTTTCTGAAAACATTCACTGTCACTTCCTCAGCTTGTACAGTAGCTGTGATGAAATAGTTGAAATTTCTATAAATTAAATTATTTTTAATTAGAGTTAAAAAAAATCCTTGGGTAAACTCCTTTTTTAAAGAATGAATTTTTGGTAGGATGAAGTTTTTTGTCCTTCAATTTCACCAACTTAATTTTCATAGATCTAATCATTTTGATGTGAGGTTTGTTTCAAGCAAAGTTAAATTCAAAATACATAATTCACTATTTTTTAGTGTATTCAGAATTGTGCGGCAGTCACCACTATCTAATACCAGAACATTTTCATTACTCCAAGAAGAAATCTCATAAACAATATTTTCTTTTTATTTGTTGTCAGCGTTTGAAACAAAAGCCACATCATTAACCCCCCAAATTAAATTTTACCTGTGGAAAATGCTGTGGGATCATGTAATTACTAAATAATTGTCCTCTTTAAACTGATGATCTAACAGTTCATAGTTCTATAATGCCTAAATAGGAAGTAAAAACTTTGAGCCAGCTTTCTAAAAGCTTAGTGTTCATTTATATCATACATTCAAATATTTCTTAATAGCAGATTTGTAGTTCTAATCTTCTGCTACATGGACAGTTTGTTTACTGTGCTTGGTGTAAGAGGAACTTCAAATTGATAATGTGAGTTTTAGGCTGTGTATAGTCTTAATAGAAGGTAAAGAAGTTTTCTCCCCCACACACACGAAGATTATTCATTTGTTAATATTGCAATTATTTTTCTTTAACCGTTTACCAAAGCTCTACTAGTATTTATTTCGTTAAATCATTTGGTGCTTTGTATTTTTACAGTCTTTGCTGCTCCTAGCTTACCTCATAAGGAATGGATCAGAGCGTGTTGTTACAAGTGCCAGAGAACACATTTATGATTTGCGATCCCTGGAAAATTACCACTTTGTAGGTGAGCAATAGAAAAACCCTTATAAGCAAATTAAAACAGTAGTTGGAGTTGTCAGTCACCTGAACCAGCTTAGAAGCTTCTCCGCTCTAATTAGAATGTGACTGTTGCTGGTTGTGTGACGAGTGCAGAATCCAAGACGTGGGGCCCTAGAGTATTAATTAGTGAAGACAAGAACTCGCAGAAAAGACTGGCTAATAACAACAGAACCAACACAACATGAGTGTTCGGGTTTATAGTAAAATATGCACTGGAGACTGGTCCCCTGTGGTGTCCATAAAGGAATAGCTTTAATCATATGGGAAGAAAAGGTTAGAGCTCCAAAACACACACATCTGTTTGAAGCTGGGGTTTTTTTCCTCCCACCAAATAATATTTACTGTGCAAAGGCAGCAAGGCCAGAGTGTGTTTTGAATGTGAAAGAGGATACAGAATGAACCACATTTCATTTTGTAGCATACCCCAGTTGAAAGCACTTTAAAAATTCAGTTTTTCAGCTACACTAAATCCTGGTAATTAGTGTTTCCAAACTTGAATTTGGGGAAACCAAGGCATTTGGGTGCTTTCCAGTCATTAAAATGTTCAAGTGAGTTTTATTTTGGAAAAATAACTATCGAAAAAGAAAATAACCTATGTGGCTATAAGTCCATTTCATATAGTCATCATTAGTAATCCTTTTTAGTGGGTCTTTCATTGATCTTCCACAGCACCATTATCTGTGGTCCTTTCTACTTCACCTTTACAGGCCCTTATAAGCCAAAATTGCATCTCAAAACTTAGAATTTGCTGATGAGGAAATGGCAAAATTTATCAGCACAATTTGCCTCTTTTTATTAATTTTAAAATATTGAAGTTGGTTTCTTATGTTGAAATTTTCATGCCTTTTTTGTGTATGTTAAAGGGTTTGACACCACATTAACTGAATTCTTAAAGTTTTGTTTCTCTCTTACCATCCTCACAGATGAGCATGGCAAGGATCAAGGTATAAATATTCGCCAGAAGGTGAAAGAACTGGTTGAATTTGCCCAGGATGACGACAGGCTTCGTGAAGAGCGAAAGAAAGCCAAAAAGAACAAAGACAAATATGTTGGGGTTTCCTCAGACAGTGTTGGAGGATTCAGATACAGTGAGTATCAGACACAAACTGGCACCTAAGCATCCATTAGCTTCTTAGGTGTATTTTAAGAATCATTGACATACGAAAAAGACCACAATGCTATTTTTTTCAGGAATTCACAGAATACTAAAATACATATATGTAATGCTCTTTTCAGCTGCTATTACATGGATCTTAGGCATCTTTCTATTTTTCACTTTGGTGGGTTCAAGAATATGATTTTAACCACTAACTGTTAATTAAATGACATTAACTTTGATATACAGAGGATAAAACAGATATATGCCCTCCTCTCTCAGGATTACCATTCTATAAAGAAAAAGGGATTTCTCTAACTCACCATTTAGAGCATAAAAATATGAAGTTTGATCAAGAGATTGATGTTTCTAATTTGAAACCAATTTAGCTGTTTTTGGCCACAAATAGGTAAGCTTCCTATAAGTTCATCCAGCCCCCGTCTCTTCCCTTAATTAAGCAGTGCATTAATTTGACGTAGAAAAAGGTGACTGACAATACCATCAGTTTTTCATCTAGGCCTATCTCTGTATTGTTCCTAACACATTTAAGAGCAGCTAGAACATTCATCTCCTGTGTTTATTTTTAATGTAATAATATAGTTTGCCTAAAATAGATCACTAGGTGCTTGAAACGGATACAGAAAATAACTCTCTTTCATCACACGTCTCTTTGAGCTGGTATCTTCTGGAGCTCTGACCATCTCCTGGTCAGTTTTTTGTAAACAGACAGGCCAGTGCTGTGTACACTTAGTGGCTGCATGCCAGGGTTCTCTAGCTCCCCACCCATGTCTGAATTTGTTTATATTTGGATTATACTGAGAATTCATAACTCACAGGAACTGTAAAAATCTTCTATTTTTTGTCTTGTGGTTACCTATAAAATAATATCTTCACTCCTTTGCTCCTCTGCTTTCTTGCCCTCAAAGAAAAAATAATGCACTGAATTAGCTGTTAAAGGATGTTTCTAACAGCAGAAAAATCCCTTTTTTTTATGTCTAAGCATCACATAAAAGTCAGTTCTTAAATTGGGCAAAAATGTTTCTCTTAAATCATGTAAATATGTTTTGGAGTTTTTATTTGTTTAGGGGAATAAGAAGTTTTTGGATTACTTGCCCAAGTAGTTATTTTATTCTTTAACTTTTTCAAAATAGCTATAGCAATTTGATGTTTTTCGTTAGAAATTTCTATTTGCAACTTATTATTTCATTCTTCTTGCTTGTAACCATCTTTTTACCAGCACAGTAGATAATTAGATAAAGTTAAAAAATTGAATAAGTTTTCAGAGTCAGTCATAGTGAACTACTGTGTTTCCCCGAAAATAAGACCTAGCCGGACCATTAGCTCTAATACATCTTTTGGAGCAAAAATTAATATAAGACCTGGTATTATATTACATTATATTATACGAGGTTAATATTATTATTATATTATTAAAATAAGATCAGGTTTTATATTAATTTTTGCTCCAAAAGACACATTAGAGCCGATGGTCTGGCTAGGTCTTACTTTCGGGGAAACACGGTAATTACAGCATCTGCATTAGAAATAGAGTTCAATGTCCTGTGTATTTGCATCACATTCTTTTATAAATTATTTATAATTTTATATATATGATTTGGAGACTCATCTAATCAACTTTAACTATTTTTATTTTCATTTTGACGTTAGATAATGTCCTGCCATCATCCATTATCTTTGGCACGCATTTAGTTAATCAGTTTAGTTTTCAACTACCATGCTAATCAGTTTAGTTTTCAACTATTCTTATTGTTCTGGTAAATTTTTTTTTTCATAGTCTAGTTCATCACGTTTTTGAAATGTATATACACATTGGAAAATCACCTATTTTTATAAAACCATCCTGGTTTAAATTTTGTCTAAAAAATTCACTTTGTCATGTTCTCTTCACGTTGGCAGTCACTTTCAGATTTAGTAATTTTAAAATCCTCAAACTCTTACAGAAAATTCTGACTTTGTAGTTTTAGCAGGCCATTCACCAAAAGGCATATATGCCATCAGAACTTGTTAACCAAAGTTCAGAACAAAAGCTCTGGTAGCCACTTTTGGATATTACTTTGTTGTTTCTCATTGCCGTTGCAGAGAAAAAAGAGAAAAGGGATTTTCTCTCCAACCTGCCTTAATTTTCAATGTTTTCTTCTTAACCTCATGGGATTTCTCTGTACCTTCTACTTTTTCCTCTTAAGTTGAGTTGGTACATGGACACAGAAATGGAAAGGTTCCCTTTAATGCCTTGTCATTTCTTTCTCTCCTTTGGACCCCAAGGTTAAGGACTAAAACAAATCTTGACATTTTGGGTTTTTTGTTCACTGCCATGATATATTCCCTTCATTCTCAAATTCACACTGAGGCTCTGGGTTTTGCCAATCTCGGCATATGTTTGATCTTGGTGTTTGAATATATCTTTACTGTTCTGAACTGCGTAAGCATATTTCATGATAACAGTCTGTATAGCCTTTAATAGTTCAAATATTCTTTTCTTTTATAGTAATTAAAAGATGCTTTCTCATGCCATGAAATCCAGTGAGTTAGTTTTCTAGTTTGATACTAAAGAATGACATTTATGAGCCTTTACAGCATATTGGGACATATAGCATTCAGAACGGTGTTTCCTATAGTTTGTTTTTTAAGAGACTTTGCTGTCCATTACTTTTCTAACAATTGAAAAACCATTAAGAGACAGGAATGAAATATAATGCATTAAGTGACTTTTGTAAAAACAAAAAGATTTCCATTTCTCCTTTGCTTATATAGCCTGTGTTGGTTTTTCTGTTTACCTCTACTCCTTTCAACAGCCTTTAAGAACTTCCCGATATGCTATGCTATGCATTAAGATTGTGTAAGTTTTCGTAAACAAAAGCTTTTGAATCTGCATTCCTGCCACTTAATGACTGGCACTACACGCTGTGCCTTGCTGTAATTGTGTTGATTCAGCACTGTGGGAGCTTTTGTTTTCCTTTGAAAACTATTTTATTATGAGGAAGAGCTTCAGAAATAGGAACTGTAGATACCTATTGGATTTAATGTCCTGAGAGTTGCTTCTTTTTTTAATGCTTTTATATAGGTGAAAGATATGATCCTGAGCCCAAATCAAAATGGGATGAGGAGTGGGATAAAAACAAAAGTGCTTTTCCATTCAGTGATAAATTAGGTGAACTGAGTGACAAAATTGGAAGTACAATTGATGACACCATCAGCAAGTTCCGGAGGAAAGATAGAGAAGACTCTCCAGAAAGATGCAGGTATTAACACTTTGTGTTCTGGGTCTCTTGGAGAGGGTGCTAAATTTATGCAGCTGATTTTTGTTGTTGTTGTTTTGTTTGTTTTGGGTGTTATTATCTAAAGTTGAGCTGTTTTTCTCTATATTTTATTTTTTAGAACAGTTTTATGTTCACAGAAAAATTATGCATAAAGAGTTGCCATATTAACATACACACACACACTTTTTCCTGTTATTAACATCTTGTATTACTCTGGTTCATTTATTAACAATTGATAACCAATATTGATATGCTATTATTAACTAAAGTCTGTTGTTTTCATTAGGATTCACTGTGTTGTACAGTTGATAAATGCATAATACCCACCATTATAGAACATACAGAATAGTTACAGTGGCCCTGCTAATCTTCTCACTGTTGTTCAAGTTTTAGTGTATTTACTGCTGATTTGAGCACTGTGAGGCTGTTTTTAAGATGCTAGCTGAAACATTATTTGAAATTAGTACTGACATGCTTTCAATGTTGTCTGTCCATTTATTTCGAAAGTTGATCACATGTCCTATATGTTTTTATTCAGGCTATTTATTGGAATTATTTTTTTCGCAATAAGAACTTTCAAAGCTCATTGTGCATTTCAGCATCAGATTATCCAGAGATCTAAGGTATTGCTGACGGATAATGAAGTTTATTATATTAAATTTAAACAAGAGTTAAAGTGTTTAAAATTTAACTCCTGTGAAATTCCATTAGATTTTGTGCCAGTATATACCAGGAAGAAAATCCAAATGGATTTTTGAACTAAAGTGTTTTTGAGCGTAGACCTCTGTTTTCATAAACTGCTCTCTAATGGTAAGGCATTTTTATTTAGTTTTATGTAGAACAATACTTGGAATAGCATTTATTTGTTTTTTTTCCTACCAGTATAGCTATAGACTAGTTTTTCTGCAGGTTAAAAGGGCAGTGTATGTAGCACTCAATTTGAAAAGCAAGTTTTACGAGATCTTTGTCATCTGTGCCCCACAGTATCTCTATTAGACAGGCTAGAGCAAGGATTTTACCTTTATTGTTTAGAAGTAAAACCTGGGGCCCATTCAGGCTATGTGGAACTTGCCTTAGAGTAATACAGTTAATGACGGAACTGAGTCTTCAAGTGAGTTCTTGTAACTAAGTACCATCTCTTAAAAAACAAAAAACAACAACAACAAAAAAATCTTAATAGTTCAGATTTAGGTGTAATTGGAAAAAAAGTAAAAATAAATTTTGAAACTATTCAGGTTCTGAAATATTTTTAGTGTCTTTTCAGTATGTTTCCATATTTATTAAATCCCTAGAATTCCTGTCTTTTTCAAGACTGTTTCTAGAATATGATCTTTAAAGAGCTAGAATTTATTTTTAGTACTTTTGAATACGTATATCTGTTTTATAATTACAGTTCAAGCTATTTTATGCTGAAATAGTATGTGTATGATAATAAATACTACACTTTGGGAAATGGTGCCTACTTCAAATATTCTGTGCAATTTTTCCCTCACTAATATTCTTGTGGCCTGTGTGTTTACATTTTTATTCTGGTTTAGAAAATATAGAGGCCATATATTCTGTTGATATTTCCTGAAGTGTGGGAGTCAGGTAGGTAGCTGGACATCTGTGTACATTCTTGTGTTGGTACTTTCTCTCCTTTGCCCTTCCACCTTCAGATTTTCTTTCCGTGCTTTTGTCTTCCTATTTTTCTTTTTCCTCCCTTGATTTTTTTTTTTTCTCTCTATCTTGGCTCTAAGGCAGGATCTGCTAGGTTCCTAAATCTTTTATTTAGGTTTAAAAGAGTGAAAATACAGTGTGTGTTATTTATCATAGTAACTAAAGGGCACACCAGGGACTTTTACATCTTGGAGTATTTGTGAGAGAAGAGTAGATTTTCTAAACAAAGTTACATGTGACCTCTCAGGCATGTGAGCAGAATTTCAGACTTACTAGTTCATTACTATTTTCAGGAATTCTTGAACATTGATCAGCTATGAGGCTTTCATTTCACTGTGTGCTAGTCAGGTTTATATTCTCAACTTGTAAAGAAATTATTTTGTATTGTAATAAAACTGGACATCAGAAAGGTAAGAAATTTCTGTTTTACTTATAGGACTGGTGGTGGGAATCTTTAGGTCATTTGTTGCTAAGAAATTACTTAGTAACAAGGGTTTTCTTAAACACTTAATCGGAACTTGTAGATTCCCTAAAATGCTTACAGATGAAAATACACTTAACCCCTTTGCTCTGTGTGGGAAGTCATTCTTCTTGATCCTTGATTTATACCGATTTGGAATTAAACAATTCTTATATTTAAGGAGAAATTGCTTTAGATTAGTCTAAGTTAAATTGCATCAGTAATAAGAGTCATAGTTTTAAGGGGAATTTTAAGTATTTTATTTCAGAATATTTAGAAATTAAACCACGTACTCTAAAATTAAGTAATATGGGTAATGGAACATATTTCAGGTAATTTCTCTCTCTGTCCTACTTGCACCAGAAAAAAACCCAATGCCTTATTACTGGAGAACAGACTAGTACTGACATTTTTACTTCACAGCATACGAAAAGCCCACGTTTTTACTCATTAAAAAAATTTCTGGATATGCCTAAAAAATATTATTTCAAAACATTTTAAATATATTTAAGTTTTCTGTAAAGCAATTTTCATAGTTATATAAAAGTTTGATCTGATACTATAGTGAAAGAGAGTACAGTTATAAAGTGAATTACCTCATATTTTTCTGCATTTACAGAGTAGTTTTAATCATTTGAAGTCAGATAGGATAATATTTAAAAGGTATCCATTGAAACTGTATACTTTATTATGTATTGTATTAGAATATAAGAGTCTGACAGAATTATATTATGTAAAGGGAACTATAGTCATTTGCACACAATCCATTTCAAGAAAATGGTCATCAAATGCAATGCTGGAACTCCCAAGGTCTCAGCAGTTGATTCTGATAAGACAATAATCCTGCTATTTTATTGTTTTTAATTAAGCTTTAAATCTATAATAGATAAGCACTTGAATTATTTCAGACATTTTTTTTATTTGTACACACTTATGTAAATACTTTTTTTGTAGCAGTGTTTCAGATTTACCTGGGGAATTGTCGGGTTCCTGCTCCCCTCCCCAACACACGTCATTATTCAGATAGCTTAGATGACATTCTGTTGATCCCTGTCAAATAGTCAAAGTATGGAATTTTAGAGCTACTGTATTTGAAATTCTTCAACTCACTGAGGACTCCATTGTAAAATAATCCCTAGTCTTATTATTTGCTTCATTTTTAATATCTTTTAGCGACAGTGATGAGGAAAAGAAAGCGAGGAGAGGCAGATCTCCCAAAGGTGAATTCAAAGATGAAGAGGAGACTGTGACCACAAAGCATATCCATATCACACAGGCCACAGAGACCACCACAACCAGACACAAGCGCACAGCAAACCCTTCCAAAACCATTGATCTTGGAGCAGCAGCACATTACACAGGGGACAAAGCAAGTCCGGATCAGAATGCTTCAACTCATACGCCTCAGTCTTCAGTTAAGGTGGGAACGGCACGAGTTTATACATTATACACAATTTTAGTCTTATGAATTACTTTTAGTAGTTACTCTCAGTAATTACTAAAAGTAATTCTAGTAGGCTTACAAATTTCTCGGCAATCATATTAATTACAGATATTTGGCATATATTACTGAGTCATTAATAATAAGAAATCTCTTTGGGGGAAGAAACCTGTCCAATTGCTGAATAATTGTCTATGCACTTTCTTTGAGAGTAGAAATGACACTCTTGGTTCATTTGGGAAAGGTCATGAGTCAGAATGTAATACATCTGCTTCCTTATCGACACTACTGCTGGTTACCAAGCACAAGATTCACTAAGAGAAACGGAGTATTTGGAAGGTATAAGAAATGACAAAGAAGACCAAGTAGGTATGTAGGGGAAATGGTCTCATTTAATATAGAGGTGATGCCTCTAAACAGAGGCTTATTTGCTTGGCGGTCACTACTGATCAGTAGCCGCACTGACTTATACCTTCTTCATTTGTTTTTTATTCACCTACTAGCTACCTGGCCACAAGCTAGTCTTTTGGACAGAAATCTGCCAAAGAGGGAGATTTGTCTCAAAAGGCTAAATTTTTGTTCTGTCAGTTCCCCCCCACACCACTACTGTTTACCTGACTTGTATCTTTGCCTCAGAATTAGTAGCTAAAAGTTAAGGAAAACATTTTTCTAATATACCTTGCAAATAATAGGTGACTCTGAAAATATAGGTAGTCCTACTTAGTGGCAAGAAGTATTTTGTCAACTTTTGCCAAATATCTTCTGGTATATAGTTTCACCTATTTTGCCCTAAAGTTTTGATGAAAACCTC
This sequence comes from Rhinolophus ferrumequinum, assembly GCF_004115265.2. Taxonomy (NCBI): domain Eukaryota; kingdom Metazoa; phylum Chordata; class Mammalia; order Chiroptera; family Rhinolophidae; genus Rhinolophus; species Rhinolophus ferrumequinum. Next base: position 27,816,838 of record NC_046307.1, on the reverse strand, counting down.
AAAATTACAACTCAACTTTAGTTGTAGTTAAAAAGGAAAAATGTCTGTTATTTCTTTGTGATCTTATATTTCCCCTGCTGTGGGTACACTTTGCTTACTGATGGAGATACAGTATCTGGTAATATTCTAACAATTAAAACCCAAATATGATGGTTGTTATGTGGAAAATTCATTTAAGTTTGTATAAAGAAAATTATACCAACGGTATAATTTTTTAACAATAAATTGAGATTTTTATATCTCACAGGATCTTAAATATCAGTTTGCAGTATGGCCTGACTATATGTCACTCTGCCATAAATATTTTATATTTGCAGTGTAAGCTTTTGATTTTCTTTTTACTACAAAAAATGTCTAGAAGGTCAAAGTTCTTGAAAAGTTACTCAGCTGCTTCAGATCCCTTTTCAATCTCAAGTCTTTTTTAAACCACGATATAGTATTCTAATCTTCAAACCTCAAATTAGCAAGCCTAGGAACTCAGTGTTTCCTTACTGCCTAGCAGTTCTCATTTAGCGTGTGTGTGTGTGTGTGTGTGTGTGTGTGTGTGTTGAACATACAGCACATACGCATCAGAGTGCTTGGGACTATGAAAAAGGGAAAAATCCTATTACAACTCCAGCCCCATAATTTAGTTTGGGAACTAAAGACGAAACAATTAGATGTCAAGGTCTGTCAAACAACAGAAGCATACTGACTTATATGGTATACAATCGTAAGCATTGCTGAAGTTCACAGAATCCTAGAATTTTAGAATTAGATAGGATTTTGGCCTCTATTCCAGTGGATCTAAGACCTTGTTAAGATATTGGAATTATCAAGGGAGCTTTGTAAGAATATATAGGCCAAGATCCTACCCTGGACATTTATGACTCAATATGTTGTGATGGGGATGGGGCACATACTCATATGTATGTATTGTTAATGCTTCTCAATTGATTTTGATACATAACATTAAAATTGGAGTGGGATCTGGAAGATATGTTTTCCAGAGTGAAATGCAGTAAGGAAAAAAGTGAGTTAAGGAAATACAGACTTTTACAGTGCTGGGGATAGAATTACTTAAAAATACCATCTTTCCATAAGGCTTCAAGGCCACTTCTGTTTGTTTGTTTGTTTTTCCAGAATACTAAATCTACCCCTATTAAGGTAATTACAGGTATTTGCGTCTAAGCTGGAAATCAGAGATGAGTAGTGCAGATTTGGAAAAAAAGTAGATGTTTGTTTTCTTAGCTTATTCTTTGTGTGTCTTCAGACTTCAGTGCCTAGCAGCAAGTCATCTGGTGACCTTGTTGATCTGTTTGATGGCACCAGCCAATCAACAGGTAAGCTACTACATTGTCTTTCTCTTTTTTAGTAACCTTGGTTTCAGAGTAATTTTTTAAAATGTCAAATAAAAGATGGAATGAAAAGTAAACATTTTTTGCATTGGATTTATTTTTAATGTGCAGTTAGTGAGCCCTGAGCATTATTTAGGTTGGGGGAGGGATTGTTTAATTGCCTAAAATAAGGAAGAAAAGTGCTTAAATATTTGGTAATTCAGTAATCTCTTTCCTTAATTTCTTTAGCACTGTATTAGGGTCCTTTGCTTTCTCTGTAAGTAAAATGTACTGCACTGCCCAATTTATTGCCTTTCCCTAAATCTTAATTCTGGCTCTCAGCATCAGCCATGCCCAGAGTTCATTTAAACTTTTTATTAATTTATTCAACAAATATTTGTTGAACCAGACACTGGTCTGAGTGCTAGAGGTATAATGCTTAGTAAAAATAGTTCTCGCCCTCACAGGAAGACCAAGTGGTGCAAGTACAGTAATCATTAATCAAAGAGTCAAATAGTTATCTAATTACTAACATGCAGAGTGCTTTTGAGGAAAGGAGCATTCCATGAAAGTGTGTAACTACCTACCTGACATATTTTAAGAGGACTGTAGCAAAAGAATAGTTTGTTTACCAAGACTTTTTCAAGATAGGACTAATGATTTATTCGATTTGATTACCAGTATGTGCTAGATTTTGAGTAATTCCCTATAAATTATTTTCAAGAAAATTGATACTTTCGGTTGCATCCAATGATTATGGAATTCTAATAAACTCCTGTGCTACTAGCCAAAACAGTTTAAGAAGTAAAACTTCTGTGTAAAAACAGTCTTTTCCAACTTGTTTCAAGTTTGTTTCAAATTAAAATATAGATGGTAAGATTGGCATATAAGTAACATGCAAAGTAAACCTATTGTTCCTAATTGTATGTAATGGTTTTTTAAAACTGAATTGTGTTAATATTTACATTAGTGTTTTAGTGGAAGTCTGTAATGGAAATTAGTTTTCATTCATAGTTTAGTACACGTAATTAATATAAAGTCTCCTGTTAGTTTCTTCTTCTCCTTGCCTACTGGCATAAAATTATTGGACTGGGAGTGAACTTGATAGGGTATCTGGTTTAACCTAATTTCTGAAATTTCTTCAATTCCCATTCCTTTTTTTCTCTAACTGTAAATTGTTCCTAAAAATATTCTCTAAATTCTTGAACTGTCATGCCCAAGGTTACAAATAACTATATTAGTTTTTTAACAATTCATGTGCTTTATGTGCTTTTTGTACGTTTAAGATTTGAACTGTAGTATTAACTGGCAGTTAGCATGTGGTCAGATAATACAGACATACTGTCACAGAATATCAACTATTTTGGACTTCCTGGCATTAAATATTAAAAAGGCCCTTTCATGCATCTGTGGAAAGTTTTAATGGAGCAATCAGAGAAGAAATAACTAGGAAGGTCAGATGAGTGGATGTAACTTTTTTCCTCAGTGATACCAAGACTCCTTTGAACAAAGAGAATTATTAAATATAACATGCTTCCTTTGCTTGGCAAGAAACCTTTGAGTGGTTTTTCTTCTCCAGTGCAAACAGTACATTGACTAATTAAATATAATAGAAGTAGCAATTAATATTAATACAGTAATTGAGACAAATGAAATCTGGAAGGTTTCTTGTCTTAATGTTTATCTTAATATTCTCTTAAAAAACAAATAAACAATGTGGGTTGCCATCAGAATTATTTTTTAAAGTTAATCTCCTATTTGAAACAGTGTATTTAACCAATTTGTGCAGACCTCCCCTCCAATCAGTACATAAATTTTGTTGCCACAAATCTCTATTTAAATATTTTGGTAATATTAGAAATTGAATTCAGTGGAAAAAATTGGATAAATCTTTGCTAAAAATTGCTAAATCTTTAGCACGTACACATGAGAAAGGCGAAGAATCTACCATCTTAGCATTGCTATTTGGTGTGCCATTTGGGTGTCATTTACCAGATGTGCCTATACTTAAAATAGTACCATCATGCAGGTAATATAGGCATGAACTGTAAACCTAAGCAGATATGGCATCTGTACCGCTCACCAGATAAATATCTCCTCTGAGAAAACGTTCTGAGTTTCTTTTCTGTATGTGTTACTACATCCTTTTTGGTAGCAACTTCAAAAGTATATGAGTGGTAAAATCATTGTAGACTATCTACCAAGTTTAAAAACACATGTGAAACCCATTCATCAAGATTTACTGGGGACTATCTTGATAAATGTCCCACTGTGGTGATGTTCTTTTAAAATCTGTACTCAAGTGATATTTTGATGACTTTCACATATATAGTACATTTCTAAGTAAACATTTTTTAAAAGAATAATAATTTATTTAGAAGATAAGCCAATTAGAAATAGGATGCCAGAAACCATTCCATCTCATTTTTTAAGTATGTCTCACTTATTTAAAAGCCCACATTGTCTCCTTTGTCCCTTTGTAAGTAAGGAGTTTAGGTCTTGGTTAACATACTATTAAATAAGTTATTTCTAGTACAATAAATGATGTTGAAGAGTACAGAGAGACGTTACGTGACTTGCAATATGTTTTGATTTTTAAGTTTAAAATTTTTTTTTAAAGATTAAGGTTTATCAAACCCACAATTTTCATTACATTAACATTTGAACCTATTGCCTGTAATCACTCAAGTTAGTTGAGGAAATTTACGTGAATATGAACTGCCCTGTTACATCTTTAACATATCAACTTACATATTAGAATTTCCATGGAATTGTCTCTAGTTTAAGCCAAATGTACAGAAAATAAAAAATTTTAACATACTCTTTTTTCCCTAATTAAAAGTAATGCATGCTCATTCTAGAAACCTGATGGAAAACAAGTGATTCACCGTAACTTAAATGCATACATTTTCTGTATAGTCAGTCAATATATTTATTTAAGCATTTATTGTTTGGCAAATCTTTTTTGGGCTTCTAGATAAGGATATATATTCTTCTTTTTGTACATTGCTTTTCAGCCAAGATCTCATGACCATTTCCTTATGATAGTTGGTTTTCTTTTACAGACCTTTTAATCATTTTATAATCTTAACATTATATGGATAAACTATAATTTATTTAACCAATCAGTATCTTATTTTTTGGACATTAGGTGTCGTCCCCCCCCACACACACACACAAATTTTCTCTATTTTAAAGTAGAGAAATAGCATCTTTCAAAATTTTCCAGTTTGGTAAGGAGAAAATACTGTTTCATTTTATTTTGCATTTGTTTGATGACTGAGTTTGAATACTTTTTATGTTTTTATAGGTAATTGTAACTTGTCTGTTCATGCCCTTTGTCTATGTTTTTAATTGGGGTGTTTATCCTTATTGAGTTTAAAAAACTTTTTACATATATTAATTCTTTGTCATATATTTACAAAATTGTTGGCATTTTGTCTTTTTAAAATTTTGTTTTAAGTATTAGAATTCTGTATGCAAAGCGATTTTTTTTTATAATTGGAGACTAAATTTTTTTGTTGAAGAAAATTTCCATTTGTAGTTTAAGCACTGTCTAGTTCAGCTCTATTTTTCCTGTTCACAGTATTGTTTTGGAAAGTACATGTTCCCAGCTGGTGATTGTAAATAACCTCCTTGCTGCCCTGAAAAGGCAGATGGAAATAGTTCATTTATAATGACAGCTCTCATGTGGGAATCTTGAAGGATCGCTCTTGTGAAATTTAGCAGTCTTCCACATGCTGCAATTTTTGGTAGATTCTTTTATTTAAATTCCCTTAGATAGAAGTTATCTGGGAAAATGCTTAAGTATAGAAAATTTCTGTTGATTTGAAGGCAGTGGTATGACTAACATCATGTATCGAGGCATGGATAGTTCCTCTTAGGAGAAAGAAAGTTTTCCTAAATGTAATCAAGAGATTTTTGAGACAGTTTTCAAAGTTGACGCTTACACTGTGTAAAACACAAGTAGAAGCGTAATCTGTGGCACTTCAGAAGATTAAAGTTAAATTCTTTTCAAGGAGAGGTGGCTTCTATCTGTAAAATACTTAAATGTGTTTCCATTCTTTACTCCTAATGTCCTTATATTAGTCATCTGAAATCAAACCCCCTTTTAGTATGGACGGAGTGGAATAATATTTGCTATAGGTAAACTATGAACATAGTATAATTTCAGTTTAGGTGTTAGAAGTAGAGCAGTAGAATAACCAAAGTAGGTAATTATCTGAAATATTACATTCGGGATATGACATGAACAAAATATCTCACCCAGTTTGAAGTTGTGATCTACAGTACTCAGTGCTTTTATCTGAAACATGAATTTTCTTTTAGCCCAGACTGGGTAAGATTCGAAAATTTCTAACTTATTTGGCATAACAAATTACATATTGATGTTTATTCACTGCTTGGATGAAGCAAATTAAAATAATCTCCAGTTTTCAAATTCCTTCATGTTACAGTAAATGGTTAACTATCATTCTGTTACCTAACTGGATACTTTGATCAATATTTTTAATATGAAGAAACATTACAGAAGACAACTTACGAATATTAAGTAGCAACTGTTTGCAACATTCATTTCCCTGCTATTTTTTATTAATATATGTCTTGTTCAAATAGTTCGAAAATATAGGTCATTGATCTTTCGTGCCCCTTGTCACATTTTATCGTAATGTATGTACTTATAAAGAAGAGCAAAACAAATCATTGTGATGTTATCCTTTGGATAAAGCAAAAGTAGATGTATTAGCTGTAGTGTTGGTAGGAGTGAAGAACCTTGGCCTTGGTGGCAGTTAGTTCATGGTGAGTGAGGGTGTATGTGAATATGGGTGTCTGTGATGAGGTGACGGAATGAGGAATTAGTTATGCCTGCTAAAAGTTGACTACAGTAAATGTACATTAAAAAGAAATACCAAATACATATGTATCAGAAACTGATTTGTTCGTTTTATTACTGCTGGCCATTTATTAAGATGGGAGATGGTTCTAGTTTAATTAACCCAGTTGAGTGTAGCAGATGGGGCAGAATGTCTTGCAGCGATAAGACAATTCAGAAATGGCACCAGATGTTGGAAGCTGTCCCTGGTGGTATGTGAGTGCAACCCAGATGTTCCAGTCCCACCTGGCTAGTTTCTGAGCACTGCAGGCTAAGCAGCTGTGATGTAACCTATATAATGTTCGCATAACACTAAAAGCACCATAATTGAACTGCCACTCTAATCTTCTAAGGTTGTGACTCTTAAAAGGGTTGTGAAAACTTTAAGGACAAACAAAATTAAGGACAACTACTTAAGTTTTCAGATCTTTTGGCTATTGCTATTTCATTGATAACTGAATTGGAGAGAAATGGAATATTAAAATTTAATGTCATTGTTCAAATTGTAGATGAAAGTAAATATTCTTACCCATGAAGTGTTTACAAATAAAAATTTGTATGAGAATGTGATATAATGCACGTAGAGACTGATTTGCGGTCTTATGATTTGGATTTGACCCCCTTTAAAAACACCAGTCTAAAAGTAGCAAAAAGCTATTTTTTTCACGCAGTAAAAATGCAAATATTTGCTTGTTCATGGAGTAAACAAGGTTTTCTCCCTAACTTTTTAGTTTTAAAAATTTCAAACCTACATATAAAATTTGCCACATTTTATTTCTCTCTCTAGTTCTTTTTTGTTGTCGTTGGTTTATTGTATACCATTTGGAGAAAAATTAGAAACATCATGATATTTTGCTAAAATACTTAAGTACGTGTCTCATTACAATAAACACATTCTCCTTTATAATCACAATGTAATTATCACACGTGGGAAATTTAACATTAAAACAATATTACTGTCTGATATACAAACTATATTCAGATTTCCCTGGTGTCTCAATTTTGTCACTTTCGGATAGCACTTTTTTAAACATCGAGAGTCCAATCAAGGATCATGCATTTCATTTACTTGTCATGTTTCTTTAGGCTCCTTTAGAACAATCCCAGTCTTGTCTTTTATGAGGTTGACATATTCTGAAGTCTTAAGAGTTATTTTGCAGAATATGTTCAATTTGTATTTATCTGATTCATCCATCATGATTAGATTCAGGTTAAATATTTTTGGCAGACTTTCTACATGGGTGATGATCGCCTTTTCAGTCCCTTAGCTTAGAAGGCCCATGAATACTATTTTGTTCGACTGTTAGTGGCATTAAGTGTGATCACTTAGTTAAGGTAGTATCCATGAATTTCTCCATTGTCTAAGTAGCTTCACCCCTTTGTGTTTACTAAGTAATCTGTGGGATGATGTTTTGGGATTATGTGACTCTCTTATTCAGCAACAACATTTTAGCTAGGTTATAGCATCCATTAAAGACTCTTACAAAGAGCACAACTGGCTAAACTGCATGCCCATGTATTAATATGTTCATGAAATTAAGTGAGGGATAACTTGAACCACAGTTGTAGTGTCAATTATCTAACTAGATACAGAACAGAGGAATGTCTGTGATAATTTAAAGAGAACATGGTGACATGAAAACCTAGATCAGCAAGCTAGCTCTTATGATGGGTTTGGGGCCTCTAATATTGGGTATTTTATAAGTGCGGTGCTAAAATGGCTATTTGAAATCAGTTGTTTAGTGGTTCTAAAGTTTAACTTTTTCCTCATGCTTAATTTCTAGGAGGATCAACTGATTTATTTGGAGGATTTGCTGACTTTGACTCAGCTGCTGCATCAGGCAATTTTCCTTCCCAAGGTATGATAGTATTTGATTGGTCAGAAATCTGGGGGGGGGGGGGGTGAAAAGGTTATCAGAACAAAACAACTCCTTCCCCCCAAAATCAGCTTCCTTTTGGCACTTTTCTCTTCGTAGTATTTATCATTCCTAATGAATTTATTCACAAAGGTATTTTATTGGGCCAGTGTCTTAAATGTGTCAAATGAATTAATTTGGTTTCAAATTACTCAGGTATACCGAAGTAAAATTGTTCTTAATCCTAAGTAGCTCTTATTTAGTTTATTTCTGTGTGTGTTGGGGGTGAGGTTGGGAGTGTGAATAAGTATAAATCATCTCATTTTAGCATTATGAGTATTATGGTTTATGTTTAGCTTATGTGATTTTCATGAATGAAATCCAGGGACATTGGGTTTGGGTAGACTATCTTACTTACAAAGTCATTTCTTTGTAACTTAGATATCTTAAGAGCATTTCTATGAAAAATAACTGACCTTCATTTTAGTAACATCCTTAAATAGTGAGCAGCTGAACCCCAGGCAAAACTTCCTCATAAATGTCCTAGACTTACTGCGATCATTTCACAATACATACAAATATTGAATCATTATGTTGTATACTTGAAACTAAGATTACATTGTATGTCGATTATACCTTAAATTTTTAAAAGAAAAAAAAAGAAAAGAAAGGCAACATCCAAGTAGAATATAGGCTTAAACATCAAGGACTGAGGTGAAGGGCTTGTCTTTTTTCTTTCTGTGAATATTTTTATCTTACTATCTGCTGTGGTAGCTGTTTAGATTTGGGAAAGCCTCTGAGCTGCCAGCATTCTGAAATTGGAACTGGTGCTACTTGTCGTGCTTTTTTATAACGGTACAGAAATGTCTATGGGAGTGTGTAGAATAGGGACTAAGTCATTATTAAGTGTCTTTTTTAGGTTGTGAAAGGGGTTGTTGTTGTTTTTTTATAGAATGCGGTCAGTCTGAAATTTGAGAGATAATACAAAAAATTTATAACAATTTTAAACATGAGGTGAGGCAGGGAGAAAAGATGTAATTTAACTAAGTTAGTCTTATTCACTTCAGTTTACCTATTGCTGTTATATTAACTGGGTTAAAATTTGTGTTTAGTAATGTCTGGTTTAGGTTTGTAAAGGTTTAGGAAGAAAGATGCATAGGTTTTAATGTGATTTAGGGTTATTTTTGATAGCCTACTTGTGTAAATTCCAAATATTTCCCAGAAACCAGATTGGAGTAATTAACTGCTTTTTTTTAGAAGTATGGTTGTGCCTTCTAAGGGTTAATACCTTACTTTAGGCGAATCAAAGTGAAAGATAAACATTGCCCTAATTTTACAGACTGCCTGTATAATTCTCAAAGTTTTTATGTATATAAAATTGCCTACTATGCAAATAATTTAAATATGTTAATGTTGCCAAGTGATACATCTCTTCATCTGTATGCATGTGATTAATATAACTTGATCATCATTACGCAAGGGGCTGAAACTGTTGCAACAATGATTAATCATTTCTGAACAATATATGCTCCACTAGAAATATCTTCCTCCCATGATTAATCATCTCAGATAAAGTTTTAAGATGGGGTAACACATTTTGCCCCAGTTTCCATTCTTATTCTGGTTTATATATCAAGCAAATAGAAAATCAGCATAAAAGTTTACCTTTATCCAGCAATTGTCCTTAAATTAGTTTAAATTGTTGAATATAGAGAACTAATTGTAAAACTCTTAATTCAGTCTCTTTTGTAAAGAAGATCAAAGACATGTTTTAGTAAAACCCTGAGGTAATGAATATTAGCCCAGTTCTTGTATTAAATTGTTGGTAGAGCTTGGGATTTCTAAGTGAACTATTTTCTCTTTTGAGGGTGCTTACAATTTTAATATGGTAATAGAAGAATATAATTTTAAAGACTTAATGTTATTCTCTTTTGATATTTAGCATAATGAGACAGTATTGCAGTGGCTGATTACCTTTTCAGCTAGACAAAGTGTATTTCCAAGTTGTAAGTGAACATGGACTACAAAGAGATGGTGTTAATTACCGTGTTTCCCCAAAAATAAGCCCTAGCCGGACAATCAGCTCTAGTGCGTCTTTTGGAGCAAAAGTTAATATAAGACCTGGTCTTATTTTACTATAATATAAGACTAGGTCTTTAATATAATATAATGATATGATATGATGATATGATATGATAGCAAGCCTTAAGTATTAATTTTTGCTCCAAAAGACGCATTAGAGCTGATTGTCCGGCTAGGTCTTATTTTCAGGGAAACACGGTAACTTGGAAATACCAACTATCTGCTTTCAGATGACGGTTTATATGTAGCTCTTTCTTCACCTTTGTTTTTTTAACTTCCATTAATTCATATTTATCTATTTGTCCCTTTCTTAAAGGTTTATTTAATTACAGTTGTGTATAACTTAGTTTTAAAAAACTTTAAGTGTCGCTTGCTTTTATATTTATTGGGTTCCAAGCAGTTAATATTATGTATGAAGAATTTATAGAAGCTTGACTTAACACTTTTATATGGCACACCTGAAAGAGAGGTGCTTTGTCTTTCCGCTGTCTTTTCAAAATTAATCCAAAATAAATATAAACCTTAAATTGCACTTAACTATATATTAAGTTATTTCATCCTCACAATTTAGATTTTTAAAACAAAACAAAACTGAGGCACAGAGAGGGTTAAGTAGCTTGCCCAGAGTCACAGTTAGTAGGATACAAAATCCACACTCTTAAACACTAGTCCTTTAATTAACCTATTAACAGTTTTTATATTATTGAATGCATTGTCTTAAACTTGTTATAATTATACTTTGAAGTGTAGTGATAGTTTTCTTTATTTCTTTTTTTAATATTAGCGTGAGTTCCCCTCTTAAGATTATACCCTACATTTTAATTTACATAAATAGATTGAGCAGTCCTATTTGAAGCAAGCAGTGTCCTAAGGTTATATATATCACGGCTGTCTTCAGCCCTTGTGTTGTCACCCGAGTATGGCCAAATGGGTGAGAATGTACAGAAATTTACTAACCCTGGAGCTTTTTTCCCTCCATGCTTTTTTTCTGTATGTGAGTGTGTGTGTGCATGTGTGTGTGTGATAAATTTAATGTCATGAATTTGGGGTTTTATTTACATGAGATGGTATAAATTATAGTTTGATTTCTCTTTGAACCTTTCCAAATAATGAATGAAATGAGTTGACTTCTCTGATTTTACTGATTATCTCCTTGCATGAGGATTCTGTATATCCCAACAAAAAGTTTAACCAGTTTAGAGTTTTCTTTTTGCTTTTTGGGGTCTCAGGCTAGTTCATATTTGTTTAGCTGGCAACATATTTAATATGCAAACTTAGGTTGAAGGGAAGTTTGATTATAATTTCTGTGTGTCACCTCAGAGCTGCTAAGAGATGGATTTTATTTTATATGTGGGAGTTTCATTTGTTTTCTTTGCCACCTTGTTAATGCTCGTGGAATATTCATGAGAAAGAATAATGTCCAGATGGAGATGGTACCCGCAGATGTTAATCTGGACGGACACAGATCAGCTCTGTTTGTTTCAGTGTGTAGACTGTTGCATTTGTACTGTGCACTTGAGAAAGTTTCTTACCCTTACCGCGCGCTGGCTCTTTCTCAGTGACGGCAGCAAGTGGAAATGGAGACTTTGGTGACTGGAGTGCCTTCAACCAAGCCCCGCCGGGCCCTGCTGCGTCCAGCGGTGAGCTCTTTGGCAGTGCCTCACAGCCGGCTGTGGAACTTGCCAGTGGCTCACAGGCAGCTCTGGGCCCAGCTCCAGCTGCCTCAAATTCTTCAGACCTATTTGATCTTATGGGCTCGTCCCAGGCAACCATGACATCTTCCCAGAGTATGAATTTCTCTATGATGAGCACTAACACTGTAGGGCTGGGGTTGCCCATGTCAAGATCACAGGTGAGTTGTCTGCCTCCCTTAAAAATTGTGATTCATAATCTTTGAGATGCTCTAACTAATCTAATAGATTAGCATAAAACAGAAAAATAAGCAAGCAGTCTACAGATTGCTTCTGTGCATGGTGTTCATCTTACACTCTCCCCCGGTATAGTCATTTCAATTCTAGAGGGCAAGCCTTCTCACCCATCTTATAGTCCATGCAAAGCACAGAAGGAGACACTGCCCGAAAAGTTACTGAATCAGTAAACACATTGGTATTTAATCGTTTTAAAAAAAATTGTTTCTAAGACGGAATAGAGATACAGGCATACCTCACAGATCCTGCAGGTTCAGTTCCAGGCCAACACAATAAAGCAAATATCACAATAAAGTAAAAAAAAATCACAATGAATGTTTGCTTTCATAGTGCATATAAAAGTTATGTTTGCACTCTACTGTAATCCATTAAGTGTGCAATAATAGTATTATGTCTAAAAAAACAGTGTCCATACCTTAATTTAAAAATATTTCATTGCTAAAAATGCTAACCGTCACCTGAGCCTTCAGTGAGCCCTGATTACTTTGCTGGTGGAGAGTCTTGCTTCAGTGTTGATGAAAGTGAAGTGCAGTAAAATGAGGTGTGCCTGATTGGGCTTCCCCCGGCGGCATTCACTCAGTAAAATCTGTTCTTAAAGAAGTGTCACTTACTGGTTGCAAACAGTCGTTGCTAATACAGAAAATCATTCTCTAAACTGATGAGTTTTTTTTCTCTGTTCTGGGCCTGCTCTAAATTACATAATGTTTACATAGACCCTTTCAACTCTCATTTTCATAAAGGGAAACAACTAATTGGGAGCTTTTTAATTCTCTTTAGAGTTAAATCTAAATTACCTCATTCTAGCTTAGAATTTGAACAAATGTAGGGTTGGAATATAAGGTCTGAGTTGTACCAGAACTTGCTATTTTTGATTCAGGCTATTCAGAATATTTGTTTCTGATGCTACTTACTCATTTTAATGTGTAGATTCTCCTCTTTTGGGTGTTAGGATGAAGGAAGAGAAGAAAGAACCAGAAGGTGACTGCTCTATATAACAGAAATTAGACCTACTATTAAGGAAATGGACATGAAAGCACACTACTACCATTAAATTGAACTGTGCACCACTGAAAAAGCCCAAGCCAGTTTATTTGAGTTTCTTTTATATGATTTAAGCATAAAGCCAATCTACTTATTTGCAATCTTAGTTGCAACTGTGTTGTGATTGTTTGCATTGGTCCATTTTCTGTTGTTCTTCCTACTGCTATTCCTTTTCCTTTTTCTTTCCTTTTCACAGTTATCCTTAGAAACTACCAGGCACCTCTGTTTTTTTTTCCTGAATTGGTCCACATATATCAAGTTCCACTGGTGTTGCTCACTTTAGTCAGTAGATGTGTCCATGGAGCAGGGAACTATCAGGATATGTGAAATACAATTTGCTATTTTGAATGTTTTGCTTTTTATAACATGAGAAATCATATCCTGTATTCCATTTTGTAAGAATAAATGTCCACTTGTATCTTCCCTGAAAGCTGTACTAACCCTAGGAAAGTGGCTTCTCGACTTTGGGTGATGGGAGGATAATTGTTAGTGTGAATGTGTTGTTTGTTCCCACCCCAGACACGGCCAGCACTGCAGAGGGGCGTTCTGGGGAGGCTCGTGATTCGGGCTAACAGAGACGTTAGCATAGAACATGCGTAGTTCTTCTTAGTTCCAAGAGTTTATTACAAAGTTTTGTATATATTTGGAAGTTACTGTGATTAAGTTGCCCTCTGATAATCTTTATAGAGTAGATGCGTAATTTTTAGAGCATTTTTCTGTTTTCCAGCCTTTGCAAAATGTTAGCACAGTGCTGCAGAAGCCTAATCCTCTCTATAATCAGAATACAGATCTGGTCCAGAAGTCAGTCAGCAAAACCCTGCCCTCGACTTGGTCTGACCCCAGTGTAAACATCAGCCTAGACAACTTACTACCTGGTATGCAGCCTTCCAAACCCCAGCAGCCGTCACTCAACACAATGATTCAACAACAGAGTAAGTCACCACAAGACATCCTATTTCTTTGTGGACATGTAATTTTTTGCCCTGATGCCAGGATTGCTTCAAGCCATGAGATAAAAACACAAACTGTACTGAAGGCAACTGTGTGTTCACTTACGATTTTTTCACATAATACTTGTTATTTCTCCTGGCACACTGAATTACTTAGTATTCTACTCTTGATGTGATAACATTTATTGTATTGTGGTGAGTTTTGGGGGCCTGATCACTAAAATCAAAATACTTATTGTAGAAAAAAATTTAAATATAAGCAAATGTGACAAGGAAACAAAAATCATCTGAACTCCATAATCCAGGGATAATCACCATTAATTCACATTTTTTCCATCTTTTCTAACCCTATTTTTAATACGTAAGACTATTTTGTCTGTATTTTGTTTCTTGCAGTTCTCATTCAGCATTATCATTTTTTTGTGTTGAATATTCTTAAAAATTATTTTTAGATCTTTGTAGTTATCCATCATATCAGTCAGTGTACAGTTCCTCTATTGGTGGTTATTTCAGTTTCCAGCTTTTTGCTATAAATAACTCCATGATTTTGTATAAATCTCTGTGCTTGTGATTTTTTTCCTTAATACAATATTCTAAAAAAATATGAGTCAAAGGATATAAATTTTTTAAAGGCTTTTGACACACAGTAGCTCTTGACAACTTGTGAGGTTGGATTCCACAATAGGTTTTGTGGGAATGATTTTAAAGTGCCTCATGTTTTCTCCCAGCCACTCATACTGTTTCTGCATCTTGGGGAAGCAGAGCTAACAGCCAGCCACTGAAGATTTCTTAAGAGTAAACAATGCATGTTAACTGACTTCTCTTGTTATAATCACCAAAGGAATTTTAATGTGGCTTACAGGTATTGATGATCAGAAAGGCTATTGTTTTTCTGCTCTAGAATCTAAGAATTCATTGTGGTAAAGTTATTTTCTCTCTTGTCTCCTGGTAGATATGCAACAGCCTATGAATCTGATGACCCAAAGTTTTGGAGCTGTGAACCTCAGTTCTCCATCGAACATGCTTCCTGTCCGGCCCCAAACGACCCCTTTGATGGGGGGCCCCATGCCTCTGAGCATGCCCAGTGTGATGACTGGCACCATGGGAATGGCCCCTCTTGGAAATACTCCGATGATGAGCCAGAACATGATGGGCATGAGCATGAACATAGGGATGTCAGCTGCTGGGATGGGCCTGACGGGCACAGTGGGAATGGGCGTGCCCAACTTAGCCATGGCTTCTGGAACTGTGCAGCCCAAGCAAGATGCCTTTGCAAATTTTGCCAACTTTAGCAAATAAGAGAGTGTAAAGGAGCAGAGTGAATGAAGGATTTTTAGTGGTGCAGATAGGTGATGTTGGGATGGAAAATGCTAATCAATGCCCCTTTTATCAATTAATTAAAACAAACCTACGTAAAGAACCAAAAAGGCTGTTTTGTAAAAGTGAAATATCTAATATTTCAGATGGCCAGACAAGGGCACTTCAGATGAAGCGGTCAAAATCATTTTTCCCAATGAGAGTTGACCAGAAATGGGGTAGTGAGACCATTGAAAGAAACCCTTTATAATAACTAAACAGCCCGTTTGAACATCATAATTTGTGGGAAGACTGGAATAGGGCAGAATAAATGTGTTTGAATCTCTAATTTTATACTTTTCTTTTCCTGAGGAACTTGATTTTTCTGTCCCTGAATCACCTTGTCATAATTGGGTCTGTTCCTTTTACTACCACTCGAGTCCATATATAAAATCATTAAAGTTGGATGATCAGTTTTTTATAAAAATATATATTTTTGTCCAAAAAAGGCATACATATGTGATTATGGCTAAATCAAAGGTAACTGGAATGTATATATACTTTTGCTAATGTTCCAGCAACACTGCTATTATACTATCCAAATTTTTATTGTAACAAAACCTCTTTAAGCAATTGGTGATAGTATGGGACTTTTCCCATATTTTCTGCTATAATTATCCTGTGCAGAACTAGGAAAAATATTTTTTTCAAGACTGCTCTATGGTTTCCTTTAAAAAAAAAAACTGAAAAAAAAAAAGCTCCAGTATTTTTGTTTGTTTTTAGCAGTCATTACTTACAATTTGCAGTGATTAACTTGGCAAGGCTTCCTTCCGTGTTTGTCTCTGTAGCCACCATCTAACAGTGAGGAATAGTCAAAAGAGAAAATATTTATTTTTATTTTTTTGGTGTCTTCAAAAAATTGAAAAGGTAAAAATCCATTAAGACTTTAAGTTAAATATAAAGGTTAAAACTCAACAATGTTGGCTTTTAGATTTATACAGTATTCTTGTTTTGGTTTTGAGTGTATATAATATGGCATTAGCAATATGGTTCCATTAGAGAGGAGTTAAATATATATTATTAAAGGAGACCTGTAGCAGTCAAAGATTTTATTGATTTAATGACAAATAAATGAAATTAAAATTTTTTGTTTTCTTGCTGTAATTCTACATTAAGCTCACATGAAAATCATGGTTCTAGAGTTTGGAATGCAAAATTGTTTCACCCTCAAGCTGGGAATATTTTTTAAAATAAATACTATAATATAGGTATCAAATTATTACCTCCCCACTTGGTGTTGACATTTTTTTTTATTCAATTGATTAAACTTTGTTTCCATTGTATTCATAATGTTCTGTTATACATAACATTAAAATGTTCATTAAAATCAATGTTGAACTGCTTTTTCTTTCATTCTGTTAGACATTTGAGACTGTTTGGGAAAAAAATAATTATAATTTGGGCAAAGTAATTTTTATAAATAATTTAAAATTATTTAATGACTTCTCTATTCTTTCCTATCAAACTCTACTGTTAGGAATTAAAAATGAAGCAGCAAAGATATCCTGACCCGCTCCATTCTTGCTAATGTTCCATCTACAACATTTCTAATTAGGCAGAAATTCATGTACTTCAGCTAAGTGGTAATGAAAAGTGATTCATTTGCTGAATAAGAGATGAGAGAGAGTGTAATTAGCTGACTGTGGTTTTTAATCTTTCAACAATTCAATGTGTTTAAATTAGTTTCAAAGAATAGGAGCTTTCAAGTGTTGTTACTTCAGAGCAGTCAAGCCAGGCTCTGGTGGCAGTATGGAGAGTATCTTCACTGATATTTAAAACCCGTAATATTAAATGAATTTTTTCTATAAATTGAGAGGTATAGCATCACCTTTATATGGTTCTTGGAGGAAATAAATACTTTGTTTCTAAACTTTTGTGTTTAAAATTTATTTTCTAATAAAATTAAGATTTCTCTCTGAAGCATTTTCTGTACTCTGCCTTCTTCCTATGTAGTGTCTCTGAGGACAGAAGGGAGCCCCATCTCAGTTATTATTGCACCTCAACATAGAGTTGCTATCCTACTAGAATTTTTTGTTTCAGAGCCCATGAAAGGGGAAAACAAGAATTGTCTCACTGGGGGTCCATCAAGTTGAATGATTTGATTCTGATGGGGTTACTGAGTGATACTTCAAAGAAAGGGCCGGAAACCCCCAAATCATTTGGAGTTATCAAAAAAAATCTAATTATTGGGCTGGGCTCCCTTCTGCACATCCTATAGTCCCTTTCCCTTTTCAGCAGCTTCTGTTTTATGTTTTTCATTCTGTCTAAGACTTTGGAGGGTGGCGGGGGAAGTAGTTACTGTCCTAAGCAATTTACATATGGCGAGAGTCTCCACTGCCACTCCAGATTCATTTTTCACCCTCTTGAAATTTTCACTTCTCCGATATGATCTTTAGGAACCATAAATGTATACAGTGTTCTTGTATGGCACTTGGGATGTTTCCTTTATTTTTTAAAATAAACTGCCTGAATGATATAATGCTCTTTGTTTGGAGATAGTCACTAATAAGTTGGGGACTATAATTATATTATTTGGAGGGAAGGGTTAATACTGTTTCTCCCTCTCAAATATTTATGAAGCACATGAGTAACATAATGTCCTAAACACAGAGCACACCTTATGGTAAATAGATCTCTGAAATGAACTGGCTTTGTTTTCAGCTCTCCTGGGAAACAGCATTACATTGTGGAAAGAGCTTGGACTTGAAGGACAGATCTGATCCCATTTCAACCACTTGCTACCTGGGACACCTTGATCAATTCACCCGTCTGCTCTAGGTCCTGACACATTTTTTTTCTAAAATGAACTTAAAATCTGGAAGTACTAGATAAATAAAATGATGAGTGACAGCCACCAGCACTGCCATGCTTTAAATGTTTCCCTGTCTCCCATTTATATTTTTATGTATGTAAATGTACTTATATACCAAAAACTTTGTGCCAGTCACTACTAAAACCTTACCGTGTGTCATTTAATCTATGCAGCAAACTCCAAAATTCATATTCCTGTTCGATTCCTAAAAGCAGGGTGTAGTTAAAGCCTGAGAGACTGTTCTACTAAATTGATTTCTAATTGTGGATTTTCCTGTCTGCCTGAATTCCACTTTCTTTTAACAGAAAAATTATAAATGAGCCATTTTGTGAATGTATTGACTCACTCCTACCTACCACATTAGTGCAGATGTGAGGAAGAGAACTAGGAAAGTGAGCTCGTGTGGGATTTGCCACACAGCCCTCATTAGAATGTTCTCAGCTTTTAGAAGCAGTAGAGATCTGTTTCTCTGTTGACTTCTCGCAGTTTTGTTAACTAAGATCTTGCTATTCTTCTAATACCCAGAAAAGCAATCAGATACAAAAACTTAAAAAAATATATGTGCATACAAGGACTTTGGGTTTACTTTCAATTCGTTACAGCTTTAATTCTGTGTCTTCTTTAATAATAGCAGACTTGCTAATAAAGCGTTTCAGACATAAGCAGCTCCTGGCAACCCTTCACACTGTGCTTGCTTACACCATGGGGGACAGGGGTGTCAGCATGCAGCCAATTCGGATGCTTAACTTTCCTGGAATTTGGGACGGATATGAAAGTCCTGGTGGGCAAATACAGGTTTCATGTGTTACTCTTTAAATGTCATTACATTAAAGAACCGAGTCCTGGACTACAAAACCCTACATTTCTTTCCCATTTGATTTTTTTTAACCATCCATCTTGCAGCTATGTTCTTTAAAGGCTGCAAGAGCACCCTTCCATTTTGTAACAAGATAAGAGTGCTCAGAATTGGTGTATGGAGCAGTCTGGGCTCAGGACCCCCTTTGTACCCTTAAAAGTTATGAAGGACCCCAAAGAGCTTTTATATGGGTCATGTGATCAATACTGTACTTAAAACAAAAACTGAGAAACTTAAAATTTTTAATTAAAGTAACCCCATCACCTGTCAAATTAGTTTTATAAAAAATTATTTTCCAGAATAAAAACCTGTAAAAAGAGTAGCATTGTTTTACATTTTTGAAAATCTCTTTATTACCTGGCGTAACAGAATATAGCTGGATTCTCTTATCTACTTTGGCATTTAATCTATGCTATGTTTTTTTTTTTTGGTATAAGTATGTGGGAAAAGTCAGGCCTCAGGGACACATGGTTGGAAAGGGTGGAAACTTGCAGATCCCAGAATGGGCCGCAAGCCCCCCAGTGGTCCTCATGCCACATTTGGAGAACAGCTGCAAAGATCTTCCAAGTAACTATCCATTTGCTTGATTTATTCTGTTTATAAAGTGATCTGCTTGAGGTACAAAGAATTTAGTTTTGCCTTTCACTTCAGTCACAAGCAAAAGGCCTGTCATGAAATTGCTCCCTGGATATTGAATATTAAAAAATTGGTGACACCATAGCTTTTGCTCAGTTTTTGAGATGATTTCTTCTGATTCATAGTGCACATTTACTAGCTTTTATAATTGTGAAGTAAAATTTTTACCCACTTTGGATTTTTTAGAAAAGCCTAGACTGGAGACTGGGTGTTCAGTGGTGAATTGTAGACCTTTGAACTTCTTTTCTGTCTTTTGAGAAGAGAGTAAAATGGGTCAAAGCTGAAGGCCTGTGACTTGTTTGCAAGGGGGCCTGGCAGCCTTGTACACTGTGTTCTCTGGCAAACACTTCACAGAAGGATGTGGCTATAGAAATAGTTTATCCCTGTTCATAATATTCCTTATGAATCCTAGAAAAATTTGAGCCCCAAGATTGGAAGAATCCAGCAAGGTTTCCACCCGCTTCATGAAATGGCAGTAGCAAGCTCTGCAGAGCACCTTACATACATCAGCTCCCTTCTCATAACCTAAGGAACAGTGACCTCCCCGACAGAGACAGAACAGCCATGTCAGAAACGAAAGAGCCAAAAGCGGCTTTGAAAAGATTGCTCTGCAGGGTCCCCCAAACGAAGACTTTGTTGATTTCCAGTAACTGACCAACATCAGCCTTCAGTATGTTTGGCAGACTTTTTACCACAGAAAGAGGAAGGAAATGAGCACAATTCCCTCTCATCCCAGAAGAGCTTCATTTTGGAAACTAGTACATGTCTGGGGCACAGAATCAATTGAAGATGCGATCTTTTGTGTCTGGTCATTTATATACCAGTTTTATCAAACTAATTTCTAAAATGCAGCTAAAATACGAGGTTGTGGACTGGGTTCCAGTATTCCTAGATTTTTTTCATATTTTCACTTGTCAATCATCAAAAATTAAATTGAGGAAAATAATATCAGAACACTCATGATGAAAATGTGGAAAGTCCAAGCCCGCGCAGTGAAGTAACGAGACCACAATACGGTAATGGGCCACTAAACCAGAGAACCACTGCCCAGATTTTCTTATGTGTGTTTACTCATTATGTGCCTACTGCCTGCACTACCTCAAGTTACATACTCTGGTGACTCAATAGAAACTGATAAGCTCACCAAGTATCTGCATGTGTAAGAGAGAATCAAGTTGCTCTTATACAAGAATAGCAGGAGAGGCCTAATTTAGAGAGGGTAACTCAGGAAGGCCTCTCTGAGAAGGGAGCTTGTATGCAGACATCTGAAGAATGATGAGAAGGAGCCAGCCATGGGAACTATACATGGAAAGACTCCAAGTGGACAAAGAACCACAGAGGTTTAGCAGGTGTGGCTGGAGCTCAATGTAAAAGGAGTGGAACTGGGGGCCTAGGCAAGGTGATGGTAACATAATTGGCGTCTAGAGTGCTGAGAGACGTAATTACTTCACTCTCCTCAAAAGTTCCTCAGGCGGGGGGCTACAGCCACCAGATGCCGTGGCATATCCTGAAGGCCCCATTTGCTTCATTGCCATGGTTGTCATAGGATTCCCTTCGAAAAATTGCCTTGGACTTTAAAAGAAACTTGAGTGGAAAATTGTATGACAGTAGTTATTTACTGTCAATAATTCATACTGAAATACATTAATAGTTCATTTACATGTGAAAGATACACATTTTTATCCTTAAGGGGCCATTTGTAGATACAAATTGAGTATTACAAACAGTACTAACATGCATCTTCATGTTATATTTTACAGAGGGATTCACACTCATTTCCTCCCAGAACCTCACAACAGCTCTGAGCTAAGAAGGTAAGACAGTTATGATCTCCTTGTTAGAGAGGAGGAAACAGGCTCTGAAAGTTTAAGGTAGTTAATGAAGCCAGGTCTCCTAGGACAGGTCTTTGGAATCCAAATCCAGTTTCATTCCACTATCCCTCATTGCTCCGCTGCTAATATTTCAGACCTTTTCATTTAAAGATAGTACATGCCATTCAGATAAACTGTCAGCTTTTTCTTGCATATCCCTGATCTCTGAGCATGTTGTCCCAGACGCCATGCAATGCTCCACACACAGTAGACAGCTAGTAAATGGTTGTTGCATAATATGTTTTTCAAGTAAGCACTGAATGTATCTGAAATCTATTTGCATTTTCTAAAGGTCACCAGCAGGAGATGAGCCACAGAGCAAATAAAATCTGATCTCTTCTGAAGAGTAAATCTTTTGTTTGCTTTGTAGAAATGGTGAAATAACATAAGACTTGAGCCAAATCTCAGAAGCAAAAAATTACAGCAGGTTTAGAAAAGTATAACACAAAGGCTCTTCCAGGGATCAGAAGACTTGTTAAGAGCCAGCCTAGTAAAGGCGGATGGCCTTAAACTGCTTGTTTCAGGAATCCATTTCAAAACGTACATTGCAATGCTTTCTAAAGATTGTGTGCTCTTGGCAATTTTTTATTTGATCCAGTGATTCTTGCATTTGAGAAATAGAATTGAGATGCCCAGCCACCAAATAATAGTAGAAATGGAATTTCTAGATTTAAGGGGTTCTCAAGGGAATATCTGAATTGACATCTTTAGAATACAGTTTTAAAGGACATTTAGAAATACTTAGCATTCTGAAAACCCCAATAGATGAACTATCTTATTTTTGATGGGGGGGGGGAATACTGACTTTAATGGAAAATATAAAATAAAGTTTGGGCATAAATTACACAAAGAATCATTTTTTCAAGTCATTTACAGAAAAGTGGTAAGATTAGATAAAAGAAATGTTAAAGTACCTTTACTTTTAATTTACTAGGTTTTTCAGTTTTATCCTTTGGGCCTAATTTCTATAATAAACCAAGGAAAGGATATTGTAGCTAAACACTTTTCAGTTGTTAAGAACTTTTCACATACTTTTAATTCCTCCATCATGGAAGTGTGTATATGTATGTTTCTTCACATACAGTATCTGTCTTTTTATATAAATATATAATAAAGGTTGGCTCTTTAATACTGTCTCTTTACCAAATTTTTTAGATGTCCCAAGAGTTCTCAGATTTGAATGATAAAAAGGGTGCCATAAGGTACCGCTTTAGTAATTAACTGGTTCTTTAATAAGGCCTCAATTACTTTGTTTCATGATAAGGAGAAAAAAAACATGTTCCAAGACAGAGTTACATTCGACATCTGGGAACCTCCTAACAGCTGGCTACCTAATGAATATGCATCTGCTTAAGAGGCTGTAGACCATTAATAAACCAATAGATGTAAAGCAGAAACAATCTTTGTCAGCTTCAAATGAGATTGGATGCAATGTGCTGTGAAGTGTCACTGTCACATTGAATCGAGTTTGGGAGGTTAACAATCCACTGTTAGCTACTTGTGCCTTTGTAGCTCTACACTAGTGCTGACACTCTTCCCAAACTGTTGGCCACATTTCGAATGTACAACTTTGTTGTCCTGATTGACTAGATTTAAGACTTACAATGTCTATGTTTCAAAAAGTCTCCCATTTTGTTCCACTAAAACCACGTTTGACAGGAATCTTTAAAACAAAGGAGTCATCTCCACATAGGAAAAGTAGGAAATATCAGTTTCAAATTATATTTAGAATGAAAGTTGTATGTGTGTACAGATGTCGCGGGAACTGTTGGCCCTCCTGCGAGAACCCCTCATTCCCCAGGCAGGCGAGGGTTCAGACATTGGTAACGGGTGTAAATGAGACCCTCCAGTAAGTTGTCCACAGGGCCCTCGATCAGATTCCATTTTCTCTCCTTGGCCTTTTCCAAGAGAAAGTCCAATACAACCTTAAACTTTATTCCTTTTATTTTGATTTTTTTTTCTCATTTCATGGTGGGTAAATAAATGAAAATGCACACCATGGGAATAACTTTAAAAAAAGTGGGGGGAGGAATTAAGTCTCACCTACTCCCCACAATATGAAAGTGATTTTTTACATAAATGTGCTCTATGACAAGCTGAGAATTATGTTTGTTTTTGAAAGAACCCAAAGCAGGTATATTTGAATAGTATAGTGTGGAAAGAAGAACCACGACGGTGAACACTGTGCCTGCTTTCTTCCATGAACAAATTAAAATTACAACTAAATTATAGAACAATCAACCTGGAGAATCATCTGAAGTCTGGCTGAACAGAAGTTTTATAACTAAGGATATAAAGAAGAAACCACATAGAGACTGGTAGAAAGGGCGGAGACACAGAACTGGCTAACCCCAAACCTCCCTGTGGTGGTTGAGAACCAGGCGGGATATCTCAGCCGCAGAGGTTCCCCCCAGAGGAGTGATGGGTCCCAGACACACACCAGACTCCCCAGCCCACAATACTGTGCCAGGGAGAAGAGCCCCCACAACATCTGGCTGTAAAGAACAGTGGGGGAAAAAAAAAAAAAAAGGAAGTGGGGATTCTGACCATTTGGGTGGGATGAAAAGCTGTGGGAAACCCAGATGTCCTCTTAAACGGCCTGTGCACAGACCCTCTCACTCCCAGGCACTCACCTTGGGTTCCAGTGAAGGAACAGTAACTTGGGGGGTGTTGGAGACATATGGGGAGCAGAATGAGTTCTGTGGCTTTGAGACAAGGGCTGGAGGACAGTCAGCATGTTTGCTGTGACAGTTCCTCCTCCTGCCTGTGCAGCCGGCAGGCCGACGCCATCTTAACTGCATTGTGCCCACCCCCTAACGTTTACAGCCAAATCTGAATCTGAATGGTCTGGTGAGATCTGCAGCTCCGCCCTGCTGACTCACTAGGACCCCACCTCACCCAACACAGGAGGCACTTTCTCCAAGAGCAGCCAGCCCCGTCTGCATTGCATTCTTTCTTGGAAAACTATCAGTCTGACAGACCCCAGGCAGGTGGCAACTGGCCTCGGAGTGCTCTAAGACTTTTGCTGAGTAGCTTCAGGCTCAGCACTGGCACCAAATCAGAATTTATACTAACCCAGTGACTTTCTGAGACCCTGCCTCACCCAACTTGCATACTACATGAGGCTTTATCAGTGGCTGAACCGTACAGGAGTTGGCAGGTGGCAGCAGGCATTGGGGTGTCCTATCTTTTTGCAGAACTACTCCAGGTCCAATACTGGTGGCAGACAACCTCAGTTCACAGCGTGGCCTCTCCCACGCACCTCCAGGGGTAGTACAAGCAGCAAATAACTGCTCATTGCTTTCTAGTTTTTACAAAGTAATTCACAGTCAGTCACAGGCTGTGGGTGACCTGGACCTGCACCGGAGCTCCTCGAAAGAGGTCCCAGAACCAAACATACTTGGAGGTTGACTCCAGACCACAGCAGAGCATCGTCCAATTAGCTCCACAAGGAGCATACCCAAAGGGCAACCTCAACAAGCACCAGGGCCTGATGGGGCAAAACCCACTTAGTGGGGTAAGCCCTTGGCACAGCAGCCCATAAGCTGTGGACATGGCCAAACCCCACAGCCAATCAGCCTGAGGGTTGATCCCACCCACTGTGTGCCAATAGCAACCAAGTCTCAACTATAACAGGAGGGCACACAAAACCCACACAAGGGACACTCCTGGAGCACCTGGTGCAGGGAACCAGGGAGACTGTGCCATTGGGCCCCTATTACATAAGGCCACCTGGCCAAGACTGGGGATGTAGATCTACCTAATACATAAAAGTAAACAGAGAGGCAGCCAAAATGAGAAAACAAAGAAATACATCCCAAATGAAAGAACAGGAAAAAACGCCAGAAAAAGAAGAACCCAGTAATCCAACCTCAGGGTATTTATCTGAAGAAACTCAAATGTTACTTAGAGGGGATGTGTGCATCCATATGTTCATTGCAGCATTGTTTACAATGGCCAAGATGTGGAGGCAGTCTGGGTGTCCGTTGATGGAAGAATGGATAAAGAGGTGGTACATATATACAATGGAATATTGCTTGGCCAGGGAATGGAACAGGTTCTTGCCATCTGTGGTGGCATGGATGGACCTGGAGGGAATTGTGCTGAGTGAAGTGTCAGACAGAGAAAGACAGATGTAATGTGATTCTGCCTACATGTGAAATCTAAAGAACAAAATAAGCAAACAAAACAGAAAAAACTCAAAGATATAGAAAACATTTTGATGGTTGCCAGATGGGAGGGGGTTGGGGATGAGTGAAAAAGGGGAACAGATTAAGAAGCACAAATTGGTTGTTAAACAGTAATCACGGGAATATAGGGTAGAGCATAAGGAATATAGTCAATAACATTGTAAGGAATATAGTCAATAATAGCTGTGTATGATGTCAGATGGGTACTAGATTTGTTGGGGTGATGGGTGGGTGGGAGTTTGGGGCAGGGTGAAAAAAAGTGAAGGGATTAAGAAATATAAACTGATAGTTACAAAATAGTCATGGAGATGTAAAGCATAGGAAATATAGTCAATAATATGGTAATAACTATGTATAGTGCCAAGTGGGTACTAGACTGGTCAGAGGGATCGTTTCTTAAATTATACAACTGTCTAATACACCTGAAATTTATATACAATAATACTGAATGTGAACTGTAATTGAAAAATTTTAAAATGGGGGAAAAGGTGAAGGGAAATAAGAGGTTCAACTCTCCAAGTATAAAACAAATAAGTCATGGGATGTAATATTATTGTGATAGCATTCTACAGTGTCAAATGGTTGCTGGACTTATCAGGAGGATCACTTCTTTAGGTATATAAATGTTGAATAACTATGCTGTACACCTGAAACTAATATAATGCTATATGTTAAAAAAAGAAAGATCTTAAAGCATCAAATACATATGTAAAATCCTGTAACCCTAGTTGTGTGAGTGACTACTTTATTAAATAAAACATCACCTCAAATTCCTACACAGAAATTATCATCTTATTTGTGGGCATGTAAGGTCCATTTTCCCTAAAACCTTATATAAAAATTACCACCACAACTATCACATCATCTAATATACTCTTGTTACAGATGGAAAGCCATACACCAAAAACTTCAGATTATGAGTTGACTTAGTATCAGAAGGAAGTGGTTTTGTAGAGAAGGACAAGTTTTATTGCTCATGTAACTATAAGAATATTCTACACCACAATCCAGTAGGAAATCATATATTTGGATATGCAAAATATTCTCTATCTCTGATTGCATGGGGAAATTTTTGAAGGAATTCCAATGTCATACTTAGGCTGTCACTATCAGGCAGATACAACATATTTGTATCATTTTTAGTACACGTACATGATGAAAAAATAAATTTTCTTTTTTAAGAAAAAAATTCCTTAAAAATTGCAATCCATCTTGTAATAACCCTGCATATCTTAAATGCCAGCAAATAAATGGCTTAAATTCAGGCAATGTAAATAATAATATTCATTCATCCCTCATAATGTATTTGCAAGACAACTTCCTTTTATTATTCAATTTTTTTCCCTTTATTTCTCCATTTTCCAAAACTATTTTGGGCAGATGGTAGGTTCAGTGGTTTCAGTTGGCAGTGCAATCTGAGATGATGGTGTTTTTCTCAGTCAAGGTTATATGTTATATTTTTGTTGTTATATGGCAAGTGTGGGTGGGTCCCAGGCCCCACATTGGGGATTTTTACATGGGCTTCCCATAACCTTCCCATAACAGGTACATTCAGCCATCAGTGCTGTGGTTCATAAAATTCTTCAATAATATTAAGTAGTCATTATTTAAATTCCTGTTAGTTATAGCTTCAAAATTCCATATTTTGTACTTGAAAAGGATTTTTTAATTCATTGTTGAGTGGTAAAAAAAAAACCACATTGAAACTTTTGAAAAGATGGCTGCACCAATTTACATTCCCACCCACAGTGTACAAGGGTTCTCTTTTCTCCACCATCCTCAACAACACTTGCTATCCCTTGTCTTTTTGATGACAGTCATTCTAACATGTATAAAGTGATATCTCACTGTGTTTTTTTTTTTAATTTAATAATTACACACTTAATTTTAAAAATTTCTTTCTGCTACAGTAAGTGAGGTTGGTTGGTATTCCATTTATGATAGTGATATAAAAAATCTTTATGAATATATTAATTTAAGTGAAAATGAGAAAAGTTAAAGAAAAGTACTTCTAAAATAACAATGCCATGGTGCTCTGACAAGGCAAAAATTGTGACATGAGAAGGGCAGAACTTTGGGAAGCACTGGCAGATGAGATGACTGCACACATCTTTGAAAGCTTTGCCCAGTGATCCCAAGAGAAGCCCCAAGGAAGGTCAAAGGCCTTCCAGAACGTTCTGTTTAATGCATTTTCCACCCAGATTCTTATGTAAGAAATGCCCAAAATGCTCTTAAAGTGTCTCTAGCAGTAGTTCTGTCCCCATTCAACATGGGTCAGTTTTCTGCAAGAAACCATATTTACCTCAGGTCACTTCAAATGTTCAGACTAGTGATTTTCAAAGGTCCCTTCACCAGGCCCTGGGAGAACGCCAGAGGATCCACTGCAGTCTGATAACGATGGAATGTCTACTTGTATTTACTTTATCTAAAATATAGAAATAGAAAAATAAATTTTACTAATGATTAATATACAGACTGACAGTAGGATCGATACTTATTTTATAAATATACATTTTTGGGGGTGGGACACTAAACACCATTTTATGGATAGGATGTTCTATCAAAAAGGTTTGGTTACTACCAGGTGAGAGAAAGGAGTTGATAAGCCCCCGGACGTGCACCATCAGCGTGTCTGCAGACTGTCTGCTCTAGGCACACTTGCCCTCTCTCTCTCACCTAATCTATGCCTGAGAGAGGGCAGAAGACCCTGAAGAATCCACCCCTGAGTAAAAGACATGTGTCCCGGGGGTCACCCTCACATGTGAAGGATCACAGGCAGTTTTTTACAGTCCTTTGGAGACCTCAAAACCCAAGCATCTTGCTCCAGCTCCAAATTTAAAAAAGGAAGGAAGACCCAGACCACAAATAGACTGTGTTCCCAAATTTTCTGAGTATTATTAATTTTTTCTATAAAAATGGTTTACATTAACTCATTTTCTTAGAAAAGATCTATTTAATACTCAATGTGGCAGAAATAGACATGTGCAATGACAATTTACAGATTATAATGCTGTTACAATACTAGTGATTAAATGGAACAAAAATTGAATAAGAGTAATTTATTTTGAACATGGTGGTAGTTAGAGAAAGCCATGAAAATGAGAAATAGAGATTTTAGTGAAGATTTTAAAAAAAAGTCTTCTAGTTTCCCTTGAGACTAGAAAGACATGAAAGATGCACAGAACTAGCTTTTTCTTGTCCAACTTCACACTGCAAAACTCACAGCTCTTCTCTTCCTTAATGCTAGAGTATCACTAGTACACTTCTTTCAAGTGTATTCCTTATTAGGGTCAATAAAGAGGGAAAGAACAAACTATTCATTTGACTCCCACGGAACTTCACCCACTAAAGTAGTTATCCATCAATATGGGGATCTGCTTATATTTAACCTTTTCTTGTTTCATGTGAAAAGAAATGTTCTTCACATACCTCTCAGAGATAATTCAGTTTGTGCTGGGAGTTGGGTATATATTGGGCCACGTGAATGTTAAAAAACAGTCTCAGTGGCCCTCCAGATAAGGGGCCCAGGAAGGGAGAGGCACACTTTGCTAGAATGCTGTTTAAGTTCACAATTGACAGAGATTATGGGGGCCCTCTCTGATGTTTTCCGTTAGGGACCCAGGCAGAATATTTTTTTCCGTAATATTTGAGCAGCACCCACATCAGATTTAGCGTTCAGGCTACGTTGCTCTTCTCAAATAGCTTAGCATCCATGGACAATGTGGAAATTTATGAATGTTTTAAAGTTTCATCAACACACGAAGGTGCTAAACAGACTGGAAATACCTAAAACAAAGCTTGCACCACTTGCAGAGTATGCCAGTGGCAGGAGGAAGTGAAGGATGTGAAATAGCTCTCCCTGCAGTTTTTCACCCACCAGCACGTACACACAAACAACGAAATGCACGCAAGTTCATACTGGAGTCTGACTGCAAAAAAGTGGCCGCACTTGCAAAAGAATGATAATGAGAGCAATATAATGATGCCATCTCCCATTTTCCCTCAGTCTCTCACCCTGGTGGCCTTACCCATTCACCTCCACTAACTTGAAAAGGACACAAATCAGAAAACAACTGGTGACACTTGGCCAAGAACAAACTTGAAGCTGTTCAAGACCCGCCTGTGCATGTGCAAGTGTTATAATACTTTCCTCCCACAGGCCTTCCCCAGCAACTCAGTCGCAAAGAGCTGTCTGTCACCTTCCACCATATTCTTCCCTTCTCCTTTTTGATTGCTTTTCATGGCACTTTGCATTGCCTAAAGCTGCTGCTTATATTGTTGCCTTACAATGTATGATTTTGTCTCTTCCCCAATAGAATGTAAACATCACGAGAGCAAGGAACTTGTCTGTCCCATTCACCCCAGTATCTCCAGTGCCTAGAACAGTGCCTGGTCCTAGAATGCACTCAGTAAATGAATGTTTCTTTTTTCTTTACTTTCTTTTGGTTTTTCTTTTTCCTGTGTTTTCTTTCTTCTTTTTTTTTGTATTTGAATTTTTCTCAGTAAACAAATGTTAATTAAACAAACACCATGAAATATCCAAAAAGGTAACTCAGACAATCAATACAGTGCCGAGTTAGTAAGTAGTAAACACTCAACAAATGGTGGCTATTATGTCTTTGTTTTTCTTTTTTTATTGGGGAATATTGGGGAGCAGTGTGTTTCTCCAGGGCCCATCAGCTCCAAGTCGTTGTCCTTCAGTCTAGTTGTGGAGGGTGCAGCTCAGCTCCAAGTCCAGTCGCCGTTTTCAATCTTTTGTTGCAGGGGGTGCGGCCCACCATCCCATGTGGGAATTGAACCGTCAACCTTGTTGTTGAGAGCTCACGCTCTAACCAACTGAGCCATCCGGCTGCCCCTCGGTGGCTATCATGTTTTTATTATATTATTTTAAGCCAGAAAAATTACCTGGCCTCTAGGATTTAACAGGGTTCTTTCCCAGCCCAGCGAAATGACTTGGTACCTCTTGCCTCCCTCTGATCCTAGAAATACCATTCTACTCCCAGCCTAAGAACTGTACGCCACCACCCTCAGCCACAGTCCTAACTAGCAATGCAGGCTTCACGCTATGATCCACAGTCTCCTTTGAGAATATTGGATGAAAAAAATCCCACAGGCTTGCCCTTAGCTTTCTTTGTTCGCTTTGTTTGAAGATCTTAACACGGTGCTGAGAAATCAATAAGCAAGGCTGCTGACCCTGTATGGGTCTCCTAATTCTTGAGGAGGCTCGGCTGACTCCAATGCACTGATAAGTCCTGAAGTGCCCATCTCGGTCTGCAAATTAAGGCCCTCATCAGTAATCAAGGAACACAAAGTTTAGCGTGCTGTGGATATCCCATTGCGAGTGTCAGATGAAACGAAAGTACACATTATAGGTTT
Organism: Rhinolophus ferrumequinum; assembly: GCF_004115265.2. Classification (NCBI taxonomy): domain Eukaryota; kingdom Metazoa; phylum Chordata; class Mammalia; order Chiroptera; family Rhinolophidae; genus Rhinolophus; species Rhinolophus ferrumequinum. The sequence goes on along the minus strand of NC_046307.1, from coordinate 27,785,695 downwards.
GCGTAATGAACAAGCCTCAAGTTAGGTTTGTCCTGATAGGGTTATCAGTCATTGCACAAATTAATTATTTAGGAAAGTGCTTTTTACAGTGGGTTTTCATTTAAGTTTTGTCCCTTGATGTATGTGTATAAAAATGACTAATCCATCGGACACTGCTATTGTACTTGTGCATCTATCACTATCGGGCCTTTTTTTCATAATTGGTTTATTAATTATAGCATCTTAATGATCTGTTTAAAATAAATAAACCATTTGCACCATTTCAAAGGTATTTTGTGAGGCTCAGCTGATATTAAAATAGCACCAGCCTTATGTGCTTTTTCAGCAAGTGACCTAATTAGTTAATAAAGTAATTGAATATTAAAAAGGATGTTGCAAGTGATTAAAATTTAAGAGCCTTCAGAATGTTATTAAAGCTATAAATCATACATCACTGTTTTAATTTGCATAGCTACAGAATTACTAATGGTCCCACGTGCACACAGGGCTTGGCAATTAGTCCTTTAACAAAATGTTGGTGATGTTGAGATACCCAATTCTTTCAACCTCTTTTGATAGCTACATAGAAACCTGCTTTTGCCAGACTAATATCTAAATGTTGAAACTGCTGCTTGCTTCCTTTGACAGGTATAGACATTCATTGACTCAACAAATATTTATGAATACCTACTGTGTTAGGTGTTGCGTATAATGATGAGCAAAACAGACATAGTTCAAATGGAGCTTACATTCCGGAGATAGTTGGGTAGAGAAGCTAGTCATGCATTTGCCTACATTCATGTGTGTCATACAGGAGACCCTGCTCGCTGTGCCATGTGTCATGCAGGGTGTCATGCGGGGTCTCTGGTCCCGCTCCTCACATAAGAACGCAGGATGTGGCTATGCCAAAAAGGAACACCCACGGAGCCATAGGAAGGGGAGTCATACCACTATAGTCTCACTGGAGGCTGGATTCACACGACGTGCGACCTACCGTCCGCTTTTCTACCAGCGAACCAACCCCACTTGCTAACTGCAATCCACGCTTGCCAGCTCAGCCACCATCTTCTTGCTAGCCCCCATTTTCTGCTAGCAAAGCCATGGCAGTTATATTAGTGGCCAATGGCTCACTGGTTACAGCTGACGGCCAACTAGCCACAGCTGACGGCCATCTACTACCTGAGCCAGCACCTTTCCACGTGAGGCCGAGATCCTGGAAACTGCTTTCTGGGGCTCTGTTCCCACAATGTGTAATTACAAAATATGATAAGGAGCTATAAAGGAAAAATATTAAGATGCTCCAAGAGAATTCTGCTCATGAAATCTGACCTCATCGGCCAGATTAGGGATCAAACACTAAATTTCAGGTGAAGAGACTCAGAAGACTAAATTCTTGTTCAAACAGGAAATGCTTGATGAATCTGCCAGTGGTGTATAGGAAGGACTGGCTGAAATTGTTGGTTGTTTACCCAACCGCCATCACTCCTTCCTGGCTACCGGAATCCCAGTTGTTTTGGGTTTAGGATTAGTACTACGTCCAGGGGAGATAGGCCCAGGCCCAGTGATAAATGACGACATGCTTAAAGCAGTTATTGTAATCCCACTGCTCTTTGCCTATGACTGGGTTAAGGTAGATGAGTTCTGAGGAACTCTAAGAGGCTTTCTGGAAGAATTTTCCACTCTGATAAAAGGAACTCCTCTTTCCTCCATGCTTTTGGATATCATCATGAGTGGAGGTGACCAAACTTGGAGTTACAGCAGCTTACTAAGACCATGACGGGAAAGCAAAACAAACAAAACACCTCTTTCTTTCCCCACCTAACTTGAGCCTTGATATTGTTGAATGCTGAACCAACTCTGGAAACTTCAAAAGTCTTAATGAAAGAGGAAGTTTCAGTTGGACATGCTGTTACTTGCTGCCTAAAGTGTCTTAATTGAACCAGATGAGTCAAAAATGAAGACACTGGAATCTGAAAGACAAATAGAGAAGCTAATATAACTGTCAGATGAGCAGTAACGCTAAATTATGGTGGGGTGGAAGAGGAAGAATGGAAAATAAGGTCAAGAACAGAGCTGAGGCACTTTAGACAGAATAACAGTTTGTCAACGTAATGGTTATCCAAGGTGCCAGGGAACAGTAACTGCCATTGAGTGTTTCCTACGTTCCAGACATTGTTCTGAGCACTTTACATACAGTATCCCATGTAATCATGTCAACAGCTCTGTGAAGTACTATTAATTGTCCCCATGGTTGACTAATGTTACAATCAGGATTTCCCAAGTCAAATCTCAGTGGACGAAAGCAGATGAGTCGCTTCAGACTCCAGAGAGCTGCTGGAAAGATTGCTGCTTACATACTTTTCACTTTGTAACAAACACAGAAAATGATATTTTAAGGTACACACTGGGGTAAACTGGAGGGGACTTGGGCCATCTATATGGGGCATAGCAAAAGCCTTCATTATTCTTTGTTATATAAGAAATGAAATTCAAAATTTAGGGAAGGTATTAAAAACTGAATTTGTATACAAATTCTAAAAAATAATCTCTTTCATTTTTAATGAGGAATTTGCATTTGCTTTTTATGAATACAACTTTTTAATGTCAGATTATATGCTTGAAATAGCAATTCTTGATGACTCTTTTAATCCAATCAAGACTTTTTAATCATGATCTCTTCAAATTCTTGCTAGTCATCACTTCCTATGAACTTTGTTCACCCAAGCAAGTGATATTAAAAAAAAAAATAAAAAATTTTAAACCATGCCAAATTTTACAACATTTGAGTCATATTTAAAGACTCTAACAGTTCTTCATTTTCTTTCATTGACAACTGCACTGTTGAAATTTTTTGAAATTGTGTGAACGGATTTCAAATCTTTGGAAACTTTCTCAAATAAAGTATTTCAAAATGATGGTAATGTTTTAATTCATAAGAGGCTCATGCAAGGTTAGTTGCTAAGCACTGGAAGGGCATGTCAGTCACAGAGGGAAGAGTCCACGTCTGTGAAGACAGATCTAGCGCTGGGCCTGCCCCCTCCCCCGCCCCCAACCAGCCCGTTGGACTTCCGACTGGCTCCACTCTGGCCGAGTGCTGTGCTTCTCGCAGGGCCGGCTTCATGGAAGCTTGGGAGGACGTCATACTTGCTTTAATGCTCTGTTGTCATCACCTTAAAATGATTTTTGAGCAAGGGGCCCTGCATTTTCATTTTTCACTGGGCCCTGCAAATGACGTTGCTGGTGCTGACATCTGGGGCACCTGGCACATGAACCCCTTCAGTAGCCCCCCTGTGCCTCTGCTCGGGATGGGCAGAGGCATCTGTCACCACTGGCTTTGAGATGTGAAGCCACTTCTCAGCTGCGGCACTCAGCTCCTCGACATGGAGTATATATAACAATCTGGATATCATCAGGCTCGCCAGGTTCAATGTTCACGTGCCTTTGTAGCTTGCTCCATCCAGCATCCCGGAGGGACCCTGATGAAACCATTGATGCTTGTGGCTAGAGGTGGCTGGCCCAGAGGTCCCAGCCATCCCAAGAACTGAGGCAGCAGTTATATAATTCAAGATGCCATGGCTTACCATTTGGCAGTCCCATGCAGGATGAGTCCCCAGGCACATTACATTCTGGTAAGATCTCTGTGACCTGAGATAAGTCTACTAGGTCATCGGTAAGACCTTTCAAAATGAAGAGTGAACATTAACTGTTGAAAAGCCACTCAGTGCAAGAGAGCCTAGATTTGAGGTATGATACCTGAGGGTTACACCCAGGGAGGACTGAGAGTGGAAGGCAGAGCTGGGAAGAAACATCCAGAATGCCGGGCTCTTCCTCTAGCACATGCGAGTTTACAGCTGTGTCTCCCAACCACTTTGGAACTGGAATCTCTACATCATTCGTGGTTGGATGTCAAAACGTTAGTCTGTTAAAATGACACGCATATTCATATATAAAGGTATGTAACTCTCTCTCTCACCATAAATAAATATATATATATATATATATATATATATAAATATACATTTTAATAACATATATGTATGTCTTTTTTGTAATAAAGTAAGTAAAAGCAGTTCTAAACCAGTCAGGACAGATGACTCCCAGGGGAGGCAGCTTCTGCGAAAATACTTTTCATGGAGCAACAGATGTGCTCAGATGAACTCTAGGGACAAGGGAGGAGGGGATGAGAGGACTTGCTGAGGCATAATTGGACCTGGCAAGGGTAGGAAAGAGGCCTTAATGTGGGCCTCAGACTCCTCGCACAGAATACCAAATGAACTAATCGCTTCCTGCTCTCAGAGGCAAAGATCGCAAGTATGCATCAGTCTTAGAACAAGGCCATACAAACAGAATCCTAATAGATCATTCTAAAGTATTTGCTTTCTGTACTATTTTATAAAAATACACAACCCTCCCCAGTTACACCATCTTACTGTTCCAGCAAGTATTGTCTAATGAGAACACTGTAGATGTTAATGGCATGGCGTCCTTTCTCTGATCTTTACTACCCGAGTGTGTGTGTGTGAGTGTGTGTGTGTGTGTGTGTGTGTGTGTTTAAAGTCATTGGGTCCACGTGCAATGGAAGAAAGCTATAATTGCATTCCTGCTTCTTCGGATTTTGATTTCCTGGTCTAAGTAAGTCTTCTGGCACTTATAAAATGGCCTGGCCCTCTTGCTACCAATTAATGGCTTTCCACGGATGGTGTAGAAGCCAGTAAAGTGGGATAACCCAAGTAGCACTGAAATAATAGGAGTGACTGCAGCACGAATTCACAAAGTAAGGGGGACATGAGAAGAAACGTGAACGCTGTTCACCTTCCCAGCCTTCTACACCCCAAATGAGTTTCCACATTGCTAAAATGTCACGCTCTGCCTTATGGTCCATGTGAACCCAGGTCCTTGTTTAAGTAAATGCTCCTGGTGGGGCTCATCTCCTGACCAGGGGGCAGGGAGGAAGGACCCGTCAGACCTTACATTCACAAAGACCTCACATCCAGACCTGGGGCTCTCCCTCCAAGTGAGGCTGCACACACACTCACAGGTACACAGAGAGGATTGAAAGCTGTCCATCATTCAACCTGAATTTGTAAAATATACACAACTTGTACAATGCTGCTTTGACATTTCTTCATTTTTTTTAACGTATTGGGAACCTCAAAAATGCTAGTGGTCAGGCTCTCTCTCCACCCTGAAGAGGCCCGTGTTTGTGTGTGTGTGTATGTGTAGTTTTACTCCAGTGCACATTTTCATAACTGGACTGTATGTAACCCGCGCAACTAATTAGGGAATATGTTTATTACCAACACCACCACAGGTTGTATTTGGATCTCCATAAGGAACTGGCAACCAGGGATATTAGCAGGAAGTGGCTCATCACTGGAGGGGAACAGTCAACACCTCTGTTTTGCACGTTTGTGCTTTGTTTCCCATGAAACGGGTGATAACGATAAGAACGGGTAAGAAGCACAGGGCTAATGGTACTATCAAAGGAGAGTGTGAACGAAAGCCACGACTTCTGAGCAAAAACTACATGTAAATTAAACCCTGGGTTTGTTCAGAGTTTAGGTTTTATAGCTACACATTTATGGCTATTAGAAAGACCTTTGGTGTTGAAATTCCTGCAAGAATAATTTCATCACTTCAAGTGTGAAACTCCCCACTGATCCCAACTCTTTCCAATAAAGCAATAGCTTTATAATAGTTTTTGCTGATGTGACCATTTTATTACAGAACAATGTATTATATAACATTCTCAGCTTATATACCTGCAACATTTATTAATGCACAGTACATCACTTTTGGTTCGGGAGGTGTCTGCAGATAGTATGAAGAATAAACATTTTAATTTTAATAGTCATAATATTTTAATGTGAACTTTCAATTTAAGGTAAATTTCCCAATTTTTCCATTGACGGTAGTGACGCACAGCTCCCTTTTAAATGTAAGCTAAAAAGTGAGTCCATTTATAGAAAAATACTGACTAAATAAAAATGCAGTGGTTTACTTAGGATAAGGCAAAAATCATGAAGGCGCTCTGAAAATGACCCAAGTTTTGGAAACAATGGGCTATGTAATAATAAGAAAGAAGCTGTAAGCATTGGCTTGGGTTTCTGATAGTGATGATGGCTACACTGACTCATCCTGGTGACCAGTGTCATACACATGTGAGGCTGCTGCCTGATGCCCCAAGAGCGTGCTTTTCCACGTGACACTAATTGGCCCACACAGGAGTGAAACCATGACCCTTCCCTCATTAGCCACATGCTCAGACCAGCTGAGCTAGCTCGCTCTGGGTCACTGGGGTCCCATGTAGGAAATTACCATTCCAGTGCCCTGTGGTCCTTTCGTAACCTCAACTAATGAATGTCCTGTGGAGTCTAATGTCATTCCTGGGGGAGCACACAGCTCTCCCAGCAGTGGGGAAGTTGATGATATTCCGAAGTTTTAACCCAGGAAGAGCCAACTGAGGAAGCACAGAGAACTCAGGCAACCTGGGGACAATCTTTCAAACACCTGTGTGCTAGAAAAAAGAATGACAACATGCTGCTGTGTCCATTTGTCTGCCTAGGATAGTGTGCTCCTGCCAGGATTGCCTTGCCATATTCTGGAAATTAACACATCATCGAGTTGAAGGGCAATTTTACAAGATGGACAGACAGCTTGCCAAACCTTTCTGCTTGTGCCTTTTTAGGTGCCAGGAGAAAGACTATGGGTCCTTTATTTTTCTGTAGCTTTCACACATCCATAGTTTAGCCTTGAGGAGAGTTTTTATACTAATACACTTATAGTCAAGAACAAGAAAAGTATTCCGGCTGCCCTTCCCAGAGCCACAGCTGGTCTAGTGCCCCGGGGGTGCCCATCACCCTGGTCCTCTCTGGAAGCCATGAAGCCCTGTGTGTGTGTGTCTACTGGTCAAAGGACAGTGCGAATCAGAAGAGAATAGACATTTGAGCAAACCAACAAGCCGTATTTTAACTCAGCCTTCTGGTATATTAGTCGTAGGGGATGACTCAGCTTTCCCTCAAAATTTCCTGGTCAGTGCCCAGGGAATTTAACATTTTTAAAGTATAATCGACCAACAATAGACTTAAGAGTCAGATCTCGATAGTCACAAATTCACCATTTATTAGCAGAGAGATGTTGGCAAGTTACTTATCCTGTTTCAGTTCCCTCCCACGTATAATAGGGACAAAATCTTCCTCTCATGGTGATTGTTATCTGAACAAGGTAATGCATGCAATATGCTTGGCACAGGGCTGAAATGCTCAAAAATGATGATATTTCTTATTGCATGTTCTGTCCTCTTCCCTTTCACATAGTCTGATTGAGTGAAATGTGGTACAAGCTGCCAAGGTCCAAAAAGGTATGAAATAAAGCTCTTTATTGGAATCTTATTTTTATTCATTTGAAGGCCACTATTTATTTATTACTTCACATACTGTATTTCTCATCGCCATAGGCTGCTGGGAAATTCTTTCTTGAGGTAGAGAAGGGAAGGTCTTTTGAAGGCCTTGATATGAAGTTCTAGGGGGCTTCCTAGCACAACCCACCGCCCGTTCTGCCCCAGTGCCCAGTCTAAAATTACCAACTTTTCTGAGTCTATTATACATTTTCCTCTGACTCAAGAGCCTATTTACTTGCCGTCTTGGAGTGGAGGCTCAGTTGTGGCTGCGGAATCATAAGAGAGCTGCAACCTTTCTCACAAAAGGGTTCTCAGGCATCAACACTGGATGGAACTGAACTGTTTCCAAAATTGAGAAAGTGATGACAAACTGGCGCATCAAGACAGTTTTCCTGGGTGATCCTTGTAGCAGACAGGAAGACGCTGGGTGACAGACAGTATTCCAAGAAGAAATGAGGACCCCCATGATGTCAGAGTGGTGACGGAAAGCCTAAAATTTTAGTGGACACGGGGCAATTTCTCTTTTAACCACTCTTCCCCGAGCACATTCGCTGGCTGACTGCCATCAGTCAGGCTTCCTAAGCTTCAAATTAGGTAAATTCAATATTGGTAAGAAACGCTTATATTGCCACTTGAGTTGATTATAGCTTGTTTTTGCTTGATTATCTCAGTCCAGACTGGTGAGAATTTAACAATTAATTGTAGCAGTGACTGGAGATGGGGGGAGAAAGGTCCTTCTGGGACCTCTAGTCAAACAGTTCTCTTTAACTCACTGCCACCTAGCGGTAACGGAGCAGACCGAAAAAAGCTTCACGTTTATCCAAGGAGAGAAAGTAGTCGGGCAAGGAACTTTCTGTCTTTGCCACTCCTATCTCTCCAGAAAGCCTAGGGAAAGGCCATTCCACTGGCCTCCATTCTCCTGCCACTATTTAACTGTCACTGTTTACTTTACTTGTCAAGCTAGCTGATTCTGCCTTTATTTTGATTAATGAGGACATTCTCCTTTAACCAGAAATCTTTGAAATACAAAACAAGTAAACAAGGGCAGAACTGGAGCATTTGGGTCTTGCCTCCCTTACCTCCACGTCTTCTTCTTTGAAATTTCCCGTATGTCAGCTGAGCCCAACTTATTAACATATTCTTTGACAGTGGGGAATTGGGTCTTGACAATTCACTCGAGGATTCCCACTTGAGGTTTCCCTCGCTAGGAATCAATGTGATTTTTGTGTGTCCACCTTACCTAGATGTCTCAGTTCTGGAAGAACACAGAGGAGATCAAGTAATCAATGTGGCAAATCTTTGGGCAGCTCAATTGCTTGTACATGCACAGAGGAAAGCTGGTGGCATATTCAGATACTTCTGGAAGCAGGGAGGATCAATTCGTCAGATGTGGTAAAACACCGAGAGGGGAGCAGTCATAGTGATCTCAGCAGATCGTGAAGACAGTGGATTAATGCCAGTGAGTTATTAGGTGGAATGAATTCACAGGGCAATTCCCATTGCTTCAGGCTTCTAGAAGAGGTAACTCACAATGTGAGCGAAGTTTCTTTTCTAAGCATGCACTTCAAATAGACTTGGAAGAACAAAGCTACTTCAAGGACAGGGATCTAGGTGTGTGTGCTTCGGTAAAGAAAAGACCCAAGTTACAACAATGAGATTGCAGAGGCTTGAGATATTTTAACTTTCTAGATAGGTGTCTTCACTTGACAATAGACTCTTCTGCCTTCTCTCCTCCACTCCCCAAATCAGCAGAGACAAAGCAGCCAGTGCATTAATGCAATCATATTTATTACGGTTTCCACACTCCCATATGACACATATGTAAAGCAGAACATTGCAAACTTAAGTTACTAGCAGCAATCCTCTGTAAACAGGAAGGGGTTAGGTCAACTTAACAATAGGAATACTTTTAAGACAAGATTACAAGTCATGGTTTTTCTTTTAGCAGCCGATGTATGAATAGAGAAACTACAAATTCATAGAGTCATCCAGGTTTAGCCTTGTCTAAAAACACTATAAGTCACGGTGCAGAGGCCTATCCCCAGGGTAGCCCAGAAGGCTAATGAACGTCTTTAGATGTCAGCAGGAAATAAGTACATCACTTTTCAAGACATTGCTTATTATCTGCTTTACTATCTGGAAAATAGAAAAAGAACTGGACAGCTGCCCTAGAACCTAGTTCACACATAATTCAGCTAGATAATCATTGTTTAAATAACGTCCCTTAAAAATTTTTAAGACATTTTCCCCCATAGCTCTAAACATAACATCAGACATAACATCAGACATTTGCTCCAAAGGACTAAAAATCAAAAGCGATTGCAAGGTATTGGGAATAGCTTCTATAGCTTTCCTGAGAGACAGTTCCCATCTTTTCAGAGAGTGTTTTTAAAGAAGCACTAACTCTGGTAGCTTATCAAACTACTTTATATTATAAATAAATAAAAGACCAACTGAAGGTCTCTGGTGTACTTATTTTTTCCCCTAGATCTCTGAACCATCCAAAGTGATTTCTTGACAGAGAGCTTTCATTTTTATTAGAGGAGTGCAAGAGAACTTACAAACATTTGAAAAATACTCTGAACACTGAGAGTAAAGAAGGCCCAACCCTTCTTTAGAGCCCAGGAAACTGTGACAGGAACCCCACAGGCTTATCTTAAATCCATCAACTCAATTTGCCAGAAAGTAATAACAGACCACCCACCTTTGCAACACAGGCCCAGATAAGATATTTTTTTGCTTTAGAATCATTAAGAAAAGACTTCTGAGAGGTACTGCCCCAAAAAAACACAGGATGATGAACAGAAGTTACTGAAAAGGGCTCGACTGCATGCTATATCTGGCACAGGAAAAGAAAAATTACAACAGTTGCAAAACCATAATTTTCAGACCATGATATTCTTACATAACCTTGACCTTCTCACAGCAAGCATTTCATTCATTAAAAAAAAAAAATACATAAAGGATTGAAAAGCTCTAGGCAGCACCAGTGACAGCTAGCTGTCTTTGAATAATTTTAATGCTTTTTCTAAAGGCAAAATTTAGACAAAATTTAAAGAAGTAATTTACAGAATCTATTCTATTTCATTTTACCCATGTCAGCTGTTACAGGAATAGTGCAAACTGAAAATACAAATACCTACTCTGCATCAAGTTCAGTTTCTAATTTTTCTCGAGGGATAGAAGCGGTACAGCTACATTTCTGCAAGGCTTCTGAGGATTAAGGGCAGCTCACAGCTCCTGACCTGACAATCTCTAAAGGTGCTCCTGGACTATTTCACCATGAAAATAGATAGAGCCCCTCTTGATCCATTTAACAACTCATAGCAAGGATTCCTATGCACCTAGATGTTAATGCTAATATTTTCTAAGCTTTCTGACGTGACAGGCACCATGCACAGAGAGCAGGGTACTGAATAGACACTGCTAACTCTGGCTAACAATCTCACCAACGGCCCACCTCTGTCATAAGATGGTCTCTGAAAGGAAGCACAAATGCTTCCCAAATACTAGAATGAACAACCTAAAGTGCAAGTTCTCCTAGCAATCATTCTGGGTGTGAAACCATACCTTCCATTTCTCAATCCCTTGTTCTTATCTAACGCAGCTGGAAACTCCTGAGAAGACTTCAACAAGTACACAGGTATGCCCTGTGAATTATCTGGAAAACACGCCCACATGTTTATAGATTACTTTGAAGAACCAAAGTTGGATGTTCAAAAATAAGTACTATTCCTACCAAGTTTCCCAAACCCAAATTCTTGGACAATACTAGAAACCAGTTTTGTTGCATTTCAGCTGCTGAGTGTCCCCCTCAGGTGAGCTGTTGGGGAGCCTCCAGGACTACCATTCTAGCTGTTAATTTCCCTTTTTCTCTTTTTCTCCTGAGTAAGACTTCAGTTATTTCCATAGCAACTCTAATGTCCTAAATGATCACATTTTTGGACAGCATATACATTGGAACTATTTGTTCTTCCTTATGAAAAATTTCTCCAATATTAAAAAAAGCAATGATTTTTAAAAATTGACTTCTCTAAAAAATTATCATGCTTTGTACAAATTTGCACATTTACTAGATAGTTCATTCATTCCAGAATCACTGTCCAAACCAAACAAATAAATGGGTGCATAAGAGAGATCACATACAATTTTAAAATAATTTTTAGAGCCAGAATTGTTAAGTTGGGTAGAAAAAAAGTGAATCAATCTCTATACGGATATATGAAAATTATATGCAAACATGAAAACCAGCACGTGTTTAAAACAAATCAGGTTAAATTTAATCAGGCACTAGAATGAATGAAAATTCATTCATTCCTTTTGATTCCAAATTTCTACTTTAGCAGGAAAAATCTAGTATCCATTTCAGCTTCTAACTGAGGGACAAGAGGGCAGACAGATGGGGACAGCCAAACGGGAGACTGGAAAGAGGTAGAGGCAGGGGTGCCTGATGATTAAACAAGAAAACTAATAACTGGGGAAGTGAGATTTTAGACACTATTTAGAAGATTGGCAGATTTCAAGTTTGTAACCTGGAACCTCTCTAAATGCTTAGTGCATCTATTCTGGCTCTAAAAAGTATATTTAAAATGCATTTTAAATAAAAACAAAACAATTTCCGCAAATTCCCCTTTGGGGATGTGTCACTTTTAGATGCTCCTTCTCCCTTTGGTACTATCATATAAACCCCTGAAAAGTTCAGGGAAATTCTTTCTGATAATGATCAGAAAAGAGTGGAGGCTGGGATATAGAGGGCACAGCAAAGAAATGTTACTCTCCCTGAAGATATTCTTCTGAAACTTCCATTGTCCCTTAGAAGAAAGGAATGGAATATGGAAAATAGTTCCTGAAGATATTACTGCCTTCTGATACAGTAAGATCATAATTATGACACCTACAGAGATTACTTTCTTATGTTAGCACCTGCCTTGCTACTAAGACAGAGTTTTTACCAAACTATGAAACAGGGTTAGTAAAAATTACTCATGGCACTTAAACATGTCGAGAAACTTTAAAATGCTTTCCTAAAATTCTTTGTCTCAGTGCTCCTGTGAGGTAGGTGTCTGATGGGGAAAAACTGAGGCACAGAGGGGTTAAATCTGCTCTCCTTTCATTATATGATGAACCAGTGACCCAGCCGGTAGAAGGACCAGGCATCCAAGTTCCATAAACTTTATTCACCTGCTCTCAGAGGGCTTTTCTAAGTTACACAACAAATACAATGGGGGGAATTTTTCTTTTCAAGCATTTTAACTAGTTAGCTCTTTCTTATTCTCACTTTGAACATGAGTTAGCTAAACTAAAACCAAATATAAACTAACAAAACAAAACAAAATCAATGTTGACTAACAGTCTGTGTCAAGATATAGTCAATTCTGCACTGGTGACTGAAAAAGTGTACAATATGATTCAAGTAGTATCAGAGAGTGCTATGGTGTTTGTGTTACTGAAGCCAGCCTGTGAGTAGTGTCCCTTCCAGCCACCAGCCACTACAGTTTATGAGAATCTCTTTGGCCTGACCAAGAGAATAACACCATTCTGAAAGATATTCTACACAAGGCCAGCCCTGCCTGGAAAGAGGACTCTCAGCTGTGTGATGCATGTGTGTTATAGAGCTCATGCAGAACTCTTTGAAGCCAGACATGAAGGTCACAGTCTCCTGCCATAAAACTCACAGGACAGATCACAGAGGGGCAATACACAAGGTACATGCACTAGCACCATGCCACAGAAGTCAGAGAGAAGGACAAGAAGCCACCGCACGAGCGTCTTATAGTCCGATCTGGTATGCCATTCACATAAACTACTTCTGGTAAAGGGAGACCGCTGAGGTCCCATATGCTTTTCCATAGTGAGAGGGATGAAAACAGGCATTCATTGCTGGCTGCTTTGAGCATACCAGCTATTCAAAACTCACGCTTACATAAATTGGTAGCTTTCTTAAATCTTATAGATGTCCGAAGGTAACAGATTACATTTCTTGAACAAGAAAGAATGGTACAGAGAAAAATTCAATGGTCAGTTACAAGACGTGGGTGCAGGGCTCCAGGGCAATTTATACTGCTACTCTTTCAATCACATTCATGAGTACTCAGGGCACTAGCTTTTAGAAATGAGATCGTTCTCATTTCCTCCCACACACTATTGAGTCTATGAAGTGAATTCAATTCATACCATGACCCCAGATTCAAATGGAAGATCTTATATTTGGCTTGAGTGTCTGAAGCAGACCATGATACCAGATGAGACGTGTGTACCCATGTGCAGCTTTTGCCTTTATATTAATGTGAACACCCACCCTCCCCAAGGCCTGTCTCCCCTTGAGGGAGTTCATCTCGCAGAGAGCCCAAGCCTGGCTCTCTCCTCAGCACATGCAGTACCAGAGGGAATCATTACAACTCAGGGTTTCACTGGGATACTAGGACACAGCATAGCAGCGATTCATGCATTTTATTTCTAAAAACCAAAGCTGAAGTGAGGCTGAGCTAATCACTGTGCAAGATGAACCAGCAGGACATTCTCGCCTCGAATGAAAATCTGATTTATATGTCTAGTGAATACCTGCTGGTAGTCCACTTTGGGCTTTCGTTTTTTCTTACGGGGCTGGCCCCTGGAAAGGGTGGTAGCTCTGGAAAAGGTCCCCCCCGCACTAGACCCCTCTGTCTGCACAGTCCTCCCTGACAGCTCTGACCTGGACTCCTCCCTTGTAGATGCCTGCAGGGAAGAAGGGACGGAGCGTGAATGCTTGCGTGAGCCCCGGTCAGTGTCTCCTCTTCCCCACACTGAAGCTACCTTCCAAGTGGATGTCTGGGAGTATCTGGACAGAGTGGAGTCTTCAACTGCAGACTTAGAATCTGCTTCCTTCTTGGAGGAATCTTGAAGTTTTAGCCGATCAAATAGCTATAAGGAAGGCAATAACAAATATTAGCGTTCAACATCGCTCTTTCGATATACAGAAAGAAGACCAGATTCCTTAGCTATGCTCTGAGGACTACTTGCTTTGTAAATTTTAAAAAGTTAGTAATAAATTTTCTATTTCCAGCCATAATTCAGATAAAACAGTATGTCAAGAGAAGGTGCATATAAAATGGAAAGACTTTTAAGCCTTTATAAGAGATAATTTGTTGCTCAAATAATATGTAGGTCAGAAGCAGGGACTCATTTGAAATTAGCTAGATGCATGAGAAGAGAAACTAATGAAGACCTTGGTCCAGGCATAACTGGCTGACAGCACTAGGGCTTTCCCACTAGGAAACCCTGGTTACTGCACTCAGTGATCCTAATTCCTCAAGCTAAAAGCACGCTGGGTACTCAGGAAGTCAGGAGAAACCACCTACCCTCGTGAGAGTCAATGAAGAATCCCGCTCATATGCTTTGCCCAGCACAGGCTTTCGGTACGTCTCATCCACATCAGTAAGTGCCTAGAGAAACAGTCCAAAGGGGGAAAAATGAGGCGGAGTTAAAAATATTATTCTTAGAGCTTTCAAGAAAATTTTTAAAAGGCAAAGTAACATCTAATTGTAGAAAACTAAACTTAACAGGTGACTCAGCTGTTGGACAGAAAAAAATGGTAATACCTGGCACCCTCTGAGTACAACCATGTAAAAGACAAGTCTCTCTGTGGCAAGGCGCCTTTACAACTGCATCATAGAAGTTCTTAAACTTCAGTGTGTATGTATCTAGGAAGCTTATTAAAATATAAGTCCAACCCTACTCTCCTAGAGATTCAGATGCAGTAAATCTGGGATGAAGAGCAGGAACTTTCTGTTTTAACGAGAAACCCCAGGTGATTCTGATGTAGGAAGGCCTCAAATCACCCTTTAAGAAACACTACTGCTTCTTTTCCCTTTCCAGTTTCTGACAGCAATTAACAGAGATTGACCAGGGTTACACCTACAGAATCACTGCTGAATTCTCGTCACTGAGAGATCAACCTCACTGCACAGCTGTTAGGATCAAATGAGATTGTGTATGAGAAAGTACTTTGAAAAGTGTAAATCACCATAAAAATATAAGCTTTATTGTTTATTACAGTATTATTTTATTCATTACATTATTATTACCAACGTCATGAAATATGTTCTCTTAAATCTTTTTCCTTCAAAGGTAAAATCATAATAAAATGTTTTCTTATATTTTTAGAGGCAAGTAAACTGAGCCTCTGAGAAATAACTTGCCCAGAGTCATACAGCTACCAGGTATTAAAGCTAGGATTCAAATCCAGGTTTTCTGATTCCATAATGGTTGAAAACATGGTCTTAGAAGTCAGAAAGACCTGGGATAGTGTCCTGGTACTTCCACTTACACAGTAACAGTGTGATCTGCACCAATCTTCCAAAATCTCTAGCCTCAATTCCTTCATTTGTGAAATGGAACAGTAATAGACCTACAGCTCATTCACTGAGATTATATAAAGTCCTTAGTATAGTATCTGGCACATAACAAGTATTTAGTAAATATGAGCAACTATTGTTATCCAGGGGAATGCATGGATGGAGATAAGGCACAGGGAAAAGGAAAGTTGAAGATGGGTGATATATGGAAAAGAAACATGGAAAGCCCCGGTGGCCCTGTTTTAACTGCTTCATATTACAGTTGTGTTATAATATGTTCCTTCTTTCCTACAAACATCTATAGTAAACAGGAAGCTCCTAGAAGGTTGGGGTGTGTGGTACACTCCTTTATAAGAAAACACCATGCCAAGTGTCTTCTTACTAGTATAGCTATTTCCCCTCTATCCTTACCTATCTTTCCAAAAACAGTAGAGTGAAAGTTCTTTTCTGAAATTTTTGTACTTAGAATATGCCCAACCAAAGAGGGAAGTCAATTCATATTTTTAATAGGAAATCAATACAAAATTACTAAACAATGAAATAAGTAATTTTTCCTGAAGGCTGGGTTTCCCAACCCTGGCACTAATAACACTCTGGAGGGGGTAATTTTTTGTTGTTGTGGGGCTGCTGTGTATTGTAAGACATGCAGCAGAAGTTCTAGCCTCTATGCACTAGATGCCAGCAGTACCCTATCTCACAGTTGTGACATTCAAAAAAATATCCCCAGACATTGCCAAATGTCCCTGGGAGGGACAGAAGGGCAAAATCGCCCCATTGAAAGCCACTGCCTTAAGGAAAAGGAAGCAATAAAAAGACCTTTTTTGTTGTTGTCCAAGAGGGTGCAAAGATTCTAGTTCATCTGAGAGGTTTTTCTGTAGGTTTTACTGAATAAGTTACTCAGATCCTTTAGACATATAAAAGATTTAATCTCTAAGAGCTTCTCCAGCCCCTTAAGAAAGACTTAATTACCATATTCCAGAACTTGTCAAATGCAACGAGGAAGCCTGTACAGACTCCCCGAAGTCCCTTGAAAGTGCGGATGTGAACATTCACCTTCACCCCTTCCCGGATACAACGATGGAGCTCACCCAGAGGACTACCTTCGTGCACTGAAACAAGAGAAGAGTAATCAGTGTGGCATGAACATCTGCTCCTATTCGCAGAGTTAACAACCAAGACCACCCAGCCATCTCCAGCAACACAAGGCAACACGGTGTAGTGGCAACCTCACGATGGGAGCAGCAAGGCCTAACGGGCAACACACAGAAATGAGACAAGATTCCAGCAGAATGTGGATAAACCATAATAGGAACAGCTATTATCCATGTTTCACTACCTGTATATCCTATCGTCTATGACGTCATTGATTCTAAGATGCACCATCATTTAAAACCTTTTTGGGCAAAAAAGAAATATCACATTAAATGTACACATCAGCAGCTGGATTCTTCTCAGTTCTGTGCCTTCTTAAGACAACTTTTTTCAGGATAATTCTCATGAACCACATATCCAGCTTGAGCCTTCCAAAGAACCAAAAACCTTGTTCATATGTTTGAAGGCAACAAACTGTAACACATCTGCCATTAAATAATGTAATCCGAGTGAAAATGGCCTTTAGGCACCCCAGTCTGCGCTACGCTGTGCACAAGCTCTCTCGAGTCACTAGTGTTTCAATGTACATCATCTTCACACCAGGCGTCAGACACCTGGTGCTGTTTCACGCCCTGCTGGGGAACAGGCACCTGCTGAGCACCTGGGTCCTGAGACTGCTGATAAGCATCATGTAAGAAGAGCAGTATGACCATTCATGAGGAGATGGCTGGGGCTATAATTTCAGTTTTAACTATAGTGAATTCTTTTTGTGAGAGCTTGAGAGCAGGGATGAATTTCATTTTTATTACTTCATGTTAAATTAGCTTTCACAACATGTTGGCTATATTATATATAACGTCTCAAAACAGAACAACACACATACACATATTCTCTTACACACTCTCACACTCATGCATGCACAGTCTGTCTTTCCCTCCCAAGTGTGCCATGCAAATTCTTTGGAGGTTATGCCATTGATAGTAAACAACAACAACAACAAATCACTGTTTTGTTTCTAGTGGCATAAGAGAGAACAACAGTCCTGCACTTCCGTTTGGAAAACTAAGTTGGTTACTCTTACCTCCTTATTCCTCATTCATGGGTTGGCTTATAAATGACGGCAGTGATAAATTAATAAAAGAAAACACTCTTGGAAGAAAGTGAATTAGCAGATGAGACGTAGGAACTTATGTCAGATTGAAGATTCAGCAAGAAGGCACAGGTAGAGCAGAGTGGCAGAAACAGCGGCCTTGGAAAGGAACATGAGAACCGTGGTCTGACATGCATCATCCACCCTTCCTCTGGCAATAGTCTAGATTTCTCTGAACCTCTGGTATATAAGGTGTGTGTGTGTGTACATGTATCTGGATATGTGTTATAGACTGTGTTAAATCAAGCATCGTGGGCAACTTTTAGGTCATTCTAATTAGTTGCACGACCTTGGTGAGTAACTTTTTCTCTATAAGTCCGAGTTTCTTCATTCATAAAATGAGGTTAGATGACTAGTTAAATTTTAGATTCAGGACTAAATCTTTGTAATGCAATTTCTTAGCAACTGATCACAATGCCTGGATTACTCCTTCACCTAGACCCCTTCACTTAGCCCCCCACCCCAAACATATACATGTTTCCACAAAGAGTGGACAGACCATTCTTTTTCTAACTTGGAAAAAAATAGGGGCACCACTTCTCCCCCCTGACTCCCCAGGTCCAAGAGAAAGGGCAAGCATGTATCTTAACGACAGTCTCTTATTCTAATTAAACAAACGGCAAACTCAGGTCTTTCAACTCCTACACTGTATCTTTCTCTTCCAAAGATTTAATAAGGTGTAATTCCAGGAAGCATTTTTATCCTTGTGTGACCAAACATACAACACTAGCACCACCTATCAGAACAAACTGCTAAGGCAAAAATGAGCTCCACATCCTGAATCTCTTTCCAGCAATCTCTGTGACAAACTCCAAATGGATATAAGCCAGGCTTGTAAAAACTTAACATGACCAAAAAAAAAAAAAAAAAAAGCCTTATTTTTAAGAAACATATTCTTCCAATCCCCTTCTCCACTGCCACTACACTTGAGCCACACACCCTTCTAAGTCCAGGTCATTTTTAACTCCACTCATTTCTCCCTGTTCATGGCCAACCAATCACTAAATTCAGGCAATCAGTCTCAATAACTAATACTTTTCTCCTCCCACGACCAACCATACTGTCCAGAGCCTTATCAGATGATTGGTTTACAGTGAGTCTCCCAGGTTCTTTCAGTCACGTCAACAAATTCATCATCATCACTGTTACTGTCGTTACTACCAATTACTGAGCCCTTGTATGGGACAGGCCCTGGTCAGTTTAACTTTATGCACATTATTTTATTTAATTCTCACAACTCTAACACAGAGGTACTACTATTTCACCTCTTTCTCGACATGAGGAAACAGAGGCTCAGAAAGGTTTAAATAATTTGCTCAGTTACTTACCTAGTAAACAGCTGAGCCAACAGTTAATACAGGCAGGTTATATACATCCTGACCTGGGGTTTTTAATTATGATGGTCTAACAGTCACCGAGAATTTCCCTATGTGCTAAAGCAGATTACTGTTGTAAATGCTTTAACTGTGTTAATTAATTTAAACCTCACAGCTATTGGTAGATTCTATTATTGTCCTGATTTCAGATGGGGAAACTGAGGCCCTAAAGAGTTTAAGTAACTTGCCTAAAGTAAAACAGCTAGAACACGGAGGAGCCAGTATTCAACAATAGACAGTTAAACCCCTGTGCTCTACATACATTTGACAACAAGAAACTTAGCTTCTAGAAACACTTGTCCTAAAAGTGCTTTTGCTTAAGAATATAGACCATAGTTCCCTCTCTACCATCACAAAGTCAAACAGAAACTCTTTGGTTTGGCTCTTCAGTGCATTCTAGCAACAAATGCCTCTCTGGACTCAAATTCCGTTCTGATTGCTCTGAACACAAATCCTCTGCCTCACATATGTAGTAACCTCCACACACCAAACAAGCAAAGAAAAATTAGAATGTACTCTCCTTTTTCCCTCTCCTGAGACCAGCATAACTATTAAGCACATAGGCCCTGGAGCTGGACAAACCCAGGATTCTCAGCTGCAAACTAACTAGTTATGTGACCCTGGGCAACAACAGATAACTGAGCCTCAGTTTCCTCATGTATGAAGTCATATCTAAGGGTAAAATTAGATATCATGTATCTGAAGGGCTTAGCCAAGGTTACAGCACATGTGCTTAATAACAGTAGCTATAATTAGCAACAATAAAATTATCACCTGACTTACAAAGAAGTTTCAGAAAACTTTTTGTAGTGATGGAATTTGTTCTGTATCTTGAGTGTGGTGGTGATTTTAAGACTTTTTTGGTCACAACTCACTTTACATGTAGTATTTTACTATATGTAAATTACACTTCAGTAGCCTGATTTTTAAATAATTAGCTATCCTCAACCATGCTTTTCTTTAACTTCAAGACTTAAAAGTTTACTCTTACAGGAACTCCTTCTTGCATAAATCTATTCTCACCCACACTTCTGAATTTTTTTTGCTTTCTGAAGATCATCAACTCTTTATGATGTCTATCCATGTCTATTACGCACCCAACTATTTCCAACTGGCATGACTCAAATTTTCAGTGCTTAAGGCACATTCTCTGAGACCTTGATTCCAAGCATATATCCTACTGTGGGGTCAACAAAGCTGGTCTTCACACTCCGCCATAACAATAGAGCAAAGTGATCCATAAGTAAAGCTAAAACCACCCACCACAGAGCAAGATTTCTGTTCCTTGACAATCTCAATAGCAAAGCAATAACTGGCAAAATGAAAATAAATGTTACCATCTGAGATTTGAAATGCATTTCAAAGATCTGATGTGGCAAAAAGTATAGGCAAAATAAGGTACCCCAGACTGCTCCTATTTTAGGAACATGATACTCCATCTTTGTTTCACTGCTGGGCACGCAAGCTGGGGTGAGCCTGAAGCTTGGGCAGGGATGTTCTGCCATGGTACATTATCCCACCCACAAAGGCACTCCTAACAGCATACAGCTTTTCAGAATGTTCCTCTCTTAATAAACACATGTCTAGGAATGAATCAAAATATATCCTTGCTTAGCACAACCCTCCATTCCAAAGGTGGGGATTTAATAATAACACAATTTAGTTATCAGGATACAGATGCCCTGAATGGCTAAGTAGGTCACTGTGTGCAGAGGGCAGATGTCAGCACTGCTTGCAGATAACAAAAGATGTAAGCCTGGGCTGTGTTCATGCCATTTATACAAGACCTAGCTCACACGTGAGCAACCTCTGCTGTTGACAGCTTTACTTGAAGGATCTATTAGGAGGCTCCAAGAAATCCCCTAGCGCCATTTCCACATCCCGAACTTAAAATAACCTGTGCCTATGGTAATATGAGCCTGACAGACACAGTCCTGCACCCAGCCTGGTAGCATGGCTGGAGGACAGTGTGTTTTAGTGGCATTTTGTGCCTGCTGCTCTAGCTAGCACTGTGATTTGGTAATGTGAACATATGTGTATCAAGACCCTGCATCCCTTCTGCTTAGAGCACGGGGAGCACGAGCTGTCACTTAACGTGCAGGGGTTATGAGCTTATATGTCTCCTGTGCTAACTGAACAGATCGCCCCACACTCCATCCCATCATCCCCAAATCCCACTGACCAACACTCATTCTCCTAATACTGGCTGTGCACCACCACCCGTCTGTGGTCCCCAAGAACTCCTCTCACCTCTGCAAACCCCCCTCCGATGTCCCCATCTCTCTCTCCAAACCGCCCACTCCTGCAGATCCTCTCTGCAGCTTCCGCAACACCCCTCCCCTGCAGCCAGTGCCATGGACCCCCACCACCTTTGCAGACCTTCTACTCCCATTACCACGCAGACCCTCTCCATGGCCCCCTATTACTTCTACAGCCTTTTCCACTCTGCCCCCACTGCTCATGCAGACCCTTCATTCCTCAGGACGACCAACCCCACCCAGTTCCCTCATTACTCAAGGAGGACCTCCCCACGGTCGCTGATCACCTCTGCAAACCTTCCCCGAGACCCTCCCCCTAATATGTGCCGACGCTAATACACCAAGCCCCTATCACCTCGCCAATGTCCCCTCAGCCGCCACCTTCCGGACAGAGGACCGGTCAGTCTCTCGTCCCCGCCCCCGCCTGCCGGACTCACAGGGCATTCGCGTGAGCACATTGCGCGGCGCCTTCCTGCTCCGGCCCGGACCTCGCCGGCTCTCCCCGGCGGCGCCGTCCCCTTCTTCTTTGACCACCATGAGACGGCGGAGGCGCTGGATGCGCTCGGGGTCCGGGGCGGGGGCGTCCGGGCGGCGACGGGTCCTGCCCGAGGGCCCAGCGGCGGCAGGGGCCCCCGAGCCGGGGGCCGCGCCCTGCGCCCGCCCGCGCCTGGCGCCCCGGCACCCGGTCCTGAGGAAACTCTCGTATGCGGCTACGTTGTTGAAGCAGGGCGCGTTGGGGTAGGGGATGGGAGGCAGGCGGGGCGCGTACAGAGCCAGCAGCGGGTCGAAGCTGTCAGAATTGACATCCAGCCGCGGGCTGGGCGGGCGCGCGGGGCTCCCGGCGCCGGGCGACCTCGCCCCCCGCTCCCGCTCCTCCATGTTTGAAAGGCCCGCAAGCGGAGGCCGATGGGAAGAAGGAGCGGAGCCGACAGAGGGCGGCACTGCGCAGCCGCGCCGCGGGGTCGCACTGCGCCGGCGCGGCCGCAGGGGGGCAGCAGCTGTCCGCGTTCAGTTCCGCCGGGGGCGTGCCCGTGGCTGCGTCCAGCCGGGGCCCCCATCACCTCAGCGCGCGCGACACGTTGATCTGCTTTAATGCGGTGTTTCCCCATCTATACCATTACCACTTAGGGTGTTTGTTATTACTCCAGATAACCCGGGGTGGTGCCCGGGACCAGTGACTCTCCAGGCGTTTCCTTTCTGGAACAGCCATCTAGTTACTCCCCTATCTTGATTGGGCGGGAAGCGGGCAAAGAATGTCCCAATGTGCTTTCATGCTGAGTACCACTGGGGGGGGGGGGGGTTATCCACTGGCGGTTAATCTACCTGGGCTCAAATTATTTAGCGTCTCCGAGTCTTTACATTCTCATCTGAAATATGATAGTACCTACCTCGAAGAATTGTCCTAAGAATGGATAGTGCCTATAGAGCTTATAATAAATTGTTCTTGAATGTTAGCTAATACTAAGTGGACAATGAAACTAAGAATGGGTGGATCCCGGTCCTCCCCATTTCCTACGCCCTGTGCAAAAAGTAATTTGCATTAACACCAGGACCTTAGTAAGTCACTCGATCACTGATTTTCTATGCATTGTTAAGCAACTGGAGGAAAGGATCCAGCTCTTGGAAGATAGGAAGATGGAGGATTTACAAGACCTGGTTGTACTTTATAGCCTCTGCTTATTAAAACGTTTTTGTTTTTTGATATTAAGATGACAGTCTATACCGAAGGCCCCCTCATCCAGCAGAGGTTAAGATGTTTCCAGCCACCTACAGGCCACATAAATCACTTCAACTGCAACCAGTCCCCGAAACCATCAATTTATTCTATACTACTAACTGCTTTTGTGTCAAGAAAGCCCAAGAGAATACTATTTTTAGACAGCAAGACGAAAATGAATATACACCTGTGCAATATACATTAGAATACATACAACAAAACCATCAAGCATGGGGCTTCTAAGTAATTGCACTACAGATTTGGTTATGGCATGAATATGAAGCCAGGATATTCCTTTGTTCAAACCCCTCTGCCCAAACTAAAAACAAAGCTGCAAACGGCTGGCAATTTAAGAACAAATACTTGTCCCCGTATCTTACGACAAAATTGAGTGATAGAGAGCCTTTGTGGTATTACATGGCATCTACAGAAAACACGGCTTTGGATGCTTTTGTCTTGAAAATTTATACTTAAATGCCTTCATGTCTAATTTGGTATAAAATGTTGCAAGTTTACTTACCACTTACCTTTGCCCGTTAAGCGCTACATTATCTTACTGCCTCACTTGGCCTATCACAGTACACTCTGTTGCTCAAAATGTAGTATACCAATGACTACAGGCATCAGAAGCCTTTGGGGTTAAAAAATCAATTACTGAACCCCAAATCTTTATGGGGGTAACACGGAGTCAGCACTTTATACAAGCATTCCAAGTAAATTTTTGCATCCAGAAGTCTGCATTTGTGTGAGAAAAATGAAAAATGAGGCCAAGGGAACTGAATCCTTTATTTTTTTTCCTCAGAGATTTTATCAATTACCAAACATGAGCCTCATCTCCTATTCTTGTAGAGTGAGAACAGGAACGGAAAACATGGCATCAACAGATGGGGTATCAACTGGAGAACCATGAGACCAGACATTGCCCTTTCAAAAACATTTTCTTCTTGGCCTGCAATGCAAGACCAGACACTGTGAGGTGGGCTGTCTCTTCATTCTTAACAGAGCCAAATAATCTTTTCCTCTAAAATATGAAACCGAGGACAAGAGGCAATGTGAGTTCTCTCACCACCTGTCCCCACTACTGCCCCCTTTCAGAGGCCAACAGCTTGACAACATAAAATGAAAGCTGTCGCTTTCTGCTCCTTACCCACCTCCACTGGCCCGTCTGCAGGTGGAGCTATTATTAGGACCCCCTGACACCTGACACCTGACACCTGTGACCCCAAGGGGAGTATTGACCCCCTGCTCTCCAATTCAAATGTCATTGTTCTAATTTATACAGAGGCTACATGAGAATCTTTTTCAGTAAGTCCAATAGGTGACAAGGTGACTGAAGTATCTAGAGGACACGGAGTGAGTTTCTCCCTCCTCACACGTTTTCTTTCTCTCATATATACACATAATTCTTTCTTTTTATAAAGAGGTAAGTGGCCTTGCAAATAATGACCCTGGCAAGATGATGATCATGCTGGTAACTCCACAGACTCAATCTATGGAATGTTTACACAAGGACTTCCAAACTATTTATTTGTTCAGCCCAAGTTGCCAACTTGGAGACTGACACAAAGCTGAGCTGTCCCCGGAATTCCTGAATTCAAAAGACATCATGCAGGCATCAATCCATATTTATCTGCAGGTCTGCCAAAGACGAAAGCAAGTAGATAGGTGGAAAAGGTGACATTTTTTTCAAGGCCACTGAATATTCTAGTTAAGAACAGGTAGGCAAGAATAAAGTTTGGGCTCATCTTCTATCACAGGTGAAAAGAGCTTGGCAGGTTTTTATAAGACTATGTATGCCACAACCTAAAAATGATTCATTCTGCAAGGCATGAAATAGTTCTTGCTTTATAAAAATAGTACCATGATTTTTAAAAAATGCACTTCTATTGAAGGCACCATGTTCCAATACTGCATAAAAAGTGTCCCACTTAAAGCAGAACAAGATACCCCACCTCCGTCCATCCCTTCCTTCCCTGTTCCCCTCCCAACCAGAGGCATGTCACTCCTGGGACATTGTTCTGGGTGGCAGGGATGGCCACCTAAGGCCAGAAGAATTGGAAGGCCTTGCATGGTTAAGCACGCCAGGATTGAAAAGCAAAGGGTCAGTTGTCGTCATCTAGGATCTCTGGATGTTCCTTCCAGAAAGCATCCCCGATGATATCACAGTGCAAGGGCACTGGCTTAGTCCTGGTTCGGGTCACTTCCATCTTTTTTCCTTCCATTTCTGCTGGCAGCTTAACTTCTTTTGTCGTGACTTCATCCACCTATAAGTAAGTTAAAATGTTGACACTGTTAACTGGAGAGTGGGTTTAGGAAGGGAAGCAGGGAGATGCGAGGGCGATTTGCTTTATTTTATATACTTCTGACACATATATATGTTTATCAAGAGATACAGATACACACACGTATGTATACCTCAACATACATGAACTTCTTTACAATTAAAAAATACTTTAAAAATGTTATGTTGCTATATTCTAAAAGGACATTTAGGAACAAAGGAGGGGTTTCATGTTCCTTGTTAGCAATAACTGTAGAACTAATGGTATATTAGCTCTCCCACTTGCATTAAGAAGTACCCAAGTCTGTGCCAAACAACAAATGTGTTTTAAAACTACTAATAAAAGAGCTGAAGTTGCTAGTAGAATGACTCACTCTCAAGGTTGCCCTTAAGACTTGAAAACATTCATTTCAGAAAAAAACTACTTTAGGTGGGAGGAAATACATTTAGAGAAATCATTATGCCCAGGAGCTGATACGGAGAGAAAATATTGGTAGAATTAAGGACTTGGGTAAATGTACAGACTTATTACAGGATATTAAGTAAGTATGAATGTCTGGGGCATCTCATAAACCTTCTGTAAGTGTCAGAACCCTCAGATCCACATCTCTTAGGGCCTCCTATTAAAGTTGTTACAGGACGGACCATTTAATGGTATTATCTATCCAGTGTGGGAGAAAGTATTCTTTAAATGTTCAGTGAATGCAAAAATACTTTTATCTGCACTGCAACCCTTTATCAGGGTTTTATTTGATTTGGGGAGAGCTCATGACACAGAAAAACAAGTGTACTAGTTCCAAAATTCTGTGATTGTACTTTTAGGGGAGATTCCAGATCACAGAGTTCACTGACAAACACAATGAGCCCTGACCAAAAAAAAAAGCATCAAAATAGTAATCTCTAGCATCTTGTTTCGGTAAGGATCTAATTTGTGTTAGCAACTGCAGTCACAGCGGCTTCCAGGTAGCAGGCAAGACACCCCTGGGATGAGCACAGCTCATCCTTCCTGACCTCCAGTTTCCCCGGGACACAACAGCATTACCTTCTGCCATATCAACACAGTTCCTTTCCTGTACATTAGTGGCTCATTATTGTAGTTGATGTTGAATTCAGAAAACAAAATCTCATTCTTGTCTGCCGCAAGAGTTCCCTGAGGAAATAAAAACAGATATAAAAAGCTTTGTATGTCTTCTCTCCCCGCTACCATTCCACCCTCGACCTAAACTTCCATAAACAAATCACGAAGGGAAGTGTTCTTTCAAACATCTTTTGATACTAATGAATTTGCATTTTAAGAGAAGGTCAAAACTTATTTAGATGTGTAAATTCATAAAATTCTGTAGCAAACAATGGCTTCACAAGTCATGCCAGTGATGGGGTGACAGGAATACATACTGAGAACCTATTCTGTACTAGATCCTTTACATATATTTTATTTGAACCTCATAACCATCTCCATTTTAGAGATGATAACTCTGAAGCCTAGAAAGTTAATATAAATTGCTCAAGGTTAAAGGTTGCTCTTATTCTTCTAAGAAGAACCAAATCTAAACTTGGCTCTTCCAAACTGGATAGACCTATTAGGATTCCTATTATTGTTATATGTAAATCTTCATCATTATTATTAATGACAACCGTTTACTGAGTGAAGTACCAGGCATTGTACTAGGAGCTATTATAACACATCATCTCATTTCAGAGTTAGTCGTCCTACAAGAAACAGTTACCTAATAATAAAAGCCAGTGCTTAAGTACTTACAATGTGCTTTGTACTACTGTCCTACGTGTTTTATATGCATCATGCCATTCAATTCTCACCATAAATCTATGAGATAGGAACTATTACTCTCCACATTTTACCTATACAGAACTAAGGCAGAGAGAATAAAATTGAACAGAAGCATGATCTGAGTACAATTATTTGACTCCCAGAGCCCAGACTCTTAATACATTGCGGTCATAAAACAGAGAAACTATAGGTGCCCAGCAGGCAGTGGCAATGAGGGAAAAGGACAGGTGCGATGATCCAAAAAAAAAGCACACGCCCTGTCTAAAGAGTGCAGCCAATATTCAGCTCCAGCCAAGCGTTACCACATAGGAATGCAAAGCCAATGTCACTGATTCCATTTTCCAGCGGAGAATACTGCGG
This sequence comes from Rhinolophus ferrumequinum, assembly GCF_004115265.2. Taxonomy (NCBI): domain Eukaryota; kingdom Metazoa; phylum Chordata; class Mammalia; order Chiroptera; family Rhinolophidae; genus Rhinolophus; species Rhinolophus ferrumequinum. The sequence goes on along the minus strand of NC_046307.1, from coordinate 27,757,961 downwards.
CTCAGGGAGAAACACTAACTCACACAGTGTCACAGAGCAAGCAAAGCACCACAGCTGCTACTAGGATGATTTTTATATCCTTTCAAAACAAAGCTGTAAAGAGAGCTTAAAGAGAATACAAAATGTCATGGGAGAGCCTATAGCAAATTGTCCCCAGCTAAGTATTAATGCAGTAAGATATTTATACCTGTAATCTCTCTTGGGCTTGTACTGGTGTTAGTCCAGACTGTTGTACGAGTGCCCAGAAAACTGTATTATAAAGATTATTGATGTGACCTGTAGGAGAATAAAGTAGTACTGTTTATACACACATAATCTTTATTCAGGATTCACACTTCAAAGAACACTAGAGCCCCACCTCTCTCCTCTTTAAAGAGATCTCAGAGACATTTAGAGACCGGCCCAAAATCATACACAGGAAACATGAGGGAAGTAGGCACGCAGAAACAAACTTATTTCCCAACAGTTTTATTGTATCATTTGTTATGCTTTACACAAATCTGTTAAGTAGTGCATTAAGCTTAGGAATACTTTAAAAGTTACATGATTTACTTTATTCCTACCTCTTTTCCAATTCTTCTGGCAAAGTCAAGATACGCCAAGTGAGAAAAAGTCTCACAAACATTTCATCACAGTCATGTAAGGCAGGGGTCACAATTCAAATACCCACTCAGACCAGCACAAACATAAATGCATAAAGTAGAGTAAGTGACCCCCAGGGAACAACAGGGACCAGTGGCACACTGGCTTCTGTGTGTGTACATCGTATGTATGAAAAGGCAGCAGAACACAGGTTCTGTCCAATACTAAGTGGGAATATAGACCTACTACTCCCAGATCTTCTGATTTAAAAAAAAAAAAAAAAAACAAAAGCTGGAAATAGGGAATATTTACATGAAATCTCCCAATATTTCATTTTCAACTAATTTTTTATAAAACTGAAATATTGCATTCCAAACAAAGTATATGTGAGCCAAACCTGTACCAGATCACCACCTCTACAGTATGGAATTGGTGGTTTAATTATATCAGTTTAATTCCCTTCACTTACAATCTGCTTGCCGCCAGCTGAGATAGTCCTTTAAGATCTGGTTGGTAGGATACACCACAACTCTTCCATCAAAGCCTGGGGGATACAGGAGGGGCTGGTCCTCAAAGTAATGCTGCCAATAAAACACGAAGCTGGAGGCAAACTGGGAGGCCACGTGAGTCATGAACTTACTTGCAAGTATAAGGCACATTGGGTGAAGAAAAGAGAAAACACATGATATTAATTCAACATCATGACAGAGCCTGTGGGTGCAACAGAGAGATTACACAAACTGCTCAGCATGCCAAGAGATAAAATGTGTTGGGCCAAGAAAAACTACTTTAATTTTCAGTTACATATTTGAAATGTAGCCTGCCTCTCCTTCTAGTCCTATAAGTAATTTACAAATACCAAATTTTCCTTTGTATGTAATGTGAATTTATGGTTCAAGAAGTTTTGTGGGTTTTTTGTCTTGGAAGGAGGGGAACCATTGTTCTAAAAACATACCAATTTATTATGTCATTTGTTTCCTGTGAATTTCAAAATACTCAAATATTAGATTTGTCTATTTTGTACTGAAATACTGAAAACCTCAATTAAAGGTTTAAGCAATACTGCAACGATTGTATAGAATGTCACTGGCTAAAGCCAACCTATGAATCATTAATATTATATACCATGATTTATTTTTCTAGTCTTAATGTTTAATGTCAAATCAGTCTAGAAGCTAAGGTGACAGGGAACGGAGGGGAAAAAATCAGATAAAAAGGGATACGGAATGCTCAGATATCAAATGGAAGTGTAACAGTCCAAACAGGAATATACATACATTCTGCAGCTGCAAATACTGCAGATACCATCTGTGGTCTGCAAGTCTGTGTTTAAGATAAGCAGAAACCAGATGCTGGTAGGAAGTATTCTGAAGGAGCTAGGCCATGGAATTACCTGGCTCTTCTTTTAAACCAATTGCTTTTTCGCTTGAACACAAAGCTGTACTCATCACTCTGTCCATATGCAATCACAATATCCTCTAGTTCTTCCATTACAGTCTGAGCACATTTGGTCATTAGGTGGAGAGCACGGCTATCATTAGGTTTTGCAAAGTTGTGCTTCTCGGAAAACCTTCATTAAGAGAAAAAGAGGAGGAAAAAGGGCATGAATGGAAGAGATCTTGTCGTTAACACCACAGATCAAAGAGGAAGATACTGTAATAGTGTCATGAGTCCAAATATTCCACTAGCCACAACCTAATCCATTTCTTCGCGGTGCAGGGTTTTTTTTTTTTTGCTCTGACCAACTGAGAAAAGGAGACATAACTGCTAAGCCCCAATTCCCTTTTCTGTGAAATGGGCAACAGAGAGTATTTACTTTGAATTGTCCTGAAGATTGGGGGAGGATAATAAATGTAATTACGCCCGGCTCCTTAGAAGTGCTCAATAAATGTTAGTTACAATAATCATTATCATTAAAGTAGCAATTCTAAAAAATTAAATTTCCATCTTTTTGTTACACTTCTACTTTTCTTTCTATTTTTTCCTCCTGAATCCAGTCCATGTGGCTGGCCTATTACTGACAACGAAATAAGAACATATTGTAAAGTGTTGCCTACAGTAAGGCCTAAACAGACCTTTTAACAGTCAGCACTCGAAGACATCTAACAAAATAGCTGGGCAATTGCCTGAAGAGGTAAGTACTGTGCACGAGTGACTTTTTCCACCAGGTCCTTGCTCGCGGGTATCTGTCGCCAGCTTTTCACCAGGGGAGCACCCTACCTTATTTAACTACCCTGACCAGCTTGCTTTCAAGCATTTCGCAACGAGCACATAAAATGACGCTCAATGACGCGCGCTCATTGGCTGCCGCGTTACCCTGGTGACCATGACGGGCCTACGACAGATGCTGGGTTCCCCGGAAGCGCTGGCGCACCACGCGGCTAAAAGCCGTTCTCACTCACCTATGGAAATTTCTGCCGTCCAGCCGCACCACCACCCAGCAGTGGGCCAGGCAGGTGTCGTCAGCCTCGAAGTCCCGCACGTACTCGAACTTGCTCTTTGCCATGGTCGCCCCCAATTTCAGGTACCGTTTCAGAGTGACGGAAGTGGAGGCCAAGCAACCGCGAATCTTCACGTTGCAAGCAGCCCAGATTCCCGCCCCCATGCCATCCCCGCGAAAGGGAAGAGACTAGAGAGCCGCCCCGGAAGTTCCTGTCTCTTCATGGCCGCTCTAGCTAACGTGGAGGTCGGAGTCTGTCTCGCCTCTCCTTGTAGTCCTCAATCCACTTCCGGGCCTCGAAAGAGAGTTCCATTTTTCCTTTTGCTCTACTTACGGTTGCTAGCTTTCCCTCTGTTCTACAACAAATCATTCTAACAAAGTTTTTAAATTTTTTCTTCTAACTTCGAAGTTTTGTGATGTTTTTCTTTGCAAACAACATTTGTTAATTTGTTGTAGAAAATGTAGAATATTTAAAGTACTTAGTATCTCCCCTCTCCATGCCAAAGTATTGGAGCTTCCTTCCAGTCTTTTTTCTCTTTGTATATTTATGTTTAAACAGGGAACACACAAAATTGGAATCCTATACCTATAGAATTTTTAATATTTTTTCCACTCACCTTGAGTATTTTCAAATGTCATTAAATATTCTAAAGCGTGATTTAAAAAAGAAGAACGGATTCATTCCAACATATGGACATACTAAAATTAACTTATTCAAAATTTGTTGCTAGTAGATAATAGTAACAATAAAACCCTATTATTTGTATTATGGTTTATAAAGCTCTTTTGAGTTCATTACTTAACTGTTTTTATCCTCAAGAAAATTATTCATATAATATTAAAAAGATATATGGTAAAAAGTAAGTTTCTTGCTAACTCCTAACTTCCTACCTTAGGCAATTACTGTTACCAGTTTCTTGTATATCCATCCAGGGAGAGATATAGATATATAGATAATACAGATAAATATACAGATAGAGATGTAGAGATAGAGATCGAGAGAGATAGATATAAATGATATCGGTGATGCCCTGTTTCCCTGAAAATAAGACCTAGCTGCGTCTTTTGGAGCAAAAATTAATATAAGACCCCTTCTTATAGTAAAATAAGACGGGGTCTTATATTAATTTTTGCTCCAAAAGACGCATTAGAGCTGATTATCCGGCTAGGTCTTATTTTCGGGGAAACACGGTATAGATACAGATATATGGCAAAGCAATAATAGAATGTTACTTCTTCCCTCCCCATACTTCTTTCTTCCACCACCTGCCTCCAGCCCCCACCCCACCCCCAGGACAAGTAGTGGCAGGTGGGGGAGGGGGATGCCTTCAAGTGCAGACAAGAAGGGAGAACTGCTTCCTCATGTTCCGGCTGCGGACCTGCTGAGTTTGCCTGGTGCTGCCACCGTAGGAAGGCACCAGGAGAGTCACTGGAAGATGCTGAGAGGTGTCATCTCTCCCGCTCCCTTCAAGTTTGGTTGTGTATGTGAATGTAGAGATCACTGACTACATTACACTTGGAGGTTTCTGGAGCAGCCATGTGATGTGCTGAGGAAAGGATGGGCACATCTCACTGCAGTTCTCCCTAGCCTCTGAGGCCTGGAAAAAGTCATCTCCACCATCAGTTCCATAAGAAGGAGCTCAGTGGTTAGAGGGGAAGGCAGGAGCTGGTAGCTACCTATGAGGTCACAGGGCAAGTGAAGTCACCCTTCCTGGAGGGGGTTTGGAGACAAGGTGGAAGAGCCAAAGGGAGCTATGGCTGCTCCTCTTCAAAGATCCTAAAATAATCTAATGCTAAATATGGCCCCAGGACAACCATACACCAAGTCAAAGCAGGAAGAGAGAAGACTTCCCACCACCAGGTTGAAGGCCAGTTATATAAGGGAGGCCTCTGCCTATCCTACACCCCAGCCCAGACTTCAATGGGACAAGAATTAACCTTGAAAAGAAGGGCTGATCCAGAGGACCTCAGATCCAGGCCATGCCTCCCACCTCCACTCCACAGTGTTGGAGTGGAAGCGGCATGAAAGAGCAGACCCAGGGCCTCCCACTCCAAGCCCCTTCAGTAATGGGTCTGGCCTGTACTGGGGATGGGGTGGGGGGTGGTAATGATGCTTGTCACAAAAAGACAAATACTCTATGATTCTGGAAACTCAATGAGGTGCTTAGAATAGTCAAATTCATCGGGAAAGAAAGTGGAATGATAGTTATTAGGATAAGGGGAGTTGTTTAATGGGTGTAGAATTTCAATTTAGTAAGCTGAAAAGAGTTCTGGAAATTGGTTGCACAACAATATGGATGTACTTTACACTACTGAACTGTACACTTAAAATGGTGAAGATGCTACATTTTACATTATATGTATTTTACCACAATTAAAAATAATTTAAAAATCCTGTACACAACAGATATTTATGACCTAACTGAACACTGATGTCTATTTTTAAAAAATTTCTGTTACTAAACAGATCACTTACTCACTGAGGCTGACAAAAAGAAAAAAATTGCCTTTAGTATGGAAGTCATATTTCAGTTTGTCTTCCCCGATGCTGACTCATTTCATTTGTACTAAGAGCTGCATTATGTAAATGAAATTCAGGGTGGAGGGGATAAGAAGAAGGAATAATTTATCTGTATAGTCTCCTTCCCTGCTCTAAACCACTCTAATCAAATTTCTGGCTGGAAGTAATGTACAGTACATGTTTCCAGGAACAGGCTGCCTCGTTCTGTCATGGTTTTGAAGTTGTGGTTTTTGCCTGCCCAGAATCCCTTTTTCTGTCTTCTGACAATGGCACCCCCACTGTCCTTTCCTCCACCTCAGACCACTTGGTTCATGTGAGGATAACCCGATCTCACCTTTGCTCTGAGGTGAGCACATGACCAGAACCACTGTAGTGTCTCACTGAATTACAAAAAGGCCCCTCTCTGGCAGACCTAGTCATGCATCAGGCGAAGGATTGGGAAGTATGCTCTGCACTAGATTTCAGCCTCTGCTTGTCCTCTTTGCAGTGAACACAGCACAAATATTTGTGGTGGCCTCAGCAATAACCAAGACTTGACCAGCCAGGTTCAGAGTTGCGCACCTGATCCAAGCCAGGCCAACGAGACAGTCCGGCACTCTGCTAGAATGGCTGGGAAAACAGACTCTCTTCCTATTAGAATGACTACACTGGTGACCACATTGTCTGCAAGAAGGAAGAGCATGCCCATAGGAATTAGGCCAATACAAAGGGAACAATGGGAGAGATGGAGAAAAATATTTCTGATGACCTTGAGCAGCACGCCTGCAGCCAGTGCTTCTCCTAGACTCTTACAATTTCCAGGAGGGCAGGGACCTCGCTTAATATTTTTCAAAGCTATATCCCCCATGCCTAGAACAATACCTGGCACATGGGAAGCAACCAATATATTTGTTGAGATATTATGCCAATAACTTCCTTTTTTGTATATGAAATTGGATTTTTAGAAGTCTTAACTCATTGGGGTAAAAATAAATAATAACCTCATTTTCCCCAGTTAACTGCTCTCTCATGTTCTCTTTTCTTGCTGCTTAGCAATTCCGTTAAAGAATCTTGGCCAGATCCCATAACTTCCAGGTTAGTAAAATGTGTTAGTATTGGTATTCAAATTTTGGTCAAGAGCACTGTGCTCCCCCAATGCAGGCAACTTTCTCCCTCTCATTCCTATTCCTGTATCAACTCAGGGTAGGAAGGTGATTGATCGATAGAGCAGGTATGGTTCTGGCTTTTTCCAACAAGCCTTTCAGGGAGGTAGCTGGCCCCAAACTAGTAGGGGCTCTTTGAACTTAGAAATGGGCTACTTCACATCTTATATTCTCAGTTCTGGACCTCTGGTATAATTTCAGAGCAACAAGCGGGAAAAATCCCACTTAACATCTTGTTTATCAGGTTTAAGTTGGATCAAAATGCAATTCACATAGATGAGATGAACTTGAAAAAAAATAGGATGACATTTGGCATAAATTCAGGAATGTGCGTAATATATGCAAAGTAGATTGAGGGACATGTGAAGACCCACAAAGACAGAGAAAGTGGGGAGTGGTAAAAAACTATAAGACACAAAATGAAACTTGAAGATATTAAGTACAAGGTAAGGACTTTGGCCTTGATCTATCAAATGGTATTTTAGGAAAATTAATCTGGCTATGGTGTGAAGGGTAAATGAGAGTGAAGAAAACCCAGAGGCAGTTAGCCAACTGAGAATCTACTTCAATATTTTAGATATGCGGTACTGATTAAGAAGACGAGATAGATGAAGAAAAGAAAAACAAAGAATTTGGTATTCATAAAATGTTTTGAGGTCCTAAATCGTCACAAAGAGCTTTAATCCTTTTTAGAAAAAGCAAGGCATTGCGCTATCTTGAATAAATATAAATATTATTATTGATACAGGAACAGAGTTATGTTCAATGAAGTACAAATTTCACCACATAACTAACTACGAGTTATTTATAGGGCTGCATATTGAGTGCCTCATAATAATTTGGCCTTGAATGGACCATAAATTGGTAGCAAAATTGATACAGGCAGATATATTTTAATTTAATTTTTCCAGTGTCTGAGGTGGTTTACTAAAAAGAATTTGAAATCTTCATGCCCATACAAAAGTGAAACCTGAAATGTGAACTGACCTTCTATTTAGCTTATATAGTTATTCAATCCTAAGCAATGGAAGTTAAAGGTAAAAGGAAATCTAGTAAGTTTTGAGTAATTTGCTTGGGAAGAATTATTTCCTAATCCAAGTCCAAAGACCATAGCAGAAATCAATTTTTAAAAACCAGCAAAACAATTGAGAAAATCAGGGAAACTGATAGTTGGTTCCTTGAAAAGATCTATGGAATTGATAAAACTTTAGCAAAATAACCAAGATGAAGAAGAAAAGATACAAATTACCAAAATTAGGAATGAAAAGAGGAAACGTTTTGAACCCTACAGAAATTAAAAGGATTATAAAGGAATATTATGAACAATCTTGTGTCAACAATTTGACAACTTTGTTAAAATGGGCAAATTCGTAGACAGAAATGATCAACTTGACTCAGGGAGAAATATAAAATTTGAATAGACCTTTATCAAATAAAGAAATTAGTTAACTGAGATATTTAAAAATCTTCCTACAAAGGAAAGTCCACACCCAGATGCCTTTCCTTACTGACGTATCCTATCAACATTTAAGGAATTATAATACCAATCAAACACAAACCCTTTCAAAAATAGAAGAGAAGGGAACATTTTCTAGCTCATTTTACCGTGATACCAAAGCTGCAGACAAAGATATCACAAGAAACTATAGACCAAAACCCTTCATGAATATAAATGCTAAAATTCTTTATCAAAATAGCAATTGGATCCAGTAATTTATAGAAAGGATTATGCATTATGACCAAGTGGAGTTTATCCAGGAATGCAGATTAGTTTAACATCTGAATATCAATTAATGTATTGCACGTATTAATAGAATAAAGCAGGAGTCAGCAAACTACAGCCCATAGGCCAAATTTGGAATACCTTTTGTTTTTGTAAAAAAAGTTTTATTGAAACACAATCATGCCCATTCATTTACATGTTGTCTATAATTGCTTTCATGATACAATAGAGTTGATTAGTTGCAACAGAGATCATATAGCTCACAAAACCAAAACATATTTACTATATGGCCCTTTCTGGATAATGTTGCTGACCCCTGCAACAAAGGAGAAAGCCATCTGATCATCTCAATAGATGTAGAAAAAGCATTTGGCAATATTCAACAATCATTCAGGATTAAGCTCTCCACAAACAAGGAATAGAAGAAAACGTCTTTAACTTGATAAATGGCAGCTACATAAAACCTACACCTAACATCAAGCTTAAAGATGAAAGACAATGCTTTCCGCCTAACACTGGGTACAAAGCAAGGATGTCCACTCTCACCACTTCTGTTCAACATTGAACTGGAGCTTCCATGCAGTGCAATAAGGCAAAAAAATATGGATAGAAAATCAATATACAACTAACTAGAGATGAAGTTAAGAAAACAATTACACTCACAACAGCATCAAAAAATATTCAGAAATAAATTTAACAAAAGAGGTGCAGAACTGTTTACTGGAAATTACACAACATTGTCAATTAAAAGACAATGTCCCGAAACTGGATTGAGTGATGGTTATATAACTTTATAAATGTATTTAAACGCACTGAATTTCACTTTTAATTATATACTTACAATAAAGCTGTTTTTTTGTTTTTTTTTAAAAAAAGATTGCTTTTCTGCTGAAAACACACTCCCTGTATACTGTTTACATTGCTGTCACGGAGAATTGTCATGTCACTTTTTTAAAATTACTAATTCAGATTGGAATATGAACTAGACTTGCACCAAATCAACACTCACTTGATTTTTCTGCGTTTCATCAGCCTTTATGTCTGTACTTGGCTCTTTCGGTTAAACCCTAGTTCAGCAGTTCTCAAAGTGTAGTTCAGGACTGACTCAGAGATCTGCTAGGTTAATACAATTTGCAGAATAATTCTAAGACAATATTTGCCTTTTTCACTTCATTCTCTCATGAGTGTACAGTGAAGCTTTCTAGAGTCTATACGGCACATCAATTCGACAACAGATTAAATGCAGAAAAAGACATGAGAATACAACTGTTTTTCTGTTTTGTTTTGTTTTGGTTTAAATTAAGCCAGACATTGGTTCACAATGCCACCCTTCTAATTTTGAGGAAAATATTGTTTTATCATGAAAATGTGTTATGTTAACATGTAATGGATTTAGTATTGATATTTTAAATGAATTGATAACAAGACATTGTTTAATGTCTCAATTTTTATTTATAGCATGGCAAATATTAATAGATAAAGCCACATACATAAAAGCTCTTTGTGATCTTCAATCATTTCTGTGGGCATAAAAGGTTCCTGAGATAGGAAACTTTGAGAACCACTGCCGTGTATACTTGCCTGATATAAGAACTGTTTGCCACATTTGACAACAGGGATTAGAAAGAGAATTGGGGCAGGTCTTCTCTGAGAGATAACTTGTCTTGGTTAAAAAAATCATCTGCATCAAGATAAATCTATGGCTTTTAGTTAGGACATCCTTTAGAAATATAGCAAATGTTAACACAAGATTTCTTTTTCTTGGTGACATTTAATGGAAATACACACAGTCCTTGTACAAGAAGAGGCACAGGCACGGAAAGGACTTGGAGCAGAGCCTAGCACAACAGTAAGACCTTAGAATAAGTAGTGATTATTACTATTTCATCATTAGACTGTGGCAGTCCTTATTCACTTGACAAGTATTTGTTGAATGTCTCTATGGTCAGCACTGGGGATTCAGTGGTGAGCAAAACACACACAGTCTGCCCTCAAAGAGTTGATAGTCAAGTGGCGGAGGCAGTAGAATAGTGTGACATTACATATGTATATAAATTACGAATTGTGGTAAGAGCTTTAAACGAAGTGATGGAGGTATGACTACATATAGGAGATTTGATCTGATTTTCAGTCAGACAGTACTTCTCCGAGGAAGTGCTAGCTGAGCTGCAATTTTGAAAAATGAGCTGACGGAGTTAAGGAGACACAAGGGAGGACAAGCATTGGTGGCATATCCAAAGGTCTTTGAGGTAGAAGAAAGAATGATGAGAAGCCAGTGTGGCTGGACCCCACAGGGCCAGGGCTAGAGTAGTGAATAGTAGTAGTACTAGAGTCCAAGCTATTTGGAGCTCTCTAGGCTTTAACAAGTACTCTAGGCCTTTGTCAGGTGGCCACTGGGGAGCCAAGATTTAGGAGCCTGAGGTGTGATAGGACTAGATTTATATTTTTGGGAGGTCCCTGGCAGCTAGCGTGTAAGGGACAAGAGTGAAATGCAGAGAATCTATGTGCAGGGTTACAGCAGTACCCAGGCAAAAGATGATGATGGAAGCTGGAACAAAGCCATGGCGGAGGAAAGGAAAAGTGGATGAATTTTAGATGTATTTTACAAGTAGGGTCCATAGGGCTAGTGATTAATGTAAAATTTAACTAACACAGTAATCACACAAAGTCAAATTCCCTTTCCAGTAAGGGAATCAACTAACTAATGGGATTATTGAGGTCACAGCATTTCCCCCTTTCCCAGTGATGCTCAGGGCCTATTGTGTATTCTGTTAAGCGCAAACAAACCGCGCGTACAAGGCTCGATTACTTGGCCCGCGCAGGGGACTCACGTGACATTATCCCTTGGAGTTCAGTGGCATGGAACCGCACAGTTTCCTGGGCAACGCCATTGTCAGGCACTCTGGGCGGGGGAGGGGGTAACTAAGGACAACGGCCCGAAGAGAATTCCGGAAGAGAGGGAGAGTCAGGGAAGGGAAAATGGGCAGCACGTGCCACAGCTCTGGCCAACGCGGGTGATTCGAGGGCTCTGCACGAGGCAAGAGCAGAGGGTGGGAGGAGCCGGAGAACGCACCTACGATTGGCAGGCCGGGGGTACAGGGACGCTTGTGATTGGGCGAGGCCACGACGGAGGGCTGCTTTTCGAACCGCGTAGGGTTCTGGGTAGCAAAGGGCTTGGAAGGGTCTTAACCGAAAGGGGGAGGAGGAAAGTCACCAACAAACGGCTGAGCTCACAATCCTGACCAGGAGCAGGCCAGGGTGTCCCCCTCCCCCCAACCCCCCATGGAGAGAGCCAGGCCAGAGCCACCGCCTCAGCCCCGCCAACTGCCGCGGGCGACCCCGCCGCGCCCACTGCGCCCAGCTCCGCCCCCGCTGCCAGTCGAGGGCACCCCGTTTCGGGCAGTGGCCGTCGAGCCCCCTTCGTCGCCGCCCGCCCCGTGCGCAGCCGCCATTGCAACCGTGGCCTCGTCGTGCGGGGAGGCTCCGGCGTCGGGGGTACTGCCCTCGGCGCGGCGGCTACTACACGTGAAGCCAGAGCAGGTGTTGCTACTGTCGCCAGGGCCACCGCTGCCCCAGGCCTGGGACGAAGGCGCCGCCGCCTCGCCCGCGCAGGCGCGACTGCTACAGCTGAGACCTGAGCTGCTGCTGCTTCCACCGCTGCCACCCACTTCGGACGGCGCCCCCTGCAGTCCAGAGTTGCACCCTATGCAGCCCCGGGCCCTGCACGTCAAGGCTGAGAAGCAGGAGCCTGGGCCTAGCTTGGATCCTTTGGCGGGGCCTGGGAGGTCCATCGAGGCAAGCCATAGGGCCTCCAGGGTGGCCAAGGTGGAAGGCCCTGGGCTGGCTCTCGACAGCTGCCGATGGGACGAGAAGGGCAAACTGGAGGCGGAGGAGGTCATGAGGGACGAGGTGAACGGCGGGGAAGGCAAAAGCTTGACTGCCGTCAGAGAAGGAATCATCAAAACGGAGGAGCCTGAGAGACTCCACGAGGACTGCAGGCTTGACGCGGAGTCCGCGTCTAATGGACTGGTCCATGGCAGCAAGGAGGTCATCCTGGCCCAGCCGTCCAGCGCCTTTGGGCCGCACCAGCAAGACCTCAGGATCCCTTTGACTCTTCATACCGTCCCCCCTGGGGCACGGATCCAGTTTCAGGGACCTCCAACTTCAGAGCTGATCCGATTGACCAAGGTCCCCTTGACACCAGTGCCTATTAAAATGCAATCCTTACTGGAGCCTTCTGTAAAAATTGAAACCAAAGATGTCCCGCTCACCGTGCTTCCCTCAGATGCAGGTATTAGACAGCAGGGGAATGTGGTTTACAAATTTCATCTATGTTGACCCATAGCTGACATGTCAGCAATTCAGAAGCCTAAGCTAGAGAAGTAAAATCATGGAACTGATTCTTTTCAGGGCAGAGTCTGCACAGGTATCACTTCTGATTAACTTGTACATATATTAGTAAAATACACTGACCCATTAAAGATTCCCAAACATTAAAAAAAAAATCTATTTTAAGGCCCCGTGAAGTTGAGATTTAGATGTGACTAATGTTTAATATACACAAAAATAGAAATATTCTTGCTAGACAACACAAAGCCCTCAGTTTATATGCTACAGATAATCAACATTTTAAAATATTGTATAGTAGTTCAATGTTTTTATGTGTATCAAGAAGTAGAAGAAAATAATGGTGTTTAATGAAAAAATGGTTAAACAGGAACGTTTTACTGAATTTAGAGGTGATTTTTTTCCTTTAAAAATGAACAGTACACATTTTTCTAGGAGAAAATAGTACATGATTAAATGTAACATTTTAGTATTCTACAAGCTAAGGACTTAGAAAAATATTGAAAATGAAAATACTGTAGAATAAACTAGAAAATTTTTTCAAAGAAATGACAACTGCAAATAGATATTTTATCCATTTCCAAATATATAGTTAGAAAATTCTTATTTTAACATTTAATTCAGACAAAACATTATGCCAATGAATGTCATAGAAAGTCATATTAATCTTCATATTTTCATTCAATTTTGTATTTATTGTTTTCTTTACTGATTCTTTCTCCCCACCCCACCTTCTTGCTTTTATTTTCAGCAGTTTTTAAACTTTGTTTATATTTTCCAAAGGAGAGGAAGGGAAAGCTTTCTTTATAATATTTATTTCATCCTTTGTGTTTTTTTAAAAAGTTTTATTATATATCAAGTAACCCTAAAACAAAGAGAAACAATATATAAAGTTTATAGACAGTTGTTTTTGATGAATTATGTATGAGATGGGAATTTAGCCAGCTTCCTTTATTGTGATTTCAGCTGGATCTGTGACTCTCAAAAAGTCACTTTTATCATTTTTCTCTCAGGACATGGGACTAATGCTGATGACCCACTTGGCAGCAGCTTCACTTTCATAATGAAATACAACTAATATAGTATTATAATATTTTTGCTTGAATGGGCACTACAGTGGTATATAAATCACTTCCTTTAAACATTTAAGAACGCCTACCTAGTGCTGGGACAATAGTCATGAAAAAGTCTTAGTTACTGTCCCCCATTGATAGAATATTTTTAATGGGAAATAAATTACATGTTAATTATTGTAAGAGTTATTAATAAAACTCAAAGAATAAGCCAGCAGTTTACTGTGTCTTCAACATTACTTCTTCCACAATATCTTCAACAATATTATTCTTCTGAGGCAAAGAGGAGTCATTCTAAGCTACAACTTAGAATGCTGAGTTCAGGGGTTATGAGGAATTCTGGAATACTGGTGTTCTTTGGCTATATTGAAGTGTATGTTTTCTCCTGATATTTAAAAAATAGATAGAGGTGGAGATGCACTTCACTTTCAAATTGTGTGTATGTGTCACATTAATTAGTCTCTTAATTTTTGTCATGTAGGAATACCAGATACTCCCTTCAGTAAGGACAGAAATGGTCATGTGAAGCGACCCATGAATGCATTTATGGTTTGGGCAAGGATCCACCGGCCAGCACTAGCCAAAGCTAACCCAGCAGCCAACAATGCAGAAATCAGTGTCCAGCTCGGGTTAGAATGGAACAAACTTAGTGAAGAACAAAAGAAACCTTATTATGATGAAGCACAAAAGATTAAAGAAAAACACAGAGAGGAATTTCCTGGTAATGAAAGGAAATGAACAAAACTTCTTTCTGATTTCTTTTAAATTTATTTAGGTAAACAGGAGGTTAGGTTGAGATTGAAAGACAAAAATGTGTAATTCTTTTCTGATCTGATATGTACCATAAAGAGAACAATGGCTAATATTATACTACTGATTAAATTGATACTGGGCTTAAGTTTTCTTAAACAGAACCAAGTAGAGGGATATCTGGTCTCATATTTCTAACTGATGCAAACCAGGGGACATACAGTTTTACTGTGATTTGGGTTAAATACATAGATATCAGCTTAATGAAGGGAAAGCTCTAGAGTTCTAGGCTATAATTTTGCAAATATACTAGAAAACGAAGTGTTAAAATCATAGCAATAGAAAAAACATGTAGTGCACACTTAAAGGCAATGAGAATTCAGGGGTTAACACCGTGCTCCATTTCAATATTATATGCTTATCAGAACAAAGTCGTGCCTTCTGATTGATACATTTATCCTCACCATAATGTCATTTGAAATGAATTCTGATTTCCTCCCCAGCAGTACAAACATTAAGATTAAGTTTTGGTAAATGCACAGTGTAAGGCCAACATGACTGTGCACAGTAGGAAAAGAATTATTTTTTCTAAAACACGAGCACAGAGGTTCTAAGGGGGGGATGGTCAGAGGCAGTGATGATAGGGAACCAGTGCTTCTCCTAGTTATGCAGGGTTACAACTGCCATAACTCCACTCATCTGACTTTGGAAAGAAATTGGGTTGCTGGTGGACTTGGAGACTGCCAAGTCCAGGAGAGTGATTCTTCCTAGACTAGACGTAAAAATAATGACTGGTCATTAGTGACCATTTCAGTGTAAGATATAGACAATTGTATCTTATAGAAAGTGAGGAACCAGGAGGAGATGAATACTGTCTCACTGGGGCCTTGTTTTCTAGGTAGAGGAAAAGCTTTAAGATTCAAACTCAATGCCTTGAATGGCTTTAACCACAGGTTCAGTATGTGTCTTTGAATATAAGACATTTGACCTTGCTCTTCCTTTGAATTACAGGTTACAACATTGACCACTAGTTAGGAGCTATATGGATATAGATGCTAAAATGCACAGAAAGAGTATCATAGAACTGGAAAAGATACCTTAGACAATAACTTTTTTAAAAAACTTAGACGTGTTTTGGACTTTTAATATGAAAAGAACTATTTAAAGGCTAAATAGGGTCTATATATTCAAATTAAAAAAGGTGTATCTTCTTCTATAGGTTGGGTTTATCAGCCTCGGCCAGGGAAGCGAAAACGCTTCCCTCTAAGTGTTTCCAGTGTATTTTCTGGTACCACACAGAATATCATCTCTACAAATCCTACAACAATTTATCCTTATCGCTCACCTACCTACTCTATGGTAATTCCCAGCCTACAGAACACCATCACTCATCCAGTTGGTGAGTTGGTTTTATTGTAGATTATGAATTTTTAAATAACTGTGTGAAAATTTTACTTCTTAAGTTGAAATTTTGATTCTGTTAGCTTAAAAATTTAGAAAAACAATGTTAAGTAAAAAAAAAAAATGAAGAAGAAAGTGAAACATTAAATTGGAGAAGAAAAAATTTCAGTACACATCAAAGCACTTGGTTAGCCCCAGTAGCAAATATTCCATGTATAAAACCTCAGACCTTTTAAGCAAATCAGGATGAGCCCATAGATTAGGCAGATAATGCAGGAAATGCCTGAAGTAATTCAATAGGAAATAGGAGTATCTTTTTATTACTGGCATTAAAGAATGCCTTACTAATGGGGTCTGAGGCATCCTGTCCTGGAATTTAGTAATGATGACTGATCTGTTAGGACTGTTCTCTTGCTGCCCTAGAAAAGCAATGAAAGTAATCTGTTTTCTACCAAATGTTTGGTTCATTATATTGTCTTTCCCTAAATTCTCCCCTATTATCAGTTCCTTACAAACTCCCTGTCTCCTGCTTTTAAGAACCCAAAATTGAGAATCTAGTAACTTAACTTGTTATAAGGCTATCCATTATTGGTCCTTCCAGAACCTGTTTTAACCATCTCTTAGGCAGAGCTTTTCACATTCACTACCTAAAACTATTGCTCTTTCCAGTATTTACTTGCTCAGGTCCTTCCAGTAGTAAAGGCACCCCTGTATGCTAAGAGGTTTAGGAATCTTGAAAATTGACTTATTAGAATCTTCGGCATTTTCACTTGTTTTCTGTGTAGCATTTTAGAAGTTGATAACAACAAAGCCACATTCAAGGTGTCTAGGTTGAAAAGGAAGGTGCAGAAAGCTGATTCTATATCCCTGTTCTTTCCAGCACAGCCAGGCACTTTCACCCTTCACTATTTGTCAGTATCACCTCTCATCGTGTATTTCAACCTAGGCTTAACTATGTTTGTGTTAACTTACCTTGTTTTTTCTACTATGTTATTTATGATTTCTGCTTTCACAATCTGTTTCTTCTCTTAATCCCTTTGTTTGAAACCTCCCTTCCATCTGCTTCTATCCACTGCTAAATGCTGTATGTTTTCTCTTCCCAGGAATAGATTTATTAATAATGTTCTTATTTGAGGCAGTTGACAGTTTTATACAACAAGCAGTTGACCCTTGAACAACATGGGTTTAAACTTCATGCATTCCCTTATTTGCAGATTTTTTCACTAAATAGAGGTGGCCCTCCTTTTCAGCTAATTTTGCATCTGTGGACTCAACCAACAGCAGATACTGTTTTTGATCTGGGGACATGGCAGGCCAACTGTGTCCGATGGCTCTGTGCCATTTTATATAAGGGGCTTGAGCATCCATGGATTTCGGTATCCCCTGGGGTCCTGGAATCAATCCCTTGCAGATACCGAGGGTGGACTGTATTAATTTTATGCAATTCTGAGCAAAGATATGGGGTAGATAGAAACTGGAAGATTTTCTCCTAATGTTGGCAGAGTTCTTACATCCATGATGTTGTATTTAAGTATGGCAGGGAGAATTATAGGAAGCATTTCAGAGCCATACACAACAGTACTTAAAATTAAGGCACAATAGTAATCTTTTGTTCACTATTTTTTCACACTGTCTCTTACTTTTGGTGATATGTGGTGTCAGTAAAGATTCTTTTCTTGAATCTCAAATGATAAACATAAGTTATTATCTTTTTAGTATAATTTGGGAATTGTTTTCCCAGATATATATCTCAATAGTTAATGATGAAATTTATGTTACTTTGCTGCCCAATTGTAAGTTTTGAAACATGTTCTTTTAATATGTTTTCATCAGGTTGGCATTATATTACTTACAGGAGTTGATATCACTTGCAAATTTGGAAATTTCACTGTATATTTCATTTTCTAAGTCATTTATAAAACTTAAATATGTACATATTATAGCACAAATCCCTACGAGAATCATACTTTTAATCTCTTATCATCTGCAGCTGTGAATTTTTTTACCTTTTTTATTTCTTTCAACTAATTTTATATTATGTTGTAAATATAAAGTCATGCTAATTTTATTTTTCAAACTTGTTTGCTTTATTCCCATGGTAGAAATCAATTTAGTGAGGTATGATTTATCTCTTATAGAAACGATTTACTCTCCTTTTTCTAGAAACCTTTGTGCATTAATATATTGTATAGATTTTTTTGCCAGCTTTTCAAATGTAGAAAATAGGCTCGCCAAGCTATACGTAGTTCTCAAGGTCACCACTTGCAATAGTGAGTTATGTTGACTTTCCAAAAATACTCTGGCAGAGAGACAATTTGTATCTACTTTATCTAATATATTCTCAGTTCTAACAGTCTCTCTACAGTTTTTAGGTAAATGCCACCCAAGGTCTAGTTTTATTCATTTTGTCAATTTGGATTAGAACATTCTGTGAGCTTGACATTATACTGCAATTGATCTAATATTCTTAACCTTTATGCTATGGAAATGGATTAGGGTTGAGAAATCTTCTTAAGGTCTTACTTACTAGGAAGGAGTTTATTGAATCTCTCTGTTCTCCTTTCAGTTGCTTTTAATACTGTAATGACTATTCCACTGATTCTCTTCATTCTGTAAAAGTCTTGAAAGAATCAGTTGGTATTGACTTTGAGGTTCCTCAAATGTGACTCCTTCAATTTTCCTTTGGACTACCTAATTTTTATTTGTGTCTGACTTACACACTTGGGCTTCTCCATTTTATGCATTTGGACAATCTTTTCATT
This sequence comes from Rhinolophus ferrumequinum, assembly GCF_004115265.2. Taxonomy (NCBI): domain Eukaryota; kingdom Metazoa; phylum Chordata; class Mammalia; order Chiroptera; family Rhinolophidae; genus Rhinolophus; species Rhinolophus ferrumequinum. The sequence goes on along the minus strand of NC_046307.1, from coordinate 27,739,220 downwards.
TTAAAAAGATGGTTTTTGAGGTATATTTTTTTCTTTCTGGGTTTTTAGCATTATCATATAAAATGACCTTCATTTTTCTATGAATTTTTAACGTTAGGTATCCCTGTCAACTTTTTTTCCTAGCCAATATCTACGTTTCCAAAAATCTAATAACTCCAGGGTGGAGGTTTTTGGGGGTCTTTTCATGTTTGGATATTAAATTTAAAATGTTATGATCCCTATTGCCTAATATTTCACACACAGAAGTCATGCACTTTCTAGTTATATCAATTATTTGGTTCTCACTCAAACTTATTTCATTTTACTGTGTATTCTTCTAAAGCTGTTTGTTCCTATAAGCAATCATTTATTTGTCCAGTACTACATTATCCCAGCACATTTCTGCCTCATTAAGTCAATCTATTTGGAATCTGGTCATGTAATTTGGTTCTCCCTTGATTTGGTGAATGTTTCTATCTCAGATGTCTTCTCAGTCTATAGTAAATTCCAGTGCCACATTTGCGTGTCTATCTACCTGTCCACCACTACCCTATGTTTATTAAATATCAATGATGGGTCAAACTTTGTGCTGGGGGTGAAATACAAAGATGTTTTTACAGTCTCTGCTGTTAAAGAGTTTATAAGAGTTGTAGAAAGGATTGATACAAATACTGATTTTACTATCTCTTTGAGAACTCTATAACACCTATCTTGTTTGGTATTATTCCTACGACCAATGTTTACTCTGTCTCTCACATGTAACGCCACATCCCAAGCTCTTCTCCTGTTTCTAGTTTCTGAAAGTGCTTATAACATGATAGTCCACAATTCTCTTCATATATCTTTCTTTTATCAAATGTCTTCGATGCCAGTTATGCCAGGATTTTCATTTTATTATAAGTATTCAAATTTGTTTATTTGAAAGGCTTCTGGAACTTGGATAAACATTATATTTATCTTAGCTTGGCTTTTAAGTGTCACGTTGTACATAGATGAATTTTCTAGTGAGATTATTTTCTTCTTTACATTTTATTTCTCAAGTCTGAAATTGGTTTTCCTTATTACATCTGAACTCAGTTGACACCTTTCTCTCTCCTGAATTCACACATTTTCTCTAAATTTTTAGTTTAAAAAATGTTTACTACTATTTTAATTTTGTTGGTGGTAGACATATGGTGCCATTTTGGTTTATCCACCTCTTCTTGCTTAACCAACCCAAACCAAAACAAACCAAACCAAGCCAAACCTCCATCATTCTGATACTGTTATCATCCAAACAATCTGATCTTGTCCCTGCCTTGAGATCCATTCCAGCAAAGTGTTATGTCCATAAAAAAATGCAAATCTGGCTTGAAAATTCCTTGAAGGTGATGTAGCTCTTTATTTTAGGTTTTCTTGAGGGTGAAGAGAAGAAGGAATCACATGCTTCACTGTACAGTAAGTCTTCTTGGAGCTCCTCGTTTCCTTTGTCTCTCCCCAAAGTCCTACTTTTCTTACTAGCAGTTGCCTAATAGTCTTCCCAGCTCTCCATTCCCCTTCTTTGTCATTTTATCTTTATTTCTTATTCTATATCTCTCTATCCTCTCCTTTTCTCTCTGCCTCTGTTTCTCTCTCCTCAGCCATATGCTGCTCCTCCTCTCCTTCTCACTAACCTCCACACAGCTTTTTCTTATAGAGAAATCTGATCTGTTTTCAGTTTCTGCCATTCTTCACTCCTTCACTGTTCATCCATCCCAATTACACAAAAAAAGCTTCATTGCGTCCTTCGTCTATTCAGCACAGACAACAGACTCTTCGTCTTTGGAAGTGGATGGGAGGAGATTTGCAGGAATTATTGAAAACTATTAATAATTTTTTATTTTGTCCTTGTCATACTAGTCTATAGATATGCTAGCTGCTCTAACAAGCACCAAAACATAATAGTTCAAGCATAATTATGATTTATTTTTTATCCATGTAAAGTCAAAAGTAAGTATTTCTGATTGGTGGATGGCTCTTTTCCAAGGGGTGATTTATGGACTCAGGCTTTTTCTACCCTGTGATGCTGCCATCTTTAATGTGTGGCCTCCAAGGCCACTGTACTAATGTGCATGAACCTGCAGAAGAGAAAAAAGCATGGAATATCATGAATGAGAGTTGTTTTTATTATTTTTTTATTTGAAATATAATTGACATCACCTCGCGTTAGTTTTAGGTGTACAGAGGTGTGAAAGATTTTTATGGGCTGTCTCAGAAGTTGTGCACGTCACTTCTCGTTACACTTCACTGGGTAGCCCTTCGGCCACATGGCCACTCCTAACTGCCAGGGAGGCTGGGAAATGTGATCTAGCTGTGTGCTAGAAGATGAGGAAACAGGTGATTGGCTAGTCTTCATACTTAGCTGTAGTTTGATATGTTAGAGTTCTGCCTTTTCTGTAAGTCTTTTCTATTCACTGACAGTTTATCAGAGATGACTAGATGTTGCAGATGTTAACTGCCTCCTGCTTAGCAACCTGAATTTTGATGTTTAGGACATTTTCATTATACTTCCATATAACTCTCTATCTAATGTTTTACCTCAGACCAGAACAGAGGCTGACACATTAGTTGCTTAGTGAAATTTTGTTTAATTAAATAAATGCATGATTTATCACCCCTTGCCTCACTGGTACCCCTTCTTTTATAGAAATGTCTTTGGTAGAAAAGAAATTTGGAATCAGCTAAAAGATGAGTCCCTTCTTTCTTCAGTAACTGCGATAATATCAACGGTCTGTACAGCTCCTGTAATTTATGTTTCCTTTGCCTAGAAAGACCATTCAACTTCTGAGAATTAAGAGCTTCTTGTACTGGGTATAGGGCAGAGAAATCTGAATCAAAGGTAACTTTTAGGAGATATCTTGAGTGCAGTGATTATTCAATTAACAAAACTTGGAGAGATTTTATAAGTCCGCCTGGTTTGGTTGTTTAGAGGAAGTTTAGATCCCTTTAAACCAGATTAGTGGTAGACGTGCTATCAGTTATAGGCTTGTTTATTAGTTTGTTTTTTCTCTCACCTAGTCATACCTTTCTTAGCTATTATTAACCAGGTTCAGTGTTAAAAACTGTGAACATAAACATGAATAAAACAGTTTCCGTTCTCATACTCCCAGTTTCATGATGTGGTTGGGCTGGCAGATATGTAAATAATAATAAAAATTTATACTATTTTCTGGTAAGTGATAGATTTACAGTCTGTGCAGGAACAAAGAGAAAGGAAATTATTCTTGATCGATCAGGAAAGGCCTGACTAAGGCCTGTGCCTCACAGGTGGGAGGGCTAGTCCACATAAGCCCATCAGCTGAGAATCAGGACAGCTTCATTTACACGCTGCTCCTGTGTTGCTTCTACTTCACTGGGTCGGAGGCCATCTTGAAACAGATGGATGTATCCCTGTTTCCCTACGTCCAGGTTCAAGAGGGGTATTATCTGCCTTACCAGGAGAGAAAGGTCTTAACTAGGCAAGGCTGAGCAAAGCTCAACATTCCTCTGAGCCTCTGACAGAGGCGTTTCTAACCACTGAGTCTGTTCTTGGACTGCACTTCTGTATTAACAGAGACTGAACTGCATTTGGAATAAACTAGATCATGCCTCTATTGCTATGGCTTCTCTCTCTATTTCTTTGGAAAAGATTAGTTAAATTTAGGCTAAGCGTGTCATTTGGATAATTCAGCAACTCAGTCAGCAGGCCTCTCTTCTTCAGAAACAGAAAGATCAAAGTTTCCCCTGCCTTTAAAAATTCTGCCATATCCATCGTGTCCTGCTGCAATAATATTCCTTTCATATGTGTCATAAATTGACCTGTGGCACGTCCTATTCTCTCTTGAGAATTACTCTCTGTATTCACATTGAATACAATAACATGAAATAATTGTACTGATTGTTTCCTTAGTTTTTTTAACTAAAAATTAAATGTCATTCATAATTTGGTTTAATATAAGGACGTACACAAAATGAAAGAAAAATGACCCATGCCCACTATGCTGAAACCTCTATTAATATTAAAAATAAAATTAATATATGTAGATAATAGAAAATTCAAACAGAACTTATAGGTATAAAATGCAAGTCTAGCTTTTCCTACCGCTCGACTGCCCTGTCTCCTCTCCCAGATGACCACTCCTTAAAATAACCAATCAGTAGTTTCATATTATTTCTTTTAGAAACATTTATATATATATATATATTTATATATATATATATATATATATGCGTATGCCAGCATTTGTGTGTATTCATCTTTTACTCCATCACTCAATAATTTTATTCATTTATTTCTTCATCAAAAAAATCGTTGAGGGCCCATTCAGTGTCAAGCAGAATTTAGGGAAATAACAGCAGTGAACCAAACAGAAAAGGTCTCGCCTTTCATGATGCTTAGAATCTAGGTGGGAAAGAGAAATCACAAAATATAAAATAAGTAAACAAGATGACTTCAGTTAGTTCAAAATGCCATAAAGGGGATAAATAGATGTGCTGATGCTATTAGCTAAGATGGTTAGTGAAGGCTTCTGGCTGTACAGTTTATTAAATTCAACTGAAAAAAAGAAAACCATGGAGTGACTTAATTAATGCCTGACCTATGATATTTTTATTTCTAAAGGTGAAGCCCCACCTGCCACCCAGCTGCCCACACCTGCAGTGCAGCACCCAAGCCCCATCACACTTTTCCAGCCCAGCGTCTCCGCCACTGCCCAGGTGGCCCTCCAGGCTCCAAGTCTGCCCCTCCGCCCAGCACTCCCACCACAGCGCTTTGCTGGGCCCTCCCAAACGGACACTCACCAGCTGCCTTCCGGAGAAAACCGCTCTGTGAAGAGACCCACACCTGTCTCTCTGCAGAGCACCAGGATTCCAACTAGTGCAAGTACTGCGCACGTCAGATTCACAACCTCGACCATCCCGCCTCCCAAGGAGTATCCCAGTGTTTCCACTTGCCCCAGAAGTACTCCAATCCCCCAGGCTCCGCCTATCCCACACCCCCACATCTACCAGCCTCCTCCCCTTGGCCATCCCGCCACGCTGTTTGGGACACCACCGCGCTTCTCTTTTCATCACCCTTACTTCCTACCTGGACCTCACTACTTCCCATCAAGGTAAATGAACTTTTTTTTTTTTCTTGCACCTTCAAAATACATACGGCCAATGAATTTTTACCTCTGAAGGCATCTCTTTTGTACTGAAAAAGGGACTTTCTCAATTGTGCTTCGAATATAATTTAAATTAGAGGCTGAATCGGGGCCAAGCAGTTAACATAAAATACATGAGGGGTGCAGATGAGGACTGGGGGAGCCCAAGAGAGTACTTGCTCCATCTAATGGGGCAGCCTGCTATTCAGCTCCAGCTGACTGTTGCCACATGAGATATGGGCTCCAATGTCGTCAGATCTGATTCATGAGAAAAATGAGTTAAAATGGACCTTAAGATCGTTTAGCCAACCCCCCTTATTGTATAAAGCTCTGTTTCTCACCTGTGATCTTGTTAAAATGCAGATTTCTGCATCGGTAGGTCTGGGGTATAGTAGTATCCTATACCAGGGTATAGTAGACCTGATCTTCCGGGTTTCTCATAAACTCCCAAGTGATGGCAATTCTGCTGGTTTGTGGACAACATTCGAATAGCAAGGGTCTAGAGAAGAGCACTTGATCTGAGAGGTTAGGTGACTTGTCCAAAGTTACACTCCCTCCCTCTCAGTGCCCCTTTTAACCAAAAAATTTCCCACGCCAGTCAAGGGATTGATTACCATCGGGAAATATCTAGGGAAAACAAATCTGTCACTTTTGATTTTGGAGTGATAGCATCCTAATAGAGTGGTATCAGCCTCTACTTTTCAATTGCTGTTAAGTGTGTAGACAGAGTTTCTGCTGACATGGAGTGTTATGTGTCTGACACCAGTATTCTATTGTTATTTAGAAATTAAAACTACTCCCCACTTCGGTATATCAATGCTTTAACAAAATAACTTTTGAGATATATATTATGTTGCTTCAATTCATAATGGGATTGCTTGCTTTCAAGTCCTTAGCCCAGGACTGAAAAAAAGTGGAAGTAGGGGATCAGATCAGGAGAAAGGGAGATTTTGCTACCTGTGGTTCTTTTTTTTTTTTTTCCCCCTGTCGGTTCTTTTTATCTTTAGCAGTTTTCAGAAGTCTTTTAGTTCCAGGAATCAAACCTCAAGAGACTTCTAAGGCCAGGGTTTGATAATCTCTTCTCATTGCTGTCTGCCAGGAGCAGAGATTTGATAGGAATTTTAGAGAATTTTACAGTTTTATAGATATAAGAGGAGTGCTAAGGACATAGCTGGAATTTAACACATGAGTAGGTTTGCGATCAGTCTTAGTTAGAACATCGAGGTCCACAAACGAAAGTTGCAGAAATTTTGTCTGTGTTACGTAATTCATTTTGTAATACAGCCAAGGCTTGGACAGCACTTACTCGTAGGAAAGGAGAAAAAGAAGCACCTAGAAGAGGCTGTGCCCACAATCTCATTCTAATCCCTATCATTTTTTTTTCTTTTTAGCATTTTGAGAGCTAGGCATTTTACCCAAGTCACAGGATTGTTGTGACAATTGTAATTCCCACAACAATCCTGTGGACTTGGGTATAATACTCCCTCACTTTTTCAGATAAAGAAATTGAGCAGATGTTAAATATCTTTGTTAAGGTCACACAACTAGTAAATGGCAGAGCCAGTAGTCAAACTTACTTTGTCTATCTGCTTTTGAATTCCATGTTTGTTATTTTCACTTATTAGTAAGGCTTCTCAATATAATGGTTCTTCTTGATTGGGAGCTGTTAGTTGCTAGCAGAGAATTACATGGAAAATGTGTGCTTTTGAATAGAAAATTCATATAGCCAAGTGAACGTTTGGGCAGGAAATGTTTCCTTATATAGTAAACAGATAAAATTATAGGAAGTTTATCTCCCTTACTCACGACAAGGCTTACAGGAGTTGTCTGTTAATGTACAAATCATCTGATAATGCAAAGAACATTTTAAAAGGAAGCTCTGGAAAGTAAGCCCTTAGAAGACAGAAACTATATCTTTAATACCACATTGCTAATTAATAATGATGCTATTGGAGGAACCACATGAAGTGAATTAGTACTATTGTACTGAATTTTATTTCATTTAAGAATGTCAAAGCAGTATGTCAACTATAAACATTAAGCTGCTTGTATTCCAAAACAGAAGACCAGCCTTCAAAATTATCATATGGTTTGATTACTTTTCTAACTTCTCCCTGTATGCATACACATATGATGATAAATTCCCCCAAAGAAATGAATAATCTTATTTATGCTTGTTTAGATAGAATATTTCAGTAAAATCCAGCCTGGCTATATGACAAATTTAATTGATTGCCTCTGAATTTTTCTATTGTCTCTTTTCCCAACTGATAACAGAATCTTCTATAAAGAATAGTCTCCCCTAACCTAACCTTTATGTGTGGAATTATTTGACCATTTCAATACTATAATTGAAATGACATTTGATATACATATCAAATATGTATCAAATGTACATATTTTCCAAGCAGTCTATTTTGCCCTATGTATCTAGAGTGAAAATCAGAAAGCTTATGCAGTTTAATCAAGGAGTCATTTTATAAAATAGATGGACGTTCAGAAGTGCTGATCCCTAGCTCGGAGAGCTAACATCTTCTTCCTTCCTTTAAATCTTAACCATCTTCATACTGTGATTATTGAAACACTTTCTTTTTGTATTACATTAATTTTTTAGGTTAGTATTTTTTTTCTCCCCCTACCCTTTCTCCCATTTTTTCCTCTTCCTTGCAGTATTTATACTTTTACATGCAAAGGCGATATCTAATATCTTCATTCTGTTGGCCATTGAGTAAATAAATGTGTTTAAAAGTCCATTGCAATTATGAATATAGAAAGGATATGAAAGACAAATGGGGATTTATTAACTTGAAATATATAGAAAATATAATCATGTATATGTATATACATGGGAAGGTAAGTCCAAAGAATTTCCAGATTTGTGAGAATATACAGCATCTTAACTGTGAAATTTCAGGCAACAGATCAAAGGTTAAAAGGAATTAGCCTTAACCTTTGTTTACCTTATAGACCTATTTAACAATTTGACTAAAGTTGTGGACCACTTCACATGATAATACACGTGTACAGACACGTACAATCTTTTGCCTAACCCTTATGGAGGAGGGAACGTAAAGTCCTCATATACGATAGACTTAGCGAACATGAAATATCTTCTGCTGTAACTATCTAGAAATATGGAATTTAAATATGAACAATTTAATACCCAGCTGAACTCACCATTTCCTTTGCTGTGTGGAAGCTTTTTAGTTTGAAGTAGTCCCACATGTTCATTTTTGTTTTTGTTGTTAAATTCAAAATATCATTGCCAAGACCAATATCAAGGAGCTTACTGCCTATGTTTTCTTCTTGGAATTTCATGGTTTCAGGTCTTATGTTCAAGTCCTCAATCCAATTTTTGTTGATTTTTGTGTTATGGTGTAATGTAGGGATACAGTTTTATTCTTTTTCATCTATCTAATTTTCCCAGCAGTTTATTGAAGCTATGATTTTCCCCCCATTGTATATTCATAGTTCCATTGTCATAAATTAATTGATAATATACATATGGGCTTATTTCTGGGCTCTCTATTCTATTCCACTGATCTATGAGTCTGTTTTTATCCCCAAACCATACGTTTTTATTAAGGTAGTTTTGTAATATAGTTTGAAATTAGGGAGTGTAATGCCTCTAGATTTGTTCTTTTTCCCTTAAGATTGTTTTGGCTATTTTGGGTCTTTTGTGGTTCCATACAAATTTTAAGATTGTTTGTTCTATCTCTCTGAAATATGCTATGGGAATTTTGATAAAGATTGCACTGAATCTGTAGATTGCTTTGGATAGTTTGGAAATTTTAACAATATTATTACTTCCAATCTATGAACATAGAATGTCTTTTTTTTATGTGCTCTTCATTTTTTCAGTGTCTTATAGTTTTCAGTATATAGTTCTTTCACTTCCTTGGTTAAATTTATTCCTAAGTATTTTATTCTTTCTGATGCAATTGTAAATGGGATTTTCTTAATTTCTTTTTCTGATAGTTTGTTGTAGTGTGCAGGAACACAAGTGATTTTTGTATTCTTACCAAAACAATTTTTTTATCCTGTACCTTTATTGAATTCATTGATTAATTCTAACAGTTTTTTGGTGGAGTCTTTAGGATTTTCTATATATAGTATTTCAACTACAAGTCAGGACAGTTTTACTGCTTCCTTTCCAATTTGGATGTCTTTTACTTCTTTTTCTTGTCTAATTACTCTGGCTAGGACTTCTAATTCTATTTTGAATAAAAGTGGCAAGAGTGAGCATCCTTGTCTTGTTCTTGACCTTAGACAAAACATTTTCAGCATTTCAATGTTGAGTATGATATCATCTGTGAATACTTAACCTTCAATAATGGATAGAAGTTCATCCATCCAAAAATGGATGAAGATCAATAAGGAAATAGAAGATTGCACAATACTGTAAACAAACTATATATATATATATATATATATATATATATATATATATATATATAATATGCACATATATGTGTATATATATTGGAGTATTTTTTATATTATATATAAACTATGTATATATACACTTATGTGTATATATATCTATATACACATATGTGTGTGTATATATATATATATATATCTATACACACACATAGTTTATATATAATATAAAAAATACTCCAACAACACAATATAGATTCTTCTCAAGTGCACATGGTATATCCTGTAGGATAGACCATATGTTGGATTACAAAATAAGTCTCAAAAAACTTTAAAAGATTGAAATCATACAAAGTTTCTTCTCCAACCATGATGGAATGAAGCTAGTATTAACAGAAAGACAACTGGAAATTCATAAATACATGAAAATACACTCAAACAACCAAAGGGTCAAAAAAGACATCACAAGGAAAATTAGAAAAAACTTTCAGATGAATAAAAATGAAAACACAATACACCAAAACTTAAGGGTTTTTATAGCGAAAACAGTGCTGATAGAGAAGTTTATAGCTCTAATGGCCTACATTTAAAAAAGAAACATGTCAAGTCAACAACCTAACTTTACACCTTAAGTAACTGAAAAAAGAACAGCCAAGAAAACCCAAAACTAGCAGAAGGAAGGAAATAATAATAACTATAGTAAAGATAAATGAAATAAAGAATAGAAAAACAGTGGAGAACTTAATGAAATAGAGAAAAGTCAACAAAAGTTGGCTTTTTGTAAAGATCAACAAAATTGACAAACTTTTAGCTAGACTGACTCAGAAAAAAAGAAAGAAGACATAAATTACTAAAAGCAGATATGAAATTGGGTACATTACTTCTGAGCTTACAGAAATAAAAATGATTATAGGAGAATACAATGAATTTGTACCAACAAGTTAAGTAACCTAGATGAAATGAACAAATACATGAATTACCAAAACTGACTCAAAAAGAAACAGAAAATCTGAACAGACCTGTATCAAGAGATTGAATCAGTAATCAAAAACCTCCCAACGAAGGAAAGCCCTGGACTAGATAGCTTCCCTGGTGAATTCAACAAACATTTAAAGAGGAATTAACATCAGTGCTCTCATACTTTTATAAAAAATGTAAGAGGGAACACTTCTAAGGCCAACATTATTCTGTTATCAAAGCCAGACAAAGATATCACAAGAAAGAAAATGACAAACCAATATATCTTATGAATATAGATGTAATACGTACTCAAAAAAATACTAGCACCTTGAATCTAACAGCATAGTAAAAGGATTATTGTATACCAAGACCGAGCATATATGTGTGTTTCATCATCTGAAAATCAATGTAATACACCTCATTAATAGAATGAAGGAACAAAACTACCTGATCATTTCAATTGATGCAGAAAAAAAATTTGCTAAAATCGAACACCTTTTCATGAAACCGTTTCCTGACTTCAAAACTTACTCAGAGAACTGGGAATAGAAGAAAATTTCCTCAACATGATAAAGGACATTTATCAAAAGCCCACACTTAATATCATACTCAATGATGAAGAACCAAAGCTTTTTCCCTAAGATCGGGAACAAGACAAAGATGCCCACTTTTACTACTGCTATTCAACCTTGTACTAGAAGTTCTAGCCAGCACAATTAGTTAAGAAAAAAAAAGATACCCAAAATGGAAAAAAATAAATAAAATTATCTCTATTCACACATGACCATATATATATATATATATATATATATATGTAATCCATATATATAATATATATAAATATATATGTAATATATATATTTATATATAATATAAATAATAACTAATATATAAATAATAATAAATAAATAGTATATATATAAATAATATATATATTATCTCTATTCACACATGACCATATATATATATCATATATATATATATATATGAGATATATATATATCATCCTAAAGAATTTACAAAAACTAATTAGAGCTAATGAATAAAACCAACAAAGTTGCAGGCTATAAGATCAATATACAAAAATCACTTGTATTTCTATACACTAGCAATGAACAACAAGCAAAATCCAAAAATGATATTGAGAAAACAATTTCATTTACAGTAGCATCAAAAAGAACAAAACACTTAGGAATAAATCTAACCAAGAAAGTACAAAACTTGTAAACTGAAAACTATGAAACATTACTGAAAGAAATTAAAGAAGACCTAAATAAATGGAAAGGTGTCCATGTTCATGCATTGGACTACTTAATATTGTTATCAGATGGCAATACTTCCCAAAGTGATTTACAAAATCAATACAGTCCACCTCAAAATCCCAATGGCTCTTTGCAAAAATGGAAAAGTTGATCCTAAAACTCATATGGAATTGTAAGTGACCCAAAATACTTAAAACAGTCTTGGAAAAGGAGAACAAAATTGGAGGACTCACAGTTGCTGATTTCAAACTTAGTACAAAGCTCTAGTATCAAACAATGTAGTATCAAGAGAATGAGAACACAAGCCACAGACTGGGAGAAAATATTTGCAAAAGACATATCTGATCAAGGACTGTTATCCAAAATATACAAGGAACTCTTAAAATTGAACAATAAGAAAATAAACAACCTGATTAAAAATGGACAAAAGACCGGAATGGACACCTCACCGAAGAAAATACACAGATGACAAGCTATGAAAAGATGGTTCACATCATATATCACTAGGTAATTGCAAATTTAAACAACAATGAGATACTACTACACACATATCAGAATTGCCAAAATCCAAAACACTGACAACACCAATTGCTGGTGAGGATGTGGAGCAAAGGAAAATAACTCATTGCTGGGGAGAATGCACAATGGTACAGCCACTTTGGAAGACAGTTTGGCAGTTTCTTCCAAAACTAAAAATACCGTTAACCATATGATCTGGCAATCACACTTCTTAGTATTTATCCAAATGAATTGAAAACTTATATTCATACCAAAACCTGCATATGGATGTTTGTAGTAGTTTTACTCATACGGTGAGTAGATAAATTAACTGTGGGTACATCCAAACAATGGAATATTATTCAGTGCTAAAAAGAAATGAGCTATCAAACCGCAAAAGCACGTGGAGGAAACTTACATGCATTTTTCTGAGTCAGAGAAGCCATGAATAATTTATTTTTTCCTTATTTACCACTTTGTTATAGAAATTTTCATATGCAAAGCAAATGGAATAGTATAATGTATCTCCATATACCCATAACATCAGTATGTATTTACTAGTTAAGGACTTGAAAAAAATGACCTCCTACCATTTTCATACCTAAAAAATTAATAATTCCTTATTGAATTTCTCTCTTGTTTCAGAACTCCCTTTTCACAATTGGTTTGTATAAAATAAGATCCAAGCAAGGAATACACATTGGATGTGATTATGTCTCTTACGCCTCTTTTATGCTACAATAGTACTTATCCTCTTTTTTTATTCCCATGTATTTATTGAGGAAACAAGAAATTTTCCACATTTTGGATTTGGCTTATTACATCTTTGGGTATTGTTTAACATGTTTCCCTATCACTCATTTTTCCTGTAAAATGATAGTTAGATCTTGCAACTTGATTAGATTCAGGTTCTTTTTTTTTTTTTGCACTGAGCCCTCACAGGTGGTTCTGTGTACTTCATATCGTATCACATCAAGAGGTATATAGAGTCTTTTTCTATTAGTGATGTTAAAAAGGATCTGTAGGTTCAGGTATTATCAGTCTGATTATGAGTTTTTTCACCGAAAGCAATGCTTCTCAATTCTTATGTGTAAGTAGCATCACTTAAAGAGCTTAGACCAAATAAATCAGAATCTTTGGGGATTAGAACCTGGGCAGCAAGTATTCTTTAAAAGTTTCCCCAGGTAATTCTGATGGTCACCAAAGATTCCGAAATACCAGCAGAATTATTTTAGTAGCTATGGTGATTGTTACCTAGACCCATGGATTGCAAAATGATGATTTTCTGACTTGATATTCCTTCATTCATTAGCTGGAATTCTTCTATGAAGAAAAACTTTTCCCTTATCAACTATTTGATTACTCTGAGATACTGGAAGGGCAGCATCATCCTTGATTTCTTCCCCATATCAATGAATCTTGTTTTGTTTGGGGGATCTTTTGATGCTCACATTTTCCCCTTTTTTATTTCCCCAGTTAGCTACAAGTTGGCTCCCATGTCCTTAATCTTTGATTTGTTAGTTTTTTTGCTCTCTGACACATATGTCATCTTGTACGTTATACATACCAGACCTGGAATCAGCCATTTTACCCAGAAGTCCAAGTTTCTTTTCCTGAAGGTGGTCTGAAGAAGTCACAATTTGGGTAATAGGGATGCTTACTGCTACCGAATTAACAAGATATCTAGGCTTTTTCGGTGGACAATATCAGAAAATGTGTATTTTTTGTGAGAAAAATAATTTATGAGCTTATATTGATATGTCCAAAATAAATGTAATATTGTAGAATTTCAAATGAAGTTCTTTGACTTTATGTGCTAGTATCATTTCCCCCTAAAAATCTTGGTTCCTAAGGATGATAACATCATTACTTATTTGCTTTATCCTACCAAACATGTTTTTTTACTGATATACATACACATATATACACGAAGAGAGTATAGTTTCAAAACAATGGTATCAATAGTTTCAAAACAGCAGTGTCACAAACAATAAAATTACTGAATGCAGTTTAAGATTTATTTATGATTCGTTTTCTTTGTAGGTTATATCTTATCAGGAAGGTAAAAGAAAAAGATCAGATTTAAATGATCTTGAAATAATTTTTCTCTGTGTATTTAAGGCACCTACAACTTGATATAAACTTGGGTTTATTTGCTTTCAATTTTTAGGGATTACTTTTTTAAAAAATTAAATTTGTTTAAAATTATGTAAAATATTTATATGATTTCAAAGTCAAAACCATAATATAAGGTACATTCTGAGAAGTTCAGCTTCTCTTCCTGTCTCCTCCCCTCTTCTTTCTCTCCTTCTACAGGTAACCATTTTAATTAGATTTTGTTTGATCTTTGCATTGTTTTTGAAAATAAAGGCAAATATACATGTATATGTATATTCACAATACATTATTAAATGTAACTTTTTGTAAGACTAATCATACATTGAAGATGTTTCTAGTTTCCAAAGTTCTCATGTACATCCTCTCCCAAGTTTCTTACGGCAGACCTTTTAAGTTGGCAGAACAGGCAATATTATCCCTATTTTATATAAGGAGGCCCTAAGGTTCAGATAAATTAAGATTTACTTAAGATTACCAGGTTTTTAAGTGGCACAGCTAGAACTAGTGCCCAGGTGTGTGGCATGGTAGTTAGGAGAACAAGTTCTAGAATCAGATTGCTTGATTCTATCTTACTGCTTACTAATTATATGACTTTGAGCAAATTACTTAATCTCTTTAAGGCTCCATTCCCTTTCTGTAAAGTAGAGGTATTATTGTATCTGTGTGTATCTCGTAGAATTGTTCTAAGGAATATTTAATATAACATAAACTCCTTAGCCAATGTCTAGAAAACATAGTAAATGCTTATTACATGTTGGCTAATATTATTATTCTGATAATTCTATTTGATGCTTTCCCCACTATCCCACGATGCTTCTATAGTTTTTTCTTTGCATCCATATAAACTTCTAGGATTACCCTTGTCTTAATTGATCTCTTTGTTCTCTGGATATAACATAAACTTGTTTTGAGCACACCAATATAGCCATGTGATGTTTTCATTTTAGAGTTTAACACGTGCCTAGTATATACCCAGATTTTAGAACTTTTTACAAAAAAATTCTCCACCAAGCCTCGCATAGTATCTTGCCTACATTGAGTCCTGAAAAAAATACTGGTTGAATTGTTTCTAGCTGATGTGAAAGGTTTGTGGAGGAGGTAGATTTGAGCACTCGCCTGAAGTGTCTGTGGAATTCAATGGATGGAGAGACCTGAAAGTGGAAGAGTTACAGGAGCAAAGTCAGAGTAGCTGGAAGTACAATGTATTAATGACAGATATAGTCAATTTAA
Source organism: Rhinolophus ferrumequinum (assembly GCF_004115265.2). NCBI lineage: Eukaryota > Metazoa > Chordata > Mammalia > Chiroptera > Rhinolophidae > Rhinolophus > Rhinolophus ferrumequinum. The sequence continues at coordinate 27,723,649 of NC_046307.1, read as the reverse complement.
AATGCCCAAATGGGGATGTGGCAGTAGGAATGGAGCCTGAAACATTTTAGAAACTTTGCCTCATCTCTGTGATATTTATCATGGGCAAGGTCCTTAGCACTTGGAGATTTGGGGGTGGGACACCAAATCACTGAAGAAAACCATGTTTTCAAAGAGTTTGAGATGATGGTCTAGTACGTCAATAATTTAAGTTTTTAAAGACAAGGAAACAAAGTTGACTTTTTCTTTTAAATGTGGGAGCATGAAATGAAACACCCATCTTATCATGGGTTTTGCTAATGCGCATGATCGTTATGTTTGTGTCGTCTGTCACTAGATGGAGTCCATGAGCCCGGGGAACTCTTGATTGGACCTTTCTATATACCTCTTCCTTTGATTCCTGTTCTGTGCCTTTGAAAGAGAGAATAAGTACTTTAAAATAAAAAATTTAAAAATCGACAAATGAATTTGAATGGCAGAATTTTCAGATTTGCCCTGTTTAAAAACATCAGTATTTTTGCCTTTAAAAAAGTCATCAAAATAATCTTTTACTTCTTCATATTCCTGCCCTCCAAAAATTTTTTTGGAAAATATCTTTAAAACCACATTTTAATATCAGTACTAAATCTTTCTGCTATTAACAGTGTTTTTAATTTACTTTATTATTGAATGTCAATTAAAAAGTTATTAATCTCTGTTCCAGGGCTTCCCCAAAGGCTCTTGATTTCAACCCAATTATACATCTTCCCCTCATAAGCTTTGTTTCAAATATTAGTAAGAACAATTGCTGCACTGCTTGCTAAGTGTCAGTTTTTAGCACAGCACGACACATGCCTGCATTTTTAAAACCTTACCTGGTGTAAGACGTCATGAGAGAGAGGCCCAGATTAGCATTTTTCTTTGTTAAGGTTGTCAAAAAGAAGCCTGAGGCTGATAACAGATTATAGTGCTAGTGAGTATTCCAGTCACAAGCTTTCTTTGCCATTTATTTTATGCTAGGGCTAAGCAGTAGTAAAAGGGCAAATGAATACATGAAGTGGTAGCAGAAAGTTGTCTTGGGAACTTTCCAGGCCCCAAAGAGGATGCACTTAAACTTGATCAAATTAGTCTTTATGCAAGGCAACATGTAGGCAAGGTGTGATCTAATTCCTTTTTTGTCTTTCTGCTGCAGCACGTGCCCTTATAGTCGGCCTCCTTTTGGCTATGGAAATTTTCCAAGTTCAATGCCAGAATGCCTTGGTTATTATGAAGACAGGTACCAAAAACATGAGGCTATGTTTTCAGCTTTAAATAGAGACTATTCTTTTAGAGACTACCCAGATGAACGCACGCACAGTGAAGATTCTCGGAGTTGTGAGAGCATGGATGGGACCCCTTACTATAGCAGTCATGGCCACGGTGGGGAAGAATACCTGACTCCCACGCCTCAGCTGGACATCGGAACCTTGGAGAATGACTTCTCAGCCCCGACATCAACTCCCTCTAACATTCAGCAAGTCAATGTCACCGATAGTGATGAGGAGGAAGAAGAAAAAGTGCTCAGGAATTTATAATTTTAAAACAAATATGCACAAAAAATAAACATTTCTTAAAATATATTCTGGGTCAGTTGGTGTGAGAAAAAAAGCCTAGAATGTTTTGCTGAGAGTTTTCGAGCCATGATTCGAGGAGTCAAACCAAACTCAATTTATGCCTTCATAAAGTTTTTATTAGTGAAACTGGAGTCCCGATGTTTCATCGTAGGAATATTTAAGATATGAAGTAGTTTATTTTAAGGTGGAAATTTGCATCAGTATATATTATCATTACTTTATCTTGGAATGTGCAAAATACCCAAACCTCACAATTATGTGAGGGAAAAGGGAGCATATATCTGGCATGACAAGTGTGATTGTATTTTACCTCGGGATACATTTATTTACTTTTCTTACATGATTTTTTTGTTTGGTGTTTATGTAATCCTTATGGATGTTGTCAATTTTTATGTACCATTTTGAAAATACTATGATAACTTTTAGTAGTGCATTGGGACTCAGTTACTAAATTTAATTTACTCTGATAACCAGTTATAAATTGAGAATGTGTCTTAACAGCACCTGGGTAATTCCTTCTGCTAAATTAGTCGTTTCTGTTTGGAAACATTTTCATCATCTTTTGTGGATATCTTTTTCCATTTGGTATACATTGTTCTACTTTTGTTATAATTAAATAAACAGAAAAAATTGTTCCTCTGTATGTTTTCTGTTTGAGAGATAAAAATAAGCAAAATGAGTATGGTTCGAATGAGGATGATTTCCATACCACATACAGATATTTATTTTTACTTGATAGTCTCCAGAATTGCACCGATCCTATTAGCTTACACAAGACTTAAAACTATTAACAAAAAGGTTGTGCACATATTCCAATGCCATTTCCAAACTCTTTACACATGTGTACATGTGACTTAAGCACTCCTCAAAATGGAAGAGCTCTTCCAGATTTGGTTCAAGCAGCTGTCTTTAAAGCCCTGGAATTTCTATAAGAGCACGTGGAATTTTTTTAATTCACAATAAGCAAAAAAATCCTACTTGCAATGTGACCTCTTGGTAGGTGCCCACTTATGGATGGAAAGAGCCTTTTGAGAATGAGATCAGGACTACCAGAGATGGGATCGTGGTAAGAGCTCTACAAGGCACAGAGTGAACTGATGACCGGAAATAGCCACAAACCAATACACTTTTCCCTCAGTGATCTATATAATTTATGCAAATTGAGATCTTGTTACTTAAAACTGCTTGGAAATTGTGTATGGAAACCTGTTCTAAGCTTCCAACTTCTTCCCTTACTAAATCTGTATTTTTTTCTGTAAGCAAAGATTGTTAATGTAATACATGTTATCAACCCTATACTTGATTCTATGTAAAATTTCCTCTTCCCAATAAAAATTTTATTTTCATATTTTATATTCTTATTACTGCGTGCAATGTCATTTCAATGTATTTAAAGAGCAAACTTGAATTTCTTGGTAGAGCGCAAATGTAAACTTCACATTGGAACTAAAGCAACATTTGATTGTCTTTGCATTTGATGTCTACACCATGAAGGAAAAATGTATTTGACAGTTAGACCTATTTCACCCCATCTTATTTTAGTGACTAAACTGAGTTTTGGTCACAGACCTTATTCTTAAGACAATTTGGGTAGGGGCACCCTGGTGTAAGACAGTGGCATGACAGAGCACGGTTCAGTGTTTCCTAACAACCTGTCTGCAGGCTAGCCCTGCACCACCAAATCCCTTCCCCAGTCTTCATTTTAATGGCTGTTAAAGCTGGGCAACTTTTTATCTTCTTCCTCCTCTTCCTCAGTGCTGGGATCAGAAATCACAAGTTTAGACTGCTTACAGATCCACAGCATAATTTGCACTGGGAAATATGGGTAGCTCTTCTGTAGAAAAGTACCCTATTGCAGATAAGCATGTCTAAATACGAATGCCCATATCTGCGCATTTGTAGTCCCTCAAAACCACTGTTGGCTCCGATGAGAAATCTACAGACCAAACAAATCCCTGATCCATTGGCACTAATTCCTCTGCCTTTCTAAGTCACCAAAGTGAAATTCTCCGAGCTTGAAGCCACAACAACTTTCTAATAGGTCTCGTTGCCTTGTTTGTTCTTATAATTTGGAAGATAGTGACATTTGTAATAAGAATAGCCTCTTTTACAAGTGTGTTCAATATGTTTAGAATGTCAAACTGTTCTGTGCTCTGGCTGTTTGCAAATAAAAACTGTTTTTACTGCAAATAGGCTGAAAATAGATTTAGTCCCAACTTTCAAGTAGCTAATTTACCAAATTTAGAAAAGGAAAGAACAGTATTTCTCTAAGTGTATTAGTTGGGACCCAGGCTGTTTAGGTATTCTGACAATAGTTGGTCAAACAAGTTTGGGAAACACATGCTATGCCCCCACTTTGGAAAGTGTCAATTATCATTGTTAAGTTCTCAAAAGTCTTGCCATGAAGAAATATGTTGAACTGTGTTTTATCATGGTGCTTCCCAAACTTATTTGGCTTGAGATCCCCTTTTTTGTTTTAACATAATGTCTACCAAGATCTCACAGAATCCACTTTGGAAAACACTAATACAATTAGAGCTGTTGGCTTTGATTTTCAACTCCTAACTTTGCGCATGGTTTTCTGTATTGATCTCCTTAAATCTTCTACTGAGAGAAGCCAATGGCCAAATAAAATGTTTTCTGCACTAAGTATCTGAAGGTCTTAAAAGATTAAAGAACTGAAATTAATAGTTGTAAATTGCTGTTGTTTACTAAATTGGTTTTTTAATGCAGTTGATATTGCACCCAAGAATTCAAGTGGGTAAATGTGCTAAATTCCCACACAAGCATATTTTTCACAGTGTAACCCAGCTGTTACGATTATTCCTGAGCCAAAAGTATAAGCTACTTTTGAAAGTTGTAGTTTGGAGCAGATTTTGAAAAGAAATTCTGAGAATTCTATGAGCTATTTGCAACATTTTGAAATAGCATAATTTTAATGTGGGCAGGGTAATTTTGAAAATTTTCTGTTCTGTATTTTAGACCAGACTCTGCTGAGGCACATTTCTTTTTTAGCTTTCTGAATCATCTTTTCAGGATTTTAGAAAAATTCCAAAGGCTTAACAATAAAACTAAAACTAAAATTAAGTGAAGTTACTTTCTATGTAACTGTACTTGGTGACAAATTCTGTATCTTCTAGACATATTTACTGTCTATTTCTATGTTCTGCATTCTAATTGCCTGACCCAACCTTACATGTCTCCTTCCTGATGTGAAAATGCACAAAAGTCCCTCATCTTTTCACTAAATGATTAATGCTTAGGAAAGGATGGAAGATGGGGAGGGCTGTTTGCTACACGTGTATTTCTCTGGCTCCTTCTCTGACACCGCTTTGGGGAAATGTTTTATTTCTAAAACTAATGACTAGCATCTTACATGTATTCTTTTTCAAAGGAAGATCTTTAAAAAGATAAGTGTTTGCTTGCATTCCCTGAGACACGTCTGGGGAGGCTGACAACCCTTCCTGGAGAATGTCTTTTCTTTTAAGCTGTACATAATTACGTAGCTCATAGGCAATGAACAGGTGAAGTTTGACCAACCGTCCCAGTTTGCCTAGTACCAAGGGCCAGAGGGTCCAGGGACACAGGACTTTTCAGAGCTATAACCGGGAAACTCCTGGGCAAACTGAGACAAGCTGGTCACTTTATTCAACGAGTAAAATTGAGTATAGAATCATCCAGCAGGCTGGCTTGCACAGATTGTGCTATCCAGATGTAGAGATTTAAATTGTCGTGCTTCATTCAGAAAGGCAGATCATAGCTGAATTTGTGTCTGGCCTATTGGAAAGGCATGGGGTAAGTTACAGGACATATGCGGACTGTAAGAGAACTGGAGACAGGTTAACCAGGGGTGCTTTTATCAGACAGCTCCAAGTTTACTTGGAAGACTAAAAGGAAAATGATCAAAGCTGTACATTTTAGTGATACTGTACTTTATAAACCAGGGAGAGAAAGCATTTTTGTTAACATGGAGTCTTGGTTTTAAATTTCTTACTGTTTCCCCAACAATGATAGCAGCATATTGGCTTAGAGTCTTTAGCACAACATAAAGCTGGGATATTTTGGCACAGATAATGTCCCAACTCCATACTTTATTAGATGTCTCTGAGACACCAGAGACATTTTTCATATGCCAGTGTTTTTCAAATGTGGTCAGTGTACAACTTCCAACAAAAGGACCTACAGGATGGTTGTTAAAAATGCAACCATTCCTCAGACCTACAGAATCAGAATCTCTCTGGCTAAAGCCTGGGAATCTGCATTTTAAATAAGCTTTTCAGGTAATTCTTAAGCACTCTTACCTTTGACACCATGCAGTTTCCAAGACATTTATTTCAAATTTGTTATGAAAATATGTAACTGCACTAAAGGGAATTTTCAGAGAAGAAAAAAACCTTTAATCCATCGAATAATTGTTTTATTTTCTGATGTTATTTCTAATGTTTGTCCATATACACAATTTTTGCACAATTATAATCACAAAATATATACAAATTTGCAAATATACAAATTTGCATTTCCCCATATTTTATCAGGAGCTGTTTTTCTTACCCTAGCCTCACACATATGATCACTTTTCATGTTTGTATAATATTGCTTCAAGCATATGTGCCATAATTAATCACATGAAAGGAGCAGGACTTTAGTTTTTTCCAAATTGGTTTTAGTAATTTTTTCTAGTAAATTTCAATGATGAAATTTTGGAGTGAGCTGTCTTACAGATCAGAAGGAAGGAGGCATCTCTAAGCAACCATTATTCCAGTGACATGATGGGTTTTGATGTCCTTTTAGATCTGAGCACCGATTGGCTAGGGCATGCAGGCTCATTCTGGGTGTGACTTTGGGTCACAATATGAAGGATGATGAATAGAGCATGTGGAAAGAAGCGTGGTACAGGGTGTGTCTTCCTGCGGAAGGGACACACCAATCCCCCTTTTCGATTGGGCTTTGCTTTGTGACTTCCCTTGCTTATTGCTACTCATTCTTCATATCTCATCTTAGAGCTCTGCCAGTCGTCTCCCAAAGGCTGCTCCCCTTTTCTTTTTTTAGTAATCAAATCCTATATTTTTAGCTATGCTTCATCTCTTGAAGCTAGGTGTTGCCAAATCCCTCAGTGCTGGACAATAAGGTGTCAATGGAAGTTTGAAAATCCCCTTAAAGGGAGACTTTAAAGGGAGAGCTTAAAGGGAGAGGTTGTGTCATCCTTCGGTCCTCTGTCCTTCCTACTGGCAGGAATATGACACTGGTGGCTTGATTCTGAACAATCATCTTGGACCACACAAGCCTCATGCTGAGAATGGTAGAAAAACTGGAGAGGAACCTAAAGCATAATACAAGCATGGATTACTTTCCTTAAGACTTTTCTGTGAGAAAAATTCGTTTCTATCTGGTTTAATCCACTATAATTTTGTGTTTTCTGTCATAGGCAGCTGAACTAAATTCTACCTCATTCAGAATTCTTCCCCTCCAGAAAGTTTTCTCTAACCCTCAAAGATTAAGTTAGTTGTCCCTGCTTTATATTTCCACAGAACCTTCATTTCTCTTTCCTGCTAGATTCTAAGCTCCCTGAGGGCCAGCTAGGGCAAATATCCTAGGAAAGAAAAATAAATATATGGTGACCAATAGAAGAACAGACACAACCCTGGGTTCTCAGCCTCAGTGACTAATGTGACTAATGGCTAGCTGACAAGCCAGTGCTTCTCAGGTCAGATTGCCTATCAGAATTACCAGGGAACAATAAAAAACATTCTGGACGTCCAGAATTCAAATATTTAAGAATGGGAGCTGGGAATCTGTATCTTTTAAAGGCTTCCCAGGTGGTTCTGAAGCCTACAAGGCAGTGTTTCACAAAATGGTATTTGGTAGCATCAGGATTTTCCTCCCACCCACACCCCACTTTCCTTGTTTCTCCCTCCCTCCCTCTCTAAGAGCTAGTACTAGTTCAATGCCTTTCCAAACTCATGCTTAATGCAATTGTTAAACTCTCTTTCATCTGAGAGTGACTCCCACTACATAAATAAAGGGGTGGAGAGAGATTGAACAGGAGGGTTTTTATACCAATAATAGATATAAGCACAGACGTGATGTTTTTCAAAGCATTATCACCATCTGTACTTATCTTGTTTGTTTCCTTATTTATTTTCTCCCCACCAACCCCTGCTGCTTGAAGCTTTAAGTGAATAGGAACGTTGTCTTCCTTTCTTAATTCATTACCCCTAAGGCCTAGCACTGTGCCTGCACTATATTGCATGTTTAATGATATTTGTTGGATTAATTAATAGATAGAAACTACACTTTACTGAGCACCTGCTATGTACCACTGTATCTGGTATTTTATGTAATAGGCAGAGTTACAGCAGGTCCACTTCTGACTCTCCTTGGCTTGAGAAGACAGTTCAGAGCACCGATGAATCCAGAAGCACTCTGCACTTGCAAAAGTGTCTTATTTGGCCACAGGACCAAGCAGGTTACTTTATGGAGTGGGGTAGAAGTGACTTGAGTTCAGGCCCTCTGCTCCTGATGCCCCAGCCTTGGGCAGGACCACACCTTGTAACAAATGGGTAGATGTTGGAGACGATGTGGAAATAGCTAAAGATGCCAAATAGAAACAAAGATGATAATAGAGGCTATCGATTTAGGACACTAAATTCTACTGCCCTGAGAGGAACTCTGGAGTCAGCCTTTGTAGAGGACCAGCTTTGGTTAGCTTAGCAAACTTGGATGGAGAAAACGCTTTAGGATCCACCCACTCCATCAAAAACAAGTCTGAACAAGCCAGGCGCTGTCCATCAGATACCCAGGCATTTTGCACGAGTCCATTGTGAGCACCACCCAAATGTAATCTGAGAACTCCGAGTCATCCATTGTGCTGTAGCCACACGTGAGGTTAATGCCTCATCTCTTAGAGGCACACAAAGGGCCATCTGAGTAGCAAAGTCCCACCAAATCCCACTGAAACACACAGCCCAGATTCAGATCATCTTTCTGAACAGCGTCTTGGTTTGGAAGGCACAGCTGTTGCTGAGATCCCTGAATGCAGCCTGCTGTTCTCTGTGGAGGCTAGAGTAGATTAGTGTGGTTAACTGGAGATGCAGGAAAGCCCTTCTGACTTCCCCTTCCTCCAAATAACCAAGCTGCTGAGAGCCAGATGATGGTGATTGCCAAAGGATCCCTGTCAGTGGGTAAAGCCGGGCGGGACCTGGTTCCATGGAATCAAGACAGGAACAGGCTCTGCTTCAAATTGGAAAGTCCCCCACGGAATGAGTGCCCAGCACTTCTGCCTCCTGGGAAGGTGACGATTAGAAGTGGCCTTCTCTGACTCAACCCCCAGAAGTGTGACTGTTAGAGAATTCCATGAAACATGAGACATGGACCAAAGACAAAGCTGAAATCAGGTTTATGCCTCTAACAGCTGTGGCATTCAAATGGTTTCGGATTGAAGAAGTTGAAATAACAGCTGCAGATTTATTCCTTGTTCTTGGGATGGGAGGTGATGGGTGCAAATACAATGGGGACGCAACTGCCGTGACTATTTTCTCCTTCAGTAAATCCTAAGTAATGTGTTGGTTTCTGTGAAATGAGATGGAAAATTAGTGATTTGCTATAACCTAACCAAAATGAGTACAAAAAATTAAGTACCCCCAACTCCTACAGCTTTGCAAATCCAGATTGATATTTTTGCTTCAAGATGCCCCAGATTTCATAGAGTTCTAAGAGACCGTAAAGTTATTGTCATGCAGGGTGTCACGCAGGGTCTCTCCCACTCCCCACGTAAGAACGCAGTATATGGTGAAGCCAAAAAGGAACACCCACGGAGCCATGGATGGGGGAGTCACACCACTATAGTCTCACTGGTGGCTCGGTTGGAGACACAGGAGGCAGGAGCCACACGATCCGCAACCCGCCATCCACTTGTCTCTGCCAACCAACCTCACTTGCTAAATGCAACCCGCCTCTCTGCAATCCGTAATCCACACTCCACCACGCCACGCCAGGATGCCACACCACCATGCCGCACACTTTGCTGGCTTAGCCATGGCAGTTGTATCAGGGGTTAATGACTAACCGGTAACAGCCGATGGCCAACTAGCCACAGCTGACGGCCATCTACTACCTGAGCCAGCACCTTTCCACGTGAAGCCGAGAGCCTGGAAACTGCTCTCTGGGGCTCTGTCCCCACAATTATCTAGTGACACATGGGAACTGCATGGTCGTCCTGTGTCATCCTCATTCCTATATCCATAACAGACATCGTTAGTCACAGAGCTCTCGCCTTCTCTCAGACGTTCCTTCTCATCACAGAGGGCTCCAGGTAGAACCTAGCAATGCTATGGAGTCGACGCTCAAGATAAAAGTTGTATGTCTTCCCTAACCTAGCCCAACTCATGCACTTTGCATGTGGAAAACTAAGGGCCAGAGAGGGGAAGAACCTGTCCAAAGTTACACAGTAAATCAGTGTATTTGTGGGAAGCTAAATAAAGGGCCCCAGAATTTTTAGAAATGTCAAGTGAAAAATTGGTCACGGCTTACGCGTATTTACTTATTGTGCTGTATTTATTCTGTTTTCTAGATTGATCAAACTGCTTTTTTCTAATTTTTTGTTTTTTTCTTATATAAAAGCAATATATTCCCATACAAATACAAATGAATGAAACAAAAAATCCACTCAGAAGCACCACCCATACATGAAATCATTGTGTTAATCCCCATACAAATACAAATGAATGAAACAAAAAATCCACTCAGAAGCACCACCCATACATGAAATCATTGTGTTAAGCCAGGGTCTGTAGATCTTTCTCTCTCTCTCTCTCTGTCTCTCTCTGTCTCTCTCTGTCTCTCTCTCTCTCTCTCTCTCTCTCTCTCTCTTTCTCCATACACACACACACACACACACACACACACACACACGTATATAAACATATACAGAGGGTGCCAAAAAATGTATACACATTTTAAGAAAGGAAAACTGCATTAAAATTGTAATACTCAAGATATACCAATAACAAAAGATGAATACAAGTCACGTTTGACTTCTGCAATTACAAGAGGTGCTCAAAGTGGTTACCATCAGCCTCCAGACACTTCTGATTACGGTGAACTACGGCTTGAACAACGTTGACCAAAGAGTCCACTTGTATTCATTTTTTTGGCACCCCTGGTATGTGTATATATGTATATACACATAAATGTGTGTGTGTTACATATATGTATATGTGTATATATATGTATGCATACAGATATCTATATATCTGTATTTTTATGAGGGAGTGACTCAAGCTTCCTTTTTAGAGTTCCTGGTCACAGAAAATTCTTAATAGAAACATTACTTTAGGTCGTGCCCTCTGAATGGACCCATATTGTACATGTTGTTTTGTGACATGCTTTGTGTAAATGTTCATCAATTATAATGTCTAAATATGCATTTAACTTCTGTTGTTAGACATTTAGACTGTTACCAAATTTTTGCTACTCTGAGTATATCCAGGCTAAATCTTTACTCATAAACTTCATTGTTTTCGTAAGGGCGAACACATTTTAAAGGCTTTTGACACACATGGACAAATGGCTCTCCAATAATGCTCGAAGCAGGGGCCCAGCGGTGTCTAAAGACTGAAGTGCGTGTTTTTTAGCAACTTCACCAACACAACAAAAGATCTCATCATTTCTGTTCTTTTATTTTCCTGTCTGTATGCTTTGTACATAAATGGCGAGTATAGGATTCCCGAAGGCAAAACCAGGCTGTTGCAGACCCCATGGTGAGAGGCATGACTGAACACATAATCATAATGAATTAACATTTCCTGAAAGTTTACAAAGTGCCAGACATCAGGCAATTAGCTCATACGGTTCACAGCAACCCATTTTGTAGGGGAAGCTCAGAAAGGTTGAGCAACTTGCCTGATACCACACAGAGACCAAGCTCGGGTAAGTCTGACACGAGCCTGCATGCCATCCCCTTTGCCACACAGTCACAACAAATATGCGTTTGTATATAGGTTGATGAATTTGTTGTTTTTCTCTGGCAGAACAGACCTGAGCAACTCAGAAGGGAGCAGCCATAAAAATGGGCTAAAAATGCGGTCTTAGTTTCCCCAGTCAGTCTGGACTTGAATAGCCCCAATGGATTTCAACAATGTTAAGCTGGCTTTGAGGGTATGACCTGAGGTAGTATTTTTATTAAGGATTTCTTATGACTGGGAACTCTAAGAAGGAAACTTGAATTATCCCATATAAAAATACAGCCATCTAAGATTATCAGTGGCATTTCCTTTTTATAGTGTTTCGTGCTAATAATAGCTCCAAACTCCTCAACCCAACTTTCCAGCTTTTTAAAAGAACAGTACTTATGAGAAAGAACCTGTAACGACGGGATTTATTCCAGCCAGAGTTTCCTGTGACTTCCCTGAAGGAGAAGGCGGAAGGCTCCTGGGTTGATGGCTATTACAGCCTCTGTGTGGCCCAGGGACCTGATGAGGGGCCCCTGGCAGCTGAGTAAGAGCCAGAGAGAAAGACACAGACTCCTAAGGAAGCCAGGCAGGCCTGTGAGGCCGGCATGTGAGAGAGGCCAAGAGGGTTTTCATGGAGAACTCAAAACTAAGTCAGATCATCTGTCCTAGATTTCAGGGAGCTGAGTGGGGGAAAATGGGCCCCTTTTTTCATATTGTTGTTCTTTGGGCAGCCCTGTTTCTGCCAGGCCATCACACCATGTCTGACTGGAGACCTGAGGGACTGCAACCTCTGAGAGTATTTGGCAAAGAGGCAAGTGATTTTATAAATTAATCTGTTCCCCGACGCTTTCCTGCCCTTGCCTACTTCCATATTTCTTCCATAGCATGTCTACCCATGGAGGCCCTCTCCCTGACACGGCACCTGTGGAACAATTTGCCATGTTTCAAGGCTCTTAGTTTTTACATAATTTTTTGGAGGTATAACTTACATAGAACAATATGCACCCATTTTAAGTGTACTCGTACATACAGCTCAATACATTTTGACAAATGTGTGCACCCATACAACCACCACCACAATCAAGATTTAGAACACTTCCATCACCTCAAGAAATTCTTACCTGCCCCTCCACCAACCCCCTCCCTCCCTCTACAACCCAGGCCACCGCTGATCGACTTTCTGTCACTAGAGCTTAATTTGGCCTTTTCCAGTATTCCATATAAACTGCATCATAAAGTATGTAGTGTTTTGTTCCTGACTTCCTTTACTTGGCATAAAGTTTTTGAGATTTATCAATGTTGTTGCATATAGTAATAGTTTTTTGCTTGTATTTTACTGCTGAGTAATATACTGTTGTACAGATGTGCCACAGCTGTCTAGCCATTTGAGTTTACCAGGTTTTGGTTATTATGAATGAAACTGCTGTGCGCCTTCATGTACAAATCTTTTTGGGGGCATCTGCATTCATTTCTCTTGGGCTAATACCTAAAAGTAGAATTGTTCGGTCATAGAAAAGGTGTATACTTGTTAAGAAATAAGAAACTACCAAATTGTTTGCCAAAGTCTAATATCTGAAAGTTCCAGTTGGCTTCACATCCTCACCAATAGCTGGTAGTGTCAGTTGTTTTATGTTGAGTCTTTCTCAGTGGTGTAATGTGGTATCTCACAGTGGTTTTAATTTGCATTTCTCTGATAGCTAATCATGTTGAACATCTTTTCATGTGCTTGTTGGACATTTATAGATCATTTGTTTTTGAAGGGTCTGTTAAAATCTTCTGTCCAGTTTTTGTAATTTAGTTACCTTTACATTGAATTTTCAGAGATCATGATACAGAGGGTGCCCAAAAAATGTATACGCATTTTAAGAAAGGAAAAAAACGGTATTAAAATTGTAATGCTCAATATATACCGATAACAAAAGATGAATACAAGTCACGTTTGACTTCTGCAATTACAAGAGGTGCTCAAAGTGGTTACCATCAGCGTAATTTTAATACCGTTTTTTCCATTCTTGAAATGTGTATACATTTTTTTGACAGCCTCTGTATATTCTAGTTAAAAGTCATTTATCTGATATTTGCATTGCAAATATTTCCTTCCAGATTGTGGCTTGCTGTTACAGTTTCGTAATAGCATCTTTTAAAGTGCAGAAGATTTTTTTGGATGAAATCTAATTTATCATTTTTTTCTCTTATGGTTTATGCTTTTATGTCCTGCCTAGGAAATCTTGCCTACCTGAAGGTAGTGAATATTTTTGCCTCTGATTTCTTTCAGAAGTTTTATAGTTTTTAGCTTTTCCTTTTAGCTCTATGATTTATTTCATGGTAATTTTTTGTGTAAAAGTCAAGATTCTTTATTTTCCATAAGGATATCCAGTTGTTCCAGTACCATTTTTTGAAAAGATCATCCTTTTTCCATTGAATTACCTTAGCACTTCTGTCAAAAATCTGCTAAACAAAAATGTGGGTTTACTGCTCACTAGCTTTATGACCTTGAACAAAGACAGCCTCTCTGAGTCCCCATTTCTTTCTTCCAGGCACACACATCCTAGGTGCTCAATGGTAGTGTGATTACACATGGTAGGTAGGACAAGAATTTATCTAAGTTCTTGAAATTAGTCATGTTTTCAGTCTTTTCTCTTGTCTCTCTTTCCCTCCACAGAGATCTCGTGGGTTCTGAACCAGGCTTGATGATCAGTTGTGACTCCCACGTCCCACCCTCTGTGTGTCTTGCTTCCACCCTCCCTTGTTTCTCACACCCTCACACTCAATATGTTTAAAACTGCATTCATGGGTGGTATCTGAATCAAAGCTCTTTTGGTTGCAAGAAGCAGAAAGTCACTAAATTAGCTCACGTAGAAAGCCCTGTTCCTTGAAAGGCTGCAGGGGGATTGTCAACATAAGTGAAGGGTGGGACACAGGGGAGCTCGCAGGAGAGCTTGCTTCATTTGAATGGTCCAGAAGAGCCTCATAGAAAAACAGAATTTGAAAGGAAATCTGGCTGTATTTGAAAAGGTGAACATGGTGTAAAAGGTCTTTTCCAGTAGATGGAACAACTTGGATCAGGGGTGTCCAAACTCTGGCCCCACGAGCCAACTGTGGCTCACAATCCATTTTTTATTGGCCCGCAGCAAATTCCAAAAATATATTTAGTTTACTTAAATAAACCAGGTGAGGCAATACGTACTTCACCTGGAGTGAGTGGCCCGGCTGTTTGTGTATTTTACTGCCTATGGCCCTTGGTGAAAAACGTTGAAAAAAGTTTGGACACCCCTGACTTGGATAAAGGAAAGAAGATAGGAACGTGTCAGTCATTCTCAAACACTGCTGGGCGCTGTGGTTATTTGGGATTCCAACTCATATTTCCAACTGAATTCTGAACATGGACTTGATCTTATATTTCTGCAGATTGCTTTAGTCCCAATAATAGTAAGGATCGGCATCACCACCATCAACATCACCATCATTATCACCACCCCCACAGCACCAAGAAAACGAGTCAGCACTTAGGATGTGCCAGGTACAATGCTAAATTCTTTTCCATCGTATTTTTTCGTAATCCTCAGACACCTTTGAAAGTCCTTAAAGATGAGGACTTTGAAGGTCAGGGAGGCGTGTTCTTGAACTTGACCAAAGTGATTACTTAAAGGCACTTAAAAAGAAAGACTGGAATCCAACCCAGGCCTGCCTGTTTCCAAAGTCCCTTAATTTTTGAACCCTAAGATTTCCTTAGAACATGGTCTTAATCCTCAGCTGTTTGTCGAATGAAAAAGGCTCTGTGTGATTAGTACTGGACATTTCCCTGCAGTCATCTAAACTAAAACCATTAAACTGTTAGCAAGGACTTCATCCATCATGAACATTTCTGGTTCTTTGAAAAAGACAGCGATTTCTTCTGACAAGCCCTTCTCCAAATGGGATCTTAATTCTTAAAACTTGCAGGAATATTGACACTGGGGGAAGTCATTGCTCAACCCCAGTTAGCACTGCTAATCTTTGGGCAAATTGCTCCTTTTAAAGTTGTTTCCTTGGCTTGGCCTGTTACTTAGAGAACTTTGGTTACAGAGAACTCGTGGGAGGGGCTTTGCAACTAATTCTGATCAATAAGCTTCAAGAGGCAGGCAGGAAATGATGGGTTTAAATGGTCCCTAGTGACCCTCCCTGAGCCAAATGCACTTTCAAGAAATCTAGAGCAGTGCTTTTTTTTCAAACCCGAGTCCCTATTCAGAGGAAAAGACTGCCTTGTGCATTTGATGCTCTGTCTTTGAGATGCAATCTCTAAGCCATTAAAGAAAATCCTCTCATCTCCAGTCTCTGAATCATGCCCTCCATATGCCACTGAAATTATTCATGGTCTAGGAAAGAGGAAATGAGGCTATGGAGAAAGAACCTGACCCAGGAAGGAGTATGAATTGCTCTAGTGTGGAATGTGGGACATCACCCACTGTTGGCTTTAAATACCCTCAGTATCCACTCCCACTGCCTGCTTTGGTGATTTGTCAACTTACAGTCTCACAAGTATAGCTCTGAGTTGGTTGCTAACAGCAATTGTTTACAACTGCTCTTTATAGTTTGCAAGGCATTTTGAATCATTTATCGGTCCATCCATTTATTCACCCATTTGGCAAATAAGTACCTAATAATAGTAATATTGAGACCGACCATGGGGCAAGCATGGTGCGAGACTTAGAGACTATAGTAATAATCAAAAGACTTATATAACCATGGTCACTGCCATCATGGAGTTGGTAGCCTAGGGCAGTGGGTTTTGTTGTTGTTGTTGTTTTTAAACAATTCAGTGAAATTCAGTTGGAATTCTTACTGAGGATCATGGTGAACAACATGGAAATGCACTGG
This sequence comes from Rhinolophus ferrumequinum, assembly GCF_004115265.2. Classification (NCBI taxonomy): domain Eukaryota; kingdom Metazoa; phylum Chordata; class Mammalia; order Chiroptera; family Rhinolophidae; genus Rhinolophus; species Rhinolophus ferrumequinum. The sequence continues at coordinate 27,707,271 of NC_046307.1, read as the reverse complement.
TTTAGTGGAGGCTATTGCAAAAGATTCCTCAAACTATCCCCCTCACAGCCACTGGAGAGCTCATAGGGTCTAGTGCAGGAGGTAAAAAATATTATCACTATTCTTGCTTGTCGTGGTATCCGTCAGGCATTATACCTTGCAGGGGGAGAAAAAGTGATCAAGCACATTAGTCCTTGCCTTCAATACTTTTGGGGCTCCCCATTATCCTCAGGATTGTAAAATGAAAACAGTAAAGCTTTTAGAGGAAAACATATAAGGACGTTTTTTGATCCTGGGGTAGAGCACGATTTCTTGAATAGGACTCAAAAAGTATTAACCATAAAAAATTGATAAGTTTAACTATATTAATATCAACAATTTCTTTTCATCAAAAGTGAATGAAAAGGCACCTAATAAAATGGAAGAAGATATCTGCATACATATATCTGACCAATGGCCTGTAGCCAGGATATTTAAAGAACTCCTGCAAACCAATGAGAAGAAGACTACTCAGTTAACAAAATGGGAAATAGACTTGAACAGACTCTTCAGAAAAGAGGGTATCCAATGACCAGTAATAATATGAAGAAGTTTTTCAACCTCATTAATCATTGGGGAAATGAAAATTGAAACACAATTTGATACCAACACACCCATCAGATACCTAAAATTTAAAAAAGGGAAAATACCAAGTATTACGAAAGAAGTGAAGAAACCACCGCTCTTTTAGAAAGCTGGTGGGAGTGTAAAGTAATAGAATCATTTTGTTAAACTGCTTAAAAATATCTGCTGATGTGGATCATATACTATGACCAGCAATGACACTCCTAGGTGTATACCCCAAAGAAATGCAGACACATGTTAACCAAAATAATGTTCACTCCAGCAGCGTTTATAATAGTCTTACTCTGGAAACTACACAAATGTCTATACATAGCAGAATAGGTATAACTTGTGGTACATGCCATTAATAGAACACAGAATAAGCCATCTATAACTACATAAACAATATAGTAGGATCTCATCAACACAATGTTAAGCAAAAGAAGCCAGGACATCCCAACTCCCTAAGCCCCACCCCCTGCAAAAGACGTACTGTGTGGTTCCATTTATACAAAGCACAAAAAGAGGCAAAATTAATCTTTACTGTTAGAAGTCAGGCTAATAGTTATCCTTGGTGAGAGGGAGATTTGTGACCAGAAGGGGGCAAAGGGGAGCTTGGGAGTGTTGGTCATATTCTTTCTTGATCTGGGTATCAATTATGTGGGTGTGTTCAGGTTGTGAAAATGGTTGAGCTGTATCCTTATGGTATGTGCACTCCATATGTATATTCATGTTGTATTTCAGTACAAAGTTGAAAATATAAATAATGCTGCAGTGAACATCCTTGTAGCTATATCTTTGTAGACATCCCTCTTTGTTTGTTTTTCTTTTGACTAAATTCCTAGAATTGCAATTCCTGGGGCAAATGGTTTAAACACTTTTATGGCTTTCAATCCATCTTACCAACTTGTCAGGGGCTGCTTTTATTTATCTTTGTCTCCTTGTGCCTCACACCACACCACTGCCTACTAGATGTTTGGTGAATAAAAGAGTGAGTGAATAAATGAAGGCCTTCTTTTACTTCTTGAATAAATCAGGCCCCCTCAAGCCTCAGAGCAGTTTCTGTTTGCTCTGCCTGGGATATCTTCCCCCATCCTTCTTTGTACCACTCTCAACTTAAAATACACTCAATTAAGAACCATTTTCTGCTATGCTGTCTAAAGTACTTCTCCTTTCTTATTTTCTTTCTTAACTTTTCTTGTTTACAAATCCCAATGTGTAATTATTATATTTTATTCATTTGTGTAGTTGCTTGCTTATTGCTATCCTCCCACTGGACTCTAAGTAATAAAGATAAGAATGACATGTGTCTTGTCCACTGTTGTAATCCCAGCAGCTAGCACAGTGCCTGCGCTGAAGAAGGCAGTTATATTAGTGAGACAGTTTCAGTCACAAGGGACAGATTCCTAACTCAGGCAAGCTAAAGCAAAAGAGAAAAATTTTGGCTCATGTAGTTGAGAAGTTCAAGGGGTAGTTTCACTTCAAATATGGCTGGATCCACAGGTTCAAATAACGTCATTGGCCCTCTCTCTCTGTTTCTATCTCTTGCCATTCTTTGACTACATTTTCAGATAGGCTCTTTCCTGAAATAGTAGCAAAAGGACAACTCACAACCCCAAATTTACATTGTTCACCATCTCAGAAGAAAAGGAAGAGGGCTCTCAGAGTCTTGAGGGTGCTCACTGGTCCAGTTAGGGCCACATACCCATCACTGAGCCATACCAGTGGGTATGGGGATAGAGTTCTACACCTAGGCCTGGTTTCTTGACTATCTCTGAGGGGGCGGATGGGTGGGAGAGGAGGCTTCACCCCACCCAAACCACAAGCGTAGATGTGAACAGGTGCAAGACCACGTGGTGTTGACTTACTTGCCTAGTTTCTAGTCCAACTTACCACTCAACCAACTGCAGGGACTCAGCTCTCTCACTGGGTGTACACAGCCTATACTCAGGCAACTGAGACCAACACGTAATTGAGCTATTTTCCAGCTAAGTGAGGCCAGCTGAAATTAAGTGTATCCTTGAACCTTGAATGCCATTTTGAAGCAGGCAGTAAGTACGTATATTGGCATTCTCTGAATGCCTTTGCCCTTTGCAATTTATTTGGTGTTTAAGTGGAGGTCTGCCTTTTGTAAGAAACACCGGGGTGGAGTTCATATATAATGTTTTCCTCCTTCACAATCCTTACCCTAAACGGGATCTTTTATACAGTTTTCTTGAACCTATTTAAAGATTACCCCTCCTTCCATTTTTTCCACCTTCTTCTGCTTCAATCAGATTAACCAAAGTTGACCGAGCTAAGTGACAAACAGGAATTTTCTCATTGGTATGCTGAGGTACATCAGATACATTAACTCACTGCCAGCCTTAGTAGTCACTGCCTTGCAGACTCATCACTTTAGACTTCCAATTTGGCTCTCTTTTCAGGATTTGTCCATGACCTTGAGGAAGTCAGTTCCCTCTTTCTGGACCTTGGTAGCTCTAGCTGTAAAATAAAATAATTACTTTATCTGCTAAACAAGATGGTTTCTGAAGTGCACTCCAGATCTCTGATCCTGAAATTATCTTTCCCCCCTTCTTAGCAATCTGGTAATGACAAGGTTCCTACTAAGTGTGGGGTGGCTGCAGGACAAGCCACATGATTTGTGGTTCTCCATACAAAATGAGAATATGGGTCCCCTTGTCCAAAAATTAAGAATTTCAAGTCAACTGCCTGGGTTGCACTCCGTGAAGCCAGCCCCTGGTGCCTGAACTAATCAGGTAAGACTAACCAGCTATGCTATGCCCCTCCTCAACCTTCTGCATTATGTCTCCACATCTTTTGCAGGGATAACAACATCAAGTCCCTCTGAACTAAATGAGTGATGTGGACTGTGGGTTGCTGGTGACTGTGACAAAAGAGAGAACAAATGTTCTTCCTAAAAGAAGCAGCTAATACTGATCCCCAGCCAATTGTCACTGTGGGAAAGTTGAGGCTTACTATTGCCAAACCTTCTAATTTTTTAAGAGAAGCCAGAGTAAGGATTTAAAAAATAATAATACATCTCTTGATTTTTTTAATGTTGGTAAATGTTGAGAAAAATTATCCGAAATTTGGAAATGAGGCAAAAGGATGAGTGCAGTTTCCTTCAATGGCAGTGATTCTCCAAATGTGCTCCCTAATCAACAGCATCAGCATCACCTGAGATCAAAGCATCAGCATATATATAAAATCATATATATGCATTTATACACATACATATGCTTATACATGTGCGATGATGAAAATGACACAGGTAACAGAAGGGAGGAATTAGGATTATTTTGTTATTATTAAGTGCTCACACTACCGGTGATGTGGTGGTATAGTGTTATTTGTGGACTTGGATTAGCTATAAAAGTGTATTGAGAACTCTAGGGCAACCAGTAAAAAACGTTAAAAAAAAAGTGTAACTGATATGCGAAGAAAAGAGAGAAAATGGAATCGTAGAAGATGTTCAAACAAAGCCACAAAAAGCAGAAAAAGAGTGGAATAAAGGACAAGGGCAAAAATAGAAAACAGTAACAAATATAATAGATATTAATCCAACTATATCAATAACCACTTTGAATGTTAATCATCTACATGTACCAATTTAAAAAGAGATTGTCATAATGGATCAAAAAACAAGACCCAATTATATTTGTGCACAAGAAACCCACTCTAAAGATATATATAGATAAAGGTAAATGGATGGAGAAAAATATACCATGCTAACACTATTCAAAAGAAAGCAGGAACAGCAACTAGACAGAGCAGACATCAAACCAAGAAAAGTTATCAGGGATAAAGAATGGCATTACATAATGGTAAAGGGGTCAAGATTCCAAAAAGAACTAACAATCCTTAATGTATCTGCATCTAACAACAGAGCATCAAACTATGTGAGGCAAAAACTGTTAGAAATTCAGAGAGAAAAGGATGGCTTCACTATCACTGTTGGAGATTTCAACACCCCTCTATCACAAATGGACAGATCCAGCAGGCAGAAAATCAGGAAGGACATAGTTGAACTCAACAACACTGTTAATCAATTGGATATAATTGACATCTGTAGACTACTTCAACAGAAACAACAACAGAAAACACCTTCTCTTCAAGATTACATGGAACATTCACCACTATAGACCATGTTCACAGCCATAAAATACACCTTAATGAATTTAAAATAATAAAAGTCATACAATGTTTGTTCTCAAACCACTGTGGAATTAAACTAGAAATCAATAACAAAAAGATAACTAAAAATTTTCAAAATATATGAAGATTAAACAATACACTTCTAAATAACACATGAGAGAAAGAAAAAATCTCAACAGCAATTAAAAAATATTTTGAATTAAATGGAGATGAAAACACAACTTATCAAATATTTGAGATATAGTGCAAGTGGTAGTTAGGGGGAAATTTATAGCATTGAATGCATATATTTGAAAAGAAAAAATATCTAAAATCAATAACCTAAATCTTCCACCTTAGGAAATGAGAAAAAGAAAAGCAAATTAAATCCAAACTAAGCAGGAGAAAATAAAAATTAAAGCAGAAATCAATAAAATTTAAAACAAGAAATTAATAGAGAAAATCAATTAAACCAAAAGCAATTTCTTCAAAAAGATCAATAAAATTGATAAGCCTCTAGATAGGCTAACTAAGAAGAGAGAAGACACAAATTACTAATATCAGAAATGAAAGAGTGAACATTACTACAGATCTCATGGACATTAAAAGGATAATAAAGAAATACTATGAAGAACTCTATGTTGATAACCTAGATGAAATAGACCAGTTCCCTGAGAGACCCAATTTGCCAAAGTGACACAAAAAGAAATAGATAAGCTGAATAGGCCTATATCTATTTTTAAAAATTGAATTAACAACAATAACCTTCCAAAACAGAAAACACCAGGCCCAGATAGGTGAATACTACCAAACGGATGTGTCACAATTCACTGGGGAATTCTACCAAACATTTAAGGAAGAAATTATACCAATTCTTTACAATCTGTTCCAGAGGATAGAAGCAGAAGAAATACTTCCTAACTCATTATATGAGCCAGCATTACCCTAATATTAAAACCAGGCAAAGACATTACAAGAAAAGAAAACTACAGACCAAAATCTCTCATGAATATAGATGCAAAAATTCTCAACAAAATATTAACAAATCGAATCCAACAATGTATAAAAAGAGTTATATATCATGACCAAGTGGGATTTGTTCCAGTATGCAAGACTGGTTCAACATTCAAAAATCAGTTAATGGAATCTGTAATGTAGAAAGGCTAAAAATGAAAAATAACATGATTGTATACATAGATGCAGAAGAAACATTTGACAAAATCCAACACCTATTCATGATAAAAACTCTCATTAAACTAGGAATATAGCCAGGTTGCAGGATACAAGGGCAATATACAAAAGTAAAACACTTTCCTATATACCAGCAGTGGACAAGTGGAATTTGAAATTAAAATTTGAATTTGAATTTTGGGGTGCATTTACATTAGCCCTACCAAAATGAAATACTTAGGTATAAATCTAATGGAATATGTAGAAAATCTATATGAGGAAAACAACAAACTCTGATGAATGAAATCAAAGAAGAAAGAACTAAAAATGGAGAGATATTCCATGTTCATGGATAGGAAGACCTCACTATTGTCAAGATTCAGTTTTTCCCAACTTGTTCTATAGATTCAATGCAATCCCAATCAAAATCCCAGAAGTTATGTTGTGAATATCAACAAAGTGATTCTAAAGTATATATGGAGAGGCAAAGACCCAGCATAGCCAACACAATATCGAAGTAGAAGAACAAAGTTGGAGGACTGACACTCCTTGACTTCAAGACTTACTGTAAAGCTACAGTAATCAAGACAGTGTGGTATTGGCAAAAGAATGGATAAATAGATCAATGGAGCAGAATAGAGTACCCAGAAATATGCCCACGTATATATGGTCAACTGATCTTTGACAAAGAAGCAAAGGCAATACAATGGAGCGAAGATTGTCCTTTCCAAAAATGGTGGTGGAATAACTGAATATCCATATAAAAAAAAAAAATCTAGATAAAGACTTTATATCCTTCACAAAATTTAACTCAAAATGCATCACAGACCTAAATGTAAAATGCAAAACTATAAAACTCCTCGAAGATAATGTAGGAGAAAAACCTAGATCACCTTGGGTGTGTGATGACTTTTTAGATGCAGCATCACAGTCACAATCCATGAAAGAAATAATTGGTCAGCCGGACTTTAAAAACTTCTGCTCTGTGAAAAACAATGTCAAGAGAATGAAAAGAAAAGCCACAGACTGGGAGAAAATATTTGCAGAAGACACATTTGATAAAGGACTATTATCCAAAATATACAAAGAACTCTTAAGACTCAACAATAAGAAAACAAAGAGCCTGGTTTAAAAATGGGCCAAAAGACCTGAACAGACACCTCACCAAAGGAGATACACAGATGGCAAATAAGCACATGAAGAGACTTTCAACATCATATTTCATTAGAAAATTGCAAATTAAAATGAAATACCACGACACACTTATTAGAATGGCTAAAATCCAAAACACTGACAACACCAACTGCTGGCAATGGGGCAGAGCAATAGAAAGTCTCATTTATTGCTGGTGGGAATGCAAAATGGGAGAGCCATTTTAGAAGATGGATGGGTGGTTTTTTACAAAACTAAACATATTCTTAACATATAATCGTGCTCCTTGGTATTTACTCAAATGAATTGAAAATGTATGTCCCCACAGAAACCTGCACATGATATATATAGCGGCTTTATTCAGAATTGCCAATACTAGGAAACAACCAAGATCTCCTGCAGGTAAACTGTGGCCCATCAAAACAATGGAGTATTAGTCAGTGATACAAAGAAATGTGTTATCAAGCCATGAAAAGACATGGAGGAACCTTAAAGGCATAGTGCTAAGTGAAATAAGCCAATCTGAAAAGGCTACATACTGTATGATTCCAATTATTTGACACTCTGGTAAAGGCAAAATTATGGAGACAGTAAAAAGAGCCATAGTTGGCAGGGGTTGGGAGGAGGCATGAATAGGCAGAGCACAGAGGGTTTTTAGGGCAGCTAGTTGTTGGGAAAATGATCACCGTGTCAACATTATTCTCATAGTAAGGGCCAAAAGAGACAAATCTCCCATGAGCAACTTGGAAGTTTGTGCTGAGCAAGACTGGAATAACTAATCATTTAATTAATAATTTATTTAATTCAACATTTATTGTGCCTTCCAAATGCTAGGAGGATGAGACAAGACCAAAGTCCAGCTCCTGTTCACAAGAAGCTAACAATGTAGTGGGGGTGAGGTAAGAAATAGGCAGTTGTGGTATAACATGATCATTATCTTTGATGATAAGGAAAGAATCAGTATATAATTAGACTTCACACATTCCATGACTAAAAGCACAAGCTAAGCATATGAGTATGCTCCCCACCACCGCACTTATTAGAGATAGAATGAAGATAATAAAAGCTAGCGTTTATTGACTGCTTACTATGTGAGAGGTGCTATGCTAAGCACCCATGTAAGCCTCACAAAATCCCTATGAGCTATGTCGAACAAACTCAGCGTCTGGAGGCTTTGCTAGAAATAAACAATAAAGATTTATTCAAGGGTCTTGGAGTTTGCAAACAGGGAATGCAGCTAGGCAAAGCCCCAGAAGTGTTCCAAAAAAACAAAGAAAAGTTAAAAGTTATTATAGTAAAAAGCACATTCTTGAGAATGATCAGTCCTGCATTCTTAGCCCTAGGATTGGTCCAGGATGGTTATCAGTCTGATGTCAGGCAGTCAGGATGATGGATGCCAGGAGGTCTGGTCAGTCGTGGTGTCTGGATAATGAATGTCAGGTGGATGTGTTCTTGAGTCCTTCAGGGGGTAATCAGGTGACCTGGATATGTGAGTCCTTCAGGAGGTAATTAGACGTTTACCTGGAGGTCAGATGTATATCCAGGCATTGACGTAGGACTGGAAAGTTCAAAAAATGTTAAGTTCCCAGGCTAGTTAGAACAAGAACGGAGTCTTTCCTGAGGCTTCCATCTTCATAATGTTAATAATTTGAACAGCTTGGTTTAAATACCTCCATTTTATATGTTCCCTATTGTCACTCTTTCCTCAGCTAGGAATTATCACTATGAGCTTCCTTCATAGAAGGGGCAGCAAAGTCACAGAAAAGTTTATTGGCTCCTGGTCACACAGCTGGTTAAGGACAGCAAAAGGATTTAAACTATGGCAGGATGGCCACCTCCTAACCATGATAGTGTACTATAGAGGGGGACAGTGACCTGTGTCACCTGGACTCCCAAAATTTGGAATTGGTTGCTCTAACTCTGCCTCAGTTTCCCTAACATCAGAGGACAGAGTCAAGTATGTGTAGAGAGGTCAAGTATGCAAAACTCTCTAAGACATGAGGATAAACCATTATTTCTTCTGTGTCCCTTTCCTGTGCTTACCATTTATCAACCTACCCCCACTGCAAAAGTCATACATAAGTATTATAGAAAATGGAAGAGGCAGAAAAAGACAAACAAAACCCAGAAAAATCAAACCAAACCGAAAGCTTCATCCATTCATAGTCTCACCATCCAGAGGTAACCACTGCAAACATTTTAGAACCTTTCCTTCTAGTCTTTTTAAAAAATCTCTTTTATTTACATAGCTGAGATCACACCTAAATGTAATTTTGGACCCTGCTTTTTTTCCTTTAACATCAGAGCATAAACTCTTTGTAAATGTTATTTTAAATGGCTGCATAATAATCCATCATATGGATAGTCATTAATTTATTAACTGTTCTTTCACAATTCGATATTTAGGTTGTTTCCAATATTTTTAGTATTATAAATAACACCACCATGAACATTTCTAGTCCATAAATCTTTGTGTGCATTGCAGATTATTTTTTTAGGATAGTTTCCCAGAAATGTAATTACTGGGTTAAATGTCACGAATATTTTAAAGATTATGTAGAGATGTAGTATTCTTTATAAACAATAAATACATTCTTTACAAATAAATGGGAAAGCTTCCAGGGGGTCAAAAGTTGTATATATGTTTGTTCCTGTGTGTAAGTGTGAGGGGGGTGGATGAGAGACAGAATTGGGAGCATTCTCACTCCACTGGAATTTTTTTCTTGTGAATTACTTCCCAATTTTTAGGAGTGCTTGCTGATTAAATATTGATCAGCTGAGTGCCAGCAAATGGAAGCAAATTTCAGACATGGAGTTTGTATGCCTTTACAAGTAGATGGTCCATAGAATCAGTGAGACTTGGCACTTCAGCATTTTTTACCTGGCACAGCACGTTCACCACCATTATCTCAACAACTTCTCACAGCTCCTGGGTGAGATGGATTGGAATCTCCATTTTCATTGCCAGGTCATTGGGCAGAAACTCAGGCCCAGAAAGGAGAAGCGACTTACCTAAGCTGGTTGGAGAGAGCTGGGACTAGAATCCTAGTCTCATGGCTCTAGGGCTAAAGCTCCTGTTATGGATGGAATTATGTCCCCCAAGCCCAGTCATATGTTGAAGCCCTAATCCTCACTGTGACTGTATTTGGAGCTAAGGCCTATAGGACACCAAGGGTTACTCTATAAGGAGATGACCCCTGTAGTTTATCAGCCATTTTATCAGAAACCAGCGATAAAGATATGATTATAACAGGGAGACACTGCCAGTTTGGACCAAAGGAAACAGAGACAGGACAAAATAAAGAAAGGCTTTTGGACTTCTGGGATTCTACTGGACAGGACAATAGAGCAATTTGGCAGCAAATATGCTTTATCCTTCTAGAAAAGGCAAGAATGACCTGGAAGGTGATTCAGAGATCATCAGGGTTGCCATTCCCACTATACGCCCAGAGCAGGCGTGTCCAAACTGTTTTCAACGGTTTTCACCAAGGGCCATATGCGGTAAAACACACGAAGAGCCGGGCCACTCACTTGAGGTGAAGTACGTATTGCCTCACCTGGTTTATTTCAGTAAACTAAATATATTTTTGGAATTTGCTGCGGGCCAATAAAAAATGGATTGCGGGCCGCAGGTGGCCCGCGGGCCGCAGGTGGCCCGCAGCTTGGACACCCCTGGCCTAGAGTATACAGGCCCGAAGGGCAAAGCTATTTCTCTCTTGGTTTTAGAGGAGGGGTGGGGTTTCAGGGAGTCAGGCTGCCGCTGGGGCCACAGGGCTGACACTACTGCCCCAGAGGGCCCGAAGGCAGGGCATCCAGCCAGAAGACAGTAATAGAACTTTAAGATTTAGTGGAATTTGCCTTGCTAGGTTTTGGATGTGCTCCGAACCTGTCACCCCTTTCTTTCTGCTTTCTCTTTTGGAATGGCAATGTCTATCCTATACCTCTATTTTGGACGTACGTAATTTGTCTGGTTTCATAAGTTCACAGGTGGAGAGGAATTTTTCTTCAGGATGAATCACACCTTAAGTCTCACCCATATCTGATTAGATGATATTTGATGAGACACTGGACTTGGAGTCGATGCTGAAATGGGCTGAAACTGTTGGGGCTGTTGGGATGGGGTGAATGTATTTTGCATGCAAGAAGCAGATGCATTTTGAGGAGTCAGAGGATGGAATGTTATGGACTGAATTGTGTCCCCCCCAAATTCATATGTTGAAGCCCTAACCCCCAGTGTGACTGTATTTGGAGATGGGGCCTTTAAAGATGTCATTGACCTTGGGCAAATTACTTAGCCTCTCAGGTTTGGTTTTCTCATCTCTGAAACAGAATAATATTTGTACCTGCCCCAGGAGATTACATGGGCTAATTAAACGAGATGATGTTTGCAGAGTCCCTGGCACATATTAAAGGACAATAAAAGGTGGGTAGCTCTTTTCCTAGATTAATTAATTAAGTAAGTTAATGGATGTAAAGTGCTGAGGTCAGTGTCTGGTCCTTAGTAAGTGCTGTGTTATCTATCAGTCATTGCTATTTTCTTATTCCAGCAGATAGTAAGCCCTCAGTAAGTGATAGTCGTTATTTTCAGGTTTCATTTCTCTCCATTTCCCTCCAAAGCCTTAAATCCTAACCATCCCAAATTCTGAGTTTCCCCCAATACAGCCCATGGGCTTTTCCGCCCTCGTTCGTTTGTCTGGGTCATTTTTTCCTGCCTGGTGCTCCAGTCCTCCTTCTCCCTCGTTCAGACATCTTCTCCTCGGGGAATCCTCTCTTCACCACACCCCCCTCCTTCCAGTCAGAAGGAATTGCTCCTTGATTTGTGTCCTGCTAAGAAAGGAAAACAACTCCATTTAGCACTTAGTTCTTTGTGCCTGGTGGTTCGGTTAACTCTTTCAGAGCCTGCCTCCAAGAGTGGCGGTCTCTGGGGAACGGTGCTGGGTGAGTAGCCTCTGAGTGTCACCCAAGGCGTCCAGCAGAGTGAGGGACAGAGGAAACTGGCCGCTGTGCTGAAGGGGGTCCAGTTTAACTCTTGGAAGCCCGGTCCAAGACCCTCCCCAGGCCGCGCCCACCGTCAGTGAATCCCTGCCCCTCGGCTGGTCCTCTGGTCCGCGTCACCTGAGCCAGGCTGGCTCCCCAGGGGTCCCTCCGGCTCCTCCCCTGGCGGTCCCTCCCGCCCCCTCCCGGCGGTCGGTCCTGTCCCCTCCTCCACCCTGTGGCGGAGCCCTGCGGAGCTGAGGGCGGAGCGTCGCAGCCGATGGCTGGGAGCCGGGCTGGGAGGCGCTGGGCGAGCAGTGGGTTCCAGACGCGTTGCCGCCTGGTTGGGAGGCTGGCATGGCTGTGTGCTTGTGAGCGCCGAGCGCGCAAGTGGCCGCTGCCACCATGCCCGGGGGCGTGGGCGCTGCCCGGCTGTGCCTGCTGGCGCTCGCCCTGCCGGGATGGACCAGAAGTAAGTGGCAGGGCGCGGGAGGGTTGGGGTGGGGATGGAGGCGGGTGGGCTAGGTGGCTGGGGGACCTGGGAGTTGCCTCCCCGCAACTCCGCGGGGCTGCGCCCCCGCAGTCCCCCAGCCTGGGATCTCTGGCTTTGTTCCCACGTTGTGCGCCCTGGGAGGTGGTGGAGGTCCTGAGCAGGCAGAAAACAGCCGCCCTCTCTCTTTCCTCTGTTTTTCTGCCTTTAGCTTCTCTTTCCGCTGCTTTTCTAGTCTCTCCTCTTTTCTCCAGTCTTTGTGTGTGTGTGTTCCTATAAATACATACTGATAAAATTGGAACCATACCATATGTACAGTTTTGTGTCTTGCATTCTCTACTTCACATAATGAACATTTCTCACATCGTTAAATTCTCCAAAAACATGATTTTAACGACTATAAATTCCATCAAGAAATCGCAGGAGTATGCTTTTCAAGAAGTTAAAAACACGACTCTCATATAAATATAGGATGAAGGGGTGATAAAGATTTGTTCAATTCATTAAGGAGGCAGTGAATGGAATGGTAAGGCTGGTTCAAAGCATTAGAGGAACGGGCGGTACAGACATTGGAGAATGTTGAAATCATGTGCTGGGACAGATGCAAAAGTGGTCAGTGCCCCATGGGGCCAAACAACCATAATTCTTACTTATCTTCCTACTATACTGAAGTCATTTCCATCTCTGCTGGACAGAAATCTACAGTAAACGCATAATGGAGTATAGTTTTTAAATGAATAGTAAATACCAAAAGTCAGACAAAGGTACATTCCCCTAGATAATTCAGTGACCTATGGGATGGCCCGTTAAACAATGCTGCAACGTGACATTGAAAGGACATCCTGCTTGCTCGTTGCCTTATTTCCAAGTTTTGAGCAATTCTTCTTAAGATATACTGCGTTCCTCCATTATCGAGCCTTTCGTTCGCTTTCAGTATCCTTTGCATCATAAAGATCATTTCATTCCTTTAAATATTCCATTGGCTATCATGTAATTCCTTTACTGTTGCAAAGAATCTAGACTTGTCAGAGCCACCAGAGCCTCCCTGGTGCCACCATGCATATATTAAACACCTACCATAGTGCTTGGGACGTAGTTAAGTACTCAGAAAACATGTAATGAATAAATGAATGCATTGCTTCTGATTGTTACCAATATGATGAAACTAATGCTAGTCCACTGTGATTGTTTTTAAGATATAGTTTGATTGAGAATATATCAGTAATCCGAAAGGCAACTTCATCACCCATAATCCCGTCACTTTATCAGGACAGCTATGGCCATCTTTTCTATCAGTCATTACATTCTATATGATTGACGTGGTTGGTTTAGACAGAACAAATCTTGGAGTCCTCACTCCCATCCCCAGGAGTCTTACAGATTTGGACGATTCTTATGGAGACTAAGTTGCCAAGTTTTCGGGAAATGGCCACTTTATTAAGATTGTCTGCAACCGGTGTTTGAGGTCTCCACTGCCCAGAACAAGTCTCTCCTCGAACAAGTTTCAATTTGCTTTTCTTGCAAAATAGGAATTCTGCTACCTACCTCCCAGGGTTGTCATCAGGATGAAGGAGAATGGGGAGGTGAGATTGATTTGGAAAGTAGAATGATATCCAAATGCAGACTTGCCGTTAGGAAGCTCAGGTTCATGCAATGATGCTTTGTGCGCGGGAAGCAATTTCACAGTGACGCCACCAGTAATGCTACCAGATGGGCAGGTAGGAATTATTGTCTCCATTGTCCAGATGAGAAAACTGAAGCACAATGGGAATAATGCCCATGGGCTTGGCTTCCAGAATATACCCAGAATCCAACCGCTTCATTCCTCTCCACTGATATCATTCTAGTCTGAGCCGCTCTCATCTCTCACCAGGGCTCCTGAAAGCTTTGCCTTCCTGCTTCTACTCACTCCTGCCTGTCTCCTTCACCCCAACCCCTATCATCACCCAGCAGGCTGAGTGATCTTTTAAAAACTGAATACGGATCATATTGCTCTGTGTTTAAACCCGCCAGTGCCTTCCAAGTCTATTTATAATAAAATCCAGACACTTGCCATGGCCTCTGTAACATCAGACCCGTGGCTGGCTGTCTTGCTGACCCCGTCTCCTACCTACTTCTCCTCTCGTTTGCTAGGCTCTAGTTACCTCTACCTTCTGCTTCCTTAAGCAGGCTAAGTCTCCTTCTGTTCAGGCAGGGCCATAGCGCTTGCCCATTCCTCTCCCCAGGTACCCTTCTTCCAGATCTTTGCTTGGCTGCCGTTTTCTGGTCCCTCAGGTCTCAATTAAAAGACGTCTCTGCAGATCATCCTGTCTAAAATAGGCGTCCCCGTCTTCAGAGTCTCCTTAATCCATGACCCTGTTGTACCATTGGAGAATATTTCTGTATCGTCCATCTCCCACCTCCAGAAGCTCCATCTCCCACTTCTTGAATAAACTTTGTGAGGCATGCAGAGACCTTGTTAGCCCTGTATTGCTAATACCTAGCAGAGTGCCTGACCCATGGTACGTGTTGAGATCCTGGAATCCAGCAGGTCTTCGAATGACCCAACATGGGGTTCTTCCCAGTTGGCAGTGCATGCCTGGCTTAGCTAGGGGACAGAGATCTGGGGTTCTAATGGCTGTGCATCCTATATTGA
Organism: Rhinolophus ferrumequinum; assembly: GCF_004115265.2. Classification (NCBI taxonomy): domain Eukaryota; kingdom Metazoa; phylum Chordata; class Mammalia; order Chiroptera; family Rhinolophidae; genus Rhinolophus; species Rhinolophus ferrumequinum. The sequence continues at coordinate 27,692,131 of NC_046307.1, read as the reverse complement.
CAGGAGGAAGTGTGGAAGGCAGCCCCCAGCTACAGCATGAACTGATAATACCTCAGTGGAAGACGGCAGAAGGCCTCATGAGAGAAAAGGTAAGACCAAAAGCTCTCATTTTCAGAGGCAAGAGTTGACGACTCCATTCTGTGAAGCTTGGGGCCACCTGCTCAGCTTTCCTGGAGGCCCTGTCATCACCGTTAATTGTTTCTGACCCACTCTATTCTCTCTGCGTGTCATTTTTGGAATCTCAGATGGGGCTTTCCTTCATTGTGGGTCAAACTTCAAGAACACTTCCAAATGCTGTTAGTTGAGGAAATGAAAATCCACGTTAATGCTGACACAAGCTCAGTTCAAACATGTGTCACAAAAACCACCGACTCTCAATTGGAATTGATTAAATATTGTCATTGTTATTTTTGCTCTGCATAATACATGCTTTATTTTATTGATGAGATAATATACTTGGAGAGAAAAATGATAATCCAAACTACTTTTTAAATAAGAGGCCGGGTAGGGACCTAGTACTGGAGGATATATCTTAAAATCCAATAGGCTTCCTGGACCACAACACCAGCAAACTGTACCGGCCTTATCAGGGGGATCAGGAATAAGACAGTAAACAGTACCCTGTGCTGGTAGAGAGGAGGACTTCTGCATCTAGGATCATCTTTGTGCTTCTGGTTTTCACAGCTCAAGTGAAACTTGGAAGAGCTAGAAGGAAGATGTGATTGTTGTGTGCTGATACAAGCTATGGGACCTTCCACTTTCTGAGCTTCAGTTTCCTCATTTATAAAATAGGGCTTAGAGGAATAAGAAGGAAGAGGGCTGGGGAGTGGGGGGTGAATAAGATCCCTTTTGGTTCAACCGTCAGTGATTTATTGGGCAACATATAAGAGCAAGATTATAGTAGGAGAGCGGAGAGCGCTGACATCAGTAAAGATGTCAGACTTTGTGGCTTTTGAATCTAGAGAGGTTAAACAGGGAAAATGCCTGGAATCCTTAAAGTTATGGCTAGAATAACACAGACATCTCCAAAAATTCTAGGACAAATGAAAGCAAGGAACATTTTATCCTAAAGACGATAAACGAATGAAATTCATTTCATCAAAAAGTAGGAAAAGCTGTAAATAGCCTCAGGAAAAGTCTAGACAAATTAATGGATGGCCATCCTAGAGCAGGTTATTTTTAAAGATTGAGATCTTGAATAGTCCCACCTATCCATTATTGCTGAGGAATGGCTCTGATGCTCTTTGTAGAGGCCTCTCTGTTTCTTCCAGATGTGGGATACCGGGCATCCTCAGGAAGGGCCTGAAAAACAAAGTTGAGCCCCAGATCCTGTCTTTGTTTCCCAGCCATTGTCTGCCCAGAATCTGGGTCATTATATTTTGTACTAGTAGGTAGCATAGTGCCTGGCACCATAAGTATTTGTTGAACGAAAAAAAATGAATGAATGTCAGAGAGAGAGAGAGACAGAGAGAGACAGAGAGAGACAGAGACAGAGAGACAGAGAGAAAGAGAGGAGGAGAAGAGAGGGAGAGAGAGGAGAAATGAGTCTCGCTCAGGCCTCTTATTCTCATTTACATAATTTATTCATCAAACATCAATTGAACACTTACTGTATACTAAATACTGTACCAGAGCTTAACAATGATGCAGTATACAGGACAGATTTCCAATACCCTGTGGAGCTGAAGATCTATTTAATGTAGCCCTAAAGCGAAAGGAATTTTAACCCTTCTCTGGGGGAAATATAAACAGTGGTCAGCTCCCGAGGAGAGGTGATGTCCCTTACTAGCAAAGTGGAGTTGCAAGAGAAAAGCTGAGTAAAGCTGGACACGGAAGCTGCATACATCCTTGCAGTGCTGTTTCATTGTTTTTTGCTTGAAATGTCCCCTGGAAACAAGAAACATTATTTTTTAAATATCAGCGTCTGAGCATCTTCCAGACCAGAGAGAAATATATTTAGATGACCCACTTAAAAATAAATATCTGTACTCATGTTGCAGCTTTGGTCTCTTTGAGGGAGAGGTGACAGTGCTTTGATTTGTGTCAACTTCCCTTTTTTGCGTGGGCTGTCACATGGCCACCTACTTCTTGGATAAGAGAATAGCTACAGCTCTGTATAATACAATGGAGCAAAGATTGTCCTTTCCAAAAATGGTGGTGGAACAACTGCATATCCATGGACACACACACAAAGAAACAACAAAACACAAAAAAACAAAAGAGTCTAGATAAAGGCTTTACACCCTTTCCAAAATTGAATGCCCACTTGGGACTGTGCCCCTGAAGCCTAATGTGATTGGTTGGGCAGGGCCCTTGCTCCAGAATCCCCCAGAGTAAAGTGGCAAAGAACCAGCAGCCAGAATAGGTGTTGGCAGGGCTGAGTTAGGGCATCAGAAACAGAGAAGTGAACCCCTTAGTGAAAGTTATTGGGCAAACATCCACCCAGCTTCCTCTCCCCATGGTTTTGAAATGTCCCTTCTTAAGAGAAGTCCATAGGATAAATTAGCAACAAAACAAAACAAAAAAACAGGGTTGCTCAAGCATCCTGGATCAGAAAGTTCAGATCTCATCAGAGCCCTGAAAGACTCAGGTCTGCTTAGGAGAGGCAGCTCCCAGCCAGAGGTGGCAAAGCAGGCGACCCACTTCCTCAGACACAAGACTAAGTTTTCAGGTCCACCTTAAAAGGGGCAGAAATTCCACTCTAGCAAGAGCTTCTGTGGATTGAAAGAGACTTCAGGAGTTTATCAGTTTCTTGGTATCAGTTTACAAGGCACATGTTTAAAATATCCCCCAATTTTGATGCTATTTTAAATATTTAAATAGGTTTAAATATGTAAATACCCTGTTTTAAATAAGTAACGTCTTCCTTCAAAGACACACGTAGTTTAACCGCCCTAAGTTGAATTATTGAAGCATGGAAGTTTCTTATGACTTGGATTTTTAATGTCTTTGAAATTTTCCACAATAATAAGGTAAAAAGAGATTTTTAAAAAGCGCTTTCTTAAGCAATTATAAAAATGTAGAAAGATGCATAAAAGAAAATAAAATTAACTAATGATCCCACTGCCTAGAGGTAACTATGGTAACTTATTTAGGTTTTTTTTCAATGTGCTTTTTCCCTTTTCAAAAGTATATTTAAATAAAACATACAGTGTTGTATTTTGAGTCTTTGTGCTTAATAATTATCATGTATACTTTCTTGATAATTTAGAAATTATTTAAAGCCATTGTTTTTGATGACTGTCTAGTGTTTGGTCATGTGGATGGATGGATCATTTAACAAGCCCCCTATTTTGGAGATTTAGGTTATATGTTATTACTCAGTATGATAAGTAATGAGCAGCCTTGTTTTTAAACCTTTGCCCGCACTTCCATTTGTTCCTTTCAGATAGAGTCTTATAGTACTGGGTGAGAGGGTCTAAACACCTCAAAAGTCTTAGTCCATACTGTCAAATTATTTTCCAGTGAGTTGGTATCAATTTAAATTCTCGCTGGTAGGGTATGAGATTGCCCATTTTACAGTATGCTCCACTACACTGTGATTTATGGTTTTAAAAAACTCTTTGTCACTTGGTGTTTTTCTTAAGGTATCTTTTTAAAAAAAACGAGAGAGAAGGGGGAGGTACCAGTGATGTTGATGCTTATCAGCCATTTGTATGATATCTTAAATGATCTATGCTGGTTGCATAGCAACTTTGGGCATCAGCGAATTTTCTCTTGTATGTAAAATGTATTTTCTTTTGGACCTATAAAACCTTAGTTTGAAGTGCTCCTAGTTATCTCCTTTGAGATAATTGGGGGTATCCAAACCGAGAGCCAAAACAAAATAATATAAATAAGAAGCCACTATGAAGAGGCTTTCCCTGGTATTTTAGATAATAGCCAGCATGTACTGGGGGCTTCCTGTATGCCAGATACATTTTTTGCATTCACTATGTCACTTAATCTTTACAAGAGCCCCATAAGGTTGACTATTATCTCTGTTTTACAAATGAGTAAATTGAGCTGTAGGAAGGGTCAGTAGCATAACCGAGTTCACATCCCTTCAGTTTCAGAGTCAGCACTTGAATCCAGATCTGACTACACACAACGTTTGCTGTTGAAGATGTTTTCCAGCATTTCCCTTGACCAGATCTGCATGCAAGCACTTAACACCACACTTCAGCTTGGGGTTTCGTTCCTTTGTGTTTTTGGAGAAGAAGGCAGATGGGGGAGGGGAATTGGGTCCTTCTGGGATTGAAGCTATTTTATATTTGGGCTGGAAATGCAATTGTCGCTTTCTCGTTCACTTCCGGAGGCTCAATGTCAGTGCACTGTGCTAGATCCTCTGTCTGTTCCTGGGAACCTCCAGCCTGCTTTCAGGAACTGACATTCTTTTGTTGTTGCTTTTAGCATCCACTCAAAGCTGAGCTCAGGGTAATGGCTGAGGGACAACAACTGATCCTGGACCTGGAGAAGAATGAGTAAGTGGACTCCTCCTTTGTCTGAAATGAAACAATTTACTTCCATGTCAATGCCGGATGCAGGTGCCGCTGTTCTGGAAGGAAGCAGTTAGTGAAGTGACTGAAGCGCTCAATACTTGGTTTCTTTGTGGGGAGCCTCTTGGAAAGACAGCATATCCACAATCTTTTGACTTGCTGTGGAATTACTGGACTGTTTAAGGTCTTCCTTGAATTTCCTCAGGCCGTATTTCCGGGGCTTCTTAGCATTCTCTCTCCCTCCCTCCTTTCCTCCCTCCCTCCCTCCCTCCCCCCCCCCCCCATCTCTCTCTCTCTCTCTGAGAGAGGCGGACTCGTCTGTATGTACTGGAGGACTCCGGCAGCTGTCTTACTAGCTGCAGTACAGGGCATGGCAGGAAGTGAAGGAGGTTAGAGCAAAACAGCAGAGAGGAGAGTCAAGGAGGAGTGTTCTGGGATTTGGCGCCTCAAACCCTGGCTGCTGCATCTGTTCTGGGTCAGCTAAATCTGAGATTCTGCCAATAAGGGCACGGTCAGCAGTCTCCTGGCTTCGTCGAGCTGGTTCTTCCGTCTTCCTAACCTCATTCATCTTGGGTGGCGGCCTGACTCAGAAATATTTCCACATTGATTTGCCATCAAGCACAGTTGTATCTTGATTCATGTTATTGAGCAGGTGAACAGACGTGATGCATGGCTGTGTCTGTTGCTTGTTCTTGGGCCATCCCCAATCTGCTTGGCCACTGGAGAGATCTTCTTACTTGGCCAGGAGACGCTAAAGGCCTTTGGTATTTCCCCACTAACAGTCCCGTTTAATTCTGCTGTGCAGACCTTGCAGATGAGGCTGCATGGTTCAGATAATTGCCCCTCTCCTCTTGACAGTCTCTAATGTCCCCTGGAAGCAGATGAGTCTTCAGACACATCACTGCCAAGATAAGGGATGGATATCCTTTTCCATCCCTTTCCATATCCAAAAGGATGGGAACGGCTGCTAAGCTTGGGTGGGAAGCGAGAATATCAATTATTCCAAATTTGGGCCCTCTGAAGGAGGGTGAGTGGAGTCAGAAGTGGGGTAAGTGTGGACTTCGTCATGTGTGGTAATGTGGCTACATTCAAGTCTTTCCTCTGCCTCCAGAAAGATGGGCATCTCACTCTTTTTTGCTACTTGTCTCTTGAGACTCAAACCAGCCCAAGAATTTGTTCTTTTTTTTTGCATTTCCTTGGAACAGACCTGGCTGGCTGTGTCCTCAGAAGGTGCAGGCTCTGCCTGCCTAGGATTTCTCCTCACGTTGTCTTCCTTTTGTCCTGCAGGAAAAGACTGTTAGAGGCTCTGTTCCTGACACTCTCTCTGAGGGGTCGGCTTTAGTTTCTCATGGCCCCAGCCCTGTGGTTCTAAATCTAAATGTTGCCTATTGCCATCTCAGTCTATTATGTCTGATTTTCCTCCCCAGTGGAGCATTTGACCCTTCAGCTTCCTCTGGGCAGTCTACAGGGTGGGGTTGCTGTCATGGACAAATCCTTAGGCATTGGACGCCAAGGAGGCATATAGCACTCATCCTTCCCTCCTGTTTCGGAACCTTTGCCAGCGGTCGTAGGAAGTTATAGTGGGAAGACACATTAGAAACACTGAGTGCAATGGACATATGTGTGGATGCAGAAACTTTGACTCAGAGAGGGATAGGTACTTGTCTAAAGTCACACAGAAGGTAAATGAGAGAGGTGAGACTAGGATCATTTCTGTTCTTGGCGTGGTTCTGGGTCAAAGAGAACCCGTGGATTTGGTTGTATTGTCTGCTGCTCTCAGCAGCTTTCTGCTTCCCAGTGAGCAGTGGGGGGCTGGACGTGGTTCCTGGCCTCCTTGAGCTGGCAGGAGGCGGGAGACTTGACAAAAATGGAAACAGCAGCGCCAAGCACGATGACCTCATCAGGTACTCCTGGGGAATGGCTTCCTGCTATTTTCGTCTAAATTGGGCTTTTTGTTTTTGAACATGTGTTAGCAAGCGGAATTCCAACTGCACACGACTTCCTAGTGTGTTTATTTCCCAAACCCTTCTCATTCATGGTGCGTGCGAGTCCGGATGCAAAAAAAAAAAAAAAAAAAAACCCGAAAAAAAAACTCGGAGGGGCGGGGATGATGCTTTTCTGATTTTTCAAATTTCTATTAAAGTTTTTATAATCCTGTGATATTTGAGGGAAAACTAGGCCCCGTGCTCAGTGACTGCTCAGGCTCTGGTTCTTAAGTTCCTTGATTGATTGATTCTTTTTTTTTTTTTCCCATCTGCTATGCATCTACAGTATTCCAGGCACCAGTGTCAGGACTGGGCATACAGCTGTGAATAAAACAGTTCAGCCCTGTAGAGCTTACATTGTAGTGGTGGGAAGAGTAAACAAACAAACAAGTGAATGTGTAATCTGTCCTGTAACAAGTACTATGGAGGAAACAGAGGAACATAACCACTCAGGAGAGCAGGGGTGGGGAGAGAGTTGCTGTTAAAGCGTTGGTGGCGAATTGATATTTCAGTCGAGACCTGAAGAAGGTGAAGAAGTGAGCCGTGTGGACGGCTAGGAGACGGCAATTCCAAGAAGCAGAGACAGCCAAATTCAAAGGACCTAATAGATTAGAAAGGTTTTCACTTTCCCTCCTACATTTCCCCATACACTGGATTCTCAGATTCCTCCCCCCTGCCCCAGGAGCTGTGGACTTCTGGGACTCTGAGGGGAAAGACAGGACATTTCTAATTTCGTTTTCATCATCCTGAGGTGTCTGGCCTTCTCCCATCAAATCAAAGCACACGTGCTAATGCATGGCCCAAAATAGCAGGGAACAGACCTTTAATGGAATTCACACATGGAGAGATGGCCAGGAATGGTGAGGATGGAGGGGCGTGGGGGATGGGCCAGGAGAGGGAGGCCCTCCGCTCAGGCAGCAGATACCCCAAGATGCCTTAGCTCAGTAGCTCGGCAGCCAGCAGCCTTTTTCTGCTGTGAAGCAACTCAGAATAAACGGATGACATTCCCGTGGGAGACACCCTTTTCTCTGCTGAGTGCACGTGCATTGTAGGGATCATCTGCGTACAGCTTTCATGTCAGATAGTCCTGGGTTTAGATTCTGGCTCTCCCACTTACTAGCTGGATGGCCTCTTTAGGCCTCAGTTTCCCTACCTGGGGTGACATGATAATCCCACACTGGGAGGACGAAATGGGATGGTGCGTCTACGGGGCCCAGCGTAGTGCCTGGCTTGTGTTCCATACTCAGTAAATGGCAGCTACTATTATTTCTTGCTTGTAGTTATGTAATTGCAAAGGCAGTACCTGCTCATTGTAAAATATGTAGCAAAACCAAAGTATGATACTCGTGGGCCCCATCTCTCAGATGTGCACATACCCGCTGCTATTTTTGTTGGGGAGGGAGGAGCAGGAAATGAGATTACACTATACGTATTGTTCCACATTTGTTTTTTTCAGACTCAGCTGTATGTCATGAAGGTAGCACTCTGCTGTAATAAAGTACATAGTACATTGTTTTATATTTATTCACATATACACATACTTTGCAAATGTTGGTGCAGAGCTGTGAAGAGAAGCTTACTTGTGGTTGGGGCAGTGTGGTACAGTGTAGAGATTACTAAGTTCAGAGACAGTCCTGTGGAATTGGTCAACAAGTCATTTGGCCCTCCTGGGCCTCAACTTTCTCCTGCGTCAAATGGGGATTTTGTCCCAGTTAGGCTCTCAGAGCTTCTCCCTCACAACCTATTTAAAGGATACCCTATTTAAAGGATACCGTGTACGTGGAAAAATGGAAAACAAGTCCCTGCCTCAGAGAATTTCTCTCTAATTGTGGAAACATCCCTGGAAATAGGGAGCAGTAGGATAAGTGCAAATTGCTCCCAAAACCATGGACCTTGAAGTTGAGGATGAACTGCTAGTAGCTCGGGACCAACCGTTTAGGCAACAGAAACACGAGAAGGGAAATTACAGAGAGGAAATTATGGGCTGCTATTTTAACCTACAATTTTGAGGCATATATCCATAATATTTGTTCTCCATGTAATTTCCCCCATGCTGTGAGGACTGCCTCGCCAATCCGGAAACCATATTGGACAAAAACTTGTTTGCTGAAATCAAATGGAACCTTCCCTGAGCTGTAGGCCTCTGGGGAGATGCACGCCTCCAGGGAGATGTGTGCCCTGGCTCTCTTCCCTTCTCCATTTTTTTCCCAGGAGGAGGGCATACCGAACTGTTGAACCAGCTTGCACGATGCACGTTGGGCTGCATTACTAGAGGGCAGGATCACTACACTACAAGGTCACCTTCAAAAGCAAAGGAACATCTCAACCAGTGGGAACTGTGCCCAGAGGACCTTTGGCCATATAGGCTTCTCTCTGCTGGTCTCTTAAGCACATCCTGGATCTCTCGTCTCTTCACCATCCTCTCCTTTCTTGAGTCCGAATGATGATCAGATTTAGGTTTTGGCTTGGAAAAGGGACCGATGTCCTTTGGTCTCACAACTTTCATTGTGCTCCAGCCCTGGCTAAAGCGAGATCCTGTTTGCACAAGTCAAGGTAGTAAGAATGGATAGTTATTTTCTTTTGTGTATATATCTACCTCTACCTCCAGACATCATGAAAAGCAGTACTTGTCAGGGCAGAATTTGGGCTTTTCGAGGCTTACTGACTGTAGTACCCACCATTGCTTCTGACTTTAATCTCTCTTCATATCTCTGATTTTTTATCAGCCCCTCAGAGATGCCATAGGGAAGGAGACTGCTTTTGTTGGCCTGGAAATCAAGCTACAACCTGAAAAATTAACAGTCATTCTCTCTAATGGAGTGATTTAGCTCCCTAATTTCCTCCTTTTTCCCTCAACCCTATTTGAGTTGTACAGTACTGGAGGACCCAAGAAGGGAAGAACTAGCAGGCAGGGAAGAAGTTTTCCAGCACTAGACAGGAAGGATTAGTTTCCACCTCTCACTGCTTCACTTCCCTTCCAAAGAGGCCTGGTAAAAATATGTAGCTAATTCAGAGCAAAGCCCTGCATACTGCCCAGGCCATGGCGCCCTCCCCCACCCCACCTTCCCAGCTTCTTCTTGCACCAGGAGTATATTTTAACGTCTTATCGAGGAAAAAGGACAACTCTTTGTCTCTCTCTCTCGTTGTTGGGAGCTTCATTTGTTGTTGGCAAGATTCAATGTCCTGGATCAAAGGGAAGCCTAAGAAAGGCTTAAGACGATATCCCAATGCGTTTTGGAAACCATGCTTCACTGAGTTGCATTTAAATGAGTCGCAGACATATGGATTACATTTCACTTAAAATACACATGGCTTAAGAAATTAGAGGATATCATTCTTTAACCAAGTACTTGGCAGATCTGAAGTATTCAAAATGTTTTTCCAAACTCAGCACGCAGCTGGGCTCTCCATTCCCCGCAGCTGAGATTGTATAACCTAAGGAGACCGGTGCCGCCAAGGAAACCGTTGGATGGATGGGTGGGGACACCAGAATTTGATGAGAACTGCCTGTGAGTGTTTGAAATTTTTTTGGAAGTATCAGGAACTGAATTAACCCTGCTGTGCTGACTCTGAGGCAGTGAGCGCATAAGCGAACTTAAATTCCTAGTGCTGTGCTCGCTCCGCACCTTGCCCCCGAGAGACCTCGTGGTCCTGTTTGAGATGGAGTTTCCAGTGGGCTCTTTTTAGACTGAGACCGGTCTCATTTACAATTCTCATGATGTCCAGAACCCCTGGAGTGGCAAACCAAATGGATCACTAGCCAATCTGGTGGGATCTTTGTAGAAGCCAAATTCTCAGCCTTACCCCTGCACAAACAGGGTCTCCATTGTTTCTAAATCATTGGAAACATGACATGGCTGTCTTAGGGTCCATTGCATAACTCAGTCTCAGTGATTAGGAGTGGTGATCTGAAAGGATGAAGGAAGAGAGGACCAAGGAGCATCCGGAAGTGAAATAACCTAGGCGTGCTGACTCTTGAGGGTCAGGAGTACAGAAGTCCGAAACACCACAATCCAGAGAGCAGGACAGGCTTGGGCTTTGGTGTAGAGAGACCCACATTCATTTCCAGGCAATGGCACTTCCTGGATATGTGGCCTTCAGCAAGTCCTCTGCCTTCTGAATGTTATTTCTTCATCTGTGTTCACAATAATACTCCTTCGTGAGTATTTGCTGAGAGCCAGTCACTGTGTGAGGCACTTCACACACTGTCTCATATAATCCTCACGGCAGCCTTTTGAAGGCGACATTATTGTTATTCACCTTTTATAAATGAGAAAACCTTACGGGTGAGGAATTCAAGTAATTTACCCGATGTCAGGCAGAGCCAAGGGCCAAACTCAGGGCTACCTGCCTCTTACTATATTCTACCGCCTGCAGATCACACACATTAATGCCTTCATTGCAGGGTGGGGTGGGCTGAAAAATGCCCCCCCCCCAACTGCCCCAAGATGTCCACATTCTAATCCCTGGAAGGTGAGGCTATGCTGCCTTATATGGCAAAAGAGTCTTTGTAAGTGTGACTAAATTAAGGATCCTGACAAGGAGAGATTATCCTGGGTTATCTGGGTGGGCTCTAAATGCAATCCCAAGTATATTTGTAAGAGGAAGGCGGAGGGAGATTTGCTTGTAGGTAGAAGAGGAGAAGGCAGTGTGACCTCAGAGGCAGAGATTGGCGTGATAAAGCCCCAAGCCAGGCAGCTGCCAGAAGCTGGAAAAGGCAAGGAATGTCATCTCCCACGGGGAGAGCAGCCTTGCTGACACCTTGATTTTGGCCCAGTAATACTGATTTCATTCTTCCGGCCTCCAAGAACTGAGAGAGAATAACTTTCTGTTGTTTTAAGCCACCAAGTCTGTGGTAATTTGTTACACAGCAGCCACGGGAAACGAATACACAGAGTTTGTGCCGTTTAGCGATAATGTCCTATGAGGTGCTTAGTACAATGCCTGGCACACAACAAGCAGGTTTTCAATACCTGCTAACTTTCATTAACGTAAAATCAAGAATAAATGCTTTCTAAAGTGCCTTGGTGATGCAAAGCCGTTGCATGGGGTCCTTGTGACCGTCTTCAAATATGAAAGTGAGAAGAGAAGCCTGAGAAATAGTGTGTATGGGTATCGTTTATCAGCATCTCCCAAGTTCCAGGTCTGCCGTCCTTCTGACTGAGGAATGGTGGTCAGATACTAATAACGACGTCAACAATCACAGTAATGGCTACCATGCAGGCGATGCCTCTATAGCAGACTCTGTTCTGCAGTCTCTACGTGGGTCGTCTACCTGATTTGTCACAACAGCCATATGAGGTGTAGGCACCCGTATTAGCGCTACTTGGCTAATTAGACCCTGAGGCATGGAGTCATGGGACTTGCTCAAGGCTACCTGGGCGGGAAGGGCAGAGCCAGCCTCTTGACCACGGCCTTATATTGCCTCTTGGATGCCCTGCCCTTGCTCAGTTTGCACTTCTTCAGTTCTCCGTTATTCTGTCCTCTCTCTTTTCTTTCCTTCTTCCTTCCCTCGGCCCTGGTTAGAATTTGGATTTCAGTGTCCTGGAGTGGTGTAATCCAGGCAGGTTGCATTCAGAGCCTGGCGCCTAGCACTCACTGATGATGGGCACTTTGGCAAGTTGCCTCACCTTTGCTAGTCTCAGTTTCCTCATCCACAGGATGGACCTAATACTAGTGGCCACCTGGTCAGATGTCGTGTGAATTCGATGATGTAATGCCCCTAAAGGACTTACATCACGCCTAGTGTACTGTGAGAGCCCAATAAATAGTCGCTATTATTTGTATTTTGTAGGGTCAGAAAAACATTTCAGAATGAAGAAAGAGGGAATTCCCCTGAGTTGGTTTCCAAATGTAAATGTAATTAAGAAGACTTGACCTTAAAACCCATTGCCCCCCCGGGAGGAAGCTCACTTCTGCTCTCCAGCCATGTCCGGTGTGACCTCACTGTATCTCAAGAGGACAGCTTTGCAAGGTTCTCTGGTCGGCCAAACTGTACCTCCTTTCTGTGCCTGTAGACTCAATGCCCAGCCCTTCCCTTGGCAAGGCCCTGAACTGTACGATAAGGAGGTCAGGATTTGTTCACCGGGTTCCGGCTCTATCTTCTTCCAGGGACCCACAGCCAGGGCTGCCTGTGTAGCCAGGAAGGATGTCCACAGTTTTCTTTTGTCTCAAGCTTATTTCTCCTGGCTACGCTTCAGCAGGAGCACAGGGTGAAATGAATGGGAGGAAGCTGTCAGCTGCCCTGTTGGCCTTAGATGGACTCTTGTCAGAGGGAAGGGCAGCTGTGCACTGGGGGAAGTCAGGAATTGATTCTTGGGTTTGAGGATTCCTTTACCATCAGACTGTTCAACAATAGCTGGTATCCAGTGAGTGAGCATTTACCACCAACATACATAGTTACATAGGTTTTTTTAAACCCTACGTATATTTACCCAAATGGGGTTGTATGGTATCCTCAGTTTTATAACCTTTTCTTTCACTTGAAACTATAGCATGGACAATCCCAAATCATTTTTTAAAAAATTTATACTAGAGCTTTTGGAATGTTCGGAAACTTTGATAATAAAATTCTAGAAAAAAAAATTGCACAGATAATAGAAATTTAAAATAAATGAGATCAGGCTTTCTATACTATACTGTAATTTGCTTTTTCATTATTTGTCTTCAATATTTTTTCACATTAGCACATTTATAGACCTGTTTCATTCTTTTTAATGGTGACATAGGATTCCACTGAATGGGTGGACCAAAATTTATTACTCTCTCTATTAATGGACAGTTAGATTTCCAATTTCTTGCTATTACAAGTAATGCTGCAATAATAGGCTTATGCGTAATCTTTAAGCACATTTGCAAGTATTTCTATAGGATTGATACCTAGAAGTAGAGTTGAAAGGTCAAATAACAAATATGCTTAAAATGTTTTAAATTTTGACAAATTGTACCTCTCACTCCAGAGATTCCTCTCCAAAGGCTGTATGAGAGTATATTATAGATACATTTCTATGTAATTTATTGGATGTTACATTGTATGTGTGTGCCACAATTAACTTTTAAAATTTATTATAGCGAAACATTATCAAATGCACATGGAATTAGAGAGAATAATATAATGAATCCCTATATCTCCGTTATCCAGATTCAGTGATAATTAAGATGCTGCGATTAATTTAATCACCCAATATTGATGGGATTCAAGCTGTTTCCTTTTTTTCCCCTTCATTTTTTACAAACAGTGCAGGAGTGAATATTCTTTTTTTCCTATGTTCCTTATTTTTATTAAAAAATTTTTTTTTTGTTTTCTGATGTTACATTTTTTTATTATTGGTGTACAAAACAACATAATGATCAGACATTTACACCCCTCACAAAGTGATGACCCCAATAAGTCTGCTACCCATTCTGACACCGTACATAGTTATTACAATACCGTTGACTATGTTCCCTAGGCTGCACACTTTGCATCCTGTGACTGTATATTTTTTAATTAGAGTTGACACTCAATGTTGTTTTATATTAGTTTCAGGTGTACAGCACAGTGGTTAGGCATTTACCCCTGTATTCTTTGGATGGTGCTTTTAGAGGATCACCTCCTAGACAGGAATCACTGGGTCCAAGGGAATTTACATAGATAGGTAAAGTCCCATTGCCGTTGGCATCTCTATAAGTTAATCTTGTCACCCTTGTTGAGAGGACTTGTTTTCACACACTCTCATCAGTGGATTGACTGTTGAGTTTGGGCAGACTCTCTGAACCCAAACTCTTCTGCCTGTTTCTTTGAACAGCTTTATTGAGATATAACTTACATAACCACATAGCTCATCCCTTTAAAATATACAAGTCGATATATTTGCAGTATATTTACAGAGTTGTGCGATCCTACCATATTCTAATTTTTGAACAATTTTATCAGTTCAAAAAGAAGTCATTAGCAATGTTATGGGTTGAATGTGTCCCCCACCCCAAATTCGTATGTTGAAGTCCTAAACCCACAGTACCTCAGAGTGTCCTTATTTGGAAATAAGAGTCATTGTGGATGTCATTAGCTAACACAATTAGCTAAGATGAGATCATACTGGAGTAGGGTGGCCCCTGATCCAGCATGACTGGTGTTCTTATCAAAAGGAGAAATGGGGACACAGACAAGCACACAGGGAGAACACCATGTGACGATTACAATCATGCTGCCACGAGCCGAGGAGCGAGCAGAAGCTGGGAGACAGCTCTGGGACAGACCTTTCCCTAGAGCTGTCAGAGAGAGCCTGGCTCTGTCAACACCTTGACCGTAGACGTCTAGCCTCCGAAACTGGGAGAGGATAAATGGGGTTTAAACCACTCAGTCCGTGGTATTTTGTTAAGGCAGCCCCTAGCAAACTAATATAAGCAGTCACTCCCATTCTCCCCCATCCTAACAGCTCTAGGCAACCACCAGGCTGCTTTCTGCCTCTCTAGATTTGCCCGTTCTGGCTATTTCATATAAAAGAGATGATATAATATGTGATCTTTTGTGAATGGCATCTTTCACTTAGTGTACTGTTTGTGAGTTTTATCCATGTTGTATAGCATGTGTCATGACTTCCTTCCTCTTTATTGCTATGCAGTGTTCCGTTGCATAGATTTACCACATTTTGTTTATCCATCCATTGGTTGGTGGGTTTCCTGCCTTTTAAATGAGAGCTAACCTGTTTCCATTTTACAAGGTTGATTTCAGGAAGTATTGGTCAAGCACCTATGTGTAAAGCCTTGTGTTAGGGGTTGTAGAGAGTACATGCAAACACACTGTCCTTGCCACCTGGCAGTGAAAAAATATCCAGCAGCAAAATCCAAGGCAGATTAGAAACTTATGTTACAGAGTGGAAAGTACAGCACTGAGGAGGCAGGAAGGGAGAAATTCTGACTGGGAGATAGAGAAAGCTTCTCTTGAGAGTACTGCTTGGAGCTCTGTCTTGTAGGAGTACAGAGGGGAGGCTTTGGATGAGGAAGGGGGGAGAGGTGAGCGGAAGAAACGAGATTCAGACGGAAAGGAATTCAGACTGAGAAATTAATGTATAAATATTTGGTCTGGATCAAGGAGGAACCAAAGCTGTAGTGCTAATAATCTCTTAGGATTCCAGTGTTCTAGCCAGCCAAGTCATTTTAATACGGAAGGGTACGTACGTAGGGAATGGGGAAGGCGTTTCTTCCCCGCCCCCACAACTGGGCTACCCAAGGATTTGAATAGTTTAGAGCTCAATTTTTAATTCTATTTTTGACTGACTTGCGCTCTCTCTTGCCTGAGGGTAAGCCACCGTGTGGTCAGGGAGGTAGGTGGGGTACCTCTAGGAAAGATGCTTGAGGTGCACTTTAAGGCCAGGCTGTATTTTCTACATCGTGGATGAGAAGGTCTTCCTCCACCCCTCCCAACTGATGGGAAATTTGGGCTGAGCCAAGTGGACAGAAGTGTACCTGGTGGGTGGAGCTATGGACTGCAAGAGGTGGAGCACATGGCAGAGATGGCTTCTTCACAAGTGGGGGGCGGGAGTCTCCTGAGAAGCAGGACGTGGTGGGCGGGATGTGGATGGATGTATGGATATGCCTTTGGGTTTGGGAGATGTGCTGGAAGTCCTACCTTCCAGACCTCTATTTTTTCCCCATCTTCAAGGATGTGCCTCACCTATTCATCCAGACTCTCTGGAAGTTGGAGGATGTCTCTACTCTCCAAACTTTGTGCTTTGGCAATGGAGCATGACTATCCCAGGGAAAAATCTATGGGACCAGGAGGCCTCTGAAGCCACATTTACATTCATCCAGGAACTATTTTGATTTGAAGAAAGGAAGCTTACTCATTTTCTACTTAGAACTCAGTGATAAGCACAGACCTTTGGCTGACACCTCAAATACTAAATGAATAGTTTTTTTTGGCACCCTGGGGCAAGTTGCAGGTCTTTCTCAACCTCAATGGGGGTGGGTATTGGATCAGAGATTCCCTGGCTTTTTTGACGAGAGTTTGTAGTGTACTGGGGTTGAGCTATGGACTACTTCTTAGGAATTCTTTACCTCCTGTCTTTCTTTTCTTTCCTTCCTTCATTCAACAAATGTTGTGAGTGCCCTGGGTGTTCCTGGGAGAGCAATGGTAAGCAAAACACAGTCTCTGCCATCCTGGGGCTTTGAGCTGAGTGGAGGAGACAAAGAACTAAACAATTACTGAACAATGTGGGTGTGCTGTGATGGAGGAAGTAGAGGTACCATGGGAGCACAGGGTAGGGGAACCTGTCCTGGACTGGGGGTCAGAGAAGGCTTGGAGGAGGTAGGTAGAAGTAGGGCAGTCGTCGAGGGGGTAGGGCTTATACAAGGGGAAATGGCAGCCAGAACAAAGGCCCAAAGGTGAGCAACCTTTGAAAAGAAGTTTTTTACAGTTAAAGCAGAGAGCTAGAGGGAGGAAGGAAATGCTGAAAAAAGAGGTTGGCCAGGTGGGGTAAGTCCTTGAAGGGCTTTGTAGGTTCCTTAAAGTGTTTGGGTGTTTATCTTGAGGGCAATGGGAAGCTGATGAAGAATATATTTACATATGTGCATATATATATATATATATATATATATATATAAATTTCTAAACATCATTTTATTTTTTGTCCCTTTTTAAAAAAATATTTATTTTTTTCAGTTACAGTTGACATTCAGTATTATTTTATATTAGTTTCGGGTGGACAGCGTTACAGCATAGTGTTTAGACATTTATATAATTTACATAGTGATCCCCCCATTGGTCTAGTACCCACCTGGCACTATACATAGTTGTTGCAACAGTCTTGACGGTATTCCCTATGCTGTACTTGACATCCCCATGACTGTTTTGTAACTGCCCATTTGTATTTCTTAATCCCTTCATCTTGTTCACCCAGCCCCCCAACCCACGCCCCTCTGGCAGCAGACTCATAGACACAGAGAATAAACTGATGATAAAGAATATTTTAAAAGTCAGATAGTGACAACATCCAAAATGCATTTGAGAAGGACGTCTTCCAATGAAGGCAGAGGATGGGTTAGAAAAGGGGCAAGACTAGCGATAGTAATTAGGCCCATTCAAAAGCTCTTTTATAATCTGAGTGAGAAACGATGGTGATCTAATTATGGAAGAGCTAGCCGATATGGAGAGAAGGGGATGGATTCCAAGGATGTTTATAGGGTGGAGTCATGGAGACTGGGAGAGGGGTTGACCATGGGCTGTGGGAGAGGATGGATTCAAGGGCCAATCTGAGGTTCCTGCTTGAGTAATTATTAGGTTGGTGCAAAAGTAATTGCGGTTTTTACAGTTATTTTTCACTTTTTCAACCGCAATTACTTTTACACCAACCTAATAGGAGTAGGTCAGTGGCCAATCCGTAGGTTTGTCCTAAGCTTGTGGTGGGACTTCCGTGAAGCCACTTCTTTCCTCAGGTCTTTAGTTTTCTCATTAGATGAAGGTAATCATACCCCATTGCCAACTTTGCAGGATGTGGGGATCCACTGATAAAATCTGTGTGAGAAGTAGCCTCTGGTGCTCTTTCCATGACCCTAAAAGGAAAGGATGTCCTTACCCTGTTTCTCTCTGTAATTTGTGCTCTAACATAGCCTTCCCTCCTTATCTACAATTCTAAGCATTTGATCTCCCAGGAACTGGTGAGACCTCTGCCCATTCTGGCAGCTGAGGCCTCACTGGGGGGCCTTTCTGGGGGGTTCTCAAACTGGCTTTTGTTGAAAACAATGAGATCATTGAGTGGGTGGAGCTGGGCCAGGCTTTCCTCAGCCAGTTTAAGGAGAAATGGGGTCTTTATGACTTCTCTACGTATGGCTCTTTTCCAGTCCCTTCCATAGCTCCCATGCGCCCCACTGCCCCCTTTTCCTCCTTCTTTTCTCCCTGAGGTTATGGGTTTGCAGAAAACTGGCAGCCTCCACATTTTCTCCTCTTGCATCAGTCTCCCTGGAGAGAGGTCCAGATGGACCAAGGGCTATAATGGCTGCATTATATCAGGCGTGGTTTCTTTTTCCACCACCGCCCAACACCCCCACCCCCCACCCGCTTCTGGGGAAAAGAAGGGCAAATCATTGAAAGGGATTCCTTTGGAAAGAGACTGGAGTGCTAGGGAAAGAGGTGATTCTAAGTGTTGGGAAAGATGTCAGGCTCCTTGTATTCTAGAAGCTCATTACCTCTTGACTTCTTGGTGTTAGATTTGGGGTTCGGGTAAGAAGGCAAATGTTAAACTAGCCTTTCAGTTATGTGGTGATAGGAATATGGCTGTGGAAATGAAACTCAGCAATGTCGGGTGAACATCCTGAGTTCCTGATCCGTAGTCTGCCCCTTCCTCTCTGCTCTCCACACGCACACATGCATGCACGCACCCCTTCTCCATAACTATGTGGATGACTCGTTAGGGGAATTTGGAAGTTGGTTGCAGCACTGGTTTGCAGCAATTCTAAGAAGGGAGGGGGATGGGCTATGAAACAGTGACTTGGCTTCTAGGAACCCAATGGTAAAAACTACCTTCTGTGTGGCCTGTTAGTGTTTGCAAAGGACTTTCACAGATGACCTTATAGGGGAGGAGAAAAGAACTCTCCCTCTGTCTGTGCAAGTTCTCCTCCATGAACCCTGTAACAGAGGACAGATTAACAAGAGAAAAACAGAAGTTTATTAACATGTATACATGGGAGATACCTGGGGAGAAATGAGTAACTCACTTAGAATTCAGGCTTCAGTAGCATCTTCAACGAAGAACAATACATTTGTAGAGAAATGACAGAACAAAGGAAAGAGGTATTATGCCTCTAAAGGTGGTAAGCTGCCGGCAGATATGTGGGAAGCTAATGGTAGATAAAGGCTAGTTAATAAAGTTTGTTGTGCAGATTCCTTCTCCAAGCTGATAGGGTCCACAGTTGTCTCTGGTGATTAACTTTTGTCTTTCTTGGTAGAAGGGGCGGAGGGATGGCCTTGAAAATTTATGTCCTGCTTTTAGGCAAATAGTGGAAGGGCGGGAAGCTTTTCTTGTATTTGCTTCTCAAGTCCCTTCAGTTCAAAATATCCTTATGCCAAAATGGTATATTTGGGATGGCAGATTCTGCCGCCCTTCAGCCTTCTCTAATCTTCATGATGCTGTGAGATACAGGTGCCAGGTGAAAGGCAGGAAAACAGCTTGCCTTGCTCACATCCCCTGGTATGGTGCTTGGCACACGATTGGCTTCAATAGTATTTGTGGAATGAGTGAGTGGGCTTGCAAATGTACAGCCTGGGGCTCAGAAGAAGTACTGCGTCTTGGCACACAACCCAGAGCAAATACATGATGAATTCAAGCCAGGAGGGACTTGGGCTTCCTGATGCCATGTGCCCCGTAGTTTGTACTATATTATGCTGCTAATAAGTAATTATTGATGCAGTTGCACCAACATCCTTCCTGTCTGTCCTCTGGGAATGTCTGGATGGCCTGACTCTGGGATCATCTACTACTGACGTTTAGCTTACTTTAATTTTTTATACTGATGGGTTTAGAAGCAAAATATAATGGTGTGATATTGTGAAAGTTGCTTTTGCTCTTTTTCAAATGCTTCACCTGTAAAAGTGAAGGGAGGGGAAGCACTGCACAGAGAGGATGGCACATAAAGAACCTTCATGGAAAGGTTATGGAGCAACACATAGAATGAGGGAAAAGCTGAAGGACCAGGGCTCGGAAAGGACAGGATACAGGAATTTATCGTTTCTTCAGGTGCGAGAGGTGGGGTGCCAGCGCCAGCCATTTTCACCAGGTGTCACTCATCTTGAAATTTAGGTCATGAGACCTGTGCTGGCTTGTCATGACTGACTCTACGGGCGCTCAGTCAGCATGCAGCGAGAGGGGAATATTTCTCTCAATGCACCTCGGGGCACTGTTATCCCGTGGTGGCAGGGATGCTGCAGGCCAGGACAGCAGATGTCCATGACGAATCAGGAGGGGCTTTCCAAGGTCTAACCTTCTCGACTTGTGCTTCGGCTTGATTTGTCCTTTAGGATGCAAAGAAACGTTGGGTAAGATTTATCAAGCTTACTGGGATATTTAATCAGAGCCTAAAAGGGCCCAAGCACCCATATTTAGGGCAGGTTGCTTTTTGTTTATTTGCTTTTTCTCATGGGATGGTCCCCCTACTCCCCTTTTCCTAAGCATATTCTCAAGGGTCCTGTGATCTTAGAGGTTCATTTTCTTCACTTCCTCTGTGTCTGATCCACAAAGTTTATCTTTACAGTATGGCCACTTACTTGTTGCATTGGTCCTTCCCTTCAAGTTAATCTGATAAACAAGCATTGTGGTTATTTACCAAAAACTGGTTGCTAGCGAGGCTGTTGTCAGGCAATGTTTTCACTTTTTCATCTTTCTCAGAAATAGTTAAGAGAGTACCCCATTTCCTTGAACTGTTCTTATCTAATTCCAACAAATACCCATAATGGGCTATTCCGGACACTGCACAACACATCTGCAAACTCGTCTTGGGTGAGCCATTTTGAGGGCCTTGCAGGTCCCTGCCGGTTAAGCTCCCTGATCCCAAGATATCGGCCCTCTTTGGGCAGAGACATTGCTCATCTTTGTAGAGGCAATCAAGAGAGAGGCATGAAGAAGATTAAATAAAGACCCTGCTGACCAAAGGAGTAAACAGTGCTTCTCTAAACATCCTTTGGTATTTAACGTAAAAGCAAAACACAGGACCGGGAGCTGGTTGGAAGGGTACTGGGTCTAGTGGGGGACTGGGAGAAGATGTAATGGGAAATGGTTGGTGAAAAGGAGTGTTGACTTAATGCATTGTTTGGAAATTTCCTTAATAAAAAGTTAAAAGAAAAACAGGCTGAGTAGCTTTGGCTCTTGGCCAGGCTTGTTGACGGCACCATCTTGTTTTACAGTGTTGCTTCTGGAGCTGGTCCCCTGGCAGCGATGATGCTTGCTCAAGTCAGTCCTTGGAGCAAGAGGAGATCCCCACTCTCTACACTAGGGGCAGCCTTTAAAGATCCCCCTTCCATTCCCTTTCTGTTCCCTCAAAAAGGAATGCCTCTGCTTGTGGGCCCCTGAGCGTCAGTCCCTTATTTGGCCATGACTTTGGCATGTTGGTTTGTTTCCATTCCTTTGGAGTCAGGGGTGGAATGAGCATGGGTTGGGAAATCTTGGTTCTGAAACAGCTCCAGCCAGCTCTTCTCTCCTCTTTTTTCTCCTTCTTAGAAAACAAAATAATACTTACTGATTGGTTATATTACTGTCCTAAATACAGGCAAGCATTGTCATTAGATTAGAGTAGTTCTGTCTGCTTTTCAGAAACCCTTTTCCAGTGCTTGCCTGTCCTGGACGTCACCATTTCCTTTCAATAGGTAAACAGGCGGAGTAGTCTGTGATTTGCATAGTATCACCTACCTTGTTTCCCCGAAAATAAGACCTAGCTGGACCATCAGCTCTAAT
The DNA here is from genome assembly GCF_004115265.2 of Rhinolophus ferrumequinum. Taxonomy (NCBI): domain Eukaryota; kingdom Metazoa; phylum Chordata; class Mammalia; order Chiroptera; family Rhinolophidae; genus Rhinolophus; species Rhinolophus ferrumequinum. The sequence goes on along the minus strand of NC_046307.1, from coordinate 27,670,246 downwards.
GCGTCATTTGAAGCAAAAATTAATATAAGACCAGTAATATATTACATTATAGTATACCCAGTCTTATAGTAAAATAAGACCGGGTCTTATATTAATTTTTGCTCCAAGAGACACATTAGACCTGGTGGTCCGGCCAGGTCTTATTTTCAGGGAAACACGGTAGCTAGTTAAAAAATTTTAATATTTCAATTTCCAAACACAACCAAAAGGAGAGAGACTACATTATGACCCCCTCAGAAAGCCATTATCTCTATTTAACAATTATCCAGGTTTGCCACACGTGTACATAACTAGTTCTGGAGAAAATAATCCCAATGATATTTATAAAACACAAATACTTTACAAAGAGTTGTTTTACATTTGTTCATTTTATTTAAACAAATATTCATAATCAGGTACTTTCCAAACATTTTACAACAACCCTACTAAGTAGATTCTATCATTTCCCCCATTTTATAGATGAGAAAACTGAGGCACAGAGAGGTTAACCAACTTGCCCAAGCTCACAGAACTTATCAGCGTCAGAACTAGTATGTGAATGTGTTTTTTTATTTGATCTGCTTAGTGATGCTGTGAGAGAGTAATTATTAATTATTCTGTGCACTTATTTAATTAGTCTGGGAAATGGAGGGCTCAAGTGAAACACTTCCATACAAATTGCATTTGTCAGTTTTGTTCATCTAATGGGGTACCACCAAGGTGCTAAAACTGGTTTAAAAATTGGATAACAGATGTGCAAGTGCACGGTGGAAAGTTCGCGAGCTTAATTGTCCTACCTTTTAGTATGTACTGTTTTTTTAATAGTGAAAAAGGAATGCTGCGATGAGATTGCTAAATTAGATACACAACTGGTTAATTAATATCCTAGGGGCAACAAAGCCATAACCTTCCGACGTCTCTCTTCTACTGGATAGAAATCATTTGCATCTCTATTGTATCTTACTCGGTTTTTTCAAGTTGACATCTGGTTTTACCGGGTTGTACAAGAGCTGCCCTAACTAATTGTAAATAGTCTTTTGAAGGTATGTTTCCTCCCACAGAGTCCAAAGGACCTTAGACTGGCCTCTCAGAGCCTATGACCTGTGCCCTTGCGCAGCATTGAAAGAGACCTTGGTCATCTTTTGACTCATTTCCAGGGTTTGAAAGGCCAATCATCTAGAGAGCAGTGCAGCTGGTACTCAGAACTAAGCTTTGTGAGCCCTAGACTTCCCCTCTGTGTTGTGCTGCTATCGCTTTTAAGTTTTGGGAAAAAGAATTTAAAATGTTAAAATTGATTCAGTGGAGCAGGAGAATTCTCTGAGCCTGGAAAAGTATCACCTGGGAAACCTATTAAAAATACAGATTTCTGAGTCCTTCTCTAGAGAATATAATTCTCCGTTTGTCTAGGATGGGGCCTGGGATTCTCTGTTTTTCACAGCATTTCCGGGTGTTGTGCAGTTACTAGGTTAAGTCCACAGTGATGGCATCAAGAGTATGAGCAAGACATGAAAGAGGCCCACGTTATCACCCACACAGGCAGGCAGGGCAAGGACCCTCCAGGAACAATAAGAGGGACCAGCAAGGCAGCACGTCCCCAGCATCACCAGTGGCTAAGGTCCCCCATACTCTTCAGAGACTGAGATGGACCAAAAGCTGGGGGAGGGCCGTGTCCATAAAAATAGCCACTGGGATGAGCAGAGAGTACTGTTTGTTTCTGCGGAGCACAGGGTGTTTTTCAAGGTAGTTTGGAAAGTGTTAGTACTTTGTCTTCACTGTTTTGCTTATCTGGGAAGAGGGTTGACCACAGAGTTGTTTTGCAAATTTGTCTGAGTCCTGTTGTTTCTCTTTCCCCAGAGGGAGTTTTACAGATTGGAAGCTTTAGAGAGGCTTTTGAAATTTGTCTGAGGGTAAATAGTCCTTAAAGGGATGGTTCTGGGTGTGAAGGCTCCAAGCCTTAAGGAAGATGGGTCATTGCTGTTTCTGACTGCAGTGTGCTTTTGGGGTCTGGCTGCGTGTAGGAACAGGTTCCAGGCTGTCACGGGCAATTCTATTGTCTTTCGTCGAGTGAACTTATATTTTAGGTATTTAGGGGCAGCTTATTTTCCCAAGTGGTCATCAGAAGATGCAAGTTTTGCTCAAGGACTTTGGGGTCTGGGCAACCTGGATTTTGCCCAAAGTGAACACTCCAGGGCTGGCTGCCCTTAGCATTGGGATCCTGATACGGCCTGCCTGTGGGCTTACAAGCTTGGAGGCGCAGGCGGGAGGCATTTACAGAGGGCAGGAGGGTACACAGAAACTGCTTTTCCATCAAAGCCAGAAAAAGGGGGCGGGGTGGGAAATCTTGGATAGTCCTTCTCTCTTCCTGGACGCACATCACTCACAACTTGTTTCCTGAAAATCCTCATACACTTCAGTGGTGAGAGACGGCTTCCTGCCGATCTGCTGAGCCAGCTCCTTGTCAGGGAGGAGATGAGAACAAGATGTGGTCAGAGAAGGGGTGGGTGGGCTGAGCTGGCTGCTCAGTAGCCCGATGGCCCCTCTGTGAGGGGACAGCAGTGTCTTTGGTCCTGAGAGCAGTGTCAGGGCACCACATGGGCATAGATGGACCTAGCTTGGGGCAGTGGGAAGCATTTGAAAGCAGTGTTTCGTCCATCAGTAACACTGCACAGATGGTGGTGATGAAACATGACCCTTCCTATTGCTTCTAGAAGAAAGGACCTTCCTGGATAACATCTGCAACCCCATTTGGGAAAAGGGTTATTTCAAAAAAAAATTAGCCCTGAAGTTCTTCCATGGCCATCCGCGTTTTCCTGCCCCATGCTGTGCGTTTACCTATTTCTCTCCTCTGCAGATAGTCACCATCTAAGAGTTGAGTCTCCTTCTTGTGACATCGCATATGTCCTAAAAGCTTCTATCCTCACCATCAAATTGTGTTTTAGACTATGGTTCCTGGCAGTGCTTTAGTTTTATGTTTGTACCTTCTAAGAGAGACAGAGCAGAAAACTGCATTAAAAGTATGGTCAGGGCCAAAAAACCTGGGTTTGAATTCCAGTTCTGACAATATGCTGTGAGAGCTTGGGCAAGTTACATGTCTGAGTTCCCAGGGTCCTCAGTCACGGAACGGGGAAAGGATTAGTACCCTCCTCATAGGCGCGTTGTGAAGGTGAAATGATTTAAATACATGTGAACAAAATAGATTGCAACTTTTCTGGTTCCCCAAGCTCAGAATGATCCAGGACGTGGAGGAAGCAGGAAGATGCTGGGTGGGCTGGGTAGTGCATGCGACACTGATAGTTCTGAAGTGTGCTTGCCTTAAACGTTTGTTGAGATCTTATGGTCTAGGGTGGTGGTTTTGATCTGAATCGCTCAGGGAGTTATCACAATAGGTGGTTAGGTCTCCCAACCCCGGAGTTTCTGTCTGCTTCAGTACATCTGGGATGGGGCCTGACCATCTGCATTTTTGGTTAGTTCCTTGGTAGTGCTGATGCTACTCGTCCCCAAAGGGCAGTTAGGTAGAAGAAGCAGGTTGTTCCTTGTAGATTCAGAAGACTTGAATGAAGGCCATTAGGTGCCGGTTACAGAGAAGTGGTTTTGGTTCAGCATAAGAACTTTAACTACCAGATGAGGTCAGATATGGAGTGGGTGGTCTCAGGAGACCACTGTCACTGGACATGTCCAGTGCTGAATGGCCCTCTGTCAGATTCCTTTATACATGGGAGAAGTTTCATTCATGTGCTCATTCATTTATTCACTGAATAAACATATACTGCCTTCCTGGTAGGGGCTAGGAGCCGAGGAGAAGCCTTGAACTAGGCAGCCATGCCCCCTGCTCTTTGGGAACCCATAGTCTAGTGGGTTTGACTATGATTCCTAAGGTCCCTTTCAACGCTGAGGCTCTGAGAGTTGTGTGGCCATGGGGGCAGATCCTCAGAATAAGAAGCTGCAGAGAAATGCTCACCCTTCTGAGGATGAGTGGCCGAGAACTGACAAGACTGGACGCCTGTGAGGTTCAATCTGGATTGTTTCTTTGCAGCACCTTAGTGTCACTGGATGAATGATTTTTTTCCTTTCTAAGACTCAGAAGAGGCAGAGAAGGTATTTATCAGGAGTACATTTTCTGTGGGAAAATTTACATCCCATTGGCACCCAAATGGACCATTAAACTCTGAACCCCAGAATAGCCGTCCCCAGAATTATGCAGTCTGTGAAAACAGACCCAGGAAATGGGGCTGCAGGAATGAGCTAATTGCTTTTTATCTCTCTTGAGCTATACACTGGAGAGTTAATGGCTGGGGAGACTTAGAGGAAATAAGTAAATTCCTTCAGTTTTTCTGGGTCCTTCCATCATAATCTCGGTTGAAAGCAATAATGATAACCACTAACCTTTACTGAGTTGCACGCTGTACTTGCCTGGTGTTAAGCCCTTTTCATGCGTTTTGTAGTTTTACTCTTATGAAAACCCTGTCAAGAAAGTATATTGTCATTTTTGCAGAAGAGGAAACACACATTCAGACAGCTAAAGTAACTTGCTCATGGCCATAGAGATTGTAAATGTGAGAGCTGGAGTTGAAACTTCAGTCTCTAGTACTTCACAGCATGTTTTAAACTCCTAGCACGCTGAAGGACTCGTTCATTTACTCTTTCATTCAGCAATTAGCTGTCATTCTTTCACTGAATAAATGTTAAACGCTGATATGTACTGGGAAGCAAAATGGCCTGGCCTCTGTGCTTGTGGGGCCTTAAGTTTATCTCCCTCAGACAAATGGATGGATCCTCCCTAAGATCCTTGGCTGAGCATTAGGATCCTCCTAATGCTCAGGAGAAAGAGAAAGCGCTGGGAGACAGAACCTGGCACGTTAGCTACTGACCCAAAGTTTCCATGTAGCGACATTTTCTCTCCACAGCTGGGTTTTGGACTTAGCTGTATTTTTACATTTCCCTGATGAGTTTCTTCTTGTCCAAGGTTGGATGTTGAAGGGCTTGACATAGTACAAGAGACAATTCTTGTGGCATTTGCCTTCTTTCTGACTGCACTCTTGGGGTAAAGGGGGATCTGAGAGTCAGGAGTCCCAGAACTTAGAGCTGGAAATGACTCTAGAGTGACTCTAGAGACTTCAGTGTCCTTGTCTTGCTGGGAAATGTCACCTCTTCCAAAACCAGGGTGGTCCCTGCAGATTCCTTTGGCTTTCTGCGCTGGCCTCAGCCTATGGTTTCTTCTTATTAAAAGCAGTTTCAAATTGGGTTTTCAGTTTTCAAAGTAAATACGTGATAATTATTTTAAGAAATCAACCAATTTTTTAGAATTATGCAACTTACATTGTGCACATGTTCTGCAGTCCCTCGAGAGAACCACCAATCACAACGGGCATTAGTGGTTCGCCAGTCGTTTTCAATGCATAAACTCGTGTGTACCAGTATTAGTTTTTCATTAAAAAGGATTTTTAAAATGCACTTTCCTAAAATTTATTTTTTATCTAACTCAATTTTTGACATTCTTTCCATATTAATACATATAGATCCACTGAATTCTTTTTTTTGTTAGACTCCAATTTCTCTTCCATCACAAACACTTTTCCCCCCTGATCTCGACTTTCTATAGATGCTTTCTTTCTGCTTTTAATGTGGATGAGCTAGTTGAAGCATCCGTTTGGCTCTAGGAACCTTGTTTGGTGTCGCTTTGCCTTTGGTGAGGGATTCTTAACCTCAGCTTCAAGGGGTCTGTGGCAAGACAGAAACCAATGTACAGTTTTAGAAAAGAAAAAAAAAGGACTTTATTGGAAGGATAACACACAGAACTACCAGGTCTCAGGAAATCTGAACCACTGGGTCTCAGAAAGGCCAGGCCAAGGCAGGTCGGGGAATCCATGCAGCGGGAACAAAGAGACAGGTGAACTGTTCCCCTCTGTTCAGTTCTCACAACATTACTCCATTGGCGTAGCTTGGATCATGGACCACCCTTGGCCAGGAGCAGGGAGGACACTTTGACAGTCTCACCAAAACATGCACAGGGGAGAGGTATTCCCTTAAAGAAAAATCGGGGTGCTGATACTAAAAGTTGGTGGATGCAGTGCTGGAAAAATCAATCCAGGTACCCATAAATCCTGAGAAATTTTGAGTATGTGTTTGCACGTGTATGTTCCCAGGACCCAGAAAAAGTTAAGACCACTGCTTTAATTCCATTGACTCCATCGGGTTGTGTCTGAACTCAGCAATGATCCCCAGGAACACAAAATTCATAACCAACTTCCTCCTGGTTTTCTTTTTGTTCCTTAGGCCCTTATGGCCACCCCATTTCTTTAGCACGGAGGTGCTTGGGGGTGGTCCTGCCTGCTTCAGTTAGAATGACCAGCCGCTGTTCCCAGGAGGGTGGAGTCCATCATCTCAGGAGACAAATGTTTGTTCTTATTCTTTGCAGGCAACTTTTTGCTCCAGCCTACACAGAAACCCATTATACTCCAAGTGGTAACCCTCAAACCACCACGCTGAAGTCCGAGGTAAGTCAGCTCAACACATATCTATCAAGCAGATGCCCTACCTGGTCCCACCCCTGGGAAGTGAGTAGATGGCGCTACATGATGGAGATGGGTCCTCACTGAAGGGACTGCTTCTCCTGACCAGAGACCAAGGGAGCCAGCAGGAGAAACCAAGTGTGAATTTGTTGTTTCCTACGTGCACCCTGTCCTAAAATACAAACACTATTTTAGGATAACTACATCTTATTAAAATTGGTATAAATCGTTGTGAAGTGTACATTTTTTTGGCTTTATGTTAATTCATCATAGTAACAACAGTTTAAGTGAAAAAAATGATTTACCAGCAATCCTGTCATCTCACCCAATCAGATGTTTAAATGTTCCTTTTTCGTATGGATGTGTGAGGGTTTGTCATCTGCCTTTTTAATAGGATTTCAGGTTATGAAGGTTTTCTTATTTTGCTGGTATATCCATACTGGGAATTTTCCCCCTCAAAGTTGTTTTTGTGTATGGATGTTTGCACAAAGATTTATCATTTTAAAAATGGTCTTTCGATGGATACATTTTTATTTGCTTCACCACACCTCTCAGGTGGACGTTAAAGATAGTGAATCATATACGTTTCATGGTTTGCTGGCTTTTCCTACCAGGGGACCTGTTAGAATCTGTACGTTCAGAGCAGTGGTTCTCAACCAGGAGTGATTTTGTTTGAAATCATTTCTTTTACTTAAACTTTTTGTTGATATGTGGGTAAGTAACGTGAAGCGCAAAAAATATATATATATACATATATATATATATATATATATACTTCACAATGATTTATACCAGTTTTAATCAGATGCACTTACCTTAAAATATTCTGTTTGTTTGTTTGACCATTTTAGCCAAGAAAGGAGGGGACGCTTGGCCATGTCTGGAGGCAGTTTCAATTGTCATGACTGAGAGGTGGATGCCATTGGTACCTGGTAGGTCCAGGCCAGGGTTGCTGCTAAACATCCTACAATGCACAGGACAGACCCTCCCCACACACAGAAGTAGTCAGCACCAAATGTCACTATTTTGCCCAAGTTAAGAGACAGTTGGGATTGCAGTGACCCTTCTCAGCCTCTGGGTTGTTGAGATGGCCTGAAGGAACAGGGAAGATGGACTCTGGCAGGAGCAGTGATAGTCTTTTGCCTTTGGTGCAGGACATGATGGACTTTTGTGGCATGTAGATGTGAGAGGTGTGGTGTGGGGACAGCAGGATTGGCCCCTCTGCCTCAGTGCTCCTCCAGCAGCTTCCCATGGAACCTGAGATTCCCACACAGCCCATTATTTAAAGTATCCCTGCCAGAGTGTGAGAATGTCTAGAAGACAACGACAGCCATGATCAGTCATTACCAACTCAGATTACTTTATCAAATTTCTCTGGAATGAGGAAAGGGACACAGGACAGTTAAGTTTTGATAAGCCTAAGAGGTCTAGAGTAACTAGATAGCTGAGGGGCTCTGTTGCATCACTGAATGTGAAGATCAATGTTACCTGCTTCACCAAGACCTACCTGGATGGGGAAGGAGTTAGCAGTGTGGCCCGTGCCCACAGCAGGCAGCTTGGCTGGGTCTTTTCCTCTCTGGGGAAGCTGTCCAGCTGTGGTATGTCCACATGTCTTCTTCAATGCCCCTTGGGGAAACTTGTCCTTCTGAGACTTCTGTTCCCTGCCTCAAGGAGGCTGGGAGGGGACCGGCATGCCTTGAAAGCCCTAGCCATGAGGACCTCACAAAGCACCCTCTGAGTCTGACTCCCCCATTTGTATACCCACAGCTCAAGAATGGGTCTCAGTACACAAGTTTGCCATGAGCTCATGCTTCCTGCTATGAAAGCCCCCTCCGGCCGAGAAGCTCACAAGGAATGTAATGACTTCATGGCTTCCTTTACTTGCTCTTTGTGCTCTCAGAATTAAGCAGAGATGATGTAGGGTCCTTTCAGAAACAGACGAATGGGAGAGAACCTCCCCTCACTCCCAGAATGCCCCTCCTTCCTAAAGGTCTTTTTGACTGAAGCACATCCCAGTGGAAGAATGGAACAACTCATTGTTTTCTCACATCCCCTGCTAAAGAAGAGCAAAGCCCCCACCCAGCCCCATGGGGCTCCCCTCAGCTTTCTTATTTGGTAGCTGAAGACTCAGAGAGAAATGGGAGCGGCAGGGGGCTTGACCCAGATGTTGAGGACTACACTCTACTACCAAACTTGGCCTGGGGCAGCGGGAGTGCGGGGAATCTTATCAGACTCAGCAGACCCAGCCTGCAGCCTACAGCCCTAATCTAGGTCTTGTCACTGGGGGAATGGGCCTGTGACTGTGGTCCAGGAGAGTTACAGAGTTTGGGGTCTGAAGCCAGGGTTTTAGTCTTGGCTTGAAGTAGCTATGTGACCTGGAACAACCCTTTTGGCTACACTAGTGTTAAATTTCTTCCTCTGAAAATTGGATATGCTAAGATCTGACTCTCGGGGCTATGGAAGGGTAAGATGAATCACTGATTTTATGGGAATTTATAAACATCTCTTCCAACGCCACATTGTACAGATGAAGACATTGAGAGAAGAGAAAAAGTAATGTGCTTAAGTTCAGATAACCAGCAAGTGGCAAGGCATAGACTAGAATTCAAGTCTCCATTGGTGGTAAAGACAATAGAATTTTGACAAATTAATTCCTAGAACTTGGCTGGGTGGGTCTGCTTTTGCTGGGAGAGGCAGAGCATGGAGTCTGAAGTCAGGCCACTGGGATTTGAAGCTTCACTTTGCTACGTGGCCTTGTGAATGACAAAACCTCTCCACCCTTTAGTTTCCCTTTTTTAAAAATGGGAATAATAATATCTATCTCATAAGGCTGTGGTCAGAATTAAAGGGGAAAAAAAATCATTATAAGTTGTTTATCCAGTAGTAAGAGCTGGATATGTGTTAGCTTCTACTGTTAATAACACTGAATGGCAGGTATTATGATCACATGCGATGATGCGTGTGAAAGCCCTTTGTAAATTTAAGGCATGTTACAAAAGTCAGTTGTGATGCTATTTCAGAGGGCACCCAGGCAGGGTGCACTGTTAGCATCAAAGACGGGAAGAGGTACAAGGACTCCTCATGCCCATACCTGTGAGACAGATTGGTTAGCATGTTTCCAGGTAGACAGAGGTGTCCCTGGTGGAATAAACAAAAAAGCAGCCATATCCTGAAACTCCAGGTCCTGGAATGTCTCCTTCACTCCAGGACAGGGACATGAGAATATGCCTTAAGGTTAATAGATAATCTCAAATCCCTTCTGGCCGGACAAAGGAGCAGAGCTGATAGATAGAAATGGGTTAGTTGTTAATCCCTTCAGGATGGGCAAACAGGACAACCCTGAGAGATGAATTCCATTAGAAGGCTCCAGCCCCCTTCTCCAAGCAGGCAGGGGAAAGTATAAAAGTAAAAGCCTTTTGCCTTAGCCAGTGGGCACCCCCATTCGGGACCCTCTCCTGCTCGGGAGCTGTAACCTCTTCTCCTGCCTCTAATAAACTATCTTCCTTTACAACTCCTTACCTCTCCCTGGTCTGTGTGTCCGTGCTTCAGCTTCACGAGACATGATCCCAGCCCACACCCTGAAACTGCCAGCAGACCCTACATCATTTACATCACCTGGGTCTGAATTCTCTTTATCTGTGGAGGTACCCGGACTTTCACGACTGTAGCTGACCCACATTTCTGAACTTCTTGATGCTCAGTCATTCCAATATCTATGAGCCCCATTTACCCCACACAGACCTGCCCCCCTCTTCCACTGTGAATGATCCTGGGTCGTGGAGTAGCATGGCCCCGTCCTAAGGATCAGGTTCAAACCGTGAGTGCTTGATGATGTGCCTGCAGGTCCCAGAGCCTGGGAGTAGGTGGAGAAGCCATGTGACAGGCTGGCATTGAAAGCAGATGGAATCCTGGCTAGAGGAGGGTCGTGCCCGCCTCCCTTCTTTCACACGTGCTGCTGGATGTCCCTGGCACTGCGGCTTTCCTTTGTGCTCCCCTGGAGGCCGGGTCTGACTTGTTTCAAGTCCAGGAGAGTTTGATGCAAACAAAGAGAGGGGCTGGTGCCTGGCCCTCCTTCCGACTGCCTGCGCGTCCGTGGGCGGAGGAGCCCACTGCTGGCCGGAGGATGATCACTGGTCCAGAGACCCTAAGTTGCGTGCCAGCCTGGCCTGTGTACTGTGGTCAGGCTGCATGGCTCAGCTGGGCAGCATGTAGAGCTGGGGCCGGGGAAGGCCGAGGATTCAGTCCCCTGGTGAGCCTCCAGGTCCCTCCAGGCCACACCCCGCCTTTGACAAAGGAGAGCTTAATGCTGATGGTATGATCACTAATGTTCGTCGCTGGCTGCTGCGGGCCAGGTGCCCTGGACTGGCTTCTTGATCCGCTGTTCTCACAACCCTCCCTGAGGCAGAGGCTGAAAGCGCTGATGGTCAGAGAGGTGGTGGAACTGTTTACGTGGCTGTAGGTGTGGGAGCTTGCCTTTCAATCCGGCCTGGCCATGCCAACATGCTTGAACTTAATTTAATTATTAGGCTATACTTGTGCTAGAGCTGGGCAGGAGGTGGAGCCAGACAATATAGACGAGTGGGTTAGCTGTCTCCAAGGTCACATTCCTGCCTTCTGGGGACCAAGGAACGTCTATAAGCAAGTATGGTCCTGCTGATGGATCACTCGGACTGTTACATAGGCGAATGCCAGAGAGTTCTGACTGGCCCTGCTCGGGCTCAGGCTGTTGGGAGGGATAAGATCTTTTTAGAACTGGCTCTGCCCTACGGGTTTCACCGTCTCTCTCTTCTGACCAGCTTGTTTCTCTTGATCATTTGGGAAGGAGCTTGTCGGAATGTGCCCTTTGTTATCACCCCTTGCTGTGCCCGGGACAGTTCTGGTTTGTGCCCGTTGGTCTGGTTTCACACGTTAGCACTCTCAGCAGTGTCCTGGTTTGCCTTCTAAATGCTCTGGTTACCCTGCTTATAAAACGCTCTGCTGGCACTTCCGACCTTCATTTCAAGCCACGCTTCACAGCTCGTAATGATATCTTTGCATGGCGTTTTAACTCAGATTGGCTCTCCCCAGACCACACATCCCGCGAAAGCTGGAGCTATGTCTGTGTGCTCATTGTGTCTGTGTTGTGTCTCGGGGGCCTAGCCCAGGGCCTGGTACACAGCGGGCTCCACAGCTGTTTGTAGTCACAGAGGAATCCAGCCGGGCTGGGTAGACCAGATGGCCCTATGACACACTGACTGGAGAACAGCGTCAGACCTCTGGGTGGCCGTGGATGTAGGTGCCAAATTCAGTCTGATCCAGGCACTCAGGCATTCCAGGGAGGTGCGGAAGAGCTGGGGGGCTATCTTCTCCCTAGGGCTGCAGTAACCGTGAACCATGAGCTCGCAGGTTTAAAACAACAGAAATGTATTCTCTTACAGTTTGGGAGGCTAGAAGTCCAAAGTCAAGGTGTTGCCTGGGTCAGGCTCTCTCTGTAGTCTTTAGGGAACAATCCTTCTTTGCCTCTTTCTAGCTTCTGATAGCCCCTGGCCATCCTTGGTGCTCCTTGGCATATAGCTTCGTCACTCTACTCTCCGCCTCTCTTACCACATGTCTTTCTCCTGTGTGTGTGTGTCTGTCTGTGTTCTCTCTTCTTCGAAGGACATCAGTCCAGTATGACTTCATCTTAATGACATTTGCAAAGACCCTATTCCTAATGAGATCACATTCTGAGGTTCTGGGTAGACATGAATTTGGGGGGACATTATTTCACCCTGTATGGGATCACAGAGATGATTCTAGTGGGGAGACAGGCTCTTCAGGAGCCGGTGTTTCCTGGGTCACATCCTGTCATGCAAAGAGCTCTGAACCACCTCTGAAATCCTCATTCTCCAACTAGCAGGGGACCTTTGACAAATGTTTTTGCTCTTCAGCTTCTTCATCTCTTCAGTGGGGGTGATGATACCTGCTCTGTCCCACCTCCCCGGACCCTGTGAGGATCAAATAAAATGGAGGCTTGGAAAGCACTTTGCAGGTTGTAAGGTTAGGCTAGAAATATAACTATTCATGACCTTCATGAGACATTAACGTTGCGATGCTTCTCCGTGTTCTTTGGCCTGACCACCCCTCTTTCCTTGCTAGGATCACTGCTTTTACCACGGGACAGTGAGGAACGCAGAACAGTCCAGTGTCACGCTCAGCACTTGCCGGGGAATGAGGTAAGAGGCCCTGACAGTTCTTGGTGGCACTTGGCCCTCTCCCCAGGAATGGAGTTTCAGGACAAGCAGGGCTGGCCTTAGGCAAGGACCTTGAGAAGCTGTCCGTTGAGAGTCCACGCAAGCCAGCTCCGAGAAAGGCTGAGCTTGGGAGGGACAAGGGAAATCCTAGAAAATCCACAAACCCACTGGGCTTGAATTTCCTCTTTCCTGAGGAACTTGAGGTTTTCGTGTTAGTGAGGTACGGTAAAGCCAATAGAGCAGGAGACAACTGCCATCGAAGAGCCGGTTCATTGTACTCAAGGTCCCAAGAGGAGGGGTCACCCCATGCTGGGGACAGGAACATGCAGGAAGCACAGGGGCCATTTAGGAGGCAGAGGGAGAAGAGGAAATGTGGCAAGAATCTTTATTGTGGTTTCTGCAGGAAGGAACAAGCGAAGCTTAGGATTGGTTTGTTGAATAATTTTAGTGGATTCTGGGGCACAGCAGCTGTCCCTAGTTGTCTGGTATCCAGCCTGGGGTGAGCTGGGCAGAGGGATAGTGGCCCAGAGGGTGAAAGCCACATTTGAAAGGCATGCCTCTTGCAAGTTGTTTACTGTCTCTAGGAATTCGCTAATCCTCAGAGGGGCGAGGCCCCAGATGTCAAAGCATCAGAATAGAGAAAATGAAAGATACGAAATTGATAAATTTGAGCATTTATTCCCACTTCTCCTTTGCTCTTTTCTGGTAGAAGTGTTTGGGCAGTGAAAAAGGAAATGGGCAGCTAGTGGAAAAAGAGGGTGGGAAGATAAAGGAGAAGCAAGGATAATTCTGAAGACAGAAAATGAACTGAAAAATTCCAACCGAGTGACACGTTGGAAAGAGAGTGACCCTTCATTCTCTGAGCCAGACTACCTGCGTTTGAGCCAGTAGCAGTTTACCAGCTGGTGACGTTGGGCCTCAATGGTCTGTCTCATTCATAAAATGTGGAGATGAGGAACGTATCCCGAGTGTCGTGAGGATTGGACCTGTTCATAGATATCTAACGTGTAGAGCTGGCGGGCACATAGGAGCACTTAGTCACCTAGACACTTGGTTCCCAGGTGTGGGCCACAGAGGGTGGCATCACCTGGGAGCTGGTTCAAAATGTATCTCTGGTCCCACCCAGACCTACTGAATCAAGTCTGCATTTTACCAAGATCCCCAGGTGATTTGTGTACCCATCACAGTTAGTACCTGAGAATATGTGATCCTTGCGAACGAGAATTATATTTCAAATATCTGTTTCTCTCCTCCAGCCTACCCAAGTGCTTTGTATGTAGTAGGATGTATACATGTATGTTGAAGTAACAAATACCATTTATTTAGATTCTTCCCGTCCTCCCCTCCTTTTGGAAAAGAAATGATGATCTGAAAAATGTGTATTTTAATTGCTTATACCAGTTGCCTGAGTTTTCATGTGGTCCCTATACCCAGTGTGGTGGTAAACTGGCTCTATGAAGATAAAGGGGGAAAGAAGCCCTGACTTGTAACATCTACCGATATGCTGGTAAAAATACTCCCACCGTGACCAACGTAAAGCTGTCAGCATGATGTTACTGAAGGCAGACTCAGGAGACATGCACACACTGGCTCTCATGAGCCAGCAGGAGGGATTGCCACTGTGTACCCTTCCTCTCCGTTGACTGATTCATTTCACGCTTGTTTCTTTCATTCAGCAAATTACTTTTGGGTGCCTACTTTATGCCCATACCCTGCACAGGTGGAGGAAAGACAGGCATTGAAAAGTACTTTTCTGAGCCCTCAGTTTCCTCATCTGTAAAATGGGCATGGGTGATAGGCATGCTAGAGAATGTGATGTACTGTGTGAATCCTGCAGCACTCTACAGGCATACGGGATTATTATCATCTCATACCATCTAATCACAGTGAAACCGTGCTCAGACTTACCCAGGATCACATGCAAATACACGACCCTTTGCGCTGCAGATCCCATGTGTTTGTTTATAAATTGGGCCATGTCCCTTCTGTCCACTTTGTGGTGAGTCACCGGAGGGAATTAGGCAGGAAGCAAGCTTGGCTGGGAGGCCATCACAGTGGCCCCAGATCCCCTGCTTAAGTGACCTGATTGAGCCAAGCCAACTGGACTCCCGGTAGTGTTTACAGGCCCAGCCACCACCACCTGCAGTCTGCAAGTAAACAAAGGTCTTTCCCAAGAAGGAGGAAGGGGAACATGCAGGTGTGACTTGCTTCTCTCTGGCCTCTTCCTCTGTCCCCTTGGGCTGAAGCAGTGGGAACTTGGCCTGGCCTCTTGTAAATCATTCCCGCAGCTGTGCTGACAGGGGGAAACCGGGTGAGCCATCCATATGTTTCTGTTTTTCATGCTTCCCTCTGGTGGGGTCCACCCGCCTTAGTTTCCCAGCCGCCTCACTATGCACCTTACGAAACCAAGGGTGTCTGTGGGCCCAGCTGATTTAAGAGCTGGAGACTCCTGCCAGATGGCTCCATTCAGACTCTGGAGAAGGAGCAGCTGCAGCAGCAGCCTCCAAATGCTCAAGTCTCGCCAGGCTCATAAAGCCATGCTGCAATGGAAAAAATCTCCTTAGTGACTGTGCTTCTCTCCTGGAAACGTGAGGATGTGATTGGAGAAAATAGGTAGGAGTTGTACCAAGTGGGCTTTGCAGGTTAATGACACAAATACAGAGGAATTCAGCTGAGTTTCTAGATGGTTGCTGGGCCCCCTCTTCTCTCCAAAGCAACCCTTCAGGCTACTTTAGTGAAGAAGTAATACATGATCATAATAAAAAAAATCTTCAAATAATCCAAGAATGTACAATGAAAAATAGGTCTCTTTCTCACCCCAAAATTCCAGAATCCCCCTTTCCTGGAGGCAGCCGTTGTTAGCAGTCCCTTTAGGAATACGCCTTGCCAAAAAGAACATAGATGTGTAATGCAGTGCTTTGTAATCTTATCTGGGCCACTGACCCCTTTGAAAATTGTGTGGCAGCTAAGGATATTTATAAACTACACCAATAAAAAGATGTTGCACACCATTTCGTTAGAGATTTCGGATGTCCATATCTGCCAAGGGATTCATCCTTTAAATGTCTACGCAACTGCTTGCATTCGCAAATGCATTGCAAACTAACACAAAATTGAAATGTAAGGAGCGATGGTTATTTGTGAAGAAATCTAAGGCAGCACTGGGCTGACATGCCCTTGATGAACTATGGGATCTGGGAGACTCTGTGTGTGTGTGTGTGTGTGTGTGTGTGTGTGTGTGTGTGTGTGACTAGCTCACTGTCTATCAGCAGACGAGATACTGATTGCAGTAAAAACATTTTTTTTTAAACCTGATTGGTCAGTTTATTTTTAAAGAAAATGCTTATTAAAAATGATCATTACATGGGGGCAGCCGGTTAGCTCAGTTGGTTAGAGTGCGGTGCTCTTAACAACAAAGTTGCCGGTTTAAACCCCACATGGGCCACTGTGAGCTGCACCCTCCTTAACTGAGTTGAAACAACTACTTGACTTGGAGCTGATGGGTCCTGGAAAAACACACTTAAATAAATAAAAGTTTGGTTTTTTTTTTTAAATGATCATTACATAGTGAATTGTATGTTAAACTTTCAAATAGTACAGGCGTATAAAATTAAAGAAGTGAAAGTTCTTTATCCTGTCCCTCCCTTTCAACCAATCCCATCCCCCATCTGTAATCACTGTTGGGGGATACATCACTGACACACATAATTGTGTGTATGTATGGTTTTTAAAATCTAAATGATGGTACCCTATACATACCATTCTGTAAAATTTTTTTACAGTTTAACGTTATGTCTTCGGCACACAGAGCTCTATCTCATTCTTTGAATGGCTGCACAGTTTCTTAGGTACTAATGTCTGGGAAGTTGAATTACGTAGAAAGTCTGTCAAAGATACACAATAGATCGTCTGTAGGTCTATTTGATGCATCACTCTTGTAACAGCTCTGTCCTCAAAACTCGGGGGCCTGTACTCACTGTGGTTACACCTCACTGGGTTCCCTGGACTCAGATTCTCTGAGAGAGAGAATATGAGACTGGGAATGAATGCAAGAGTATGTGTGTGAACGTGTGCTTGATGGCCTGGGAGGAGCTCAAAATGTAGAGTCCAGGGACCTGAGTTTGAGATCTAGCTCCACACCTCCTGGCTGTGTGATCTCTGAGCTTGTCTCTCCCCATTTCATTTTCTCCTTGTCTTTGCCTTGGGGGGCTGGTGCCTCCCATTGGGCTTTACTCAGTTCTATAGATGGTGCCCATGGGGCAGGAAGCTGTTGAGTCCTGGGAGGGAGTGTGAGGAGTGGGGTCAGGGCCCCACCTAATCTGCCCCCAGCTCTGGCAGTAACTCACTAGGTGACCTTGGTTGGGAAAGTTCCTTTTTCCCAGGGCTTTGGTTCCTGTTATGTGAAAAAGGAGAGTAGACCAGACCACCAAAAAGGAACTTTCAGTTTCTGGGCTGCAGAGAGAGTGGGCAGAGGCTCAGGGAGCTGGCCCCAGGGACAGGAGGCGGCTCACATACATACATGTAGCCAGTGCACACCTGCCTGCCCCTTTGCCAAGGAGTGATGTGGCCCTTTGCCCTTTGACTACTGGCCTTCTTTCTGCAGGAAAGATGATGCATGCTATCTTTCCATCTGGCACAGAGTAGGTCCTCATAGGACAGTGCCATTAAGTGATGACAGGTGTAGATTCTGGAGTCAGACAATTCCTGGTTCAAAACCCGACAAGCTGTTTTAATTCTCCAGCATCCGTGTTCTCACCTGTAACGTGAGAACAACAGCAGTGACATCATTGGTGGATTTGCATTAGGTGATGAGCGCACCCTCTTTGAGAGCAGGGACCTTTATTTTTTCATCATGCTGCGTTCCCAGCATGTCTAGAAACAGTTCCTGGCACATAGTCGGTTCTCGATACTTTCGTGTTGAAGGGCTACAGAATAAAAGGCTTTGTACCCTGCCTGATGTGTAATATATGCTCCATGAGTGCTGTTCTTTTTAAGTGTTAGTTTGTTAGTAAACACTGCCTATGACTTCCGTCAATGATTGTAGCAACCCTGTGGATGGGCAGCATTCCTGAGTGACTTACCATAAAGCCAGTAGGCAGCAGAGCCAGAAGTCGAATCCAGGTGTGTCTCACCCCCAAGTCCGTATTCTCCATCTGTGCCTTGTGTTCCTCTCCCAGATGGAGCACCACCTGTATGCCTTCTTTCCTCCCTTTGGTGCTGCCTTTGAAGTTCCCTATAGCTCCTTCTCACTTGCATGCACATTGGGGTTAGGGGGTGGAGAAAAGAGGGGTAGCAGGCTGTTTACCTCTGAGGGCAGCTCTGAATGTAGGGATGTAGGCTGTGTCCCCTTGGGTGTAGCTCTGAATGGACAAATTCCCAGGCAGCAGTCTTGCCTAGTTCCTCGAAGCATGCTTGTGGATGAGCCCTGCAGTCATTCAGGGGTTAAAGCCGAATCGCCCGCTGCCTGCCTGGCCTGCACCGCTGGGTTCCTCTGTACAATTTCATTTGTATCAAGCTGTTAAAGATGAGGAATAGGATGGGGAACTGGAGAATAGCGTGTGAAGTCCCGGCCACCCAGCCTCCTGGGCCCCCCCTCCCAAGGCCCTGGCGAAGCTCTGCCAGTACTTATATTTAGCAAATTAGATCAACTGAGGCTGCTAGAAGGATAAACAACTGGTGGGTGTTCAGGGGAAGACAGCTAGCAGGACTTGGGGGTGGTGACGGGGGAGGGCCCCAGGAACTAGATTCTCAGAAATCCCCCAACTGTCAAAGCTGGGGTTCACTGTAAAGTGCGGGGGCTCGTGCCACTCTCTCCTCCATCCCCAAGCAGTCTGGGAGGATTGCAACTGTGACACAGGGTGGGTTACCAGGGGCTACAGTAGGGGGAGGGGAGCGGCCACAGAATCCTATTGCAGGGAAGACCTTCCGTGTCCTTTGAGCCTGTGTTTCTCAAAACATCATTTGCCCACTCCCTGAAACAGAGCTGCCTGGGGCTTTGTGAAAAGGGGGGCTCCTGCTGCAGAGCCTGGGCTCTAGGCTCCAGTCCCTGAGTGTAGCTGTGCAGGGAATTATTGTGTTACCTGTTGACAGTGCCGATGCCCAGGCCTATAGAATCCGAGACTCCTACATCTGTGTTTTGAATGCACTCTAGAATATTCTAATAGATAGCTCTGGGACCTCTGATCCTAGAGATCTCTGACCCATAGGGTCGGAACTCACTGATGGAGCAGATAGCACAGAGGTTAAGGGCATGGGGTCCAAAGTCCACCAGACCTTAAATCGTGAGAGTTTGTTATTTAATTTCTTTGGGGCTCAATTTCTCTCATTCATAAAATGGGACCCATGATGGTGCCTTGCAGCACTGATGTGGGAATGAAATCAGAATGGCAGTGTCTTACTTCCCACAGGCCAGTTGGGTCATGACCCGTCACACCTTAGAGGACAGTTGCGGGTGCCTGTCACTTGCAACCATCTGTAAACGGGGGGTAGCTTTCTGACCCTCTCTACAGGGCTGTTGTGACAGAGGCAGTGTGAGGTCACGGTTAAGGTCTGGGGACCCGGAGCCAGACCGCTTAGGTCCTTACTACCTTTGTGACTTTGGGTCAGTGAATTAACGGCGCTGAGCCTTACTTTTCTCATGTGTACAATTAGGGTCCTACTTGTAAGGGTCACAGAGCTGGTGTGAATAGTACAATACTCAGCACCATGCCCGGTCCACAGCAAAGGCTCCGTCATTTATAGCCACCATGATTCTTCTTCTTCGCCATGCGCCACAGCTTGGCATGCTCTCTGTCCTGTTTGGCCCAGAGGCTTATTCAAGTCAGCTACGCTGGAACTTTCCCCGGTCCCCATGTGGAACTTTCCACTCACTGAGTGTTATCTCTACAGCCACAACCTCATGCACACAAAACCATCAGCTGGTTGAGGTCCAGCCCCTTGTGTTTCTAACATTTATAGTCATTGGGAGAAACTGAGGTGACGGGAAGGGCCTTGGTCAGCCGAGATGAGACGATAGTTTGGGACAGGATGCCTGTAGAAGCTCTGCCCTCTGCCCGTTCCTGTCTGGTTTTGGGAGCGGATGTGACCCTTGCTCTTTGCCCCATTTCCACCCCCAACTGTTCAGGGAGCACCTTGGGTGTCGTGCTGAGGGGCTGGTCCAGGATTGCTGTGTCAGCCTGGGCGAGGCAGCCTGGAAGTCGTCAGGCTCCGCGGCACCAGAATGAGGTCAGCCAGGGATGGATTCCAGGAAGGGCTGCTGCTGATCAAAACCTGGCTTTCCTGAAAGCATCACAGGCTCTTCCCAAAGGGCAAAACCTGGACAGGGATCCTGAGGGGCGTGGATCCTGAGGGTGGGGAGTGGAAACCAAGATAGCTGAAGAGAGAGGCCCTTTCCGTTTGGAGTGGCAAAGACTGAATTGGGGATATTTTAGCTTCTGAACTTTCTGGATGCATGACAGCCTTTTTAGATCCTTTGGAGCCTCTCTGTGATAAGCTTTTCAGGCTCCGCAGCACTGAAGTTGTGGACCACATTTCACATACATGTGCATTTCTCTGGAGAGGAAGTCTGAGCTTGCAGCAGGTTCCCACCTGATCAGGGTACATGCCCATGATCAAAACCAACTGTGGCGCTTTGCAGGCGGGGAAACTGAAGCCTGAGGAAGGGACTTCTCAGGACCGTCATCGTTGACCAGAGATTCTATTTCTCCTATTAACAGAGGACTGATTGTGGTGACCAGTAACCTCAGCTACATCATCGAGCCCCTCCCTGACAGCGAGGGCCACCACCTTATTTACAGATCTGGACATCTCAAGCTGCCCCCCGGGAATTGTGGGTTCAAGCACTCCACACCCACTGCCAGGGACTGGGTCCTTCAGTTTACTAACCAGACCAAGAAACGACCTCGCCGGGTGAGTTTCTCGATGCAGGAATCAACCTGGGGATAGGCTTGTCCCATCTGAGGCCCCTTACTTTGGATCCAGGAGTAATTCTGAGTTAAAGGGAGATGGCTAAGAAGGAGGAAATAGCTTTTTAATTTCATTCTAAGTCATTGTCGAGTGTGAGATCCGCTTGTATTCGATAGAATAACTGCTTTGAGGAGCACACTACCATATTTAAAATACTCAGAGATGCTAGTTTCAGAAACTTCAAAATGGGAGGAAGAAAACATATGCCCCCCCAAGTTCCCCAAAACATAGCCACTTACCCATGTGCACAAAATGCTTGTATTTGTTTATACCGAAAATAAAGGTTGGAATGTTTTGGGGAACTTGATCATCAACATGTTCCCTCACAGTACGTTGGCCTCTGTTCTGCCTGTGCTGGTCACCCACCCAGCTCATCTGTGAGAATAAAGGACAGGATCCAATGTGCAGAGCAGCCTCTGCTGATAACCAAGATGGCAGAGTGTAGTGAGGGGGACGGCCACCGCAGCCGAGCCTGCCTCCAGGGCCCACATACAAAATGGGAAAGGAGGCCCCCTGCTTAGTAACTAGCACCATTTCTAGCAGGTTTTTGAAATGAGGCCAAGTCCACCATTTCTCCAGCTCTGACCTACACGTGTCTCTTTCTTAGATGAAAAGGGAAGATTTACACGCCATGAAGTATGTGGAGCTTTACCTCGTAGCTGACTATGCAGAGGTAAGGGGCAGGCTTGGGGCTTAGCAGAAACACTGCTCTCCTGACAGCTTCCTCTCCAGACTTTGAACTGCTCTGGGGAGATGCAGAAGCATTCATCGTTCCCTGGTTTGTCCTGTGATTTCTACCTTAAATCTGACCAAGGGCTCGTTTTTGCTATTTTAATCATAGTTGGGAAAACAACAAAAAGAAAGGAAAAGCCTCTTCTAGCTTGATACATTAATCAGATAGAAAATCAGTACAATTCATGGTATTTGGAGTAACATTTCTTAGTCCAGCTCTGAAGACCTTTAGGTTTTGCTGCTTATTCTTAGGGAGTCCATGAATTCTCTATAGAAATTTTAAAAACTTTTTTTTTTTGTTGCAAAGATAATACATGTATTCTCAATCATCTGATTAAGTACAATTTTCTTACCCATGTATGGGTGCATTTTTATACTCATGTTGTTGCCAAATGAGAACCTAAAGCCATGGTTCCCAAAACATGGTCTCTCGACCAGCAGCGTTAGCAGCACCCGGGAACTTGTGAAAATGCAGATTCTTAGGCTGTACCCCAGACCTGCTGAATCCTAAACCGTGGCTGGAGTCCAGCAATCCACATATTAACAAGCCCTCTCGGTGATTCTAATACACAGGCAAGTTGGAGAACGACTGACCTAAAGGAAGAGCTGTTTGGTCTTTAATTCCTTATTCCTCAAATTGGACAAGTTCTTTCAGACCTGGGCTTCTAAGACTTGATGCACACTCACCTCTCTCACTCTTTCCTGTCATTTCTTCATCAACGATTTCTGGATTCTCTGTGATGTACCAAACACAGTGCTTGGCCCCAGGAGATACAGACAGACCCACCCCTGGCATCACAGAGTTTACAGTGGCAGCACAGAAGCTCTGGTTCATTACAGAGGTTTAGAGTGCAGATAATGAGGGATCCAACATACTTGTGGAAAATGGGGAAAGCGTCTCTGACACAGTGATGTTGAACTGACACCTGAAGAATGGATTCAGGCCCCAGAGCCCTTATTTGCCTAAATCAGCCATATTTTACCTCCAGTTCTCACTTTCTGCAGTGACTCAACCTCGTAACTAAGCACATGTTCTGGGCATGGAAAGTTAGGACGAGCTGAGCACCCGCCTGGGTTCCCCTTAGGAGAGAACTCACTGCTTCGGCCTCTCTCATACCCCATCCAAGTACTTTAGTTACCAGCTCCCCCAAAAGCCTCCTTCTAAGGCCGCTCTATCTAGTCCATAGCCCCAAAGCACAGATCCTGGAGACAGTGTGCATAGCGGAAAGAACACTAGACTTCAGGCTGGAAGAGCTGCCTTCGAGCTGTCGTGGCAGGAGGCCCTTGAACTGTCTTCAAGGACAAGGAGTTAACAGGACAGAGGTGGAGGTGAAGGGCATTCCAGGTTGAGGGAACGTTGTATTCTGTTTTGAGAAGAGTTTTGTTTTTTAATTGATGTCAATATTGGTTTTTCCAGCAGCCTTTCTTTTTTCTTTTTTTCTTGTGTTTTCCTTTCCAAAGACTGGTGTGTGGGGGTAGGATGGGGGAGCTGTGTGGGGAGCAAAATCCAAAGCTGATTTAAAACCCAAGGCTCCCCAGTCCTGGGAGGAGGTAACTGACGCTGGCCCCTAGGGGGAGAGTTGCTGCAAGAAAGCTGACATGTTTCCATTTAAGCTTCACGTCTACGATCATCTAATACAGTGGTCTTGAACCATTTTTTTCCCCAGCCACAGAATCCTTTGTTCAGATGAAAGCTTCTGGGACCCCGAGAGTTAAACATAGAAACACAGCTGCTCTAATATAAAGGTGGGGTGACCCTCTCCTTTGGCCCTGCATTCTCTCCAGTGGAATCTTGGTGCAGGGTTTTAAAACCCCCTGGAGGCAGGGTAGGGGTTTGGCATCTTCAGTCTCCTGACCTTCAGGGTCACAGCAAACCGTCATGAGGAAATCTCTGCCCAAGATGCCCCCAGGACCGAGCTGTTGCCTACGGCCACCTTCCTGTTTCAGAGGAGAGCCCTTCAGCAGCAACCCAGCAGGCATTTCCACCCGGCAGGATTCCTGCTGCAAGCTAGAAGGGAATGTGCTCATTCCTCAGGGGCCTGGGCTTTAAATGAATCATGGGAGGGAGTGGTGGGGGCTGTAACAGGCCAGGCCAGTTCACGGGCTCACCAACCCCTCCCCCGTCACCACCTCTCCCCCCCCCCCCTTCCCTCTTCAAGTGGCCTCTCATCCTCTGCAGGCAGAAATCTATTCCTGACAATTAATCTGAGAGGATGGGAAGACAGGGAGGGGGAGGGCTGCCCTATCTGTGATTTACAACCTGGTGCTGAGACAGGCCAGGCTCCTTCCTGGGCTCTGCGCTGGAAGCAGAGACGTGGCACAGTGTCGCTGCCTAGACGGAGCTCGTGTTGTCAGGGGTAAAAAATGACCAAGCGGCTGCTCACTCCCTGGGCCCAGGAGGGAGTGCCGGGGTGGGTTCCAGCTCCTTTCCTCAGGTGAAACTGGAAATCCAGGCGAGGGAAGAGCAAGATGGGCTGCTGCAGGAGAGGGCAGGACAGATGTAGAAGCACGACCGCCAAGAACTTTCATGATACACACAGAATGCGAGGTTGTTGAGGAAGGCCAGGGATACACTGTGTTTTACTTCCTGTGTCACCCTGGAAAGTGTAAGGTTGACATAGTCCTTTCTTTAGATCAGGGGGCTGCAAGCTGTAGCCATGGCCAAATCTAGCCCACCACATGCATTTGTAAATAAAGCTTTACTGAAACACGTCTGTGCCTACTGCTGGCTGTATTTGCCAGACAAAGCCAACGCCTTACGGCCCTCGTTGCCAGCACCCACCTGTTTTGTATCATTCCACAGCCTCCCGTTGCAGTTATTGCTGTGCATGTTTTCTCAGCCCATTTCAATTGTATATTCCTTAAATACAGAATCTTCCATTGTTGTCATCCCTGGCTGTCCCTCTGATTTCATTGAAGCTCCTCTAGGCTAGGTGCCAGGATCTCATACTTGGTGTCCTACCTAGTGCCAAGCACAATGTCTTGCACATAGTAGGTGTTCAGCAACCCTTTGACCACTGTTGGTGAATCACGTGTAGGGAGGCCCCTTGAAATCCCTGTGACGGTGGCTTCATGTTAGGGGGGTGACCAAGGCAAGGATCGGATCGGTACCTCTTCTAAGCCCCAGTGGGAGTTTGCAGGAGGCCTTGTAATTTGGAGGACAGGAGAAAAGGTGGACTTCAGGGGCTGGAGGAAGAGCATTCAGGTCACTACACAATTCTTGCATCCCTACTCGGTGCCTAGCACTGAGCTAGTAGTTGGGGATACCAAGATGGATGTGTCCCATGTTCTGCCCTCCCCAAGCTGACACTGTGTGTGTGTGTGTGGGGGGGGGAGATAGTTGTATAAAAATGAGTGATCATAGAAGAGGGAAGAAAATAAAAGTTAATTCAAAGACAAGTAATGGGGCATAGGAGGCGTCCTGAGAGGGGTCCTGGGGTCTCACCTAGTTCTCTTTGCCCCATTTAGTTTCAGAAGAATCGACGAGACCAGGATGCCACCAAACACAAGCTCATGGAGATCGCCAATTACGTTGATAAGGTGAGACCAGGTGTGTACTTTGTGGGAAAGGTACCAGCACCTCAGAGGGGCTACAGGACAGGAGATCACGTGGCACCCAAGCTGCCTGTGGATGGACAGGCCGCCCAGTTTTTGAGAGGGAATCGCAGTGCCACAGAGGCTCGGGGTGGTCGTCACCGGGCTCAGCATTGTGACCTTAGCCAACTAATTTCCTTTGGGTTATAGTTTTGTTTTGTTTTGAATTTACAAAATGGAGAGGTTGGCCTAATCGGTGGCTTTTGATGATTTTTGTTTTTCTGGGGGACTCCTTTTCCTAAATGAAATCTGATACCACTGTCTGTGTAGCGTTAAGCCTTGACATTTGTTTTTATTTCTTTTTGTGATGCAAGTACCTAAGCTTTGATTGCCAAAGCCTCCATTTCAAAGAGACGTCCACTTCAAAGGGGGATATCTCAATAAAACCTTGCTGTGGCTATAAGACTAGACAAAGAGCCTGGCCACCTCCCTGCAGGGAGGGAAGCCTCTTTGTTTTAGAGATCTTGTTTGATTAAAAGATCTGACCATTTGGCTACTTGGCTTTTTTTTCTCTTCCCATGTTTTAAATTCCCTCTTCATGTTTTAGATTCACCAATAGAGTGAGCCCTCAAAACCCTAGGCCCCCACCCTTGACCCCAATAAAAGCAGAACCCCAGGCCCATGTGTGTTTTCTCTCTCTCCCTCTCTCTCTGCCACCACTGTGTGGCCCCAGGTGTGCTATGTAATTTCCAGGTCTTCTAAGTATTAAACCTGTGTCTTTCCAGTTTCCTGATGGTTATTGCCAAAAGGCATCTTACACTCACAAGAACCACAAGAGCTGGTCCAGTTATAACATTGATTATTAATAGGCTGAGACCAGTACAAAACAGTCTAATCTAAAAGTCAGATGAGGGGGTGGCTGGTTAGCTCAGCTGGTTAGAGTGTGGTGCTAATAACACCAAGGTTGCCGGTTCTGTCGCCGCATGGGCCACTGTGAGCTGCGCCCTCCTTAAAAAATCAGATGAAAACAGCCTGCTCTCAACTGAGGCTGGGGTGAGGACTGTCCTCTGACCCCTTAGACTCATCCCTGTAGTGGCTCCTGGGGAACATAGGACATAAAGGCACCCAGTTTAAAATCGCTTTATGGTTCTTTACGGTTCCTTCTGGGTGTAAAGCCCAGTAATTCTCTGACTTAGGAGACAATGGAGTTAGGTCAGCATGGGAAAGGTGCAGAGCCTTGAAAGCTGAGGCGTGGCTGGTTTCGGGCCAATCTGGATAACCTCCATCCGGAAAACGGTTCTAAAATTATTTCTTGTCTCAGAAAGACCATGTGGATGGTCCACTTTCCTAAGTCAGGCCTTTTAAACATGCTCTTAGGAAATACCCAAATTTTTGAATTGTACTAAAATTTGGGACTTGGAAATACTTCGTTTATATAAAAGAGGGTATTTGGTATAGTGCAAAATGCAGTAGAATGGGTAACCCAGAATGATAGTAGCCTCTCGATAGGCTAGGAGTAAATAGTTTCCAAAAGTCAATTTTAATATGTTTGGGGTCACAGATCTCTGAGAATCTGATAACATTTATTGTACAGTGTCAGGGCACTCACAGGACTTCTGAAGCTTTAACTCTGGGCTTGCTAGGGAATCATGGATCCCAGGTCAAAAGGGGAAATCACTTTTTCCTAAACACTAGCGGATACATAATAGAACTTAAATATTTGTTAGGGATTTACTAGCAAATTTGGTAGTATTCTGAAATCATCAGATTGGAGAGTCTATGCTGGATGTTTTTGTCCTGCCCTAGATGGCTCTGAAAACCCTGGGCAGTGGTCAGTGACAGGTGAAAGTCAAGTACTGGCATTTCCTGGAAGGAAGGACTCCAGGGACATAGTCCAGTCCTCTCTCTAGCTCTCAACTCACTCAACAATAACATCTAAATGATCCTACAACCCAAACACTCACCATCTGGGAAAACAAGCTTGTTTCCCTGGGGGATAATATAGGAGGCAGACCCTGTTATCACCAGTGACTTCTATTGTTCTGGAGACCAGGCAGGTGGGAGACTTGGCTGAATCACCCCTTTGTGTTCTCCAGCTGGTCTGGGTAATAGAACCCAGGGTGCTGGTGAAAAGGGGAAGGAGAGGAGAGGCATGAGCAAACCCCAGTGTGTACTCGAAGCCCCCGCCTTGCTAGCCAGGCGGTTCTGTGAAGAGCCGTGGTTCTCCACTAAGCAGCTGCTGTTCCTCATTCCTGGTGGGAGCGAGAGAAGGCTAACCCACTTCTTGGAGGCTTGCTGACCCAGCTACTTGAACTGAACTATTGTTGAACCAAACCTGGAATGAACTGCACTAATTTGCTGAATCATGAACCCAATCCAAAATGTTTTCCCTTAAGCATGAACAAGCCAATTTCAGTCCTTAAAAAAGCTCCCTAGTGAAGCAAGTTCAAATTGGGATTCAAACTCTTTCTCTAATGATTCACCTGACACAAAACAGAAAAATCAAAATTTCCGTTGAAATCAACTGATATTTTACTGAATCTGGAACCCATCTTACACCACAATTTCTTGGGGAAAGTGGATTGACTGGCTATCTAAAGACCCCCACTCTTAAGCAGAGTAGGGTCAGGAGTAAGCCTTGAGGTTTGATCATCTTGGTCTTATTTCTAGCTCCACCATTTTTCTGTTGAGACTTTGGGCAAGGTACTTAACTTCTCTGAGCCCCAGTATTTAGTACATAGAAAGTGCTTGATAAACATTGGCGCTACGATTGTTATTTTTAGCTGGGGCAGTACCTGCCAATTTTGGATTAAATGCTGTCTCCTTGCTCAAGTGACTTAAGTTTACACATAATTTGTTTTTTAAGTCACTGCCTCAGTAGTCTCTAGGGTGTGCCAGTCAAAGAATTCCTTTTATCTACGCTTTCGTACTTTGCTTTAAAGTACTTAGTTTATACGAGATGAAAGATCCCATGTCATAAAGGTTAAAGGTAGCTTTAGCCTTAAGGGGCCTGAGAGTCAGTTCTCATTGAAAGAATTTCCAGGTCTTTGGGTTGGGCAGAACCCTGAAGATTATCTGGGACCTTTGCAGTCTAATGCTTGCAGCCTGATTATGGTTTCCTTGACAAATCCTGAACACCTCCAGTGATGGGGAAGGAAACTTTTGAGAGTCAGCATTTCTATCTACATGTGTATCATTTATACCCACTTCAAAAATGAATGGGAAACATCTTACAATAAAATAACCATATACAATTGGGTATGTCCATACAATGGAAGACTATTTAACAATAAAAAGTAATGACAAACTGATACGTGCTACAGAATGGATGAATCTCAAAGATGTGCTAAGTGAAAGAAACCACGCACAAAAGACCACGTACTGTATAATTCCATTTATAGAGTATGTCCAGACCAGACAAATCTATAGAGACAGAAAGTAGATTAGTGATTGCCTGGGTCTGGGGGTGAAATGGGAAATGACTGTAAATGGACATGAGGGGTCTTATTGGTATGTTGACAATATTCTAAAATTGGATTATGGCGATCACTTTACAACTTGGCAAATTTACTGAAAAGTATTGAGCTGTACAACTAAAATGGGTAGCTTTCGTGGTATGTAAAATATACTTCAATAAAGTTGTTTTTAAAAATCCATATGCAAGAGGACTTTTTAGATATGTGTAAAAAAGGGTAAGGGCCATGTAAAGAATTGGGAGGATAATTGGACCAGTCGGCCGAGCCAAGCGTACTTATTTATTGCAGACGGCAGCAAAGACCAGCTTTGTTTGAAAGCTCTTTCCTGTTTTAAAATGAAATGTGTCTTCCTGTCTGTTTTACCAATTGACTGAGCCCCACTTCAGCACCACGTGGAAAGACGCTGATCCTTTTTCCACATGGCAGCCCTGCACATATCTGAAAGCAACTTTATGTCCCATCTCAGCCTTCTTTTCTCTAAGCTAAGTCACCCCAGCTCTGCCACCAGCAAGTTGTGCCCCTCTCAGGATCTCATTTCCCCCTCTGAAAGATGTGAATAGTGGCACACCCATTGCCTCCTCCCCTTGGAGGCGCGTGCAGAAGAGGAATCTGAGATCTGTGCCCTGAGCGCTTAGGCTAGGAAGGAGCTTATAAATCTTGATAGCTGTTGACAGATGATGCTGTGGCTTTTCTGTGTGTGCTTTCAGTTTTACCGATCCTTGAACATCCGGATTGCCCTTGTGGGCTTGGAAGTGTGGACTCATGGCAATATGTGTGAAGTTTCAGAGAACCCGTACTCTACCCTCTGGTCATTTCTTGGTTGGAGGCGCAAGCTGCTCGCCCAGAAGAAACACGACAATGCACAGTTGATCACGTAAATAGTCTTTTTCCATATTTGTCTCCTTGGCTTTGGTCCTGCCCGCAGTGCATGAGCCATCGTCCCCTTTCTTTCCCTGGTGCTGGGTATTGATTGTACTACGCCGCCCTGACTCTGTTCCAGGGAATCAGGTACTTCTCAGAGATGTGCTCTGTACCTCCCGTACTCCAGGAAATATTTAAAAGCTTAAGAGTCATGACAATCCCAAGAAATATTTACAATTTACAATGTAGATTAGACAATTAGACTTACACATCTTCAGTTGAGCATCTGAAATCATCGATTGTGTATTTGGGAAGCGACCGACTGTTGGTCGTGGGCCACTGTGAAACAGACTTTCTGAGGGCTCATCTTGGTCTTCTGGGCGCTTTGTTTGAGTCCAGAGACGTGTGTTGTCCTTCACTTAGTTCCCAGGGGCTTCGGGCTGAGTGCCCAACATAGTCAGAGTGGCAGACTGAGCAGGAGCTGTGTTTGGTGGGAGGGAGACCCTGAAGGAGCGGGTGGGGTGAGGATTGTTTTGGGGTTTCTTCAGTCTCAGAGAGCAAAGAGCAGACACTGATGGGGGTCATGGTGGCACGTGACAGTCCCCCGGGGGTGATTATCGGATACCTATTATTGTTCACTGCCACAGGTATTTTGAGGCAGTTAAAACAAAGGCACTTACATAATAAAAACTGTTTATCTTCTGTTGCCTAAATATCTCTCAGAATCAACAATCATCTAAACCTTTGCTTACACTTTAAAAAGCCACCGGGGGAAATAGCTGTACCAAAAACCTGGGCAACAAGTGTTTACTTCGTGACGGTACATGCACCTAGGAAGAGTTTTACCAAGACTGTTGGCCTGACCTTTGGAAGCCTGGCGTCCTGCTTTGGGCAAGACCTTGAATCTAGGTTTCCAGTTGGGCTTCCTCAGAGCCATTGTCTAAGTTTATAAAATAACCGGTAGGGCTTTGTGTACATGTGCACATATACTGCGTATTCCTTTGCAGATTGTTTCTCTGAAGACGAGTGCCTTGAATACATCAGACACTTATTAAGCACCACTGTTTCAGATTCTATGCTAAATTCTAATGACCCCAAAATAGATAAGATAGTCTCGGCTCTCAAAGGTACTATGATCTAGATAAGAAGATCATGCAGAGATATAAAAGTACCACATAGTGAATTTCCATATAGCTCCCTTAAATAAATTATATGTTTGTGGCATGCATGGAAACACTGGTGTTTTAGCTATTGCTTCGCCCCTGCCCAGCTGAAAGAGGGATGAATTAAACTGGGGGACTGTAGCCAGCTGTTGGCAGATTAGGGTCACAATTGCAAAACAAAGGCAGAAACAACTCTTTTTTGCACCCAGCTGTACTTTAGGAGGCTCCTGATGGGACACATCTGTTTCCTTGGCCCCAGAGTTATGTAGGAATGAAGCATCAGCCCCTCACAGCTGCTGTCCCCAATTCCCCCCGCCCCCTCCATACACATTCCCCAGAGCCAGGGATGTGGCATGGGACCCCAGCAGCTGACGGAAGTGGGCATGATTCACTTCAGCATCAGGACCTGTGCCACCCTTCCCTCTCCCCTCCCTCTGACCTTTTCCTGTGCAGCAGGAATGGGATGCAGCTTTGCAAGCCCTGCCCATTTCCTTCCAGGGAATGGGGCTATGGGCATATTGTGGGGAAATGTGACCTTTCACTCCCTCTTTCTGTTTTTCTAGAGCAGTGGCAGAGTAGGTGAGAGGAAGTGAGAGGTGTGGCAACCTGGAAGTTATCCAATTGGCCTGGAATAACAGGGCCTGTCCCCTTGGGAATGTCTGAGGGGCCATGATGGCGACCTGCTCCTGGGTACACGGGAACAGCCCTCTGAGCCCCCTCCCGAGTCACCCTCTCTCCTTCCCTCCTACAGGGGCATGTCCTTCCACGGCACCACCATCGGCCTGGCCCCCCTCATGGCCATGTGCTCCGTGTACCAATCTGGAGGAGTCAACATGGTGAGTCTCAGCCGATACACTGATGCTGCAGAAGGCAGAAAACTGCCTCACAAGACAGGAGGTCATCTTGTCAAAAAAAAAAAAAATGTTGTATTTATTATTGCAGAAAAAAGAAAAGCATTGACATCAAAAAGGGCAATTGTGTAAAATGAAGTCAATATGTTCTAAGACACGGAGATACCAAGGGTGAATTATTTATTGTAGTTCATCCCCGATTTTCAAGCGCAGAACCCAGAAGCGATCATATTAATGTATCAGTAGATCTTTCATATATGCCAAGCCAGCGCCTGGGGAATAGTAAGGTAATAGAGATGAAAAATGTTTTTTTATTCTAGGGCTTATGTTGTTATACATATCATTATGACACAAGAGCCTGTCTCAAAGTCATGGTTAGGAAATTACTGTCTTTGAAAATTCTCTCTGACTTTGTGACTGTTCATTAAATGACTCTGACTATTCATTTCTGACGTGTGAAGTAGAAATCAAGGAGCCTGCTATCCTCTATTTGCCCACCCCCCCATCCCGTATTATCAGCAGGTGTAGCATAGTAATTAAAAGCACAGCTTTTTGTCACTGAGCCCATGTGCACACAACCATAGACTCAGCGGAGAGATGCGAGGCTTGGCCAAAGAACAGGCAGGGCCGGGGGTTGGTGAGTAGCTGTCTTCTTGACCTGAACTCTCTCCCTCTGTAGGACCACTCTGAGAATGCCATCGGTGTGGCTGCCACCATGGCCCACGAGATGGGCCACAACTTCGGCATGAGCCACGATTCCGCAGATTGCTGCTCAGCCAGTGCGGCTGACGGTGGGTGCATCATGGCAGCTGCCACCGGGTGAGTCAAGCAGGAAGGGGGAGGTCGGGGCAGAGCGCAGAGCACGCAAGGCCAGTGCAGCCCAAGTTTCCTCCCAGCTGGCCCCAGGGAGCCTTTTATACCGCTGGCGGGGACCTTGGAGAGAAATGCCAGTTTGACAACAAAGAAGTTGGAAGAGGACCAAGAAAGTAAATGCACAGAAGGAGCATTAGGTTTCTAGCAGGAGGGCCGGTGCTGATGGAACCCTAGATATACTTAATTTCTGTCTTAGGGTCTTTAGCTGTAAAATTGGCATGACTACATGTGTCTTTTTCTCTTTAAGAATATTTGATGAGGACTCATTTTGATGACAGTCACAATTCTTAGTCCCTCCATTCCAACGGAGCTTGATGAGTGCTATTATGTCCCACGCTTGACTGAAAATGCTGATGTAGCTTCCAGAACAAGAAAAAGGAAGGGGAGCATCCACACATCCCACAGTGACCCCTCAGGAAATTTACAGGGCTGCGTTTACCACAAGGAACAAGGACAAGACAGCTGCCTCTCTCTGTAGTTGTGAGGGGTTTTCAAACCAGAGCCTTTGAATCAGAATTCTGGAGTTTATTCAAAGGACTTACACTCAGTGTCTGGACCCACTCAGCAGAGAGCAGTGGGTTCTTCCAGGACCCAAGTCACTCTTTGGAAGGCATCATGGTGAAAGCTTGTGTTCCTCCCACTCCAAACCATTACTGCCTACTTATATTTCTTGGAGAAATGGGGTTTCCATGTCTCCAAGAGAAAATGCAGCTTTTTCTTGAAGCTCGAGTGGCCAGTGTTTTTCCATCCCTTCTCGGCTGTGACACACAAAGGATGATGATGGCATGCAGGGTACAACTCCTTGGGTCATGCTCAGATCGCTGTGAGCTCACGGTTAAGTCCACCCCCTTCTCTCCCAGGCTCGAAAACATTTTTGTACACAAGGTTGCGACTTATATTATTTACTATTCCAATTGGTTTTTAAACTATTCACCCATTTTAGAGGTCTAGCAATTATTAGTAACAGATTCCTTGTGACACACCTGACAGCTAAAGGAAACCGTCCAGTGTTCAACCTTTAATTGGTTTAGAGAATTGGAATCAGGATAACTCTTCCTTTATAGACCCAAATAGTGGCACTGACTTGCACCAGGGAATTTATGACTTCTGATTCTTTTTCCCAGTGGTGGGACCCACGACCTTTCATACCCTTGTGATAAAGACCACGCATTGTGAGTTAAATTTGGAGTACTGCCTGTATCCTTAGAACAGAGATCAGATCACTGGCCCAACAAAGAAATTAAATCCATGGTCTTGTCCTTCTGGGCCTGGTCCTCTGTCTCAAGAAAATCTCTATCTTAAATATCAGCTTCAGGAAAAGTCTGGGCTGGCTGGCATTTTATTCAGCTCTAAAGAGAGACCTATTGTAACACCCATAGCCGTTTCTTTATTGCAACCCCTTCATGCAGAGGGCCGAAATTGCCACTTCTGATTCTCAAATACTTCTTCCATGCAGAAAGAGGGAAAAAAACACACATTATGGGGTGGTTAATATTTCCTAATTCTTAGAAAGAACTGTAAGTTCATGTATTGGCGATGTTCCAAGGGAACAGAATGTTTGTGGGTGGGACTGTGGGGGCCTGAGTCCATCCAGGTGGAATCGGCCTAACGGGCAGCAGGATTGATTGATGGCTAATCTGGCTGTGTGATGCTCAGACTCTCCACTAACTCCAGCCGTCTTCTCTCCCAGGCATCCCTTTCCCAGAGTGTTTAATGGGTGCAACAGGAGGGAGCTGGACAGGTATCTGCAGTCAGGTGGTGGGATGTGTCTCTCCAACATGCCAGACACCAGGACCCTGTATGGAGGCCGGAGATGTGGGAACGGGTACCTGGAAGATGGGGAAGAGTGTGACTGTGGGGAGGAAGAGGTAAGGCATCGTGGTGGTGCTGGTGGGAGGGGAGGAATTGGCATTAGTTTCAAATTTCAAGGTCAAAGAGAATGCAATTGAAAAATGTCTTAGTCATAGGCACTCTGTCTGTACACATGGCTATCAGAGACCCCGTGACAGATAAGATGTGGAGCGTAAACCTTAACTCTGGACCATTTCTGCAGACTCTCCCAGTCTGAGGTTGCCACGGTGCCCATGTCAGGTCTAACCAGAAACCTCAGTCTTCACCAGGGGCGTGACAAATGGCCTCCTTGGCCTGCCAGCTGCACTGCGTTTATTCTGGCGTCCACGCAGCCGGATATATGAACTTCAACCTGGGCCTTATGAAGATGCTTAAAATAACAAGCTCATGCTGTTTAGCCTGGAGAAGAGATGATTGAAAGGGGAAGTAGAAAGTACTGTCAAGTCTGCAAAGGGCTGCTGGGAGGAAGAAGGAGCAGAACTATTTGTGTATAAGCTCTTTCCTTCCCTTTGATCTTCAAAATGAGTGTGGTGGGCATACAGCATAGATAGATCTGTCGTTTTTAACGGATGCATGTTGTTCTGCAAAAAGCAGAACTGGATAGTTTCATCTATTTTTTTGAAGAGTGAAATATGTATGTTAGCATATGAAAACAATTTGGGGGAGAGTACACGAGAAACAGTTAACTGTGGGTGTGAGATTGAGGGTCTTTATCTGTGGGAAAAGACTATTTGAATGTATAACCTTCTCTATGGTTTGATTTTCTTTTTAGTGTCAGCATGTAACTTTCATAATAAAACAAGTCCTAGTTAAATGCCCTGCCACCCCAGCCACCACGAGTGCAGAGGAAGCAGCCCAGACCTTTCAGAAAGGGGGGTGTTGTGTTATCGTGGAGGGCGCAGTGGGGTTGACGAGCGACCCACGAGTGGGCTCAGCCTGTTGGCTTATATTTGGAGCAGCTGCATATGCTACAGATATTTACCAAGTGTGAGGCACTGCGTTGGGTGCTGGGGACAGGACAGATACAGCAAAAATAGATGAGATCCCTGTCCTTGCGGAGCATATAGTATAGTGGGGGAAGCGCATGTTGACCAAATAGTTGCAGAAATATGTAAGTACAATCCATGGTAAGTGCTAGGAGGGCCGATGACAAGGTGCTGTGAGTATATGTAGGAGGGGAGATGCCCTGCTTGGGAGAGAGTGTGACCTCTGACCCCATGTCTGAAGGCTAAGTTAGAAGTCAGTGAGGAGCAGAAGGAGAGAAGCTAGAGCAAGGACCGTCCCTTGAGGCGGGAAGAGACATGGTATGTTGGAAGGGAAGGAACTGGTCTGCCTGGAGCCCAGGATGGTGAGAGATTACTGGAAGGAAAGTGTCCTTATTCTTTCTCTTAGGGAAGATAGTCATATGGCGGCATGCTGGTCTCTCCAGCGTGCTAGTCCTGGACAGTTATGGTTATGATATGGTTAATAAGCGTGGGATGGGCCCCAGGCAGACGTGGCTTGAACCTGACTCCAACACTTGCCTGGTATGTGCCTTGACCAGCTTTGGGACTTGTCTGAGCCACAGTTTCCCCATCTGTGAAATGGGAACATTCCTGCCTCCCAGGCTGTGCCGGTCCTATGCGTGGCACATTGTCAAGAAGTGTGTATGGAGAGGCCTGTGACTGGAGTACAGATGTGATAAGGATACTCAGAAGCTCTGGACATCTCATTATCCTTTTAAATCTCATGCTGTATGTCAGCAAATCAGGACCCGGAGGGCAGGAAGGAAGAGAGGAGAGCATGGAACCCCTAGAGACCTTCTGTCCTGGAAAGAAAGGCCCAGGCCAGTGAGGGTTGAGGCAGAGCAGCAGATGGCAAGAGAGGTCTGAGGAAGTAGGCGCCGGCAGCTGACATGAACTGTGTTCAAGGTGGTTGTAGCATGCCCTCCTTCCCGATGGCCTCTTCTTATGGGCTAGGAAGGCCTGGGAGTGTGCGGGCAGGGAGGGCAGCATAAAAGGAAGAGTCTCTGGATGTTCTATGGGGGATGAGAAAAACAAATCACAGAATTTCCACATAGTGTAATGCTATACTGAAAATCCTGTCTTGGAAGAACACATGACTACAAGAAGTATGCAAATTATATTAAGTTAAAAAGCAGTGTGGATCCTGCTATAATTTTGTAAAATAAGTGCATTTCTATATCTGTGTCTATGAAAATGCCTGGAAAGATGTGCACACTCAAAGTTGTGGTGTTACTGATGATTGTGCATACGTATATTTTTTCTATGATAAAGAACACATTACCATAGCGATTAACCGATGAAATGAGTTTTGTTTTGTTTTTTGAAATGAGTTTTTGGTAAAGGCTTCCTAAGGAGTCGGACTCCAGGGGCACGTGGGGCAGAGGTGGGGAGATGCCGGAGGAGGGTAACGACCCTCATCCCACCCAGACTCCTGTCTCTCCACCCTGCCGCCCCCAGGCTCACGCCCACCCTCTCTGCCCCCCCACCAGGAATGTGACAACCCCTGCTGCAATGCCTCTAACTGCACCCTGAGAGAAGGAGCAGAGTGTGCCCACGGCTCCTGCTGTCACCGGTGTAAGGTCAGTGGTTCTCCCCTGACAGCCCAGTGCTCTGCTGGGGGAGGATGGCCCAGACTCAGCCTCAGCCTCCATCTTGCGGAAGTGGTGGTGTCAAAGTTTTAGAAACCCTTGAACCAAGTTAACTCTTTTCCCTACTGGGCCCCACTGAGTTCAAATCATCCCAGAGGGTTGTGCCTCCTGGTAAATGGGAGAAGTGTTTTTTTTTAAAAAGAAATGTCCAGAGACAGTAAGCTAGATTTTATTTGGAGCTCCTAATAATAATCAACATAATTCTGATTAATGTTAATGGGTCCCTTATTTGATGCCAGGCACTGCGCAAACGACTTGATATATGTTCTCTCATTTAATCTTCACAAAAGTTCCACGAGTTGTGTGTTACTATCCTCAATTTAAGATGAGGGAACTGGATGGGGCTCCAGGAGAATAAGTAGCTTATCTGGGATCACACAGCTAGGAGGGGGTTGAACCAGCTGTCCCCAGCTCTGGAACCCATGTTCTTAATACTGATGTGGAACATATTGCTGTTACTAGTGGTTTGCAATCTCTTATCCGCAATTCTGAAATCCAGAAAAGTTCTGAAAACTGAAAAAAAAAAAAAGTTTTAACTCATTTGATGGTAAAATTTGACCTGAATTGATACGAGGATAATGAGCCTTTAAAAAAAAAAATCACACTTATGTGAATATTTATACTTCATTGCAGAAATATTCATGTGTTTGATTATAAAGTGTAACCCCAGGCCTTGTGGGGGGTAATCATACTTTTGTAATGTGTATGATTATACATACCAGTGTACGTACATATGTATAACGTCTGCTTCCTAAAATCCGAAGCGTCTGAAGCCCATCCAGCCCCAAGGTTTTGGATGCGAACTGTGGACTTGTGCGTCCACCGACCGCTTGCTGCGTGCTCATTATGCGTCAGATATCGTTCACGTGTTTTATTTGAACTCACTCCTCCTAGCAACCCCACAAGAGGGTTACTGTCCTGTTGACTTTGCACAAACGCATAGAAGTTAAGTAGCTGCCCCAGGTCCCGCTGGTGGTTAAGAAGCTGGGATTTGAACCCAGGCATGCTGGCTCCAGGCTGGGTTCTCTTCCTCTCCATCCTGCTCCGGGCTGGAGAGATGAGTCCTGTGGTTTCTTCCTCTACACACGGCCCCTGCCCCTCCATGCAACTGAGTCTCCATGCTTTCAGCAAATTGCTCAGCTGGCCCATTCTTTTTTTTTTTTTTTTTTTAATGAGTTCAACTCCACACTCTTTATTCTCCCGGAGCTCGCCCATTCTTGCCTTTCCTCCTGGTTGGACCTTGTGGGTGGTGTGGAGTCATCTGAGAGCAGGGAGGGCCCTATTCTCAGGGGTAGCTCTCCTTGCCCAGCCCAGGGGAACTCACACGCCATCTGGTGAGTTCTGGTTTGACTCCAGGGCGGACCAGTATCCCTCCAGGGAGGCTGTGCGGGTTGGGTTGGGTCCTGGAGTCTCGGACCCAGGCCTGAGAATGGACCCACCCATCTCATTCTGTCCCAGGATTTCAGTTTGAGTCTCAGAAAGGATCCCCTGAAGCGAAGTGTGTGGGAAAGACGAAGCTTGGAGTCTGAGACTTCAGTTCAAGCTGTATGATTTGGAGCAGCCTAATAACCATCCGGGCCTAGGTTCTTTATCTGTAAAATGGGAAGAGTATTAATAACACTGACCACAGGGAGACTGGAGGACTCAAGTGAAACTCAGTTTTACCATTTGCCCAAGGTCTGCTACTGACCAGGTTCATTCTGCTTCATCTGCAGAATGAGGCAAATAGCAGTATTTGTCTCGTATATTGTGAGGATCGCGTGAGAGAAGTAGGTGTAACACACTTAGCCCAGTGTTTGGCTCAAGAATGGGGATGTATTATTGCTCAAGGGCTTTGTAAATTCAAAGATGTGTGAATACTGGTTTAGTGTGTGTGCGCGCACACGTGGGTATACATGTAGATGTTCAGGGGAAGATGTATGTACATATTGTGTTGTATTTTGGATGTATATGTGTGAATGGGTCTGTATGTTTGCATATGTGAGTTTATAATGTACCTGTGTGTGTGTGTGTGAGTGTGTGCGTGTGTGTGTGTGTGTGTGTGTATCTGTGCCTATATGTTAGTGGACCTGGTTCATCTGCCACTAACTCGCCATGAGACTTTGGATACATTGCTTAACCTCTTCTACCTCAGGTTTCATCATCTGTAAAACAAGATAACTATATTACATAAAACAATCATGAAAAATAAATGAAGTAATATTTGTACGTGGCACTTAGGTGGAGCTCCCTGCAAGTAGCCGTTATTACTGAAGCACTTAGCAAACTGTAAACTGGTGCATAGGTATTATTTCATACCCACTTCTTAAGACTACTATGAAGAGGAAGTGAGTTGGCATTTGTAAAATGACCTGCAAAACTCTAAGTCACTATTCGTATTAAAAGGTTGATGGTGGTTCGAACTAATGAGGTCATGTCAGAGGTGCTCTGAAGTAAGGGTGATGGGAAATTCTGTTCCACAAGAGTGACGCTCAGGAGCCCTTTGCTGGTAGGGTGGAGGGCAGCCGAAAGACTGACTGTGTTTCCCTCTCATTCCTCGGCTCAGCTGCTGGCCCCTGGCACTCTGTGCCGGGAGCAGGCGCGGCAGTGCGACCTCCCGGAGTTCTGCACGGGCAAGTCTCCCCATTGTCCCACCAACTTCTACCAGATGGACGGCACCCCCTGTGAGGGCGGCCAGGCTTACTGCTACAACGGCATGTGCCTCACCTACCAGGAGCAGTGCCAGCAGCTGTGGGGGCCTGGTAAGTGGTGGGGTCGGTGGCCCTCCTCCCGCCCCACCGTTGCCGAACCAACCTCCCCCTTCAGGCGCTCGGGTAGCTTAGAATCTTGGCTTCCAAACAGCATCTGCAGACGCTCTCCTTGGGTCAGGGTAGACTTCCAGGGAGAGGCAATGGACTGTGTTCTTCCCAGTTCCTCAGTGCCTTAAGTTCTCAGAGCAGGTAAATGGATAAGGATAATCCAAAAGAAAAGCAGGCAGAAGATGGCGACAGACAAGGAAAGGCAAACGGCCCTTAGCTATGCGAAGATGTTTACCCTCACTTGTATTAAGTGAAAGCAAAGTGTAACTACTGTAAGATGGGATATTTCATCTATCAGATTGGCAAAGACTGAAAAATTAATATACTGTAGTAGTGGTAACAATAATACTGTACCACAACAAGAGCAATAATACTATAGTTGTGTGGAGAGTGTGGGGAAACAGGTCCAACCGCTATGGAGAGCCATTTGCAGATAGGAAGATTATAAATACTGCTCATTAGACCCATGCATTCTACTTCTTAGGAATGTATCTTACATTGTACTCTCACGTGCATGTGGAAATAGATTTGCAGGAATATGCATCGCGGCATTGTTAGTTATAACGATAACAACCTATGTATCCTTCAGTAGGGACGGATTAAATTAATTCCTGTACATCAATACAGTGGAACACGATGCAGCTGAATAAAAAAAGGAAGTAGCTCTATATGTACTGCATAAAATTCTCTCCCACAATCAATTAAATGAACAATGCAAGATGTAGAATAGTGACTAGAATGTGCTGCCTTCTTTATCAGATAGATCATCTCTAAAAGATACACAAGAATTATATCTACACGATAATATCGTTATCTGTAGAGGACACATTGGTAATTGTGTTTGCTTCTCCAAGGTATAGGGAAATAGGAACTGCAATGGCTCATTGGAAAAACCCCAAACATAACTTTATTTCTTTTAAATTTTGTGCATGTATTACCTATTTTTAAAAATCTTGAAATGAGACAGCCTTCTTCATG
Source organism: Rhinolophus ferrumequinum (assembly GCF_004115265.2). Lineage (NCBI taxonomy): Eukaryota > Metazoa > Chordata > Mammalia > Chiroptera > Rhinolophidae > Rhinolophus > Rhinolophus ferrumequinum. The sequence goes on along the minus strand of NC_046307.1, from coordinate 27,629,811 downwards.
AGAGAGAAGAGTTAGCACACAAACCTCCCATAGATAGAAAACCTCAGTAAAGTGTAAAGAACTGATATAACACCTAGGTCTCGAGAAGGTAGGGGTAGAATAACCTGAAGGAAGAAAAGGCTGCGTATTCTGTCCCAAGAAAGTTTCTTAACCTCAAGATTGTCCCAAGGGTTAGCTTTGCCCTTTGGGAGCTTCTGACTTTTACTAAAGTTGGCTCATGTACTGATAAATGTTTCTTGCTCACCCAGGAGCCCGACCTGCTCCTGATCTCTGCTTCGAGAAGGTGAATGTGGCAGGGGACACCTTTGGAAACTGTGGGAAGGACATGAACGGAGAACACAGGAAGTGCAACATGAGGTGACGACCTGCAGGGCAGACCCCCTGAGATGGAGGTGGGGAGGACAAAGCAATTCCTGCTCCGTCTGCTTCACTCCCACCCAGCTCAGCAGCTTGGCTGGCCCCACTGCTGGGCCTTTAAATAAATTGGTCACAGTCAGTCATCTCTTTCAGGCCCATTTCTGGACAATGCCCCATTCAGCCCTAAGGAAGTCAGAGGGAGGGTGTGGATGGCAATGCTTCCTAGAAAGCTGGTCAGACTTCCTTTAGGGACCTTCTTACAGTAGGGCAGGGAATCAGCCTTTTGTGTCATTTCTGCAGGGTGCTAATCATACCCTCATCTGAATTGCCTATCATTCATTAACTCACTCATTTCAACCAGCCAGCCACCCACCCGTCCATCTATCCATCCATCTATTCACCCATCCACTATCTATTGAGAGTTACCATGTGCCAGATCTATGCTGAGTACATGGAACTTTTAATTAACGATGCAGTGTGATAATGGACATGCGAAGAGAGCCACCCAACCCAGTCTTACTGGGTGGAGGCGATTTCCCAAAGGAAGTCTAAGCTGAGATCTGGAGAAATTATCTAGTTGAACAGGGAGGGGAATGGTGCTAGTGCCTGGGACCGTGTCCCAGGCAGAGATGAGTAGGAAAAAAGTGGTGGTCAGAAGGACTGATAACAATTTGATATAAAGTATCATGTTGGGGAGAAATGGGTGGGGGGGCCTGCGGAAGAATGATCCTGGATCGTCAGACACGGGCCAGATCATGACCAGTCTTGAATTCATAGCTGGGGGACTTTGGACTTTGGCTTGAGAGCAGATTTTAGATTTGGAAATTAGATTCCAATGGGGCAAGAGTAGAGGTAGGAAGATCAGTTTCCTGGTATCCAGGTAAGTGAGAGACGATGGTGCTGTGAATTAGGGTAGATATATAGGAGGGAGGACTGCACATTGCTTGAACCCAGGAGTGAGGGAGAATGGGACATTGGGGGTGGTACCAGGCTTCTGGCTGGAGCACCTGGTGCGTGGAGTGCAAGGAGCATAAGGGGGCAGGTTACTCAGTTCAGGCCATTGTCATAGTAAAGAGGACTTCCCAAGACCAGCTTCCTGGCCTAGATCTGTTTGGGGACAAGGATCCTGTTTCCCTCCCTTGCTCTAAGTCCACGTGGCGTCTTTCCTGGTGGGTCCCTAGAGTGTGCTCAGTGCCCCTGTGCCCCTCCCCAAGCCTAGCCTGCTCTGCTGGTCAAGAAACATTGAAGCTCTTCTGTGCCCCAGCTCTTCCCCCGCCTCTAATCACCCCTCCCTCTGCTTGGGCCCAGAGATGCCAAGTGTGGTAAGATCCAGTGTCAGAGTCCCGAGGCCCGGCCCCTGGAGTCCAACGCCGTCCCCATCGACACCACCATCATCATGAACGGGAGGCAGATCCGATGTCGGGGCACCCACGTCTACCGAGGCCCCGAGGAGGAGGGGGACATGTTGGACCCAGGCCTGGTGATGACCGGGACCAAGTGTGGCTACAACCATGTGAGTCCCCTTTTCCAGCCTCACGCAGGAGACGGGCTACAGAGGACAGTGGTTGAGAAGTGCGGGCTCTGGAGGGAGGATGCTTGGGGTCGAATTCCAGTTTGCCCAGCCTCTCTGTGCCTCAGTGGCTTCCTTTATAAAGTAAAGCAAGACCCTCCCCATAGAATTGTCATGAGGACTAAATGAGGTAATCCCTGTAAACCATTTAGATGGGCTAGCTGTTAACACTTTCACCCTCATCGTTGATTATTACATGAATTAAGACACGGACTAGACTAGGAGTTGGGGAATCCTGTGGAAAATAATGGCACCTGTCTCAGAGTTAACTGTGAACATGAAATTAGAAAAAGCATGTGAAGCACTTGGGATATAGTACCTGGCACATAGCAGATTGCTGTCACCATCATTTTTAAGTGTAATATTTAAATTAGTGCATATTAATATGTAATTAAGTATCTAACAGATAACCAACATACAGTAATATTGAATGTAATAACATATTTATTATTAAATATAATGTTTTAACCATATAATATTTGTTGTTTTCTCCCTAATCATAAAAGAAATAGCAGAATTTAATTAACTACTGTCCTGTCCTTGGCTTTTTATGTTGTTTTCAGTTTTTCACTGTAATAACTAACCTGATGGGCTGCCTTTCTGAGTCCCATATATTCTAGGGACGCAACCCCAGTCTCCTGATTGATTGCCAAGTGTCCCCTCCATTGTGCTCACAGTTCAGTTTCCTCCTCACTACAGATTTGCTTCGAGGGGCAGTGCAGAAACACCTCCTTCTTTGAAACGGAAGGCTGTGGGAAGAAGTGCAATGGCCACGGGGTACGTGTGCAGGAGGTGGGGGGCTTCTGGGGCTCCTCCCTGCTGGTGTCAGGGGGGCAGGCCCTGTGGGAGGCTGGCGCTCTCCAGGGTGCTGACACCTTTGCCCTGTCCTTGCTCCAGGTCTGCAACAACAACCAGAACTGCCACTGCTTCCGGGGCTGGGCCCCGCCCTTCTGCAACATGCCCGGCCAGGGGGGAAGCATCGACAGTGGGCCCATGCCCCCCGAGAGTGAGTGTCCAGCCTGCTTGGGGCCTCTGCCCACCTTTGTGAGGAGGGGTGGGTGCTTTGGGGGCTGGTGGCATGTTGCACACAGATAATGAGTCAGTTTCATCACCTTGATTTTGTAGCTGAGGGAACCAGAAAAGACAGGTCAAGTGGGAGGAACAGCTGAGGCTGGCAGCCTAGTGTGCGGCTCAGCTCAGCAGCTCTTCCTCTGTCCTTTCTACTGAGGATAAACCTGCTTAGAGAGAGAGAAAGACAGACCATAGGTTATTGAACAGTCTCTTCCTTTTTGGGGGGGGTGGGTGGTGACCAGTCCTTCTCAGCCACTTAAAAATAATCATGAACCGGAGGCACATTGGTTCAGATTCCCTTGGATGAATAACGCTTAAAATGGAAACTGGGCACTCAGAAAAATGTATAGTTGTTTAGTGGAAATCTCAAGGATTCTAGTTGTTGGTTTCCAAGCTTTTTTAAAAAAATAGTAGCAAAGAACTTTTTTTTAAAAGCAAAATCTCCCAAGGAAGAAACCTCAGTGTATAAAACAGATAAAAGCCATGTGTCATGGGTATGTGTGTGTGTGTGTGTGTGTGTGTGTGTGTGTGTGTATATATATAATTACATTTAAATTTATAATTTGTGAGGACATCGAGGCAGCTTTGATGAAACCACCTGTGAAACTGGATTATGTGTGAGAGTTCTCACCTTAGGTCAGTTAAGCCTCTCAGTGTTTTGTGTTGGTTGTTTTATGTCCAGGAAAACATGATTCAGGCTGAAAACTAGTGGTAAATAATAATAGAGCTGGAGCTCCTGACCTTGAAAGGGACTCTTCAATTAAACAGAAGTGGCTGGAGAAGCTTTATTCTGAGGTCTGCACCAGCAAGTTGACCTGGATGTTTCAGCTGCTCTTAGTGGTTTCCCAGTGGTACACAATGTGTGCTTTTTATTGTGATTTTTAAGTTAAAATAAGTAATACACATTAAATGCAAATCAAATATCTGAAGACGAATCAGGAACACACTGCTGGAAATCCACTGCTGTAGTCCAAACAGCCTCTAACTCTCTCACGGGGGTTCTCTTTCTGGAAGGTGTTGGTCCCGTGGTAGCTGGAGTTTTCTCAGCCATGTTTGTGCTGGCGGTCCTCATGCTGCTGTACTACTGCTGTAAACAGAACAACAAACTGGGCCAACTCAAGCCCTTAGCCCTTCCCTCCAAGCTGAGGCAACAGTTCAGGTATGATGGGGTGCCATGAAGGACTTGGGGTCCCCGTCAAGCCTTTTGTAAGCAGTACCTGGTGCTAATTCAGGGAAGGCCAAAGCAAGGTACACGCCACCCATTCCCGTCCGCCGTGCCCCGTGACCATGGCAGACATTACTAGTTGATCTCACCATAAGTGTTCTCTACGGAGCCTGGTCATCACTTCAGAACCCTTCTCATCAGAATGCCCCCAAGCAATTCAAGTGGGAGTATGAAAAGAAATCTGTGTTCCATCCTTCATCTAATTGATTTACTCCCCATTTTCAAGAGCAGGAAACTGAGGCAACAAAGAAAGAAGGTCCAGCTCAAGACACTCACAAGGGTGGCTGGACTTCACCTAAGTTAGTTTTTAAAGATCTTCATTCCTTTGGATGTTGAAGATGTCTAGTCTCTTAGCTCCCTATGAAATTATACTTGTTCTGGAGAGGATTTTAAATCCCAGGTCCTTCTGGATCAGTGCCTAAGGGGGATTGGTTGATGACTGGTGACACCCTTATGTCCCCTTGAGGGAGAAAGGTTTTAAAAGGTTGAAGAGAAAGTGCTGAGGAAAATTCTGCTTTGTGTAAGGTCAACTCTCCTTTCCTGGGTGTTCTCCATTGGCCATACATGTCCCTAGGCCATACCTAGGGAGCTGGGGCTCAGGGGGACCCATCCCACTTCCTCCAGAGCAGACTTAGGGAGGATTTAGCAGTTTACTGGCTGTGCTTGAGTCAGAGGGAACTCAGGCTCTGACCCTGATGATCACATGCCTTCCCCCATCCCTTGTTATTAGTTGTCCCTTCAGGGTGTCTCAGAGCAGTGGAACTGGCCATGCCAACCCAACGTTCAAGTTGCAGACGCCCCAGGGCAAGCGAAAGGTAAGGGCTTTGTGCCTTGAACTTTGCTATTTTTCCTTTATTCTCAGGACCCTGCTGGATTTTCCTAAGAACCTCTGTGGCCTGTGGGGTTGGTAATAAAAGCCACTTTCTTGGCCTGAGAGACATTCAATTGGTTCTGACATCCCCTGATGACTTTAAAGGTTGCATCTGGTGGATTTAACAAGTCACCCTGCTTTCCCCTCAGCCTTTAGTCTTCTCAGTGAGACACATAGGGGCACCCCTGAGTTTTTAAGTGCATTGAGGGTTCCTGTGTCTTAGATGTTCCTTGTCTTATGCATATAGGTGACCAACACCCCTGAAACCCCACGGAAGCCCTCCCAGCCTCCTCCCCGGCCCCCTCCGGACTATCTGCATGGCGGGTCCCCACCTGTGCCCTTATCTGCACACCTCATCAGGACGCCTAGGAACTCCCCAGGGGCCTGGGCCCAAGTAGAGAGGAAGGAGTCATCCAGGAGGCCTCCCCCAAGCCGGCCAGTGCCCCCTGCACCAAATTGCATTCTTTCCCAGGTAAGTGGATTCTCAGCAACACTGGGGAGGGTGCTTTTAAGGCCATCATTTTAATGCAAAATGACTGAGGCTGGGAACTCGCTTGTCTGAGCTGCCTGCCTTTTCTGCATTCTGGTAAATATAGGGTGAGAGGGATGAGTGTGGGGAAATATATTCCCCAGGTAGCCCCTAAACTACAGAGGATTTCCTCCCTTGTTTTCCTATTTTATGACAAGCCACTACCAACCCTCCACCCAGAATTAACTTGATTCCGTTCTCCCTGGTCTTTTTCTCTCCCCCAGATCTTTGTGAATGCTGTTCCCTCTGCCTGGTATACTTTCTTCCTTTCCAATGCCAAGCTCCTCCTCATAGATGCCACTTAGATGCCACTTCTCCCAAGAAGTCTTGTCTGATCCCCGAAGCCTGAATTTGGTGGCCCTGTACTTCTCTCATCATAATTATACCACCAAATTGTACTTATTGGTATCTTCCACTAGTCAGGAAGTCTGACTGAGGGATGTACCATGACGCCTTGCTCATTTGAAGGGCAGGTCAAGGGGCAGGAGGCTCTGGGAGGTGTGAGGGGGGCTGGGCTCTACACCTCCACCCATTTATCTGGCATGCCTGTGCTCTGATGGCTCCAACTGTACCTTCTGGCGGAAGTTCCCGCCGCACAGACACAGGTGCTTCCAGGGCGGTGGCTGGTGGCCTTCGGGAGTCAGCCAGTGTGTTTCGGGAGTGACCCCTCAGTGGGGCAGGGGACTTGCTTCTTTTTCTCCTGGGACTGCTTTTGTTGGGCACAGTCCAGAGGGCTCCACTGGGGCCCAGGCTGTCTCTGAACCTAAGGACTGTGGGGTTGGCACTAGGTCTTGGAGGGTCCCTGAGACATGGGGCAGTGTCACCGTTTGGCAGAGCTAAGAACACCAGGTTTGGTTCTCTGATAACGTGAAGCTGCATCTTTCCCATCTGGGACTGGGGTGTGATGGGGAAAGCCATGCAAAAAGGGAGGGGAAAGACTGACAGAGAGAGAGGAGAGGGAGGGAGAAAGGGAAGGGAGCCAGAGGAGGAGCGAGAAGGAGAGGACATGAGAGTGCATGAGGCTGCTTAGGCCGCCATAACAAATACTACAGCCTGAGAGGCTTAAACAAAAGAATTTTTTCTCACTGTTCTGGAGACTAGAAGTCCAAGGTCAAGGTGTCGGTATGTTTGGTTTCTTCTGAGGCCTCTCTCCTGGGCTTCTCCTGTGTCCCCAAATGCTCCTTCCTTTGTGCACGTGTGCCCCCGTGTCTCCCTGTGTGTCCAAAGTTCCTCTTCTAAGGTCACCAATCAGAGTGGATTAGGGCCTCATTTTAATTTACTCACCACTTTGAAGGCCCAGTCCCCAGATACAGTCCCATTCTGAGGTCCTGGGGGCCAGGGCTGCACCATACAAATGTCAGGGGGCATAGTTCAGCCATAACAAAAGGAGAGGAGAGAAAGGGAGGAAGAGGGGAGAAAGCAGCACACAGAAAGGGGTGTCAAGAGAGAACAGAGGTGTAGGAGGAGAGACGGAGGGGTGGTCCGTTCAGACCACTGTTCCTGGAAAACCCCCACACTGGAGGCCTAGTCAGTGAAGGTGATGTCAGCCCACCCCAAGGCCCTAAGCAATAAGTTGGGGTGGCGGTGGGGGGCCCAGGGGCAGGGGTGTTACAATTTTAAATATGGTGGTCAGGGTAGGCCTCATTGAGACGGAGATAAAACGTGAAGGTAATATAAAAGCACAAAGAAAAGAAGTCCTGTTCGTGTGCCCCCATAGACAACCAGGCTTCCTTTCAATTTTATTTTTATTTGCACAGGTAATACATATATATGCTCTTACTGAAAAAAAAAAAATTAAATGTTCACCTGGGCACCCTCCCCACACACACACACACACACACACACACACACTCTCACACCCATCCCTGACCTGTTACCAGTTCCGTCTGTATCCTCCCTGACTTTTTTCTGCACATTTAGATTTATACTGGGGGCCAGAAAAGAGAGGGTCATGGTGACTTATTTTACGTCGAGCTTGTACGTCAGCTTGCAATGACTCCTGATCATCTTTCCACAAGAGCACATATCAAACTGCTTCATCTTGTTAAATGCTGCATCGTATGTCACTGTATAAATTTAGCACTTTGTCTATTGGTGGAAATTTTGGTTATTTATAGTTTCTTTTGCTGTCACAGTGCTGCAGGGAACAGCCTTGCAAGTTCACTTTTGTGTACCTGTGCAAATAGTTCTCTAACATGGGTAATAGGAAGTGGAGTGATTAGATCAGAGAATGCTTATTTCTAATTTTAATAGATTCTGCCAAATTACTCTCCCAAAAGGCTTTTTCCTGAGCATTGAAACGTGCACACAATTTCTTTTCAAACGGGACCAGATAATATATCCCTTTTCTCATCGGATTTTGATCTGTAATTATACTGGGAACATTTTCTTTCGAACAGGCCCCTCTGGCCTTTGAGTGAGGCTTGTGGCTTTCTCCCCAGGATTTCTCCAGGCCTCGGCCACCCCAGAAGGCGCTTCCAGCTAACCCGGTACCAGGCCGCAAGGGCCTCCCCAGGCCAGGCGGTGCCTCCATACTGCTGCCCACTGCCGCTGGTCCTCATCAGTCCCAGCCTCTGATAGCACCTGCCCCAAAGGTGAGTCTGTAGAAGCCCTCAAGGTAAAAGCTGAAGCCAGAGGGCTGCAGGGGGCAAGGCTGGTTGAGAAAACAGATGAGTTATAGGGCTGACCTTCTAGAACAAAGGCCAAGGACAAAAGCTTAGCGTTTCTTGGCGCCTGCGTAACTGTCCCTTAAACGGGTGGGTAGGGTTTTTGGTTTCATGTGAAAGGTGATATCCTGGAGCCTGAACTGTGGTGGCTTTACACTTGGATCTGCAACTGACCAGCTGGGAGGCCCTGAGCAGGTCACCCTCTTGTTTCTCAGTTTCCTTTTCTGGAAAGAGGCAATAAGCAGAGCCAGCTCCCTTAGGTTGCTGTGAAGGTCCCAGCAGTTAGTTTGTCAACTGCCGGCCTGTGGTAGGACGTACACACATGACTCCTCTTATTACCTCTTCCCTTGGCTGATGTGTCCTCTGGCTGCCAGTCCTGGGAGTTGGGCCGAGAGGAGGTGAGAAAGATGGCAGACCGCCCTGTGTCCCCAGGAGGCCCTGGGAAATCTGTGGACTGTGCTGCAGCTTTTGTGGGGAGAGAGGGGGATGGCTGTCAGCTCAGGGTCGGGGGGCACCGCCATGGAGGGTTTATGGTATCGATGAGCAGGCTTGCCAACAGACTTCTCCGGGAAACCCTCCTTCTGGGCTGGTTGACTGTCTCCCCTTGCAGCCTGTCAAAAGCAAGAGGCCAGCTGCCCATCCATCCCACTGAGGAGCAGGTAGCTGATGTCTCTCTCCCTCCCTTCTCTCTTTCCACAGGTTCCTGAATACAGATCACAGAGGGCTGTGGGGATGACTAGCTCGAGAATCTAGACCTGTCTAAGGGCTGCTCCCTTTGCTTGAGGAATCTGAACACCACGGCCTCTGGAAGAAGCCTGTCTGGCCACCTCTGAGCTCCTCCTCACCTCCCGCCTTCCTCCTGGGACCACCGCATCTCCAAAAATCTCCTTCTGGACTCAGACCTCCTCGGCCTCCTTGGAGGCCCAGAGGGACTTCTATCTGAAGGCATCCAAGTGTTGTTTTGTGCAATATACAGCCCCGGGTAGGGAGAGGGGAGCGCAGGAGAGGACGAATGGCAGCTCTTCTCCAGCCTCCCTTCAACTGGCCCCTCACCTCAGAGATGCCAATAGGGACGGCCCAGGCTGTCCGAGCTGATGAGCCCAGCTGGGAAAAGTCCCCTTTAGCCCTTCAGGTGAGGACTTAGCTTGGAGAAGCCATCCATCCTCGTCCTATGGCGGAGGGTTTGCATGAGAGCTTTCCATTGAGTCTGTCTTCCTAGAAGGTCCCAGACTAGACAGGCTGGACACTGGCCCATTTTTTGTAGCTCTGAGATTGAGAACTGTGGCCCTGCCCAGGGCTTGGTTGACATCACAGCTTCTGGCTCTGCGGCCACATGTGAACAAGTCAAGTCCCCTCCTCGCCCCACTCCCCAAATTCTCATATCCCCTTATTTCCATGGGTCACTCTGACTCAGACAGGTACTATTTGTAGGCAGTGTAGACAGCAGGGGGAGCACCAGGCCTCCTCTGAGCCGTAATGCCAAAGGTTTTGACTCTTGACTCAACGATAATTCTTGGTTGCCCTTTGTTTTTGCTTCTGCACTTTCCAAGTCGCCCGTGGTTTTGATTTCTCCTTCCCCGCTTGGGCCCATATAACGTGTGGTGCTGTGCAGGGTGGACCCTCAGCAGTCCCGATGTCCCGGGGATCTGGTGCTAGTGACCTACAAGTCAGGGTCCTGCCAATGGAGCGCCTACCTTGGTTCTCAAGAGTATTGACCTCAGTAGACTTGGGCCGTGGCTGTGGGCATCGTGGCTTTATTTTCTGTTGTGTTTTGTGGCCTCAGCAGGGTGAGGGTCTCCCTCCTACTTCCTGACCTAAATCTAAGGAAAGTGGAGTCCCCGGGGGCAGCAGCAGGTGCAGTGCAGGGAGTAGACATCCTAGGAACTCCAGCCCGTCCCTTGAGGCAGGCCCGTTGCTGCCTGAGCAGAGAGCACACCTGTCTCTAGAGGTCCCTAGAAAAGCAGCAGTCAGCAGCCTTGATGGAACAGTCTGAGCTGGGGCCAACCAGGCTGTTTAGGACCCACTTCCTCTGTTCCCTCCTCTGATCCCTGCCTTTATCTGGCCCTCACAGAAAGAACTCAACACAGACTGGCGGCTGCCACTGCAGTGGGTCCTACCATCCCCGGGGCAGGGCAGGAGGGCTGTGTCACTGGAATGTTCTCTGGGACTGCCTCCCACCCCCAGAAAGGTGCTGTGTGGCTGGGGCCCCCCCACTTCCTGCAGTGAGCAGTTGTTTACTCTTGAAAACCTCAATACAAGGAAGAGGCTTGAGCTTTCACTCCCCAACCCCGACCGCAGGGCCCCCTTACAGTTCTCTGCACACAGTAGGTGCTCAATAGATGTTCCTGGGTTTGTAGACAAGGGAGAGATGTGGGATCTGTACCTGGGGACACATGGGGGGTGGATTAGAAAGATCTCAGGAAAATGAGGTTCTCTTCCCTCAGGTAGTCACGGTATTCATGCCCCTTGCTCCCCGACACAGGCCCTGGTTGTCCCCCATAACCAATGGTCCCTCCTCCTTGCTGCCGGATTAAGTCAGGGGACACCCTGCCATTTAGTGTGCTACTCCAAAGGTCCCAGGTCTCCAGGCTGGGTCCCAGAAAAGGAAAGGGGAAAACAACCCCCGCAAAAAAGAAAACAAACCCCCCGTGATCCTTACAGCCAAACCCACGGCTCACAGGCAGTCCGGAGGCTTGTCCAGCTTTCCCCCCAAACCAGGAGGTAGAAGGCTTGGAAGGGAAATGCCACAGCCATTGTGGCTACTTGAGCCTTTTGAACCCGAAATCCACCCTCCCTGGAACCACACCAGAAAGAGACCTGGGTTGTTGCTTTCTTGGTGTTTTTGTTTTCCATTATTTTAATACCACCTTCCCTCCATCCCATAAAATTCTACTGTGAACTGGAAGACGGTCACATGTTAAAATCTGATAGAGACTTTAGCAGCCGATTCTACTGACTGTTTTCCTCCTGGTTCTGTTTGGGGTGCCGGGCACTGTCATTCTTGTAGGCCGAAGCCCAGGAGCAAGACCTGCCATGGTGCACCCCCGTCTCCCTCCTGGGCTCGTGTGCTGCTTTGAGGTGACAAAACTAAATACGGATTTCAGGAAGGGGGCACTTGATTTGAAAGGATTACTGCAAGCCTGGGGAAGGGAATATTGCGGTTAGGGCAGGGAGCTATTGCAATAGAGAGAACGCTGCTGCGAGGTCTCCCAAAGCTTTTGCTCAGAGGGAAGAGAACTTTCCTTTGTAGGAAGGAGTGAACTTGGCTAGAAAGAAGCACCGCCAAGCACTGTCTCCGTGCTCAGCCTTTTGGAGAGGGGCTGTGTATTGGCTCAGGCTGAGAGTGGGTCCCAGTTCAGAGTCTGGGGGGGAGGGACGGAGGAAAGGGGCTTAATTAAGCCTTGGTGGAGTGAGTTGACCAGCCCTTTGTTCAGATGGAGATGCATATAAATCTTTTTAAAAGCTAATTTAGCCTTCTGCCAGTTTTACAACCCTGGAAATGTTTTTTTTAAGAGCCTGGGAGCCATCTCTGAAATGTAAACCTCAGGGGACCCAAGGGAGATAGCGCCTGGCTCCCTGTCTCAGTGGGAGCTTTGGCCCAGGCACCTGGCTCCCAGTCGTAACTACCTGCTTGCCCTGGGTTCTCTTTTAGACTTGTTTACTTCTCCCTATAAAAGCCAAGTCCCTTCCTGCCCCAGTTCTGAGACACTTGCAGACCTCATGGTGTTGCAGTAGCCCCTTCCCCCTATTGCAGTAGTCCCTTACCATTCCTTGCAATAATCCAAAGCCCCCGCCCCCCTTAGCTATGTCCAAATTTGTTATGTGGGAGAGGGGATGGAAGACTTACATATTTAAATTGAGGACCAGTTCTAAAGTCAGTGGTTGTATTAACTGTGTGTATAACAGCTCTGCTGGACACCTAATAAGAAAGCCAAGGAAATACCAACTGGAAGGTGCTAAGAGGGGTTCTGCAGAATCCAAGCCAAGCGCCCCCTAAGTTACCCTTCCCCGCATCCTCTCACACCATCCACTATGTGTATGTATGTGTCTGGGATCCAGGGCAATGTGAATTTTCTTTTTTTGGGGAGATTATTCGTGGGAAACAGATCCTCTTCTCTCTCGTTCACCTATTAATTGTTTACAAAATTTATACATCTATGCAAAATACTTGAATGGGCCATGGTGCCTTTTTTCCTTGTTTATATTTAATTAAAATAAATTGTCATTTGAAATGTTGTCTGGTTCGGCAATTCTTGTTTATTTCAATGTCCTGCTCAGCCTGGAGAGGATCTGTCACATGAGGACTCAGAAGAAGAGTGCCCACAAAGACTGTCAGTCCAGCCTATCAGGCTGCAATGGAAGACGCTGAGCTACACAGAAGCCTTGGGTCTCCCCAGGACCAGTCGGAGGGGCTGTTTGTCTTTGCACTTGGACATAGGCTGGTCTAGTTTAATTAGATCTTAGGTTCCTAAAGGCATAAATGAGTCTGAGGATTCCCTGATCTGTGTTCTGAGACAGCTGAGACCCTCTGCTCTCATCTTATCGCTAGGGACCATGCACTTCACAGAGGGGAGGACTTGCCAGAGCTCCGGCCAGGGCTGGGTGTGCTTTCTGACTCCAGAGCCCTGGGTGATAACAGCTCACCTCCACTAGTGCTTCCCAGTCCGAAGAAAGACCCCACCCTCATTCATCTGATCCCCACTTCCATTCTGAGGTTCTCTAGGAGACACAACCATAATAACCGTGATGGCAGCTAACATTCACTGAGTGTTTAACACATGCTAGGCGCTGAGTGCTACTTGATCTCATTTAATCCTCACAAAAGCCCCGGGAAGGATCCTTGATATCAGATTATATTTTGCTAACTTTTCATAGTAGTGATGAGTTTGCCTCAAAGGGACTGCAAAGGCATCAAACACAGAGGTCCTGACTACTAAAAGGCTTGCTCATGAAGTTACCCCCCACCTAAATACCCATGCCCACCTAACACTGTCATCCAGACTAGCTACTGTGTCCATCTGTTGGCCAGTCTCTGGGTTGGTAGTCACACATTGGTCAGCAGCATAAGACACTGAGCCTGACTGGACAGACCTGGGTTCAAATCCCAGCTCTGCTGCTTACTGCATGAGTGAGAGCAGGTAAGTTCCAGAACTGGGAGTGAGAATACCTACCTCTAAAGTGTCATGATCATTAGTGAAATGCCCTACGTGAAAGCATCCAGCTGTGCCTAACACAGGCTAAGTGATCAGAGACTGCTGGCTACGTCAGGTTTCGAGTTGCTGTGCTTAACATTTGAGGTTCTATTAGGATCTGTTCTGGGTTGAGCCCTGGTGCCCAAGAGTTTGGGAAAAGAAGAACTATTTGGAATGATATCTTTCATTCATACAGTGAATGTTTCGTGAGTGCCAGCTCCGTGCTGAGGATGTCCATCGGGGCCTGCACGGGTGCCCTGTACTCTGAGGAGTAGGACCACAGCCACCTCTCACGGGGAGATAGCACAGGTCGCAGGAAGAAAGGAACAGGTCGCACTAACAGGCTATGCAGTGGGGGACAGATTTAGTCTTCGGAGAGACACACACTCCCTGGTAGTTAAGACTGCAGGCTTGGAGCCAGAAGCTACCTTGACGCTTCCTGGCTGTGTGACTTTGGGCAATTACTTAACCTCCCTGAGACCCTTTCCTCATATATAAAATGGGGATCAAAGTATAGCTGCCTTGGGGGGTTTTGAGGACTTAAAGAGAGAATTCACCTAAAGATCTAAGCGCTTGTGCCAGGCTTCTCGTTAAGGGCTCAGACATTAACAAGGGATGAGCATCTTCTCCTGACTATTCCCAAAACAGCCTTTCCTACTCCTTCCAGGACTGAAAAACCACTGTAGAGACCTCCTTGGAAGCCACAACCCTCCAGAGACTGGGGACTGGCTTCTCAGCACTCAAGGAACCAGTTTCATTGCTCCACGTGCCAGGGAGGCTAAGACACAAGTATAACGTAAACACACTCGAAGGTCTTTATTCTCGACCTTGCAGACCACACTCTCAGGCCCCTCAGATTGCTGCCATTCTCAAGACCCAAAGTGCCGCGTTCATTTTAGTTACAGACAAATCCACATTCATTAAACACTGGGGATTTGAGGCTGGAGGTGCAGGAAGCCGGACTGTTGGTCAGCTGAACCTTTGGAGCTTCAAGGCCAGCACGTTTGGCCTGGGTTTGGCTGCGCTTAGAACATGGGACGTAAACACAGGGGCAGGTATGGCGTTACACAGGGGAAGCATGGCACCAACTTGGGGGCTGAGGATCAAGACTTCCCTTTTTACAGAGAGACTGGCTCCCTTATTTCCCTTTCAATGGTGCTTGCACCAATTCCCACACTCCTGCAGCTAGAAAGAAGACAGGAAGGGAAAGGTATCAGTTATCTTTCTCTCCAGCTGCTCTTGTTTTTTGAATGCCTCTGGCCAAATGTGAAGGGACCAAAGGCGGTCCCCAAAGCAGGTGGTGCTGGAGCATCATGACACGCTGCTTCCCAAGGTGGGCAGCACATCAGCTGGGGATTTGGGGGCCATCTGGTCAGCAGCCAGAAGGCATCTGTGCCAAGCCGACACTCTACTTGGTGGTCGCTGAAATCCAAAAGTGGTTTCACTGGCCGAGCCTCTAAGGCTGGAGCCCAGCAATTACCCAGAACCCTCTCCACCTGGAGTGTTGGTTGGGAACCAGAGTAAACACAAAAGTTAGCCACATCGGGCTGCTTCCTGCCAAATTCTGACTTTGTTCTTCCCTTTCCCCACCTCTCCAAGTCATATTTTGCTTTACTCCTTGAGGAAAAAGAAAGTGCGTTCTGCCAAATTCTAGCTTGACAGACAGGGTACTTTTTACAGCAGTGCAACTGCTGTTCTCTTTCCAGAGTTAGGCAAAATGAAATACTGGGTTTGGCCAGCAGAGCTTGGCTGCGAAGCAATTTTTGTTGTGGTTGCTCTCGTTTTGAGTTCTGAGATAATTGCCCAGATGTCTCAGCGACTGACTCCTTGTATGAATATAGAGAGGGAAGGGGTCGGCATGGGGGCGGAGTGAGGGGAACAAAGATGCTGACCTCAGGGCTGGAGTGCCTGGGGAGTGGGGACGGTGGTGGAAATGGTTCCCTGAGACAATCAGGTGGCTTTCACAGTAAGAAGGTCAGCTCAGGTCTTGCTTCTGTCTCTGAAGAGGAAGTGGCAAAAGCAGCCAGACATTTTTCACTAGCTGTGTCTGTCAGCTCTGGATGGAGAGGCATGGCGAATTGCTTTCTGCACCTCAGGGAGCCAGCTTCACTTCATCCTTGGGCTAAGGAATGGCAAGTCAATCTCAGGAGAACTAATGCTAAGGATTTCCTGACGACCAACATCTCAGGAAGTTCTTAGATCATGCTACATTCAACGGGTCAAAGTCTATCTTGTTCCCAACAACAGAGATGGCACCAAGGAAACAAGTGAGAAGGGAGGTCCGAGGGACCTGCTGGCAATGATGGAAGTAGGGGATTTTGGTCACTGAGGTTGTTTCCAGGAAGTTCTGCCACCACCACTCCCTGGGTAGGGATTTTTCTCCTGGAGACAGTGATGAGGTATAAATGAACATCTCAGAAAAGAGGGCCCATTGGTAACAGTTGTGCTGAAAATAACCAGGTGGCTCTGAGACGGGGACGTCAGGCTGTCCCATAGGGCCCGTCCTCTTGCTCATGTATTCCAAGCTTTAAGAATGGATTATAAATACTTTGGGCTTTACTTCTGGCGATGGGGTACTGGAGAGTCCTATATTGTTCACAAGGTCATTCTTGTCTTCTAGTCTAATGACAGAGGGCTCTGGGGCAGGAGTGGGGGGCGGGTTTTTGTGCATGTGGGGCAAGTTGGTCCGGCTGATGTCCAGGTCTATGAAAGCGTGAAGCATGAACACACCCAGGATGACAGTGACAAAGCCAGAAAGGGTGCCCACGATGTCCACAGCAGACATGCTGCGCCACTCCTTGAAGAGGATGATGGAAGAGGTGACCACGATCGTGGTGAAGAACACGTAGTAGATGGGGAACACCAGGGAGGTATTAAAAATGTCCAGTGCTCTGTTGAGGAAGTTGACCTGCGTGCTGAGCGAAAGTGCCAGGATGAGGGACAGGATGTAGGGCAGGGGATGGTGCACCACCGGCAACCCCTGGAAGAAGTTCTTAATGGTGATGCCCAGACCCTTGACGGCAGACACAGAGAAGGCGCCGATCACAGAGCAGATGACGATGTAAACGAGGATATTCCTCTGGCCATAACGCGGGGCGATGACGAAGATGAGGATGAGGCAGAACACCAGCAGAAGCACAGCGAACACGATGTACCCTTCAGCAGAGGAGGGAGATCGATCACCCGAGGCACATTCCCTCGCTTGTAAAATAGCGTTAATCATAATAGCTTCCTCAGAGAGCTTTTTTTGTGGGATTAAATGAAATAATGTACGTTGTAAGACTGAATGTGTCCCACCGCCCAATGCATACATTGAAACCTGATCCCCAATGTGATGGTGTGGAGGACGGGCCTCTGGGAGGAGCTAAGGTCATGAGGGTGGAGCCCTTACCACTGGGCTTAGTACCCTTCTAGGAGGGACCCCAGAGAGCTCGCCCCCTCTACCATGTGGGGCACAGTGAGAAGATGGCTATGTATGAAGAAGGAAGCAAGGCCCTCGCCAGCCACGGAATCTGCCGGCACCTTGATCATGGACTCCCCAGCCTCCAGAACAGTGAGAAATCAATGTCTGTTGTTTATAAGCCACCCAGTCTACGGTACTCCGTGATAGCAGCCCGAACTGACTAGGACAATGCATATAAAGCATTTAGAACGGTGCTTGGCACATAAGAAACAATAAATGGTATCACTCTCTATATATCAGGCTGGGAAGCCTGTAAACTGGCTTTAGCCCCAGCCCACCTTTTCTTTAGCTTGCCTTCTCCTCCAGGTGGCAGCGCCTGAGATGCTCTGAACCCAAGCAGCCCTTCCGCATGGTTCATCCTCCAGCGCTTTCCCACTCGCTGGTGGCTTGGAACCTACCTGTGTCTTTCATCTTGGCAGCCATCTCAACGACAGTGGTGATCTTCTCTTCCTCAGGGGCATGTATCACCATCACTGTGCTGCCAGCCACACAGATCACACAGCCCAGCTTTCCCAGCAGATTCAGACTCTCTCCCAGAAAATACGAGGAAAGGATGGCACTGAACGTGGAAATGGGAGAAAGGGATTAGGTGGCCATGTCTGTCCCAGCGTCCTGAAGAGAAATGGGGGCTGAGCAAGTGCTCACAGAGAACTCATTACTCTCTCATATGGAAGATTTTCTAGTTATTCCCCCACCCCCCACCAAAGCCATCTGAAATAGAAACTTACTTACGGGAAGGTTACAGTGTGTGATGGAGGGATTGACAGCATATGTACCTGTGAGTTGCTTTCCTTTTAGAGACTGAAGGTGTCCCAAAACATAAAAGTTGGAAGACCCCTTCAAAGCACTCTTGTCTAACTTCCTACCTGATGAGCTCATTTTCTCTTAACGTTGCAAACAGATGGCTTTCAGTCTTGGGTTGTATACCTCTGGTGGCAAGTAGCTCACCCCTTCCCAAGGCAAATGAATACGTTGTAGGTACATTCTAATTATTCACCAAAAGTATGGGAATTTCTACTCACTGTCCCGTTTCTGTTCCTTGAGCCATACAGAACAAATCTATTCCTATCGCCATTTGTGTATGCCAATATCAACAACCACAATAACAATTATAGGCACCGCGTCTTGGGCACATATTACATGCTAGGTATTAGGCTAGGAACTTTCCATTTATTGTCTCACCAGCATATTTTACTTCTCAAAGAGTTGAGAAGTAAAATATACTATCCCCATTTTATAGATGAGGAAACTGAGTCTCATAGAAGTTAAAATAATTTGGTCAGGTCATACGACTGGTGAGCAGCAGAACCAGGATTTGAGTTCCAGTTCAGTCTCATTTATAAAGCTTATGGTTTTTCCTCTACACCTAAATGAAGAAAATTCTTGTGACTTTCCCGAGTCTCCTCTTTTCTGGGCAAAATACCTCTAGTTCCTTGCTGTTCCTTGGTGATGTGATTTTCATTCCCCTCACATCTTCTAGATGAGCCAGCAAAGGTGAGGGAAGGAAGGAGGGAAATTGGGCAAGGCAGATGTAATTGGCAAGGCACACTTCTGTTTCTTTACAAAGGTGGCATTAGTTTGGGGTAAAAGTCTGCTGGCTGACCTAGGACCCAAGAGCCTCAAAAGTCCCTGTTAGAGGTGTTAGGAGAGAGGGGACTGACGTCCAAGCTCCTCTGGATGTCTCCCTTCTTTCCTCTAAAACTACCCAAAACATTTTACCCACAATGCCCTTTCAAGAGAGTCTGGTGGCATTAGCTTAGACAGAGGTCATACATTGGAGGACTGGATTCCCACCTCTCCCAACTTCCCAGGGGTGGGAATTTGTAATCAGATCTGTGATAGTGGTGTCAGGATGATGTTAGCCAGCTGTGCAGTGTGAGTCATGGCTCTGTTTGTTTGTTTATTTGTTTGCTGTGTAAATGTTGCAAAGTTGTCATCAAGATGGTAAAACGAAACAGGAAATTATGGGTACTGAGTGTGGTTGGCTGGGATTACCTGGGCTCCGGGGTTAAGTCAATTAGAACCAGCTTCAAATGGGGCTTCAGGACCCCCACAGAAGAGCTATTTGTAGCTCAGGAGGAATGGGGCAATGGAAACACACATATTAGTATCAGTTATTTTTAAAACTATCAAATATTTGCAAGGCAACGTGGTGTGTGGTTAACCATCTGGACTCTGACATTAGTCTGCCTGGGTGTGGGTCCTGGACTAGCCTCTTGGGACCCGGTGACCTTGGCCAAGTTGCTTAACCTCTCTCGGCCTCAGGTGTCCCCTGCTTTCTAATTAGTCAGGATGCTGGCAGGATTAAATGAGTTAATACACGGAATACATTTAGAACATTTAGCACATAGTAAGCCCTCCATATACGTTAACCATGGTTATTCTGCAGTGCCAGTTCTGACTATACACTTTCTGTGCATTATCTCATTTGGTCCTTACAACAATGCCTTCAGATAGGTGTCATTAGCATCCCCATTTAGCAGATGGGGAAACTGAGGCTTAGGGTGTTTAAGTGACGTGCACATAGTAACGTAACTATTAAGTGGTAGAGCTAAGGTGAGGACTCAGGGAGTGGTAATCTCTGGCTCAAGCTTTGAACTTGTACACTTCTCCAATTTGAGGCACCAAAACACTGACACGAGACATGCAGTCTGTGGCAGTGGAAGCCCTTCCCACTGGCCTGGACGTGGCCTGCCCCTCCATTGCCCAGTCAGTCGAGGGGATGCTAGAGCAACTGGCGGCAAACAACCCAGGGAGCCAGAGCTCTGAACAGCACACTGCCTCCTTCTGGGAGCAGCGACAAACCCAAGTCCCATTACGAGTGGCAGTTGACCCCACTTGGCAGTTCCAGACCTCAACACACTGCAAACCGGAAGGAGCCAGAGACAGCAAGAGAGGTGACAATAACCTTATGAGGACACTCAGCGCTCCCAGAGGTGTGATGACTGTCGCAGGAGCAAATGCGTAGGCCCCAAAGTTGGCAATTTCTCCAGCAGCCACTAGGAAATTAAGAGAGAAGAAAAAAGGCTAGGGTGGGTCGGATTCTCCATCTACAGCCCAAGTGAATCTGGGTAGAGATGGCGTCATTCAGTGCTCCACCGTTCATAGACTCCCAGAGCAGCATTCCTTAAAATCCTGATCTTCAAGCTCTCTCCCTGCAGAATCTGATCAGAAAGTCAGGCCCAGCCCATCCTGATCACATCCTTCCGTTTGAAAGATGGAGACGCTCGGCCCAGAGTTCACAGTCACATGACAGGGTCATGGGTAGACACCATCTTTTCTTGAGGTCGCCTGGCTTCTAGTCCAGGCATGGTCAGGTGTGTCTCAGGCACTGCCAGTGTTAGGTCTGTAACACTTTCTAGAAAGTGTTAATTATCAAATTAAGAAACGGTTACAGTTGTTGATTCTCCAGGGACCAAATGGTCCATAGAGCATCTTTCCCAGAGGAACTGTGGGTCGTCTAGACTGACAAACAGGTGGTTAGAAAGTCATTCTTAAAGGGTGTAATTCTCCCCATTTCGGTTTCTAGTTTGCAGACTCCTGCAAGCGCTTTTTCTGTCTCTCTGCTGGTAGAGAAAGCAGCATGAAAGCAGATGATGAATGTGATAACTCCGGCTAAGACTGGGGGTTATAAATTGAAAACTCGCTAATTTTCCATCTAAAAGAATTAGCATTTGAAAGCCAGAGAGGGTAGGTCGAACACGGGAAAGGCGGGGGAGCCGTGTTACACATTTATCATCACCAGCTCCGTACCTATATCTCTGAAAATAGATGCTTCATGGATGAAAGACTGACTTTGGGTTGAGAAAGTGATCTGAGATCCAGGTAAGATGTTCTACCAACAAAGACTGTCAAGGTTTCCCCCCTAGGAATCTGGGCCTCAGATTCACACTTTGTGCAAGAGACAGAAATGCCCCATCCACCCCTCCTTCCAGCGCTGCCTCTGCCATCAATAGGTCACTTTCATTGGTAGCAAAAACCCCACTTACTGGTGAGAAATCCAGCCCACCACATTGCATCTTTCAGGTAGCCAAAGCCTCCGTCCACTATAGAAGGAAAGGGACACAAAGTTAGAGCTTGGCCACACTTTCGCACACACCTTTCCTGTCTCTACCTTCGCTTCACAGTCTCTAAGGGTTCAACATATGTGAGTCCTCTGGGCTTGCTTCTCGGCCCTTTCCTGGGTGAGTCCATCTGCTCCCCGAGTTTTAAATCCCATCTATGTATGTGCTGGTGTTCCTATGTCATATATGTACCCTGATCCTTTCTTCTGAGCCCAGATGTATATCTAGTTGTTAATTTGACATCACTTGGCTCTCTCACAGGCATCAAACTCTGTTCTAAATGGAACTCTTGATTTTAAACGCTCCCCATCCACCCACCAAATGAATCTCAGTCCCTGGCACCTCGATGCACCTAGGGACCTAAGCCAGAAGCCAGGGAATCACCCTTGACACTTCCCACTCTTCCACCTTCTGCATCCAGTCCATCCTGCTGATTCCATCTCTAAAAAGCATCTCATATGTATCTACTCGACTGCCACCACCCTACTCCAAGGCATGTCACCTCGGGCCTGGGTTGAAGCAGCGGCCTCCCCTTGTTCCTCTGCTTTATCTCTCCTCCCTTTATAATCCATTCCTTTCATAGCAGCCAGTGGTCTTTTAAGAATGTAAATCCGATTATGTCTCTCCTCCGCTTACAGCTGGTTAATGCCTTCCTAATACTCTTAGGATAAAGACCAGAGTCCTTCATAAGCCTGTTCGTAGCTTGACCTTGCTCACCTCTCCAAAGGCATGTCCTGCCACTCTTCTTACTACAATCTAGCCACTCAGGCTTTCTTTTACTTCTTCAAAAGTAATGAAGTCTTTTTGGCCCTGAGGCCATCGCACATGCTTTTCCATGTCTGCAATAGTCTCCTTAATGATATTTGCTTGAATCTACATTCACTCTCCAGGTCTCTGCTTGAATGTTGCCGTCCCTGAAACCTGCCTCGATGACCCCTTGTCTTGATTATTTCCCCGTTGGGCTTTTTTTTTTCGTCAAACCCAGCTCTTCTTTTTCGTGACAATTGTTATTTATAATGTGACTTGATCTGTTTATTTTCTGGCATTTCTCCCACTAAAATGGAAGCTCCATGAAGCCAAGGATTGTGTCTGTTTTGTTCACATGATGGACTCAGAGCCTGGTGCTTAGTCAATACTCAATGACAGCAGCTATGATGATGATGATGATGGTAATGATAATGGATAGGTTTTAGACACTTCTGTGAAAATCCAAAAATTGTATGCCACTTTTTGTGAATTCCCATTTTTCTACGAAGGTCTTTAGGTTCCTAAAGGAATTAAAATCTCCCGGAAAAGTCAAAGGCTCTGAAAGAATTTTACTCTAAGGGTTGAAATCTCAGAAGATATTGAAATGGCAGAAAATTAAATTGAACATGTCCGAACTTGAACACATCATCTTCCCATAAACCTGCTCCTCCTGCATTATTCATCTCAGAAAATAGTACCCTCATCTCCCCAGTTGCTCAAGTCAGAAAGCTGTGTCATCCTTGACTCGTGTTTTTACCATCCCTTGGAGACAGTCAACACCAAACCCAGTAAGTTCTACCTTCAAAAGCTATCTCTAGACTCTACCACTTGTCCCATTCCCACGACTGTTTCCCAGGCCCAGACAGAGTTCTGTCGTCTCTCTCCCCTAACTGGTCTCCCAGCCTCCATCTTATCCCCTAATCCATTCTACACCCAGCCACCAGGGATCTTCTCACATCGTAAATTGGACTGTGTCACTCGCCTGCCGAAAGCCTTTCAGTCACTTCTAATTGCCCTCAGACTCAGGAGCCCAGTTTACAAGACCTGTCATGATCTGGCCCCAACCCCATCTATTACCCCTCTTCCATGCTTCAGCCATCCTGAACTGTGCTCAGTTTCTAATACATCACTCATGCTCTCTCACCTCTGAGCCTTTGCACATGCTATTCCTTCCGCCTAGAACACTATGTCCTCCTCTTTCCCTCTTCATCTTGTTATCTCCTCGTTATTTAGGTCTCAGTTTCCAGATCACCTCTACAGAAAACCTCCCCTAGCCATACCCCCAAGCCTGGGCTTTACATGCCCCCCACAATATTGCCATAGCATTCTGTTTTCTACGTGATAGACCTTAACACTCTATGGGACCATTGCCTATTGACTTGCCTGTCTCTCCCACTGGACTCAATGTCCCACAAGGTCACTGTGTTCTTATGTCTTCCATGGCACCTGGCACACATCAGGTACGCAATGAATGGTAATGAAATGAATGAATTCTTTTACTCATGACTCCACTTCTTAAGAATTGTTTCATGGATACACATCTTATTTTCCAAACAAGCAAATCCCTGTGGACAGAGACTCAGCAATTCTTTTGTAGCCCATAAGGGAGCTCAATGCCATAGTAAGTGAAGACACACTGATGTCTGACTTTGTTCTGGGAAGAAGTATCTATATTCCTATTTTGTGGGGAAGTTGTGCCGTACCAGTTGCCTACGATGACACAACTGGTGAGAAACAAAACCAGGACTAGACCTGGGGTTTCTGATTCTTGACCCTGAGACCCTTCCCTGTTTTCATCCCAATGAACTAATCATGAAGTTCTCAGGATATACTGGATTATAAAGAAAGGTCTCCTGTGGATGGATTGGATTCCCAGTGGGGTTGACAATGAGCCTGCGTGCCCACCTAGACTAGGCTCGCAAACGGCTGCAGTGGCCCCTGTGAAGGGAGGTTCACCGGGCTGGCTGAGGGCTCAGCTGCCCGGCACCTCTTCCCCACCCACCCCCAGGAGCCTACCAGCCCGTGTGGCCCCCGAGGCCACCAGTCGCAGGAGGCCTTTCTTCTTGAGGATGACGCTGCTGCCGATGAGGAAGCTGGACAGGAAGGCCAGACCCAGGCCGACGTAGAAGCTGTAGTTCTTCCTGAACCTCTCCTGCCAGCTGGTAGAGGTGACATTGCTGAGTACCTGGGGGCTGAGGTCACCAACAATCTGACACAGGACTTGTTGGGAGGAGCAGTATAGGGTGAGCAGGGAACCTAGAAGGGAAGACCATAGTGAGAGAGTCACGCTGGTGACATTTGCACACTTTAAAAAGATTGAAATTGACCACTGTTTCAGACCCCGAGCTTCAGCTACTGGCGGGCTCCATCCATATACTGGGCACCTACCTAAAAAGAACAGTTAACATCCACTGAGTGCTTACTCCAGGCTAGGGCTTTATTTGTGTGAACTCATCAAATCCTTACAACGATTTGTCAGATAAATGCTGTCTTTCAATCCCATTTCCTAGGTATGGAAATGGAGGCCCTGAGAGGTCAGGTACCTTGCCTAAGAACACAGATGGTCTGACTCCAGAACCCTAGCATGTAACTACCCAGCTATACTGATGCCCCCCACCTCAGGCTGGGGCCCTCAAGCTCTTAGGTGTCATTGAATCTAACTTCCTGCCCTCCACAGGGCCCGTGGCCTCCAACAGCTCAGGATCACACAGGAATTCTCCCTCCCTGAGTCCTCTTCCCCCCCTAACTGCAGCCACAAGGGAGACCTCTGACAGGTAACAGGAGGCAGTGAGGTTAGAGAGTCCACAGCCCTTTCTAGGTCTGAGGATGGTTACATAAGAGGGTCCAGTTTGTTAGAACTGACAATTCCCAGGCCTTACTTCGAAGACCTCTGGTGCTTATGCTCAGAGGCTGGGGCCAGTCTTCAGGCCTCAGAAGGGATGTATGTCCCTGCCACCCCATATGGAATCTGTCTTTACCTTGCTTTCCAAGTCCTAGAGTCTGTGAGAGTCTGAATCAGCCCTCATGTCCCAGAGTCAGCCCACCCTTGCTTGACCTGGCACAAACACCAAGGACATGGGACAAACTTGGGCATGAGGGGCAGACCTTTAATCAGAAGAACAAAGCTGCCTGAGTTCAATAAAAAAAAGTACAAAGCACAGCTAATAGTCCTTCAGTGTGTACTTATGAGGCCCTCTGCTCTGGGGCTTTTCATGAGCCTTCTTATCACGTCCAGGGTTTTAGCTGAAGAAACCGGGACCCCGGTAACTTCCATAACCTGCCTAAGGCTACATGGGTGGTAAGTGGTGAAGCCAGAGTTAGACCCCAAGCCTATCTAATGCCAAAGCCCATGCTCTTAACCATCACATGCACCCCACAAAACAGGCAGCAACGACTGTGGGGTTTCATTTGGCTTCTTGAAGATTATTTTAAAATAGGAATTTGTTACCAACATTTAAAAATCAGATTTCCCATGAAAATTCAGTTTCTGGTTAACTTGCTGGGCACACCTCCCCACTGAAACAACTGGCGGCCACTGAATAGTGTTGCCTACCGCCCCCCGAACCCTGCCCCAGACAGGACATGCTCTTTGCAATGTCCCAGAGTCCAGACCCAGCTCCATTCAGTCATTTTTATTATGTGCTTGGTTCCTGGGCAGCATTTGCATCTGTGACCTCTGGTGGTAGAAGGTCTTTTTCTAATTGTGTGTCACAAAGACTCAGCGCCTGTGCCAGGGATGGAAGCCTGGGCCAGGCATTTCTCTGTGGACCAGGATAGGACTCCGGGCCTGAACTAGAAAGGAGCCCAAATCCAAGGTCAGGCAGCTCCGGTTTGGGCATACCTAGAGCACAGAGTGGCATCCTGGTGGAATGTTCACCTTTCTTTTAGAGAAGCACGTAACAGCAGAACTGGGTGGGACAGCCCTTAGAAGACAGCCCATCGAACCTTTACTTTCAATTGGGGAAACTGAGGCCCTGAGAAGGGGAAGGACTAGCTTGTGCCATACAAAACCCCAATGGCATCTGGGTCTGGAACCCACCAGGAGACACCTATGTGTTTTTTGCATTGGGAGATCTCTCTTTCCAACACCTGTGTCACAATCACGGGATGAGACAAGAAGCCACGCTCAGTTCCTAATCACATTTGCTCTGACTACTCATTCCTGTTCCTCATCTAGGACAAGAGTCAAGTCTGGGGATTTCCCTGAGCCCAGGAAATGAGCCCGAGCCTGGGGGGATGTCGGCCAAGCGTGGCGACTCCCAAGAGGAAGGTCAAGCTCATTCCCACGTTTGTCCTCCGCCCTCCTGAAGGAGCATCTCCAGCAGATGGAGCCTAAGGGCGCACTGTGGGTTTGGATGTTTTGGGGAGACCTGAAGCACCCAACGGCACAGCACCCTCCACTGAGTCCAGTTCTCCCAAAGGGATACAGAGAAAGAGAGAGAGGGCTGATGGCCACAGGAAACCCAGTTCTGAGGAGCATATCATCTGACAAATGGGTGTTGGGCCAGATGATTCCTGCTTCTCTTCCAGGACTGGGGAACATATTCGTCCCCAGGAGAAGGTGAGGCTAAAAACAAATGACCTTGGTGGTCAGGAAACCAAAGCCCGCCAACACCCAACCGGCCAGCTTTGAAAGCTTCACTGGAGACGAGAAGTTAGAGCAACAGGGATATCCCACCGGCCACAATTCCAAGATGAGGTAGGAGAATAGAGATATACCCAGAAAGGAGTTGCGCATAGTGGTATGAGTACAGGTGTTAGAATCCTAGTTCCATATCCCATTTCCCCTCTGTATTATCTTGAGCAAGTTAGCAGACTTTTCTGCCTCAGTTTCTCTATCTCCAGAATGGAGACAGTAAGGTAATAATATCTGCCTGTCTTCGAGAGTTGTGGTAAGGATTAAATGAGATCATGCAAGTAAAGAGCCTAGTCCACTTTCCCGTTCATGGTAAGAAGTCAGAGTAAAGCCAAGAGTCTTTCCTTATCCTTTCCTGGGTTGTTCTTTGTCACCTTTTTCTAAAAGGTATGTGTGGTTTAGGGGTGCCCCTGTCTTTGGTGGGCCCCACGGACACAGCCAGAACTGGGCAGGAACTAAAAATCTGAAGCAACTGTACATTAAAGGAAACCCGGGATCCCCCAGCCTCTAGGTCGACCTGCTGCAACCAGTAACTCCCGCCTCCGCCCTCTCCCTTCCCGTTTGCCCCTTTCTCCCATTGCTCCCTCAGCTACCCAGCTCCCAAGATGGGGAAAGTCAGCCAGAACCCTGCTCCTTCCCAACACCGGCCTGAGAAGTAGGTGGGGGACAGCTCGTGCTGACCCCACCCCCACCCCCAAGCCCTGGCAGGAGAGGACACGGAGTGGTGGGGGAAGGGAACGCGCGCAGTCCCCTGGTCCCCGTTCGGTCCCCACGCACCGTTCTCGCAGCTGACATTGTTGACCGACGGCTCCATGGGGCCCTGGGCTCACGCACCGATTCGGGCGCGGGCGCGGGCGCGGGCGGGCGCGGACGGGCGCCCCCGGCTCCTCCTCTCCAGAGCAGGTGGCTGAGACTTATCTCCGGCGTGGCCCGCGAGCGAGAAGCCGTCGGGGTCGAGACCCGGGGGTAGGGAGAATGACGCACCCCAGAAGGGGAGGGTCCCCGGGGAGGAGTCACCCGGCGTCTTGGGCAACTCCAAGGGCCGAGGGTGCCCAGCGCTCCAGCTGCCGGCAGAGGGGCGCATGCCCTCTCAGGGCGCGGAGGGTGCCTGGCTCCCTGCAAGGGAGTCACCGCCCCACACCCCCGGCCGAAGATGAGATGGGGCGGGTCCCGGCACCACCACGCCCGCGACGTTGGGACTGCCACCCAGTTCCCTCCCCAGTGACAGACTTGATGGTTCCCAGGATGGTTGGAGAGGCGGCAGGGAGGTCCAGGTTTTTCCTTCCTGTCTGACTCCCTGCCTTATTCATTCATTCAACATAGATCTGATTTGTGCTGGGCATTAGAACACAGCGAGCCCATAGTAGGTGCCCAATAAATGGTTGGTACTCTAAGTGGAATGAATGGATGATAGAAGCTTGGTAAGTTGAATGAAAGAAGGAAATGAAGCGATTGGAGACCAAAATGAGTCAGACATAGTCCCTGCCCCCCCAAGAACCTTATATATTAACAGGGAAACAAAACGGGATCAACTATCTCGACTGGTGTTTTCCAAACCACCATTATAAAATAGGGTGATGGCAAAGTATGTGCTATTGTTGTGCAATAGTAAAAACAGTGGTGGAGTGTATCCCTCTGACCTGACCTTTTAAATGTTGAGAGGGCATGCTGAGGTTGCAGCGCATTGTGCCAGAGCCGAGCCCAGATTCTGAGAGACAGACGCACACATGTGTTAACACTTTCAGTTTTGTTTATGTTTGTGACTTGGGGAGCCACTATATTTGAGGGTACAGGGCCTGCCCCCTTTGCCCAGAGTTAAAGTCAGTAAGTACTCTGAGATAGGGCTTTTCAGAGTTAGAGGAATTTCACGTTTTAAGGGAGTAGGCGGAGGTGGGGGCGGCTGGGGGAGGGCGACTGGGATCTACTGGAGGGCCTTCCACACCCTCTCTGGGCCCCAGACTCCCCATTTGTTCTAGAAGGGGGCGGGGCCTCCCAAGTTGCCATCCAGAGCATCCTGGGAGTGCAGACATAAAGGGCTCCATTGAGCTACAGGCTCCTCACTGCTGTCCTGACAAAGCCCTTTTCTCTCTGAGCCACAATAGCCCTGTCAGGCAGGTAGCAGGGCTGGCAGCATTGTCTCCCCAGAAAAGAACAACAGGGTTCACTGTCTATCCCAGGGAGGGCGGGTAGCTTCGGAAGAGTCTGACCAATCGGGGACAGATGGCTCTGTCCTTAACCAGCCAGGCACTGGTGAACCAGCCACATCTTATTTGGTCAGTTATTCTCTGATGAGCAGGAAAACAAGTTTACCAACACCCAAATTTCTAAAAACTTGGCTCTTCTAAGTGCACGTCTAAATGTTTTATGTTGTAGAGCCACAGTGTCCAATGTGGTAGCCACCCGTTCCATGCAGCTATTGAGAACTTGGCTAATCTGAACTGTGCTATAATGTACGTATAAAATAAGCATTGTTAACATTTCAGGCCAGATAATTCTTTGTTATGTGGGGCTGTCTAACAACACGCCTGGGTTCTACCCACTAGATGCCAGTAGCACACACACACACCCACACACACCTGCATCCCCATGTCCTCCTCCCCCTTGTGACAAACAAAAATATCCCAGTCAGGTTTCCAGACTGGCACCCCAGACCAACTGTTCCAATCCTCAAAGCTTCACAGCTGCAAAGAAATCCCCTAAATCAATGTACTGTGTGTTTCTAGGGTGGTATGGCTCAAGAGGGCGGGAGGAGGAATAGAGAATAAAGATGTGAGTAATATGAATGCTATTTATAGAGGGCTTGCTATATGTTACACAGGTGCTCATTTAATCTTTGCAACAACTCTGGGAAGCAGGTTCTATTAGTATCCCCATTTTTTTCAGATGAGGGAATTGAAGTCCAGGGAAGACAGTCAGCCTGTAAGTTGAGAAGCCGAAAATCTAATACAGACAGTTTTTGATGCTACACAGACTGCCTTGTGGTCGTAGGTCTAATAACAGGCCACGAGACTTGGGTAGGTCACTTGCCTCCTGGCATTCCTACCCCAGGTAAAAGGGCTGGGCAAGATGTGGCTTGCCGTCCTTTCTAGCCTTGCAGAACTGGTCTTCTGGGTAGAGTGGGGGAGGACAGATGGTTGTCACCATCTTCAGGCTGACCTGGAATCATGGGAATCTGGACCGTCAACATGTAGGGGCCAGCCTGTCCTTCTCCAGGCGGGTCTCCAGAGTGCCTCCTGTCATTATAAAGAGCTTTACTATCATCAGTAACAATGCTTAGAATGGACACAGGTACACTCAGACTGGCTCTAAGAAGAGCACAATGCCCGGTGATGAGGTCCACACCAACTGTTACCAACAACCATTATTAAAACACACTATCACTGACTTCTTTCCCTGTGTGCTAAGCACTTTGTGGGTATTGGCACGTGAGGTCATTATAATACCTTACTCTGGGGACCATTTTAGGTCCCATTTTATAGATGAGAGAACTGAGGTTCAGAGAGGTGAAGTGACTTTCCCAAGGTCACACACAGTGTGGTAAGACAGAACTTCAAACTGGGATTGTATGTCCCCAGAGCAGCTCTCTTAATCAAGGCACTGCTTTGAGGAGGCCAGAGGCTTCTTTCTTCCCAGACCTCATCCTGCTCTGTATGGTGAGGCTGGGAAAACTGGGGCCACCCCGACATCACACAGGGCAGCCATACAACCTTCTCATTAGCCCTCCTTCCAAGTTAGAGCTGGAAGGGCTCAACTAATACAACCTCCTTGGTTTGCAGATGGGGAAACTGAGGCACAGAGAGGGGCAAGGTCATGCCCACATCACTCTGCTAATTTGTGGCAGAATCAGTACTTACTCAGGCACTTGAATCCTGATCCAGTACTTTTCTCTCCCACTATGCTTGCTTTCTGGGCAGAAAGGGCTGACCTTAGGGCAAATAAGAAGAGTTATTATTTTTCTGGCCACTTTTTAAGGCTGAACCAGTACACTAAGGATTTCACACACATTGTCCCATTTACTCCTCACAATAAGCCTAAGAGTTAGGTACAGCTATGATTCTTATTTCAGAACTGAGAAAACTGACCCTCAGAAAGGTTAAGTAACTTGTTTGCCATTAAATAGGGAAGCCGTGACGAAACCCAGCAAGCTGATCACACTGTGTGGGTTTTCCTCATCAGAATATCTGCCTACAGGTGGAAGTTTTCAAATTCCTACCGAGGGCAGAGCTCACTGTGAGAACTTTGTGTGGAAGCACAGCATTGCTTGGCCACGGTGTGGGTGTGCAGAGAGCCTAATGCACTTAAATATATGGAAAAGAAGTCAGATTTTATTGAAAACCAGCTATAGTTAAAATAATAATACTGAGATGAACTGCTACTTGTCGCATAACTTCTATATTGCAGGTTCTTCCCATGTATTAACCTCGATGCCTCACAGCAGTCCCACGAGGCACACGCAGTTACCCTAGTTTGACAGCTGATGACAGTGATGACACTGGGAGGTCTGGGGACTTGTTCGAGGTCGGGCAGATAATAAGTGGCTAAGCAGGGATTTGAGCAGCAGCTCAAAGCTCCTACTGTGGTCTCTGCCTCGTTCCTCGCCTCCCGCTGGTCAGACTCACTGCTCAGGCCAGCAGGTGGTGGATCTGGGGGACTGTGGTGAGGCTCGTCCCCTGCATCTGTTTGGACCTGTAACATCTAGTACATGGGAACGAGAAGGGAAGAGGCACAGTGAACTTTGTCGTCAGAAGGAAGACTCTGATTTTAACGTGGGAAGAATCAACTTGAAAATGGACACACTTAGGCTCTATTTTCCCTTTGGGATTTAAAAAAAGTTGACCCATCTTGGACTGTGATCTCTGAGACATTGATATGAAATAGTCAGGGGATGTGAGTTCTAGTCCCTATTCTGCTACTAACACACTGGGACCTGAGGCAGGTCCTTCCCATCTAGGTCTCAGTTTCCCCAATATGTGCAATGAAAAGGAAAGACTAGATGAGCAGTTTTTAATTTTTTTGTGTGAGATGGGGGCAAGCAGGAAAACCTTTATTCCAAGCAGAAAGGTACATGGCAGGACAACATACAAGCCTCCTTAACGAGAGCTTCTTTCATTGATTCACGGCAGTACCCTGAACTTTGTCCCCTCAACTTCCATGCTGTGACCTTGCTGTCCCGTCTCCTGCAGCAGTGCTGAGATATCCCCCACCCCTGCTAGGACATGGAAGATCCCAGGTTGACAGTGGGGGTCTGTGTGGCCTCCTGGGCACACAACATTTGCACTGGCCATTCGTCCCACAGAGCTGGCTGAGGCTTCAGGAGAATGGCCAGAGACTGCACTGCGTGGGGAGGCTTTTGCAGGGATGCCCACGCACTCAGGACACAGGCGCGCCGTTGCCAAGTGGGTCTGAATACTCCTGTGTGGGTTGGATGGTCTGAGTCCCAGGGAGGGAAATCTCCACGCACTCCTCAGCGGCATGCCAGCAGTCAGAGTGAAAGCCCCATGGAGTAGGAATCCAGAGACTAAAACCCAACCCCAAAACATATTTGTCGCTGGTGCGTCTTCAGTGCTTGTTGGATGTATGCCAGGCTCTGTGCTATACAAAATCTTTACATAAGGAAACGAGCTCTGAACCAGACGGTCTCGGGGTGAATCCCAACTCAGTCACCTTGTAGCTGTGTGGCCCTGGGCCTGGTGCTTACTCTGTGTGCTAGGACCCTCCTCTAAGGTCCATCCCTCCCATCTGCCTCCTTCCAAGGACAGAGACCAGGGACTGGGCGCCTTGCTTTGCCGCCCTGGGTAGATCCACACAGTGGGCACCCAAGCTTCCTCAGCTGCTCGTTAACTTTCTGCCAACACAGTCACACTGGAAATTCTGGTTTGCCAGCGGGGCCTGGATGAGGAGCCCCAAAAGAAATCAGAACGTGGGTTAAGGTTTCTTCCTGGTTTGTCAGCTGGGGCAGGGAGCTAAACTACCTCTCCACCCTGGAGGACCTCGGGGCGGGGCGGGGTGGGGATGGGAATTCCAGGGGAAGGGGATGTGGGCAGAGGTGTGCCTCCGGATTGGCTATGGACCAAGGGGCTGGGCCAATGGGAAGCCACGCCTCTTTCTGAGTTGTGCCAAAGATCAACAAGCGATAATTATCTACATTTTGCTCCCCAAAGAAAAATGTCGTTGTTTGCTTCGCAACCGGCCCAATGACTATGCCTGTGCCTCTCCATCTTGCGTCCTGCATTCCCGGAAAGCCTGGTCTGCCCAGTGCCGTCTGACCTTTAGTCAAATCCCCGCAGAACCACTAGTGAGCAGTCCTCATTTTAGGGAAGAGTCTCGCGGGTCATTTCTAACTTTCTGAGAGTCCCACATCCCTTTAAAAATCTGACAAAAATTGTGAACACTTGCTCCCGGAAAGATGCACACACCTACCTACACATTATCACTTCCCACTGAATTTCAGGGGGGACTCAGGTGAATAACTCTTGGCTTTCGGCCAAAGGAAAAAAAAATCCAAAAATTTTGAAGGCATTGAGGCAGCACCCATAAAGAGTAGTGCACAAATATTGAAATGATGTACGAAGAACAACAGATTTTTACCTCTGTATGCCTTTGTAACTGCCATCCTGTTAAAAGTATAGAACATTTCCAGCCCTGACAACGACAAAGAAATTTTGACATGTCTTAATTTTGACACTTACTCCTAACTGAGATAGAGATAATTGCTCTCAACATGACCACTGTGCCACACACACAAGCTTGTTATACTTACCACTTTGTATGGGAGTTATTTATTGGGGTGACTATCTCTCCCACCACCCTGGGGAGCCCAATCTTGCCATATTAATCGTGGTACCTCCGATGCTGGTGGCAGGAGGCACCAAGACACTCAAGATGTGTGCACTGCTCTAAACCAGAGTCCCTTCTCTGGATCTTACCACCTTCTCTAAGTGAGTCTTACTCATTCATAATAACCACCACAAGTCATTGAGGGCTAAGCCCTGACCTGGACTTAACATATCCGACTTTAGTCCTCACAGTGACGCTAGGAGGGTGGTGTTGTCACCATTTCACACTGAGGTTTACTGAGGTCAAAAGTCTGGCCCACGACCACACTCAGGTCTGTGTGACAACAAAGCTCTGCAACTGTATACTCACCATCCTCTTTTCTTAGCTTCTTTTGCAGGAGGAGGATGGGGACAGGAGAGGGATGAGGGCAGGAGGGGGAGAGGAGCAGGAGGCGGATGGGACTGAAGTTACAGGAAGAGGACACTGGTCCTCTCTTTCACGCGTCCTGATCCTGGCTTCCTAAAGATGACCTCAGAGCTATGACCTTACTCTCACCTCTTTTTTGGTCAAAGTGCCGGATTTTAGTTACAACATACGGTTTTTAAATTGTAAAAGTCATACACACTTTTAGTAAAAAAAAAAAATAAATTGCAGTTCAGAGGATATAAATGAAGAATAAAAGTTCCCTGGTTACCCGAAGAGGCGGTCACTACTAACAGATTCTTTGGCATCTACCCAGAAATGACACACACATACCCACAAAAATGTACGTTCTTTTAGAAAAGGGGATCAACATTATACAGATTGTATTTCATTCTGCTCTTTCCACTTTATGATGTACCCTGCAGACTTTTTCATATTAGTCCATATGAATATACTTAATTATGTTTAGAATACTACACTTTTAAGAATATTCTAACGTACGACTATTCCACAGTTTAATTACATTTCTACCAATTTACCAATAGGAGAGATTGTTTTTTGGTTTCGGTATTATAAACTCTGTTGTCGTGGATATTCCTGAACATACATCTTTATATGTTCTCCTACAGTTATACCTGTAGGAGAGATTCTGGAAATGGAATTGCTGGGTTATAGGGTATGATTCTTTAAAATATCGATCCCTCCCAAAGGGCTGTGGGTAGGCTGAATATTAGCCACCCCCAACTTCCTACAAAAAAAAAAAAATTCCACATTCTAATTCCTGGAATCTGTGGATATGTTACCTTACATTATAAAGTACAGGACTTTGTAGATGTGATTAAGAATGTTGAGATGGGGAGATTATCCTGGAATATATGGGTGGGACCCACGTAACTGCAAGGGTCCTTATAAGGGCATGAGGGTCCTTATAAGGGGGAAGGAGGCTCAGAGTCAGAAGAGAAGGCCATGAGAGGATGGAAGCAGAGACTGAAGTCAGGCAGCCACGAGCTGCAGCTCTAGAGGCCGCGAGAGGCCAGGCACAGTGTTCCCTGGCGTCTCCAGAAGGAACCAGCCCTGCTGACACTTTGATTTTAGCCTCGTGACTAAGTCATGAGACTTTGATCTTCCCATGTCCATAACTACAAGATAATAAATTTGTGTTGATTTAGGGCACTAAATCAGTGGCTATCTGTGAAAGCAGCCGTAGGAGACTATCCCAGGGCTGCATGCCCTCTCACTTGCACCAAGAGAGAAAGAGGGGGCTTGATGCTCCGCATCTTTCCAAACACTAGAAATATACTTTAAACTTAGCCCGTTTAAGGCAGAGCTGTTAACCTTTTTGGATCCCTTTGAGGATCTGGGGCTATCTATGAACCACTCCCTCTAACGAAGAAAAAGTGCACATACTCTGAAAAGTGTCTCCTATTTCAGAGAGGCCACGGGCCCCCTCTGGACCTTATCCCTGACACCTTGCAAGGTTGTGAGCTGTACTTTCAGGTCTCCAGGTTCCCCTTACCTTGTCAGGTCTGCCGAGGCAGGCTGAGACTCACGTCCGAGGTGTCAGTGTTGAAAATCTTCGACTGTCAGGGCAGGAATAGTCCTTGGAGGTCATCTGGGTATGATGCTCATTTTAAAGATGGAGAAAATGAGGCCTGAGGTAGAAAAGCTAGCAATAGGCCTAGGGCTTACGACTCCCAGACCTGTATACTCTTTGTCCGCAGGAAAGGAGGAAGGATGGGAAAACATTCCTGGGCCTGGTTGGGGTTTTGGAAACACCTCAATCACAGGGGAGGCCAGTTTTCTTAATCAATTGACCCCAGGCCGTAAAGGCCATGGACTGGCCTTCCCCAGGTCCAGGAATCAATTCTGGGTTCCTCGTGGGAGCTAAAGAGCCTGCCACGGAGGGTGTGGGGTGGGGAATAGGCCTCGACTTCTCCCCTCTGGTTTTGAGGAACAACCCAATCTGACCTCCTGGCTGCCTGCCTGGGTTCTGTGACAGTTCCCTTCAATTGGTTTCTTCTTCCTCATCTAGGCTTTTGTTTCTTGAATCTGCTGGGAAATGGCTTTGGTTTGGATGCCCAGTGGGGGTGAGTGAGATTGTCACGCAGGCACTCAGCTCCTGCTCCCCGCACAAGAACGCAGGATATGGTGAGGCCAAAAAGGAACAACAATGGAGCCATACATAGGGGAATCATACCACTATATTCTCGATGGCAGCTGGTCGAGACACAAAGCAAACATCCGCCAGTACCCCAACAAAGGATCTTCCTGCACCCCAGTCTCGCTGGCGGCCTAGGGAGACACAGGAAGTAGGAGCCACACGATCCGCACCATCCACAATCCGCTTGCTAACCGCACTTGCTGACCGCAATCCACCCTTGCTAGTATAGCGATGGCAGTTATACCAGTGGCCAGTGGCTCACTGGTTACAGCTGACGGGCAACTCATCACAGCGGATGGCCATCTACTACCCGAGCCAGTAGCTTTCCACGTGAGGTCGAGAGCCTGGAAACTGCTCTCTGGGACTCCGTCCCCACCGAGATCTTCTGAGATACACTTTGGACCTTCCCTGGGGAGCCATGAGTGGAACCCAGGTTGGAGAGAAGGGACTGGGCACCTGGCTGCAGAGGGAAAATTGGAGTGACTGGCTGGCTGAACCGTCTTCTCTGAGTCAGCTATTGAGCACTGACCCTGCGCCAGGCGCTGTGCTCTGGTGGTCTGTGCATGCTAGCATTTGAGCCTTGCAGCAACTGAGAAATAGGTATTATCACTGTTAACTATTCTTATCAATACGGGTTCTGATGTGCAGACATTAAGAACTTCCTAGTTCCTGGCAGAGCTGGGCATTCGACAACCAGCTTCTAACCACTTACTCTCTTTTGCCCCCATTCTTGGCAGAAAGAGGTCCCAAGAGAGAGAAAGTGATCACCTCCATAGACTGCTCCCAGCAGGTTCTGTCTCCAGGCTACTCCCCCAACTCCATGCCCATCCTTTGCTGTTACTTCCTTGTATTTGGCCCTGTCCCTCCTGCCTCTATCCCACCTCCCGTCCTCCCTACCACCCTCCATATACAACCATATTGCTCACAGTTGACACCAGACAATTGGTCCTTCATTCTCTTCTATGACAGCTGCTGTTTTAAGGCAGGCTAACTTGTTGATGATACCAATTACACGACAAGCTTTTCTGAGGGGGCAGGGGCACTGGTTTATTCAGAGGATATGGATGGAACACTGTTGACGTGTTACCTCCTGTGAAAGGCTCTGGTGCTATGATGATGCGCGAGACAGATGCAGTCCCCATACTCACGGCCCGTGTTCATGAAATGGTCACACAGTGCTGAATTATAACTTTCATAGACGGCAAGAAGGTCAAGTACAGAATGAGTGGAGAGTATTTAACAGAGCTACTGGGACCTAGGCTTTAGGAGAAAGAGGTGTTCTAAGTGAGACTTGAAGGTTGATGGAAGGGCTTAGTCTGTGAAGACAGGGAGGTGAGGTGTGGTGGGGGAGGGGCATTCCGGGCAGGTGTGAGTGTCTGGGGGTCAACAGGATCCTGGGCCCCAGGATGAACTGAGAAAAGCCAGTGGTGTGGCTGTTTCACCCCTATTGTTTTCTGAGTCTGGGTCTTTAAGTATGAAATGGGGATGCTGACGATGGGAGAAGTAAATTAGTGGAGAAGATGTGGTAGCCCTAGATGGCTGACCCCAGGCTGTTCTGTTGAGTCAGCCTCTTGCCCATTGCAGTCGCCAATGAGTCCAGAGAACCTTCTTCAGCTCAGGGCTGGGCTCTTTGCCAGAAACTGTTGAAGCCCCAACCAGGGGCTCTTTGATTCCCTCTTTTCCTGTTGGTCTGAAACTCCAGAGGGCAGAAATCCCTTCATTAGTTTTATTCTGACTAATGAAGGTGGAGCTTAGGGGCCACATATTTTTAGCTCTGATAGCATCTCACAGCATATTTTCCCAGGGAAACCCTCCACTTTCCCCCTTTGCCGGAAGCTCTGGGCCAGCCAGACAGTGCAGCATCTGGGAACCGCTGGGAACAGGCTGAGAAGGGAGCGCAGACTGAGGAAATCAGAGTAAATCAAACCAGATGGGGAAGTGGGGACTGGCTTTGGGGGCTGGTTACTCTCCTCCTCACTCAGAGGGGAGCAAATGTCTTTGTTCCTTTCCCACCTCCGGCTTTATTCTCTTTAGGGGAACTGAAGGCGTGATCAGAGCCAGCCCCCTCCCACCATCTGCAGGGTCTGGGGCAAAAGTGCCACATACCATATGTCTCTAAATAATTAAAAGTTTTAAATCAAGCTAGTAAACTGTTATAAAATATGTTCTGTCTTCCTGATGACAAAATATACCTTTGTAACACAAAATAAGGGATGTGTAAAGTCTTAGGTTTTATGTCCGCAAGTTAGCAAAACTACCAAAGATGACTGAATGTAATTATCATTGCATCTTTCTGGGTGCAATGGTGTCTTGTTGTTGGGCCAGCACTGCTTGGATAAACTGAAGACATATTTAATTCATAAATTTAATTCATAATTCATAAATGAATATGCACTTATCCTATACATTTAATTTTTCTTGTCTTTATTTGGCAGTATTACTTTCATCAAGATTCCACCCCACCAGCTTTCTTGGGGTATAATTGACACATAAAAATTGGATGTATTTGAGGTGTACCACATGTTTTGATGTACATGTACACTGTGAAAAGGTCACCACAATCAAGTTAATTGACACATCCATCAACTCATAGTTACCTTTTTTTCTTATTTTTCTGGTGTGGTAAGGACACTGAAGCACTCTCTATGATCAAGATTTTTATATCATTTGTATTCTATTGTCAGTCATGCCTAATTAGACAAACTTCCTTGAGTCATTGTAATTCTTAGCTTTGAAAATTAATTGCAACTTGAAATTCTGCTCTGATAAGGGGAAGCACTGCATTTGTCAAAAAGATTTTAAAAGCAATGCTTAGATTCAGCAATGAACCATGCATTTACATATTACATTCAACTGCGCTAATGGGATCATGTATCATTATTGTTATTACAGAAAATATTACAAAATATTTTCATTTTATACATACGTTTGTATGTAATATATAAACACATATATTATATATATATAATTTATTATATAAATTGCATTATATAAATATCCCTTAAATTGTAGTAACCTCTTCCATGAAGTCCTCCCTGATACTCCCCTCATCCTCTCCATCTTACCCCAGCAGGAAAAACACTCTCCTTCTGACCTCAAAAATATCACTCGGTGTTTCTGTCTCTTGGGATCCCTTAGGATAGAGGCACTGGGACAGAGGGCTGTCACATGTTTAGTGGTTAAGAGGTGGGACCTGGATCCAGACCTACTGGACTCCTAACTCTATCCCTTACCTTCTGAGACCAGTGCCTCAGTATCTTCATCTGTAAAATGGGGGTAAGTAATAGTACCTATGTCCTCCAAGTTGTTGTGAGGTTTAAATGAATAAAGCATTTAAAGCACTTTTCCTGCGGTCTGGCATGAAGAAAGCTCAGTCAATGAGAGTGACGACTAGCCTCACCCATTCTACTCCACACTCTAGTGCACTGTACGCATGTCTCATCCCGCCCTCCTACAACCCCATGAGTTCCCTTGGGTCCATGGCCATGATAGATTTTTAATCTATTACAGAGTCTTGAAAATAGTGTTCAAGAACTGAGTCTCAAAGCAGTGGCATCACAGCCTTCTCACAGTCCAGGGCCCTCAGCATCTTCCCCAGAGCTATCCTTCCTCTTTCCCAGTGCTATGGACTGACCTGTGACCCCTCCTGTGGGGACAGAGCCAGGAGTGCAGTTTCCAGGCTCTCGGCCTCACGTGGAAAGGTGCTGGCTCAGGTAGTAAATGGCCATCAACTGTGATTGGATGGCCATCAGCTGTGGCTAGTTGGCCATCAGCTGTAACCAGTGAGCCATTGGCCACTAATATAACTGCTGTGGCTATGCTAGCAGCAAATGGGGGGCTAGCAAGAAGATGGTGGCTGAGCTAGCAAGCAGCGGATTGCAGTTCGCATGGCGGATTGCAGTTAGCAAGTGAGGTTGGTTGGCAGAGAAAAGCGGACAGCAGGTCACACGTCATGTGAGTCCAGCTTCCAGTGAGACTATAGTGGTATGACTCCCCTATCTATGGCTCCGTGGGTGTTCCTTTTTGGCCTGGCCACATCCTGTGTTCTTATGTGGGGAGCGGGAGCTGAGACCCTGCAGGCCGCCCAGCATGACAAATGGCTGCACAGTGAGCAGGGTACAGTGCCGGCCAAAGCTTCCCAAAGGGCAGTGGAGCAGTTTGTGCGTATGAACACTCAGTCTCAGAAGACCAGCAGGAGACCAGCTGCCGGAGAGCTGGACCCCCGTGGAGGGGTGGAAAGACATGGATGGTTCCCCAAGCAGCACAGACTGGGAAGGTCTTTGTGGCCCCATGGGCTGGGAAGTGCTTGCTGAGGCCCTCACCTCCAGGTTGGGGAGGACTTGGAGCCCTCGCCCTGCGGAGAGGGCACACATTGTGAGGCTAACGCACAGCCCTGGAGAATGACTGTGGACCATGGGGAATGGGCTCCATCCCTAATTTAATGGATGGCTTGACTGCTTGCTTGGGAATCTACCACTATGTAGTGGAACCGGCAGATGTTTGCTTTTGTGTCTCGACCAGCGGCCATGGAGAATATGTGAGGAAGTCTGGCTGAGCCCAGAGATAGTGGCAGTGCCCTGAGAATCCTGGCTGAGCCCAGGAAGTCTGGCTGTGCCCAGAGAGAATGCAGTGCCCTGAGAATCCTGGCTGAGTCCAGGAAGTCTGGCTGTGCCCAGAGAGAGTGGCAGTGCCCTGAGAATCCTGGCTGAGCCCAGGAAGTCTGGCTGTGCCCAGAGAGAGTGGTAGTGCCCTGAGAATCCTGGCTGAGTCCAGGAAGTCTGGCTGTGCCCAGAGAGCATGGCAGTGCCCTGAGAGCCCTGGCTGAGTCCAGGAAGTCTGGCTGTGCCCAGAGAGAGTGGCAGTGCCCTGAGAGCCCTGGCTGAGTCCAGGAAGTCTGGCTGTGCCTAGAGAGAGTGGCGGTGCCCTGAGAGGCCCTGGCTGTGCCCAGAGAGACTGGTGGTACCCTAAGAAGCCCAGGTAGTCTGGCTGTGCTCAGAAGGACTGGTGGTGCCCTGAGAAACACTGGCTGTGTCCAGAGAGCTGGCTGTGTCCAGGATATTGTATTCACCTCCAGGCTCCTCGCACAGGGCCCCTCGCGGAAGACGCTTGTCACGTAGATTGAGGTGAGACCCTGTAGGGGTGGAGTGTGGGGACAGAGCCAGGAGTGCAGTTTCCAGGCTCTCGGCCTCACGTGGAAAGGTGCTGGCTCAGGTAGTAAATGGCCATCGACTGTGATCAAATGGCCATCAGCTGTGGCTAGGTGGCCGTCAGCTGTAACCAGTGAGCCATTGGCCACTAATATAACTGCTGTGGCTACACTAGCAGCAAATGGGGGGCTAGCAAGAAGATGGTGGCTGAGCTAGCAAGTGCGGATTGCAGTTCGCATGGCGGATTGCAGTTAGTAAATGAGGTTGGTTGGCAGAGAAAAGCAGACAGCAGGTCGCACGTCGTGTGAATCCAGCCTCCAGTGAGACTATAGTGGTATGACTCCCCTATCTATGGCTCCGTGGGTGTTCCTTTTTGGCCTGGCCACATCCTGTGTTCTTATGTGGGGAGCGGGAGCTGAGACCCCGCAGTCCGCCCCACACGAAACCTCCCCACATTGATATGGTGCAGCCCTAGCCCCCAGGACCTCAGAATGGGACTGGATGTAGAGACAGAGCCTTTAACAGGTAATTAGGGTAAAAAGAGCTCATACGAGCAGGTTCTAATCCAATATGACTGGTGTCCTTATAAGAAGAGGAGATTTGGACACACAAGAGGAAAGACCATTAAAGAACAGGGAGATGGTCACCTACGAGTCAAGGAGAGGCCTCAGAAGACACCAACCCTGCTGGCACCCTGCTCTTGGACTTCCAGCCTCCAGAATTGTGAGAAAATAAATGTTTGTTGTTTAAACAGCCCAGTCTGTGGTATATTGTTACGGCCGCCCTAGCAAACGAGTAGACCCCACTACCCTGTGCTCTCGCATCACGAATATGAGTCCCCTTCCATCTGAAATCCTTCAGTCCTTGCCAGGCCCTGCTTCCCTACTTGTGCCCAGGTATCATGACTGCCTGCGTGTAAGTGATCCTTTTCCTGTGGGGGTTATTGTTTTTTACATTTTAATATTTTTTGAAGTGTGTTCCATGAGAGGGTCCCTAATGCTGCAGAAAAATGGATCTCCAAGTTCATAGCCACTAGGCCATGTGGTGTTAATCCAGGCTCATTAGCTTCTGTAGGACTCAGACCTTCAGGAGGGAAAAGAGCACGAGGTGATTTGACCGTGGAATCTCTTCTCACTGAGCATCTGTCTCTCAGGCCTGATAATTAATCCTCCAACTACACAAGTGCAACTATGTAAGCCCTAACGATAAGAATCCTTGGAGGTGGTGATACATGGCTAAGGAAGATTTTGAGTTTGTGAAGT
Organism: Rhinolophus ferrumequinum; assembly: GCF_004115265.2. Classification (NCBI taxonomy): domain Eukaryota; kingdom Metazoa; phylum Chordata; class Mammalia; order Chiroptera; family Rhinolophidae; genus Rhinolophus; species Rhinolophus ferrumequinum. Next base: position 27,587,650 of record NC_046307.1, on the reverse strand, counting down.
AGTCAGGCCCCTCAAAGTATACCAGTGAGAAATGCCCTAGAACCAGGCATCAGAGCTGGAAGGATCTTGGATTATTCTGTCCAATCTGAGGGAACAGAGGCCCTGAGAGACTAGAGGGCTGACCAAGGCCACCACAGTGGGAGACTCACCAGTGCCCTAGGACTCATCTTTGTGGACAGTCTTTAAGGAAGTTGGTGCTGTGTAAACTGTGAGGCTCCAAACTCTGGTGTTGGTTGGAAGCACATCCTTCCAGTGTTCTTCTAATGTCATCCTTTCTAATGAGTGTGAGAGGTTCCCAGGCTGAAGGTAGCCCAGCCACCATGCTGGGTGCTCTCCTGATACCAGGCTCCACTCAATCTTACTGACCCCAGGCTCCATTCAATCTGACCCCAAGCCCCGACAATTCCAGTGACCAAATCCCCAAGTCTATTTGTGGAGTCTGTTCATTGTAGTACCGACAGCAAAAGCCCAGGCTTTGCAACTGGGTCCAAATCCCAGCTATGACCCAGAACTACGTGAAAATAAACACCCTGTAAGCCTCTCTGTCAAAGGTGGGATGTAACTCATAACGTGACTGTGGGGTTGAGTCACAGGGACAGATAAATAGGATTCAGCATCCTGCCCGCACATGTCAGGCCCCAGTAAGTATTACTTCCCCTTCTTCAAACTAGGGATCTAGGGTATACGGTTACACTCGGTGAGACTATGAAATCCCTAAGGGCAGGAACTATCTCTTTTATCTTGCCCAGTATAAGTCAATTTGTAAAGAGATAGTTCCCTCAGTGAGAAAGCAAACCAAGTCATCACAGGGCACACTGACCTGTTGGCTCTTTATCTCCTTCCCTTCCATGCGGGTTGATTTCCTCGTCCTGTTTTAACGTGGCCTTCCACAGATCCACGAGTGCAGGAATACGACCCTGAATCACAACCAAGATGCTGGTTTCACAGGTTTGGGAGCAGTTTTAATGAAGATGGGAATGTTTATCGACTCACCACAGGTAGGTACCCCAAAATACAAAGCAAAATATCATCTTCAGCTGCATAGCAAATAGGATTTAAGAATTTAACATCATTATTTGATCACAAGCGTAAATAGAAGTCACCATAAATAAATGTAAATTCATTGTACAAAAATCCCCAACAACTCTTAATACAAATATGGTACATTTGACAGTTTCTGAAACAGATTTTTGTTAAAACTTTTTAAAACCTAAGATTTTTTTTTTTTCCTGGTTCTTAGACACACAAAAAAATCAAAACGGGGGCAGTAACACCAGGGAGGAAAGAATATTAAACCTGTTCGGTGCTTATTAAATAGATGTTGCTGGCAAGCTGGGGAAATGAAATGTCTCTCCCGAAGGTGAAGACCTCAATTTACTGGGATCGAATCTCTTGAGGACAATGGGATTCCACCCAGAGTGTCAAATTCAAGGTCAGGAATGCAGGGTGGGAGGGGCAGGGTGTTGAAACAGTGATCTCATCAAATGGATGATCCAAATCTCCATGAAAGCAATGATCAAGGATCTGGAATGCTCTCTAGGACCTAAGGGCTGGTCATCTGTCTGCAAGAGCTACTGTTTCTGGACAGGACTGAAGATTCGGAAGGCTCTGGAACCTAGAGACTCTAGGTCAGATTTGAATGTGTGTTCTATCGTGTAGTTCTACCTTGTGGTCAACCCTCTCCCTTTTGCCTGTGGGATACATCTATGGCCAAGAGGAAAAATTAAGAAATCAGAATAGCAAGTAGCACCTCCAGACAGGAGGATCTCCCACCTTCCATCTTGAACCACTTTCCTACAAATACTTTCTTTCATGGTTCAGAAGGGGTCCAAAGCCCAAGGTTAGCAGTGGAGCGGATCTCTACAGCAGCAGTCCTCAGACTTCCATTTGCAAGGGAACAACCCAGAGAGCTTGTGGAGAGTGCAGGTCTCTAGACCTTACTCCCACAGGGGCAGAATTGGAGGGTTTCGGGGGGTCGAAGCAGGAATCAGCATCCAATGTGCTAATGTCAGGAAGCCCTGATGTACGAGGCCTTTGGACCACACGTGGTGAGCCCCACTTCTCTCCTCCCTGGTGAGCATGAGTGTATCACACACACCTCTTGCTATGTACACGTCTGCGCTCTCTCTATGGGGGTAAAATGGTCCATCTGATTAATGGTAACCATTTCCATCCATCCGCCCTGAGGGAGGGGATCATTACTGTTCTATTTTCTTTTCCTTTCTTTCCTGGACTGGGGCAGAGGGATAGAGAAATAAATGTCTTGCTTTATATTTTATTACAACTCATGGTTACAGACTTCCTTTGAGGATGAGGTGCTCTGTAACGAGACATTCATTTCTAAAGGACATTCACTGTCCTTCTAAACAGTCTCCCCATGCTTGGGGGGAGACTCTGCAAGGAATTTTGGTCCAGTCTGGGAAATAGAAGGAGCTATGCCTATCTCATACCTCAAAATCTGTCCCATGCCTCAAAATCTAAGTTAAGAAACATTGAGAAGTTAAGAGCAAAAGATAAAATGTCTCAAGAATCTTTCTGTTTCTAGGACAAAGGAAGTCCTGATTCACTAAAACAGGATGCCTGTTTGGAGGTACATCTTGGCACTAAAGCTCATTGACAGGTGTTTATACTCTTTATCTCCCTGACCCCACTATGTTTCTGGCTTCTGTTAAAATAACCTCTTCATATTTTCTTTCGCATGGGAGTTTTCCTTGATGAGAGAGTCTGTACAAAGGCCTGGTCGCTACTTTGGGCTGGGGGCTGGGCACGCCTGACTGGTTCAGTGCTGCATCCCCAGCATCCGTCGCCCTGTGTAGCTTGGTGTTCACTAGGTATTTGCTTAATGAATACAGGAACCATCTCACAATCAAGCTGCTGACGTGGTCTAACAGCTTTCCGATTTGGGCTACGGGACTCCTGGCTGTGTTCATAAGTACCTCTTTGCACACTGGGCCTGACCCTCTTCCTACCCTAATTCTGCTCAGTGGGATACCGAGGTGAACGCATTTCTGAGTTCTCTCTGGGAGAGCTGGGAGAGGGGAGTCAAGGTGTGGTTTGGGGAGCCTGTGAAAGCACAGAGCCAACGCCAGCTATCATGACGCCAATACCAGGAAACTGTCCTCCATTCACCGTGGCTTTCAGCACCTGGTCCAGGAGTACTCTTGGAGGTAGAATCCCTGGCATCCAGAGCAGGAGATATCACCTGGGAGAATGGGGGAAGGGAGCCCGAGGAGGCGAAGAAGCCAGCAAGTGGAGCATGCCCGGCAGGCCAGGCTGACATGTTGGGGCACGGCTACACTCGCTTCCCGATCTCTGAACTTCAGTTCTGAGGTCGCACGTGGGTGCTAGGCAGGAGGTGTCTTGGGAGGAGGTTTTGGGAAGCAACCACCAATGAGGGTTGGGGTCGTGAGATGGAGAAAGGGTGTAACTAGGGCTCTTAACACAGCTGAGGGAAAAAAGGAAAAAAAGCACATACTGCCCTGTTTTTCGTTTTTTTGTTTTCATTTACACTACAGAAAAACAACCATGGAGATGTCATGGGAAAGCATGCACAGGCCCAGCCCTCGGGAGGTGTCGATGTGTTTGGGGAGGTGCTTATTTGCTTCCAGGTCCATCCCATACACTGTCCAGTTGGACCCTGTTGCAGGGCTGTGGCTGTGGCTTTCTCTCTCCTGCTGCTTCTCCTCCCCCAGGTTGAGGGTTTGCAGGACCGTCGGCCTAGCAGGTGGTGGCCAGGGACTGGTGGATGGGTGGTTGGAAGCAGCGCACGTGCTCCACGGTGGAACTGTCTGTCTCTACGGACTTCATGTACTTGTTCAGGATGGCAAAAACCTCATTGTTCAAGATCTGGTACTTCCTGATTCTGTCTGCCATTTTCTTCAGGGGCTGCAAAGGACAGGGCCATGTAGGTTAGGGGTAGGAAGAGAGGATACAGAAATAAAGGGGGAGCAAGAGGAATTCGGTGAGGTTGGGGTGCAGGGTCCCGATGCTTTAATGATCATGTGACTCTTTTATTTAAAGGCCTTCTGTGGGTTCCAACAGCTTGGAAATCAAACGTTACTTGGCTGTAAAATCCTTTGTGAGTTTCAAAACTTATTACAAGACTACAGTCATCAAAACAGTATGGTACTGGCATGAAGACAGACATATAGACCAATGGAATAGACACCCCAGAAATAAACTCTTCCATATATGGTCAAATGATTTCTGACAAGGGTGCCAAGACCATTCAATGGAGAAAAGATGGTGCTGGGAAAACTGGATATGCACATGCAAAAGTTGGATCCTTACCTTACACCCTATATAAAAAATTAGTTCACAATGGATTAAAGACCTACACATAAGAGAGAAAACTATAAAACTCTTAGAAAAAATCTAAGAGAAAAAGCTTCATGACGTTGAATTTGGCAATGATTTCTTGGATGAGACACCAAAAGGACAGGTAATAAACTGGAAAAAATAAACTGAACTATATCAAAATTAAAAACTTATGCATCTAAAAAAAACAAAAAAAAACTTATGCATCTAAGGACACTGTCAACAGAATGAAAGGGCAACCCATGAAATGGGAGAAAATATTTACAAATCATGTATCTGATAAGGCATTAATATCCAGAAAATATAAAGAACTCTTACAATTCAACAATAATAAAAAACAAACAACCCAATTAAAAAGTGAGCAAAGGATTTGAATAAACAGTTCTCCAAAGAGGATAAACAAATAGCCAACAAGCACATGAAAAACCACTCAACATCACTAATCATTAGGGAAATGGGAATTAAAACCACAATGAGATACCACTTTGTATCCACTAGAGTGGCTATTACCAAAGACCCCCAGAAAATAACAAGTGTTGGGAAGAATGTGGAGAAACTGGAACTCTCATGCATTGCTAGTGGAAATATAAAATTGTAGCCACTATGGAAAATAGTATGGCGATTCCTCAAAAATTGAAAGTAGAATTACCATATAATCCAGCAATGCCACTTAGAAGTATATAGCCAAAAGAAACGAAAGCAAGGACTTGAGCAGATATTTGTACACTCATGATCATAGCAGAATTATTCACAGTAGCCAAAAGGTGGAAGCAACTCAAATGTTTATCGATGGATGAATGGATAAACAAAATGTGGTACACACATACTATGGAATATTATTCAACCTTAAAAAGGAAGGAAATTCTGACATACACTAAAACATGGTAAACCTTGAACACATCATGCTAAGTGAGGATTTCCTCTGTATGAAGCACCTAGAGAAGGCCAATTCACAAGGACAGAAAGTGGAAAGGTGGTTACAAGACGCTCGAGGGAGGGGAAAACAGGGAGTTAGTGTTTACAGGACATAGAGTTTCAGTTTGAGAAGCTGACATTCTGGAGATGGATGGTTGCACAACAATGTGAGTGCATCTAATACACTCCACTAGACACTGAAAAATGGTCAGAACAGTATATTTTATGTTATGTATATTCTACCCCAATGGCAAAAACCGCCTTGATGAGGTGGCTCTTGCCCCCTTCTCTCAGCTGGTCCCGGAGACCCACCCCTTGTTCCAGCCGTACATCTCCATGCCCCTGAGTCTTTGCTCCAGCTGTTCCCTCTATCTGAGATATCCTCCCCACCCTGCACCCACTTTCTGCCTGGCTATTTGCTGCTGGTCGTTGGACTTAGCCCAAGCCTCACCTCTATGGGAAGCCCCCTAGGGCCAACCCTTCCCTGTCCCTCCGCCTGGCTGAGACAGCCCTTCTCGGTGCCCCCACAGCAGCCCTGCTTACCCCACACCCGTGCCTGCACAACTCTCGTGTTCAGTGAAAGTTTGTGATATGAGGACCCAGCCTCAGCAGAGTCTGCCTGGCACAGGGAAGGTGTATTTTAGGTCTGGAGCCTGGCCCTGCCCTGCGGGGTGACCTGATTCATCCCAGTGTGTTCTGAGCAAGTGACTCATGGTTTCCTACGAGGAGGTCCCCAGCTGCTGAGTGTCTTTGTACCTTCCTGCAGTGTGGGGAGTTGGCTCCTGAAGCAGCTCACCCGCCTTTTCAAATGAAAGCCTGCTTGTCAGGCCTGGCCCCATCACCCAAGCCCCAGCCATGAGCCGCTTACCACATTCTTAATGATTTCATCCTTCCCGTCCTGCCTCTGTACTTTCAGCAGGTGGTAACAGAAGTCGAACAGGTCGAAGCGACGCTGTTGGCCCAGCAGGACGATGATGGAGCAGCCAGCCCAGTTCAGGCCATCACCAAAACATTGCCTGGAAGCAGGGAGAGGCGGCAGTGGAGTGAGAGGCAGGGGAGGGAACAGGAAGGGGTCCTCATCTTGGACCAGGAGTACAGCTAGTGAGCAGGCCCGTCTCTGGACCAATTCTCTTAATCTGTAAAATGGGTACAAGGAAAGCTGCGAGCATGGATTTGTTTGTTCCAGGGACTGTGGTTATATTACAAGCCTTTCTAACCACAGAAAGCTGTTAGCCTGCTGCCCCACTGAGGTAAGAAAAAATGACATCTGAAGAAGACAAATTTGAAAGAAGACTTTCAACCAGTCCTTGAGATTTACATAGCTGATTGTTTCAGGCAAGTCAAAGAAGAATCAGTTCTGGCTCCATAAAGGAGTCAGGGAACACCTGTGAGGAGAAGGGCCCGTTCAAACCAGGAGACCAGCTGGCCAGAGGAGGCTGAGCAGGCAGGAACGGGGCACAGTGGGCACAAAAACAGAGGCTGCTGGTGCAGGGCAGGGGCTGGGAACTCTCGGGGCTGGTAAAGCTCAGCCTGCGTACCCCCTCCCACCTACAACTCTCAACAGCAACTGGGGAAGTCTGGGTGGCTGTGGGGTCATCTCTGCTTACTTCCTCGTCCTCAAATAGCAGTCGCAGCTCAAACTGGGCAGGTTCCCTGCTTCCCCATTGCAAAGTCCAGGCCCACCAGTGGCTGGGAACGGCCTTCCCCATCCAGTGCTAACACCCCTTCCTCGGGAAGCCCTCTGTGGCCCTCACGCGCTCGGTCTCTAGAGCTCTGGCTCCTTGAGGACAGGCTTGTCTGCCTTCCTCACTACTCTGCTCTGGATGTGTAGCTGGGTGAGTGGAGAGAGACCTGGGCTCTGCTTTTGTCTCCTCTGGGGACAGTCTTGGGTTACTCTGAAAGCCCCCCCATTTTTCAGGAGCAGGCGTCTCCTGAGCCAGGCTACCGCGCGCGAGTTAGGGCCTGACCTCTGCCAGGAAGGCGTTCTCTGTTCTACGAACCCTGCCCTTTCGTGGGGACGTGAGGTGGGCAGTGAGGTTCTTCATGCCAAACCTTCGCCAGAGCTCCCTGCTGCCCATTCAAAGGTCGCGAGACGTCCCATGTCCCCAGGGTGCACACTCACACACACACGCTTCATCTCTGCCTCCCACCACTTGCTGCCTTTCCCGGGACGGTCCCTTCTCCCCTCTCAGATTTGAATGCCAGCAATGTTCAAGGCTCAGTTCTGGTGTGTACATTCAATTCCGATACACTATTCCTCTCTCTTCTCAGGCATCCGTCCCCCTTCCTGGCCTTGCTGCAACGCTGCCTCATTCGGTGTGCCTGACATCTCTCCATAGGCCCTGTAATCCCCAGGAGCCCAGGAACCGTCACGTTTTGTTCAGCATTAGCGTATGTCCAGCGCCTAACACAGCAACTGGCACATCGTATGTGTGCTCAATAAACAGTTGTCAGACCACCCCCCCCCCCCGTCCATCTTTCTGGTTGGCTCTGGTAGCCTGATGCCTCTTGGGGGAAACAAGCAGGTTGGGGGTATCTTCCCTAGGGGTACTCACTCAGCTGTGAACTCGTTGGTCCCCACGGGAATGCAGTAGACGAACTGCATGGCACTCCACAGCCGGTGGAATTCCACACACTCGTCAACGTGCATGACGCCGTTGGTGGGTGGTGGGCCCCTCCAGATGGGGTCCTGCAGGTAGCTTCGAATGCGGGTCAGAATGACCTCAAACATGGACAGGCCGCAGCACAGACGCTCCTTGGTCAGCAGGTCACCCTCCCGAGCGATGGCGATTTGCTGGGAATGGAAGGGTATATAAACCTTCTATCTACATCTCTGACCTCCTCTTCCACCTCTCACCAGAGATTCCTAAACCCTGGAGCTGGCTGCATGTGGAAGTCATTCGCCAGAACGGATATCATGCCCGGAGTAGGGCACTAACTTTACAAACCTGAGTGCAAAAGCAGGAAAGTCTTATGGTAGGTAAAATCCAAGAGCCATTGATAGAGGAATAGTTTAAAATTTTTTTTGATTTACCCATAAAATGAATGAAATGCTTTGTAGCCATTGAAAAAACTGAGATGATACTATTGCTAGTATACTCTATTACTTCTACTGGCTCACACTCACTGAGTGTGTGTAACACACCAGGTCCTATTCTAAGCACTTGATAAGTATTTATTCCTCACAGCAATCCCATGAAGGAGGTGACATTATCCCCATTTTACAGATAAAAAAACTGACGTCCAGAGAGACAGCCCATGAGAGGTAAAGCAGGGACCTAAATTCTGGTAGTTGGATCAGTGGTTTTTTTAATTGTTAAGTGAAAAGAGCAAGTTGCAGAAAAGGATGTATACTACCATCCTATTAAAAGACACCAACAACACACAATCCCGCAGATAGGCACACACACTAGATGTGGGGGTGTGTGTAAAACATTTTAGAAGGATTAAATCAGTTGTGGGAGATGAGCTTGGAGAAGTGGGTGAGATTTGCACTTTTTACTTTAACTACTTCTATACAGTTGAATGGTGTTACAACGAGCATATGTTACTCTTTTAAAATTTGGCACTGATTTTACAGAATTATGTCCCCCAATTAGAAGTCCTCTGACCGCTGTAAATGATCTTTATTAATAATTTAAACTGGCTCCTCATCTGCCTTCTGGTTATTGCATCTCAGTAATCGGCTGGCTAGACCAATACATCAAAATATATTACCGTCTGCGTTATGAGTAAAAATATCTAGGAATAGAGATCTCAAAAGCCATGTGCAAAGTAAGATAGACAGATATTAAAATCTAAGGTCAAAGTAAGGTCTCCAAAGCTAGAGACAAAGCAAAAGAGGGCTGGCTTCTCAGACACAGAGGTCCACAGGGCACTCATGGGATTGGGTCCCCAGTGGGTCGTCTCCCTAGAGAGCTCATTTTACAGGGTGCCTGGCGGGGAGCCTGCCTGACTTCTGGCTGCAAGTTTCTGCCCTGGAGCCCCCAAAAGAAGACAGCCTCTGAGTTAATCCACAGAGGGAAATAAATCAGGAAACACCACTGCTGGAGCCTGTTAGGAATGTGGCCAGGGGTGCAGTTGTCATGACAACTATAAACTGAAAGAAGTCTAGGAAAAAAGGCGTGGATTGGGGAAGAAGAATTTGACACCATGTGTTTCAAACAGAAAGGAGAGGGCACTCTGATTTGCAGTGACTCATCTTGATTCCATGGGCAGGGAAAGATAGCGCTTGAGCAGAGAAGGGACCACTCAATTTGCCCCAGTTCGCAAGAAACATCTCTTACAAAATCTTGAACCCACTGCTCGATTCTGTTCTCATCGGGCAGCTCTCTACTAGGCGAGTATGTGGTTCTCTGTTTCAGATTGCCTGGAGCAGTGAAGATGCTCAGGCAATAAATACGGGATCTGTATTTGTTTTTGAGTCATGAATAGTCTCCTTCATACATTAATAAATACAGAGTTCCGGGTTATTAATTAGTCTCCTGTGCATTTATTCTGAATCAATCCTCAGGGCCTGACAATTGTGGGGGGATTAAAACATTAGCAGGGGGGTTTATAAATCTGCAGACAGACTTGGACTTCTGCTGACGACACCCCTCCCCACCTATTACAGTCAGACAAAGGGGCCTTGGTTGAAATGCTTAGAAGCTTTGTCCTTTCCTTGAAAAAGTGCTCACCCTTACAGTTTTTCCTATGAATTATGAAAGTAATATAGTTGCTGGGTAAAATCTGGAAAAAAATTTTTTAGTGTTATAAGAAAATAAAAATCTCCCATAAACCTCACTAGAGATGAGCTTTCTCAAAATACTGAGGAATAATTTGTTCATTTATTTTTATGTATGTGAGGGTGTATATACATCTGTATTTAACAAAATTTGGACCATAGTATCTGTATTGCTTTTTTTCTCTTAAGATATCAGAAATCTAAAAAAACCATTTCCTTCAATATTTTCAGTAACATGATTTTTTAAACGGCTACATAAAATGGCCACTGACATACATTATTTTAGTCCTCTATTCTTGCTGGTTATTTTACATTGTTTAAAATTTTTTACTATTACAGACAACTCTTAAACAACTAGCCTTAAACACAACACTTTTTGAGCTTATCTCTGGTTCTTTTCTTGGCATAAAATCCTACAAATAGAACTCCTCGCTAGAAGAGGATTAGTATTTTAAAAGGCATTTGCTATGAAGGGGCAAACTACTCTCAAGAAAAGCTGAACCACTGTGTATCTATCTGTGTGAAGTCTGTTCCTTGTACTCTCACCAATACTCTATTATTACTAAGAGAAGTTCTTTGCCAACTCAAGATGTGAAAAGTTGTACCCTGTTCTTTTCGTTCACATGTCATTGATTACTGGTAAGGCTGAACACTTTTTCTTATGTTTATTGGCATTTATATTTTTTTATGTTGTCAGTTTTCCTTCCTGTCCTTTTTTCTTTTGGTGTCTCTGTCATTTTCTTTTTGCTCTGAAAAAGTATATTATAAATTATTGGCTGCAAATACCCCCAATTTCTGGTGGTGTGTGTGTGTGTGTGTGTGTGTGTGTGTGTGTGTGTGTGTGTGATTTAACATAAATTTTATCCATTTCTTTTCTATTCCAGCCAGTGGGGGATTTTTCTCTTCTCTATCTGCCATTCTTTTCTAAGTGAACAAGGGAATAGAAAAAACATATGAGTATGTGAAATAAATTTCTGCATGGAGTTCTTTGATTATATCTAGTGTCCTTTGCAGGAGAAATGATATCTCAATACTCCTTTATATAATTCTTTGTGTTTTTTGGAAGACTTTTACTTATTTGTCCATTGAAATGATCATATAAGGCAGCTCAACTAAGGAGGTAAAACAACTATGAGTCCATTTTAAAGATGGGAAAACAAAGACTAAGATATTAAGTGTCTAGCACTAGGTTTTATTACAATTGAAGAGTGAGGCTAGCACAAAGATCCTTGTCTTTTGATACCCTGCCACAATATTCTTTCCATGATAGCACTGGGGCAACAAATCAGGTCATCTCGACTTATCCCAGAAACAAATGCAAACAATGCAGTACTGTTAAAACCTCCTGACTTTAAATATGTCGCAGAATTTCTCTGTCACTGACCTAGATATTATGTGAGTCCCCTGAACCCCATCTAGATTGGCAGTTAATACTCTGTTAACTATTTTTTGGCCTTTGGGACGTATTCCTTGAGGGCTGGGAGAATTATAAAACTGGCATTTCTCCTCCCGCAGAATGTCTAGGCTTTTGTTTGTTATATACTCAACATTTGACAAATTGAGATTTCTATCAGTCCCAAAGAAATGGTGTTCACCAGAACAGGGAAGGAATTCACAGTCTTCTAAAGTGGAAACACATGCCAAACCCTGGGTGCGAGGGGCCAGATTCTTGTACAATGACACCAACAGCGGGTCAGACACATTTATATGCTGCTGGCTTGGGGGATTTCTCCCTAAAAGGAAATCTTCAGAGGATCTCCTCTGTTCAGCTCTGAAGACCAAAAAAGAACGTGTGCCCTCCATAGTATCTGAATTCTCTCTGGGATGACTCAAAGAACCCAAATATTTAGTCATGTTTTCAGTACAAGGTGGGTGGCATGCTAGGGCGCCTTCTACGGCTGCTCATCAGTGTAACACACCTGCAGTGGGACACACCTGCAGTGTGACACACCTGGGCAGACCGGACTCTTCAGATACTTGCCATGTTTTCTGAGAGAAGAGGCTGCCTTCTGCAGAGCATGCCTTTATTGATCATAGGAGAGAGAACCTTAGAAATTCAGGTCCACGGGCAGGCCTTGTGGGGTTAGACATTCTCTTCCTCTCTCTGGGCCTTAGTTTCTCCACCCCGTACAACGAGGGGGTTGGACCACATGCTCTCCCTCTAAAGCTCCTTTTAGTTCTCAGAGTCCACGATAGACGGATCATACCTGAGGAGTCCCCAGCCGCTCTATCAGGGGGACCAGGTGAAGCGGGGCATACTTGGCTTCCAGGCGTTTCATCCGGACCTCCAGACGCTCCCCCTCTGTAAAAGGAGCAGCAGGCAGAGATTGAGATTCAGGACACACCGGGCAACTGGGGAAGAAACAACTCTCAGAGGACCTGATGACATATTTATATTCCAAAACTTGGATGGAGCACGTTGAACTAACTGTTCTCCTTGGTTCTGGCAAGTGTGATCAGGACTCACTATAAGGAAAAATGTTCTATCATCTCTGTCCAACAATGGAATCATTGGCCTCGACGGGTGATGAGTTCCCCATCACTTGAAGGATTCAAGGCTAGACAGCAAAATACTAGGGATGTTCTAGCAGGACAAGGGAATAAGGCCTAGAGTACCAGTTCCAATTCTATACTCTGTGACTATTCAATAGCTTCCCAAAGCTTTAACCTTCTGCATTTCTGACTGCTGATATGAGTTTATTGGGATTAAGTGAGCAAGAAGTTCAAATTCAATTAAGCTGCTATTAAGCTGCTCTTTGTGGTTTCTTACCTTTGATGTAGACTCGCGGCAAGATATTTTGGAAGGGTGCAGCGTGGAGCAAATCACAGACTTCCTCCTGAGACTGCAAACAGAGATGGAGGGGAAGAAAGAAAAAAACATTTTCATTTTAAACCAGGAAGAATTTTCATTCCTAAAAACTTGAGCACTTGAGTCTGCCAGACCTGGGTTCAAATCCTGACTTGTCTACTTACGAGCTGTGGCATCTTAGGCAAGTTGCTTAATCTCTCTGAGCCTAATTATTTATCTGCAAAATGAGGATGAGAACAGTGCCTATTTTAAATGCGCTGCTGTGAGGATTAATAAGCTCATGTATAAGCTTGATGTATAAGCTCATGTATAAGTGAGAGAATGTATAAGCTCATAGAGAAGTCCCTGGCACACAAGGAGTGTGCAATACACCGGCATTATAATCGTATAAGGCATTTGTTGAAGAATTCGAATGACAACGAAATGAAGCAGACATGATGGGCTCCAGGCTATGTTTGTCTGGTGGGTTGTGAGGCCTGTGGGTTCAAAGCCTGGGCTGGGCTGATCCTCCAATCCACTAATCCGGGAAGATTCTGTGTAAAGGCCTGTGTCTGGTTTGTTTTCTCCACACCAGGTACCAACTAGTGAGAGAAGAGAGACTAGGACCCAGGACAGATAGGTTTTGAGGGTGACTTGTTATACATAAAAGTTTACAAGCAAACATATACTACAGAGATTGGAGGGAAATGTTTCTTTTTGGGGGGACAGGCCTGAAAGATAGGGTCTAAAGAGCCTGCTGTCCCAGAGGACCAGCTCATGATGACTGGATTTCAGAACAAAGGGTTGAAGAGGGGGATCTAGAAAAGCCACCCTCCACTGGTTTCGGCTTCTCTTTAAATGGTGGGGATTTGTATTAGGTAAGAGCCAGACTTCATTCAACTCTGACACTCTTGGATCCGAAGCATCTGAGAAAATCAAAGTTGTGAGTGTCCTTGTCTTTCTTTACTCAGGCATGCGTGGAGCATGGCCATCCTGGAAATCTAGTAGGCTGCCTGCTCAGGAAGGGAAGCCCCAAACTCCTTTGTTCCTCCAGATCCATCCTGGAGGCAAGACAAGTGAACTCGTCTAGGGACCTGCCTGATCTGAACGCAATTCTGTTTCTTAGCCAGAGGGAAAAATTCCCCCCTTTCCTAATTCAGCTATTGGTCCCCTAACCAATGGATCAGATAACCTGGTCTTCATTGCTATGTCTAAGCTTAGATCCTTTGATTCATCACATAATCTGAAAACTTAGTTTATTGATCATTCAGATTATTCTTTAATTTAACATGGTGAGTCATATTGATTGATTTTAGAATGATGAACCCAGCCTTGCATTCTCGGGATAAACTTCACTTCACTGCGATGCATTATCCTTTTAACTAACGCTGGATTTTATCTGCTAATATTTTGTTGAGGGTTTTACCCTATATTTATTAGGGACATGGATTTGCATTTTTCTTTTCAAATGTCTTTGGTTTTAGTATTAGAATGATGTCGACCTCATAAGATAAGTTGGGAAGAGGTCCTCTCTTTAGTATTTTCTGGAAGAGATGGTGTAGAATTGGTATTACTTCTTCCCTACATGTTTGAGTTCACAAGTGAAACCATCTGCATCTGGAATTTTCTTTCTTGGAAGGTTTTCTTATTTTTTTTTAACTAGGTATAAAATTTCTTTAGTAGATATAGGCCTATACAGGTTATCAATTTTTTTCTTGAGTGAGTTCTGGGGGTTTTCTAAGTTTAATTTATGGACATAGAGTTGTTTGTATAATAGTATACCTTTATTATGCTTTCGATGTCTGTGGGATCGATAGAGATGTCCTCGTTTCATTCCTGATATTGGTCATTTATGTTTTCTCTTGGTCAGTCTGGCTAGAGGTTTATGAATTTTATTGATTTTTTCCCCCAAAGAAATGGTTTTTAGTTTCATTCATCTTTGTCTATAGTTTTTCCGTTTTCAATGTTACCTATTTCTGTTTTTACCTTTATTATGTCCTTCCCTCTGATTGCTTTTGGTTTAATTTGCTTTTCTTTTTCTAGTTTCTTGTGGTAGAAGCCTAGGTTACTAATTGAACACCTTATTCTTTTTTTAATATAACATTCAGGCTATTCTTGGATGCCTCCAGTAACCGAGAGCTCAGTACTTCTTGAGGCAGGACTTCTGTTCCATTTTTGAACAACTCTAATGGTGAGAAATTGTGATTTTGTATTAAGCCACAGCTGCCCTCCAGTAGTTTCCAATCAAGATCCTTGCTCTGCTCTTTACAGTATCATTGAATGTGTTTTTCTAGCCAGTATCTTCAGCTACCTTTCTATCCCTCTCCTCCTTTCAGGACCGAGTCTCTTACAGAGTTTTCTCCACCTCTCTCCATTTCCCAGTCTTTACTCTGCAGACACCCCCCAGCAAACAGAAATATGTGCAGCTATATTGCACCATGGCAAAGGCTCTGATTACCAAGGACTGCTCTGTCACCAAGTTCAATGCATAACTTTCAGTCCTCATCTCACAGAATGTGTAAGGTATTAGGCGCTGTCCTCCCTCAGCTACTATGACAATGAGTTCTGCTGTTTTCCATCACTTTGGTTTCTCCTTTTTTGGACTCTTTTGCAGGTTTGAGTTCTAACCATTCCTTAAATGTTGGTTTTGTTCAAGATCCCACTTTGTTTCTTTTTCCTCCTTACTTAGTCTAGCTGGTCTGTCTCACCTAATCCTAGGACTACAAGCATTGCCTTTGATTCACCAACTCTGCATTCCCAGCCAGATTTCTCTGTCAAGCTCCAGACTCAGACGTCTAACTCCTTGCTGGGTATCTCCACTTGGATATGTCACAGCTCAACATTTCTAAAGCTGACTTTCTTCTCCCCTAGTCACCTGGGGTTCCTTTGCTCTGAGAATGGCACCATCATCTCCTCATGTGCCCAATCCTAAAACCTGGGGCTCATTCTCTCTCTCTCTTCTTCACTTCCCGTGACCAATTGGTCCTCATGTCTCTTGATTGATTCTCTCCACATTGACCACAATGCTATGATCTCCTTAAGGGCAGGGATGCTGTCTCTATTTTTGCCTCTTACTCCCAGTGCCTAGGACATAACAGTTTCTCAATAGTTATTTATTAAATGAATGAATATTGCTTATACCATATATTTCTTAGATGAATAAATGAATGGATTTATCCACATGACTATCCCCCAAGTACGAGAACACTACTACATCCATTCATCCAACAAACATGTATTGAGCACCAGGCACTGTTCTAGGCTTGATGTAGATATGATGTTGAACAAGTTGGACTGGATCTCTGCCCTCATGGAATTTTTATTTGAGTTCACAGAGACAGATAAAAACCAGTAAATCAGAAAATTTCAAAGAGTGATAAAACACCATAAGGTATTAAGCTAGAAAGTGACTGGGAATGGGGAAGGGACTACTTGAGAGAGGGTGGTTAGAAAAAATCTTTTTTTCTCTATATTTGAATAGAGACTAGAATGAAGTGAGGGCGGTATGAGGTAAGAGCATTCCAGTGCAAAGGCCCTGGGGCAGAGAGTAAACTGGAGTACAATGATACAAGGAATCACCCTAATGGTAGGGAGGGACCAGAGAATGTGGGGCCTCGTAGGCATGGTATGAAGTCTGGATTTTATTTGAAGAGCAATGAGGAACTACTGAAGTATTCCAAGCAGAGAACTGGTGCACATAGACCCAGACCCACTGCCAGGTTTTATTATCTTTCTTGTTTTCTTTGAAAAATTTCAGTTGTTCCTGGACATGCCTTGTTACTAGAGAAGCTGCCATTGCATGAACTATCAGCTTCCTACTTTGTTAACGTGAGTAAAATTGAGGTGGGGAGCCACCTAGGGGACGGAGGAAGCGGAAGAAGGTTGTGAGTCCTCTACAAGGGCAATGCTGCCGCTTTATTCATTTTACCTGATGAGCTTCCACTTCAGATTTCTTGGGGGGAGACAGCAGTGTTCCATGTACCCCCCTCAGCACTCCGCCCCCTGCCCCAATTTGCAAATGGGAGGGCCCCATCGGTTCTTTGGGGATGCTTCCTTCTGGCATGCTTCCTGTGTGTTCTCTACCTTGCAATGATGCCATTTGTTAATGAAGGTGAAGAAAGAGAGAAGGATGTGGTTTCCTAATCGAGGTGGGAAAGCATTTGCCTGGGAGCTCCCGAGAGGATTTGCGTAAGGAGGTGACTACATACAAGGCAACACCTTTGCTGGAAGGCATTCATTAGCTGAGGCCATTGCGACTGATAAACATGTCCAGTTCAGTTCGAAGCACACCAAGGCCGGTGTCGGGTCTAAACAAGCTTCCATTGTGGGCGCTTCCATGGTGGGCCCACCTCGCTCTTGTTTAATCCCTGTCCTAAAGGATCCACACTTCCAGTCTGGCCTATGACATGCAGAGAGTGGGTTTCTTCTCCCCTTGCCCTCCTGGCTCTTTCTGCTCCAGCCAGGGCAGCTTTTTGTTATTTGAATGCACCATCTGTGCACCCATCACAGACTTTCCTGCTCTTTCTGGAGGGCTCCCTAGCCTACCTCTTTCCCCTAACCCCTTTGCTGAGTAAATTCCCACCGTTCTTTCAAATCTCAAGTCAAACATCATTCCCACGTGGCAGACTTCTGGACCCCCGCAATACCTCCCTGACCATGCAGGTTCCTTTGTTTTGTGTCCTCAAAGAACCCAGTTCTTTTCCTTTTCAGCACGTGAACACCATCTGTATTATTCATGCCAAATGTCACTATTTGACGTCTACCTCCCCTACTGGAATGGAACCTTCATGAAGGTAGGCACAATGTCCATTTTTGACCATATTTTATTCCCAAGAGCGAGCACAGTCCCTAATGGATAGTAAATGCTCATAAGCATGTGGAGTATTAATAAAAGTTGAATGTCTGTGATCGGTACAGGAACTGAGACTTAGAACAGAATCTCCTATTTTGGGTTTTCTTAAAGACGCCTAGATGTTTCCCCTTATCACTAAGGGACGTGTTTCTTCTTTGGTGTTACTGATTACTATGGATGAACTATGTGAAACATTAAGAAAGGCTCTATGTCGTGGGATTTTCATGTGTTTCTTATTTTCTGTCGCTCTTTCCCTTCCTCCCTGTTTTTCTTCGACTTGTATGTATTTACTACACTTTCTACACCGAACATGTATTACTTTAAAAATTAATTTAAAAAATCCCAAAAACATCTGGAAGTAATTAATTCTTAACTTCAAAATAAGGAGTTTTTGGGGTCTTGAAGCTGAAATCAGAGCGAAGGAAATGAAATCTTAGTGTGTCACTTGGCCCAGCAAGGAACGATATTTGTACAGGTTTAATAATGTAAATAATGTATGTTTTTGTTTTGTTTTCTGTTTTTTTAGGCTACATTTGATAAATCACAGGTACAGGACAAAATACAAGTGCTACAAAAAATACAGCTATGATGATATAGAGTAAAAGACTGGCTAACAAGAGGTAGGAGTGAAAGTCAGGAGTGTTAATTCCCCATCTTCTGGAAAGGAATCAGGATACTAAATAATGTTACCAAAAGCAGCAATAGAGCTGTAAGTATATGATCTCTGATTACAAAGGAAAACAACAGAATAAGCAATAAGTAATACATTCAAATATTGAGAGAAAGAGTGAGGAGAGATGTAAATGAACTAAAATCTCATCTTTCCAACTAGGTTGTTGATAAAGTCCTGTCTAAAGTTGCTAATTAGGAAATAGGGGTCCGCCTGGTATTACTAAGCGTTATGCAGGTAACTAGGAGAACTTGAAATGGAAACAATTAGAATAGATTGTCTTGGGAACTGGGATGCAGGTGGGAAGAGGTGCAGTGGAGCCAAGAAGGATTTTTTTTTTTATCATAAGCTCATCTATATTATTTGATTTGTCACGATGGGCAATTAAGAACAATTTAAATGGAACAAAATGAAGAGGTCAGATTACATGGTCTCTCAGGGTCCTTCGTTAGAACTGAGAACTGTAGCGACATAATCACCTTGTTCTTCAGGGAAGGGAAGGCAATGAGTATTTCCTAAGTGTTTCCTTTGCTAGTTGCTTTGTACCCATTGTCTACTTTATACCTGAGAACCTCCTGTCAGGTAGCTCTTACGATTCCTAACCTATGAGCGAGGCCATGGAGGCTCTCAGGGAGGGGAAGTTCCAGAACCAGGTCCACACAGCGACAGACGCAGTGGGGCTGACACCGAGACCCAGGGCCACCTCACTCCGACACCTACTGCGTTTCCATAGCAGACCATGCAGCCAAAGCCGTAGGATGCTGGAACCATTTCCCTCTCATTTTACATACATGTCATGAAGAAAATGTAAAATTATCAAAAATGGAAACAGGAGAAAATTACTTAAAATCTCACCACCTGAGAGACTTTCTAGCCTCGTTCATATCTGATAGGATCACATCCTTTGTTGCTTTATTTGCTGGGTTTTTGGTCATAGCTACTAACATTCTTTAAGTTTAAAAAATTGTGACATATATATGCACTTTGAATACGTGAAAGAATGAAGAGTCCTGAGCCATCTTCTGGCCAAAGAAACAGGAAATTAGTGATACCTCTGTTCCCCAACCCCCAGAGGTAACCTCTAGCCTGAATTTGTGTAAATAATTTCTTTGCAGGCAACACATTTTTGAAGATCTGCTGGTGTGATTCCAAGGTAAATAACCGGCCCCTTGTGGTCAATTTATACCTATAAATTCCCCCAAAACCAAAATTTTACACTTAGTCTTATCCATTCCTCAAAGACTCATTCAAATTTCACTCTCTAGAAGGCTTCCAAGCCCCTCCGGCATACAGTGGTTTTCTTTCAAAACTGACCAGAGTCCTTATTCACTCATTTCCTCCACCAAGATGTCTGCAGGTTGAGCTGTCTAATCTAGTCCCAGCCCAGGGTCCTGAAGTCTGTGCTTCTGATGGAGAATCACAGCAGTATTTTGTATCCCATGCAAACACCGACTGAGAGAGAGGAGGGACCAGCCATACTCGGAACCTGCATTTGATCTGATAGGAGAGGCCAACAAGAGGAATATAGAGAACATGGATATGATACTATCTAGAGATCAAGCAAACAAATGCCAAATTCTGACTAGGATATAGTCTGAGCAGAAATTAAGTCATCCATCCATCCATCCATCCACTCATTCAACAAATAGTAGGCATCTATCTATTATACACAAGTCTCCCCACAAGGTGCTGGAGATACAACAGTAAGTGAGGCAGATCTGATGCCTGCTCCTTACCAAGATGATGAGGAAAACAAGTAAACGGGCAATTCTAGTAAGCACTAAAATTGGAGTGTGCACGGGGGCCGTGTGAATATATAAGAAGGGCAACCAATCCTGAGTTCCAGGAAGATGACAGAGCAGGCTTTCTGTAGAAGGAAATGCTAAGCTGAGACCTGAACCAGGGTAAGTGTTGGACAGCACCTGCAAAGGCCCAAAAGAAAGAGGGACCATGACGGGTGAGGGGCTGAGAGCAGCTTTCAGCACTGGGGGAAGGTGATATGAGACAAGGAAGGAGGGGTGAGCAGGAGGCAGATCAGGAAGGGTCTTGTGAGCCTCGCTGCAGCGTTTGGATGCTATCTCTACAGTTTTCATCAGGGAAATGGCATGTTCAGATCTGCAGTTTCACCTTCTGGCTGCAAGTGAGAAAGAAAGGATTGGAGGAAGGCAAAAGGGGTGTTGGAATAGTCCAAGAAAGAGACAGTAGGGCCTGGAGTAGTAGCAAAGGTCATGGAGAGGAGGGAGCAGATGTCCGAGATTCAGCAGATGAATTGTGAGAGCAGAGAGGCAAATGACACCCATGGCATGCCATTCACAGGGTCGGAAGACATAGCAGGTTTGCAGGCAGGAAGAAGCTGAGATCAAATCTGGGCAATGTGAATTTCTGATGTCTGGACTTCTAAGAGAAGACGTCTAAAAGGCAATTAGCTATAAGGTCTGGGACCCTGCAGAGTTGGTAGGTGGGTGGAATCTGAACTTGGCAATCATCAGCATGAGGATGGAAACTGACCAGGGGCAGCAAATATACAAGTGCAAGGGTAGGTGTGCTCCACGGGCATGAGAGGGGCCTGGACGCTGCAAGAAACATGATGGGTGACAGGTAAGACTGGAAAAACTAGATTTTAATAAAATTTACAATCTAGTGGGGGAAAAAGAAGCCAAGGACACCTGTGCCTAGGAAATAAAACAGCATGGGTTTTAGGTGCAACAGAAGTTGCCAGCAACTTCTCCCAGGGCATTGACAATCTGGAGTTCGGAGACATGCTAGCAAATCCCTTGCAGAGAACAGGCATTTGGTGACATGTGTGCTGAACACAGACCTGGGGTAATGAGGTTATGATGGCTTTGAGATAGGCATGAGAGGATGCACAGGGTTCTGAACTGGCAGGAAAGGTGCAAAGCAGACAGAGGAGAGATAAGATCAAAGATAAGATCGCTGACATAGAGGGCAGGAAATCATTTGCTGCCGCTTGTGGCAGAGCTGCAGGCAGTCAGGAGCCAGGTTCTGGGGTCTCAGGTGACTTGTGGTGGAAAGAGGCTGGAAGGGGATGCCTGGTCACTGAGGACCAGTGTGTTAATCTCTGGTGACTTCACATTCATCACCCCATTTAATACAAAGACTCTGTGAAGAAGCTACTTAGACCCTGCATTTTTGGGGTGTGGAAACGAAGGCTCAGAGGATGTTATCACATTCCCAGAGTCTCATAGGATTTCTGAACTCAGCGATTTGCCGATTCCAGTAGAGCACCTGGGAATCAGCTTGAATTCTGGTGGAGACAGCCCTGATGTAACTCACCCTGCCCATCTCCTTAGCCTCTTGATACCTTTTTTTGGTCTTATTCTGTGTAATGGTCTCTAGACTTAGTGACACCATTTCTTTAATTGTAAAGTTCTGTGTATTCTTTCGGATATCGGCAGAACCTAAGTAAATACAGTCATACTTCTTATTAAAGGAAGAAACAGGTGATAAGCTGGAGCTGAGACCTACGGGATTCTCTTGCTATCTAGACCTGGCCTGATCTGTAAGTGGCCATGGGGCCAAAGGACAATCATCTTTCCTAACCTCGAGCTGCTCCTCCTCTCTCATTCTGCAGCACTGCCAAGTTTTACAGCACTGGGTGGGACATAGGTCTTTCTTGAGAGGGACAAAGGCATGAGTCCCCTGTGCCTGTAGCCAGTCTCAAGCTGGGAATGCTGATTTTAAACCTCTAAGGGGTCAGTTAGAACCTGCTGGGTGGTAACGGTCCTCACCTGCTGAGTTTCCCTTCCCTGTCATTAGGCCCAGTGGACCCTGTCCCCCAGAACACAGCTCCTGCAGACCCACTGGCCTGCACATCCAAATGTTGGGTGCTAGGAGGGAGAGGCTGGGCCTGCAATGTGGCCAGTGCAATAGCAAAGGCCCCAGGGAACTATGTTCATTGCAAATCACTGCAATGTGACACCAGCAAATTCACGGACTGGAAAGAAAGTGGACTCCAGTCTGAGTTTTCCTTGAAACAAAGGCCCATGGTCTTTCTTCCATCATGCTGCCTGGAAGCTGAAACCGATGATTGGTTAATAACACCTAGTTACTGTCCTGTGTCTCCCTCTACTGCCTGGCTGTGTAGGACTGTGCATCCGACCCAGAGGCAGTGGGCATTTCAGCTGCCTCCCCAAGACCAAAGCAGGACAAGCTCCAGTGCTAGAATGTCAGGACACGTGGGGAGTGTCCAGGGGTCTCAGCGCACTCTGTTTTCACTGGAGATAACGATGCCATCTTTTCAGGGTTTGTGTTTATTTTGGGGGAGGGGGATTGAGCTCCAGCAGAGATGACAAAATAGCATCACCCAGGGTATCCGTCAGTCATGGAAGGGTAGGCATGGCTGGATTCTCTGGGTCTCGGGCCTCACGTGTCAAAGGTGGGAGTCAGAAGTACAATGAGAAACCACCGGTCGGTTTTTCAGCAGGAGAGTAACATGATGTGATTCATAACTGTATAAAGACGCTTTTGCTGCTGCATGGAAAATCAGCTCTGCCATTCCCCCCCCCCTAATGCTTTACCTCCTAGTAAATTCCACCCTTAGCAAGAATGGAAAGGCAGGGACCCTCAAAGAAGCTGGGTTTGAAACATTCCTCTTAAAGTGAGCACAGGAAGAAGGCGTTACTATTATTTTTCTCTCTAAGAGTCACAGAAGCATCAGTAAAGTCTCCCCCCATGTCCATGGGGGGAGGGAAGCTGACAGTGTGATGTGCTGGGTGAGCTGTTGCAGCCACTCACACATCCCACGTGGCCTCTTTCTCATTTGGACTGGCCAGCTTCACGTGCCTTTCCATGATCCTGAACTGTTATTTCCTGCGAGTCAATCAAATAGTTGGGCAGCATGACAGTCGTGACTGAGTTCGGCACGAGCAGAGGCCTCTATAAATTTCCAAAATGAGGTCAGAAGTACCTAGGGCATGTGTAACCAAGAATAAATCTCACCAACTAGCCAGAAAAAAGCAAATGCTCATAACATTTCTTCCCTCTTGTGACCTTGTCTGCACAGTGACCCTTTTTCTTCTGAACTTTTCAGATTCCATGATGTGGTTTCTCTTTCCCCACCCTCAGGTTTGTGATATGAAAACTGTTAAACATATGAACCATTTGAAACACCACTGAATATCCTTATACCCTTGATGTAGAGTCCCAGTGAACATTCTGCCATAACTGCTTTGACTCGGTAGGTTTTACTGAAATCACTTGAAAGTAAGTTGAAGCGGTTGCATTATTCCATCTTAAATACTTCAGCAATCAACTCCTAAAAACAAGCACGTCCTCCTATGTAACCTCAGAGTTACGATCACCCACAGTAAAAAAATTCTTAATATCACATAATATGCAGTCAATACTAACATTTCCTCCGTCCCTAACATGTTTCTTTTACAGCTTCTTTTGGAACCGGGATCCAACCATGATGAGCTTCTAAAGAGTGAAGAAGAAGCAATTGTTCTACAAAAAAAGACTTTAATGATTCCCGAGTCTCGGTTTGGGAACTGCTGTGCTCCTGCTTCTGCAAAGGGCCTTCTCTGGGGGGAGCAAATGAGCGACAACTGCTATTCAGTAGCTTTTGGATTTACCGAGTGTCACACTAATGTTTATTATTCCTGTTCCTTAGGACAACTGCTAATGAATTATGGTAATGAGAGAAGTCATCATGAGATGATTAACAAGAACTAAGATCTAATGTAAAATTGCCCGTTGTCAACAGAGCAGGTAAAAGTGAAGAGCTTTTTAGTCAAGAGGCAAAAATATTTTACTGTAACCCACATCAAAATTCTTCAAGGGATGACTATTTCATTTTGGCATGGCCTGCAGTCTTAAAATGTTCCTCTGGTTTTATACTTAATTTAAAACTGATGGACCAGGAGAGATCTCCAGCAAACACTACAAACGTCAAGTATTCCCAACTCATTTAGTCTGTGAGGCTCACTGGGGGCTGATTTCCCTTGGCTAAAGGATACCAGAAAGATTCAAGATGTTAATACATATTTAAAAAAACACGGTCGATGTGATCCTACGTGTCAGATTCAGGTAGGAAAACAAAAGAGTCTACCTTTAGGGTCTGTTTCTGGGTGAAAAGTTATGTACCATTTTTAGCTGATTTCCTAAAGGAAATCATCAAGCCAATCTCAGAACAATATTTTCTTAAGTAACATTTTGCTCTGTGTGTTTAGGCAACACACAGAAAATAAATAACACTAATCATTAATGTCATATGTTTTTGTCTTTGTCAAGTGGGTGTGCAGAAAGGAGCTGAAAAACGGGAGGTGGAGCACCCCACAGGAATCCCCACTCTGGTTTTCTGGTGGAAAAGGCATGGGGGGATGGGGCCTAACCAGATAGCCCAGCAGACTGTTCTAAACATTCCCTTATATGGAAGCACATAGATGCTCAGTGTATGTGTTTCATGGATACTGATGTGAAGCCCCAAGGATACAGGGCCTGTGGACAGGCAAGAAATTAGTCTTCCCACATCCACCACGATCCTCCCTTGTACAGAAAGCACGAGCTGCAGGTTCTAGCTAGCCCCTCAGCTGGGGCTCCAGGTACAGTGGGAAGTTCATTTGAAATATGCTCCATCTGCTCTCCTGCTCTGTGGACCTCTCATTTCCAGGAGCTCTCTGTAGCCCTGGTTAAATAAATCAGTATTTTATCTTACTCGATTCTGGGTGTGTGTGTGTGTGTGGTCTTTCCCCACCAATCTGTGCCTCACTCGAATAATGCCATATATATATATATATATATATATATATATATATATATATATAGCTCACTATGGCTCACCTTCACCCTTTCTCCTACCCCCTGAATTATCAAGGCAGAAAAAGAATTATTATTCTGGATCAGAATCACGTCTGGTCAGCTAGGAAAGGTGTACAGCCAAGAAACTGCCTAGAAAGTAGCTTCCCCTCCCCCACCACGTGCATGTCTGTGTCTTCCAAGGCTGGCCTTTCCCAAAGGGTACAAACTGGGGGTGCAGGGAAATGGCATTTCATAATGGGGAGTCACACAGTGAGCAAGATACTTCCTTTACCATTTCCTATCACTCTTTCTGACAACTTTAATGAGAAAGTTTCCATTTTGGAACGAGCACATCTAACATTTGCTAATCTTCATTTTTAACAGGAAGAGAGGGAGCAGGTATCAGCTGGAATCATAGGACCTGACCTTATTTTGATTCAACTTATTATTCTGGTTGCTTTCTAATGGTGGCAAGAGGAATGACTTTTTTTTTTTCATGGAAGAGATATAACATTTCCTTTAAATAAGTTTTAAGTTAAAAAGGAAGTTAATTTAGATAAAAATGTTATGTAAGTAATCGGCCCAGTGCTCTACAGATACAGCTAGAATTGTGACAACCACACCTCAGTGACTAGCTCTGGAAACACCATCTGAAGAAGACTCCTTCTAGATCAGGGTTCTCCGTTCCTCTGCACATTAGAATCAAGTGTGGAGCTTTTAAAATACCTGGGCCCCTCTTGCAAAGCATTTGCTTTCCTTGGAGAGAGATGGGGCTCAGCCATCAGCGTATGGTACTTTAGGAGCTTTTTGAGCAATTTTAATGAGGAACTACAGTTGAGACCACTACCATACCGCCTGGGTGTTTGAAGATGCCCACCGTACAATAACACTGAGTAGAACAACCTGCGTTACGACCCCCAAACCCTCAGCTTCTACGCATTCTATCCTCATCGGAAAGTCATCAACACAGAACTGAATAACCAGGCTCTGATTTCTTGGTGATTACTAGCAAGGCCAATGGAATAAACGTGGCATGTTTCAAAGACGGAGGTGGCTTTGGGTAGGGGTGACTGACCACCTTGGTCTCAGACTAAATGGTGGTATCTTCCACATTTTAGAGGATAAACAGGCACGCTCCTGTTCATCGTCTATGAGCTGAAATGTCTCTCCCCTCATTATTTAGGCCACAGTTAATGAGCCCTGTGTTAGATGCTGAGGCCACACACACGCCCCTCCCCTGGGAAATCTTTCTATCTCCTCTTCCTCTCTGTTTCTAAAGATCAGCTCTTGCTTGATGCCACTTTTCACTGTTGTGGTAGAGCTGGGCTGGTGGTTTCCAGACTTTTTTGACCACATTCTTTCATCATGAAATTTTAAGCAAACACCTCAACTGCCACATATTTATTTATTTTATCAACTCTAGAGAGCTGTCACTGTTTATTAACAGTGTGTTAATAAACAGGGGGGTTTACTTTCTTTCTTCTTTTATTAATAAGGACTTTGAGGCTCTGAGATCACCCTGCCCACCCCATGGAGTGCTAGCCCTCCATGCTGAACACTGAGGGTGTAGACGGTGAACACTACCTTCAGGGACAGGACTGTGTCCAGCGATCTCTGCGCCCTGGAGTCTCACACATGGCCTGGCCCATTGGAGGCTCTTGGCCGTGTCTGCAGAACCAATGACTCTTACCAGTCAGACTTTTGCCAGCTACCTGATATGCTGAGGAACCTAGCAGGTTTGTTTTCCAGATGAGGACACGTTTTGATATACGTAAAAACTATAAAGTCATGGAAAGGAAAGGTATTACTGAGAGTCAGGCTGCTTCCTTTCCACAAAGCTTGGCTCATTTTCAATCAAGGGCACTATTGGGCTCTGGCTCTGGGCTGGAGCAAACACTCATACACAAACACCGAGGAGCACTCCTTGACAGTGCCTGGCATACAGACAGAATGCGTTGCCTGGGTGGGTGGGGGGCTCTTTTCTCAGGGTAATGGGCGGAATAATCCCGGGTCACGTGCAGGTGGGAATACAGAGTGAGGGTCTGAGCTGGCGGTGGTGGTTGGGCTTTGACTTTTTTACTTCCTGTGCATCAGGATTGTGTACATTTGTTAAGTATATGAGTACTTCCTCTTAACGGACAAAAGCAACACACATTTACTGCAATAAATTCAATCAATAATTCAGAGGGCAAAGTAAAAAGCAAAAGGCCCTTATATCCCCTGCCGCCACCCCCATCACAACCCATAGAGGTAACCACTCTTCTTAGCTTGGTAAATACTACTTTTATAACCAAACAAAGTGAAAACATATATATGAGAAAAATTAATATTAATATGCCGGAACATAAAAACATCTAGAAGGACATCCTTTGGAATGTGAACAACAGTTATCTTAGTGTGGCAATGTGGTTTTTGTTTTCTTCTTTCTGCTTCTCTGGGTTTTCTAGCAATGAATTTCTCTCGGTTATGCAATAAGAAAAACAAAATTAAAGAGGGACTATAACGTGAAAGCAGGAGATAAAGGGGCCAGATGTGGAGCTGGAACTGAAAGAAAAATAAAAAACAAAACTCAACACAGCCGTCTGCAGAGCTCAGCGGGGCAGCTCTGTGCTCCTAAGTATGCTAACCGTAAGGATCCCGGGTTCTCGCCCCGACTGCTGCATTATCTGTAACCCTGGAAAGGTTGTCTCCTCTTGGGGCCTCAGTTTCCTATCTGCAAAATGGGGGATTGCACTAGAACAGTGGTTCTCAGCAGGGGGAGCTTTTGTCCTCCAAAGGAATATCTGGAGGCAGTCTCTGGAGACCTTGCTGGTTGTCCCAGCTGGGGAGGGTGCTGCTGGCATCTGGTGGGTAGATACCAGAGACGCTGCCCAAGATCCTACAAAGCACAGGACAGCCCCCACCACCCAATGTCCGTAGTGCGGAGGTTGAGACACCCGCCCTGGCTGGTCTCTGGGCTTTCCCAGATCTGACCGATATTCAATTCTGTGAGTTTGAGCCGAGACGCTCCTCACCTCTTGTAAAAGAAGTAATGCTCTCATGACTGACCAGTGTGTGACTGTGGCCCACTCAATGACAAGGAGGAGGGAAGAAATAAACAACAGGTCACAGGCAGGGGACAGTCTGAAGTCCTTGGTGGGATGCCCCGCAGTAAAAGGCAAACAGAAGGGCAGTCTCCTTCCCAGGGACTCAGGCCCTCCCTGGCTGGCGTGAATGAATAGGGCCCTCTCCTGGTGCCTGCTGGCAAAACAAACAATGGGCTGATGGCTCGAAAACCTCACCGAATTTGAACAAAAATTCTGTGACTGTGGAATAATATTTCCCTAATGACCACCTTAGGATTTCTCAGGAGACGAGATACTACAGGAAATACTTGTCATTAATGACAGTATGTCCTTTAAATACATAACAGACTGATAAACAGACACTTAAGAAATGCTGATTCATTTCAGATTACACTCAACAAATATTTAAGAGCCCGCCATGACCAGACCCTCTGTGGACTCTTGGTAAACGACACACACAGCATTAACCACTGCAGAGAGGGGAGAAGAAGGTTTGCAGTCAGTGGTAACGCGACAACTTGGCAAGAAATGAAATTAGATTTCTACTTCCCACTGCACACAAACATTGATTCCAGATAGATGTAAGACTTAAAGGTCTGTTACACCTTGAAAAGCTAACCTCTAAAACTTTGAGAAGAAAACGTATCTTCATGACTTTAGAGTAGTGAAGGTTTTCATGTAAGTCCCAAGAGCACCGACCATACAGGAAACAAATTGATCAGTACGCTAACCCTTAACAACGTCTGTTCATCAAGACAAGGACTATATTTGTAATACATGTATCCACAATATATAAATAACACCCACACGTCAATAAGAGAAAGATAACTCAATTCAAAAATAGGCAAAAATATTGAACAGCATTTCACAACAGAGTCTGTCTAAATGGCAACAACATATGAAAGAAGGCTCAGCATCATCAGTCATCAGGGAAATACAAACCACAATGAGATATCATGACACATCCACCAGAATGGCTACAATTGAAAAGACGAACAGCTCCAGGGGTTTGTGAGGATGTGAAGAAATTAAAACTCTCATACCTTGCTGATGGGAGAATAAATTGGTACAACCACTTTATAAAACTGGTAGTATCTACTGAAGCTAAACATCTGTCTATAAACTGACTCAGTCATTGCGCCGCTAGGTATTTAGCCAATAAAAGAAAGAGCATACATCCACCAAAAGAAACGTACAAGATATTCATGACATCTTCATTCAGACTAGTATCAAACTGTAAATAATTCAAATGTCCATGCACAGTAAAAAGGATGATTTAATTGGCCTATGCAGTGAGAATACTGCATGCTCCATATATTACTATATATACGTTAGACCTTAATTAAAAGCACCAAGCAAACAAACACCTCACTCCACAGGTATCCTGTTTCTGTTACTAATATTGCACCCTTTATAAGAAACATTTATAAGTACCTAACTTAAAGAAGGAAATATACCTCTGCTTGAGTAATCACCTTTTCAATTTATATTCCCTCCATCTACAAATTAATGATACATTAATAATCTCTGTTAAAAACAAAAAAAGGCAAGCCACAGAATGAGAGAAGGTATTTGCACAATATATACCAATATGGAACCCACAACCAGAAAGAACTCAGCAAATCTATTAGCAAACGACAGGCGGTACAAAAGAAAAATGGGCATAAGACTTTTCACTGTATTTTTCAGTATCCTTCCAGGTTGCCTAAAACTATTATATGCAAATACTACTTCTATTTTTTAAATGTACTTTCAGTTCAAATGTACTGTCCATGAATATACTTTCCTTGTAAAGTATCAGACATTCCAGATAAAGCTAAAGTCCCTGTTGACCTCTAATCCTGGTTCCCTCCCTCATACCTAGAGAAAAATCACTAAACTATTTGGTTTGCTTTTTCTTAGCTTTTTTTTTCAATGCAGTATCTTTTGTGGGTTTTATTTATATTTTGATTTTACATGTATGGCATCGTAATGTGTTTCTTGTCCTGGGACTTGCTTTGCCCCCCACTCAATGTTACGTCTTTCACCATTTTCTCTGTTGGTATGCACAGAGCTACTTTAGTATCTTATTCTTTTTAACTGCTTCCGAGTCCTTCCCCTGTGGACGGCCATTAAGTCTCGCGCCTTCCTTTCATTTTTTATTTCTTTTTTGCTATTAGTTCCCCTCTTTAATAAGAACAATTGATGTCATTTCAATATTTATATAATTTTAGCTTCGGAAAGTAAAAGGCTCCAGGAAGCTCATGCCTCATTTTAATCTCAGAAAGCGTTGTCTTAGCATGGGGATTTCCCGAGTTGTCTAGGTAGAAAGCAGAGTACTTAGTTTTGGGGAGCTCTGATCTTTGCTTTGGGTCCACCTCACGTCCACCCAGGCCTGGGAACAGTACTGGAAACCTATGATTTATTTTGTTCTTCCACCTCTGCTGCTGATGTATTGTGTGACCTCAGGTGAGCTGCTCCCCTCTCTGGTTCACCATTTCCTCACTTATGAATAGAGGGTGTTGAAACACATATACTGTTGGGGTCTCTCTCAGCTCTGAAGGTCTTTGATCCTCAGTGTCCGTTGTCCTCAGTGATATATGCAAGTAGCCACTCCGCCAGGGATACCTGAGAAAAATTTCCCTTTCCTTATAGCCAGCCCCTCTGATAGTCTGCCTCTCAGGGTCTGTTACTGGAGAAGCTTAATTGATGCTCTCAGATCACAGTTCCTCAAGAAAGGAGGTGCAAACAGGAAACAGGGAAGAACTAAGGCTTCGGGGACCCACCCTCCCCCACCGCCACTCCTCCTGGTGTCCCTGGAGCATCTCATGCTCCTGAGGCCTTGAGCAGAGCAGTGTTTCCTACTTATTTCATCCCTGTGACTT
Organism: Rhinolophus ferrumequinum; assembly: GCF_004115265.2. Taxonomy (NCBI): domain Eukaryota; kingdom Metazoa; phylum Chordata; class Mammalia; order Chiroptera; family Rhinolophidae; genus Rhinolophus; species Rhinolophus ferrumequinum. The sequence continues at coordinate 27,556,694 of NC_046307.1, read as the reverse complement.
CTGAAGGCTAAGTTGCCATAGCAACCCAGGCCCACTGAACCGTGTTAAAAACCTGTTACCATAAAGAGGAACACTTAGCTGTCTTGAGAATCCATTTAAAGGGGAACAGAGAGGCAATTACTCCTTATGGAGGAAGGACAAAACTGCACATTTCCGAGACTCTCCGGTGGGAAGGGTCTGAAACAGCAGCTGGCACATGTCCCTCCTTGTAGAGATGGGACGCTGAGGCATGGAGTAAGCTGCTTCACTCCAGGTCACATAGACGACAGGAGGCAAGAATCCTCTTGGGCTCTTATGCTGAGCTCCTGCTATTATGGCTTCCTTCTCACTTCTCCACCTTTGTTCCACCTCCTTCTGAATTCCTTCCTTTTCCCTCCCCTCTCCATGTGCCTCCTGCCTGCAAGATGACCCTGCAGTGGACAACTCCAAAGAGCCTCGTCTTTCACCTTCCAGCAGGTTCTTCTCCCAACAGCCAAAAGGGTCTTAAAAAAACATAAATCAGAGCCCCTCTCTCTCCATCTCACAGTGCTCTGAGGGCTTCCTACAGTGGCCCCCAGGCCCTGGAACTGTGGCCACCTGCCTCTCCCACCTCAGCTCCTACCTTGTCCCCTTTGCCTCTTCACTCTAACTCACTCCAGGGTTCTTTCTGTTTCTTAAAGAAAGGCATCAAGCTCCATCCTCTCCCAAAACAGCACACCTCTCCCAACACCTTTTACTCTCTATCCCATTTCCCTATTTATTCCTTCACAGCACGTACCACCATCTGTATTCTCAACCTTTGGTTGTTTACTTCCTCAACCACCTCCCTCTCCGGGATAAAAATAGTAACAATCTGTCTCTCTTGTTCACGGCCATTTACCCACCACCTAGAACTGCACCTGGCAACGAGCGAGCTGTCAATCCCCTTTCACTGAACGCATGGACGGACAGATGAACACAGGGATGGACGTCGTACTCCCGTTGCCTCCTGAGGATTATGTCTCCCCAGAGCAATGTCACTTCCACGGCTCCGGCGGTACCAGTGACCCCACACAGGTAGGGCTGGGCCCACCTGTGCACACCACCCATGGAGAAGAGTAGAGATACATGGCTTGTGCTGGGAAGAGCGTGGAGAATGAGGCTCTGTGGTAAACCACAGGGCTGGCGAGTGTAGACCGACGGTCAGGTGGGGAAAAGAGTGCGCTGGTTCTGTGTGGTCCCGAGAGGTGGGAGAACCGGGAGGCATGCTTTTCCTCGTTATGATACAGCAACCAACTATTTAGTTCTTACTGTACGAGTATGTGCTGTATATGCGTTCTCGCCTTTCAGCCTTTACACTCCCCTGCAGGGCAGAATCTCTGTCTCCCATCACAACAAACTCAAGATAACACTACATACTCTTTCCCTCAGCCTGGGACACTTGTCCCCGGCTCTCCACCAGGCGAATTCCTGGTCATTCTGCAGGTCTCACCTTCTCAGGGAAGTCCTCCCTTACCTGCAAGACCACACCAGGTTCTCGGTTTTAGGTTTCCATTGGACCCTGCCCTCACTCCTCACGGCACTCATTGTACTTGTATACACATCATTTCTGTGTAAATACTTGTTCTACACGGTTCTCCCCACCACTGTGCAGGACACGAGGCAGGGGCTGGCTACTGCTACACCCCGCAGCACAGAGCCTGCCCTATGGCCGCCAAGAAGTCATTATTTGTTTAATGAGTGAGTGGAAAACTAAAACTCCCACGGATGGCCATGGTCTGGCAGCTAGTGGAGGCAGAGCTGGGGAAGTCGAATGGCCAGGGCTGTCTGAGATGGAACGGAGAAATAGTGCAAGCCTGTACTGGAAGAGCACGAATCTATGCTGCAGGGTGCCCTGGGCAGGCGCAGTGAGGGGCCTCAGGTATCTGGTTGGGGTAGGGGGTCCCTCCCAGTCTGGGGTGCTCCAGTCCCTTTGGGTCTAGGACTCACCAGAGCTTGCTCTATGAGCAGGCAGAACAGGATGGCATTGCCCACTTCCCTCAGACTCTGGAACACGTCTGTTTTGAGCTCTGCATACTCGATGATGTCCTTCAGCTGGTGGTGAAAGAACTCCAGGATCCCTGGGGGATGAAGGGGACGGTCAGTGGGAAGGTGACATGGCTCAGCCGGGTTTATGGCGAGTGTCAACTGAGCAGCAGCCCCAGACGTGACTCTGGGACAGCAAAAAAGCCAAACCTGCGAGCCCAGGGTGAGATTTCTTTCAGGGCTCAGTATGGGAGAAAGCTCAGGAGGCTGGCTCAAATCTTCTCGGGAAAAGACAAAACACATATGCACAATGAGCAGCCCAGGGTCTTTCCCAGTCCCTCTAAATAGTTACCTGAATTCCAAATAATGACAGAAATTAACATTTATTTATAAGTGTTAGATATTGTGCTAAGCACTTTCTCTGCAATGTCTCATTTAATGCTGATAAGAATACCATGAACTATGCACTATTACTCTTATTTTCACATGAAGCTCAGAGAGGGTAAGTGGCATGCCCAAAGTCACACAGCTAGCAAGAGGGGCAGTTGACACTGAAAACCTGAGCTTTGGGCCCAAGCCCTTTGTTATTCTGAATCACACCGACCCAGCACCTGTCATCTTTATTTTTAGAAAAAAACACCAGGTGTCAAATTCTTAGTCTCCATCTGTCTGCATTCCCCAAGCCCCAGATTCAGTCCCTGCTTCATTCACTGTAAGTGAATGAAAGAATCATTTTTCTGCTCACAGGTTGAGTGCCAGAAACTCCTGTTTCCTCACTCTAGAAATGCCACCTGGGGCACCAGCCTCTTCCAACTGGGCGAATGGAAGAAGGAATCCTAGAGGTGCTGCGCTAACAAAGACCTTTACAAGTAAACCTTGCTGTTCATTATTTAAACGTGCTCTCATTTGTAGTCCTCTTCCAGCTTGCCAGCAGCCCTGTGAGGCAAGCCCTGCAGGCTTCATTTACCTTTGCTGATGGAAGACGACACTATTGCTCCGATGCTCAGGGGGATTAAGAATGGTTCCAGGCTGTCTAGCTAGTGGCAGAGGGAGGGTGCCACCCCAGAGCTCTGCCAGCTCGTCGGCATGTTAGAGAAGCAAACACTCCAAGGTGGATGGCCGGAGCCCCTCCCCACCACGGGATGGGTTTGGGTTATTTTCCTACCGCCACCCCCTGTTCCTGGTTCCCCATCACCAACCTGGGGAGCCATACTCGTGCCGGGGCAAGCGGCATATCTTGGGCATCACTTCAATCAGTGTTTTCACATACTGGAGAATGGTTCCTTGGAGCTGGTAAGAGAAGAGTACAAGACGAAATAACCCACTGTTGCTGCGTATGTGTATCTTGGGGCTGAATGCTAGGCTACTGGGGTGTATGGGGGATCTGCCGAGACCTTTGGGTAAGTGCTATGGACTGAATGTGCCCCTCATGAATTTATATGTCGAATCCCTAATCCCCAGTGTGATGGTATTAGGAGTTGGGGCCTTTGGGAGGTGATTAGTCACGAGGGTGGAGCCCCATGAATGGGATTAGTGCCTTCATGAGATACAAGAGAGACGAGCTCTCTCTGCCATGCGAGGACACAGAGAGAAGGCAGCCATCTATGAACTAGGAGGGGGACCTCACCAGGACCCATGCTTGCACCCTGTCTTGGACTTCCAGCCTCCAGAGCTGTGAGAAATGATCACTTGTTGTTTAAGCCACCCAGTCCATGTATATTTGTTATAACAGCCTGAGCTAAGACAGTAAGGCACTGCTCCCTGAGGGAATGGAGCAGGTTCTCCCCGGAAGGTGGGGGACAGTCCCGGTGCCCTTTATATGGGAAAATGGGCCTTTATAAGACAAAAAAGGGGGCTCTCTCATTACTCCCTTGGGTTTATGAACTTTCAGAAGGGACATTTCTAGGCATGTGTCCTGCCTGGGGGTTGAGGTGCTTACGTGAGATCCAGACTAAGAGCTAAAATGAAATGGGGCCAGGGAACTGTGCAGACTGACACACAGTATCTAATTTAAGCATGGAAAACACACAGCACATTTATCGTTTCTGTGTCCAAGGCAGACTTTGTTAATCAGTTACCATACTTTCCTGTTTAACCCTGGATGGTGGTAAAGGGATACAGTGGGGATACAGAATTTTCTTGAGGCCAGTGCGACATTGGCAGTAGTGTTTAGCCAGATATCCCAAGGGGAAGAAGTTGGTGATTGATTGGAGATGTCTGCAGTGGGCACAGGAGGGGAAAATGGTAGCATGTGTCATGGGTTTGCCATACTGAAATTAGACAACGCAGCACAGGAGAGGAGTGCCAGCAGTCAGTGGTAAGCCCTAAAGGTCACCATCGGAATTGCTGAGTTCAGTATCAAGTACAAGGAGCGAGCTCAGGGTTAGAAAATGAGAGGCATGGCACAAGTCAGAAGGAGCACAGAAATCTAAGAGTGATAGGTAAGAGGAACCAAGGGACGAGAGCAAAGGATTCCCTGAGGCTTCCTCCACACAAAGCCCGTGACTTGACTTTACAGGCCAGCTAAAAAGTGACGGCAGATCTTGTTCCTGTCCACCCCACTTGGGCATGTCCCAGGCCTCGGTGAGGCCCTTCCTTACCAAGCTCTTGACGATCTTCAGCAGTTCCTCCATGACCACGGCGATGCCCTGGTAACCCAGGAGTCTGCAGATGGTCTTGAAGTGAGGGGGCCCCACGAAGTTCCTGTAGGAGCTGTAGATGTGGCTGTAGGCAATGTTAAGAGGCTGGAAAACAGAGGATGGGGTAAAGTAAGCCGCTGAGCTCTAAATGGATGCCAGCCTGCATCCTAGTGGGCGACATTCTGCTGATGGAAGGGATGGAAACCCGATGTCATCTGCACACTCTCACTGGGCACCCTGTGAATGTTTGCAAGATGCGGGCCATGGAAAGAGCTGTGGTCAGTGGCCACTGGGTGGAACAAAGTCATTAGATGGAGCAGCGGTTCCCTGGTGGAAGAGGAGGAAGGACTGACTTTGTTTGGAAATGCTGCCACTCACAGAGCAGGCTTCCCGAAGCCCTCCATATGCGCTCTCATTTAATCCACATAACAAACACATGGATAACAATTCTCAGCCCCATTTCACAGATGAGGGAACTGAGGCTCAGGACGGTAAGTAGCTTGCTCAAAGCCACACAGTTCTCAGGTAACCGAGCCCTGATCTACACCCAGGTAGGTCAGAGTCCAAAGCCCATGTTCTCTACTTCTGATGGTGGACTTTGGGAGTTGAATTCTATTATGCACCGTACCTGGTTTTTTAGATAAGCCTTCACTTCAAAGCTTAGTTCTGAATGGATGCGTAGTTTTCCTACCCGGAACTGTAAAAATCTTGAACACAAACCCTGCAAATATGGGAAGACCACATCTGATAGTCTATTAGCTGAAATTCTCTATTAGTTGGCTAATTAGAAACCGACAGGAATTAAACAGGAACTGTAACGATGCTTTTGGAGGGCTGCAAGATCCTCAATTCCCTCTGGAGCCACCGAGGGAAGATTTAGTGACGTTCAGTCTAGGTTTTGCGTTAAGTATGTTTTATTTAGTACAGACGGATTATTCTAAACTTTGCCAAACAAACATCACGCGTATAGTACCCTCTGATGGCAGGGATACATGAAGAACACAACTGGAGGACCCACTCCTAGCAAGGATTTGTGAGGCATCAGAACCTCCACTCGTCCAGCAGGCTGAATAAGTTTGTTTGCAGAGCTAATGGCTACATGTGGGGAGGCTTGGAGTGTGAGAAAGAGCAGGTGGGCACTCAGCACTGATGTGCAGTCACTGTACAATGTGCCTGCACCTGGCAGAGAGCTATCCTGCATGTGCTTTCCAGAGATTTCCCAATGCTATGGGACAGGGATGGTTTATATGGGGAGGGAAACGTAACTGACTTCCAAGCACGAGGTTCCCTGAAGTTTGTGTTTTGCAAATCCTGGAAGGACAGAAGTGTTGAGTTTGATTTAGCCAACCATGGGGCCAGGCCATGTAGTTTTCTGTGTGGGGAGCAAACCATTTTGGTGCCTTTGTAACAGGCGACCCTGTCAAACAGGGCTGGACTCGGGTGAGGTGAGTGAGGTGCCTGGAGCACAAACCGTTGGGAGACTCACACTCCTTGGGGAGTGCCTCTCAGTTCTGGCCCTGCGATCGAAGCTCCACTCTGGGTTCTCCTGTTTCCCTGTCCAGGATGATGACCACAGAGCAAACACCAAAGGAAGCATGGCTTACCGCTGCTGGGGAAAACAGACTGGCTAGAAAGGGAGGAGGGAACTTTCTAGGTGATGGAAGTGGCCTACACGTTGCTTGGGTCGTTGACTACACAGACGTATACGTTTGTCAAAACTCATGAAACTATATGTACACTGATGAGCTGCGCATTTAGGGACTGAATGGTTGTACCCTCCCCCAATTTCATATGTTGAAATCCTAACCCCTGTTGTGAGGGTGTTAAGAGGTGGAATCTCCCTCCCCTCTCCTCCCTCCCCCTCCCCCTCTCCTCTCCCCCCTCCCCCTCCCCCTCTCCCTCCCTTCTCCCCCCTCCCCCTCCCCCTCTCCCTCTCTGCAAACCAGGAAGTGGGCTTGCACCAGACACGGGATCTGCTGGTGCCTTGATCTTGGACTTCCCAGCCTCTCAGTAATAAATAAATGTTGTTTAAGCCACCCCGTCGATGGTATTCTTGTTATAGCAGCCTGAACTAAATGCATTTTACTATATATGATTATACGTCAATATAAAAGTTAATTAAAAAACTCGCTGGGCTATATAGCATAGCCTAATTTACTTCCCAACATTTGTTTTCAAAGATTAAAACACAAACGTTAATTTAATTTTCTCCTGAAGAGGGTTGCAGCTCCAGCCTGCATAGGCACCTGACCTGGCTGTGGTCAGGGCCCCAATGGGCATCTGACAGAGTATGTGGGCTGCCAGAACAGCATTCCATTCCCCCACCCGCACCAGGCTCTCTGGGCCTGTCCTCTAAACCCAGTAAAGCTCAGCACTTGTCTTTCGTCCTCTTTCAGATATCCTATGAAAGGCATTTCTGAGCAGCAGGCTGCTTTTGATTGGATACCTCTGGAGGAGATAAAAAGCAATCAGCTACTTTTCTTTTCTGATTCTATGACTTCTTTTTTCAAAAGGCTTCGTCTGCATCTAGAATTATAAATTAGGGTGGGCACAGCTGAGTTCAAATTCCACGCCCACAAATTTACTAGCTAGATGATCTCGTGCAAATTACTTAACCTCTCTTAGCCTTGGTTTTCCTGAAGTAAAGATCATAATACCAACTCCAATCGGGTTGTTGGAGGTTTGGCGATAACATATGTAAAGCATTGTGCACGGTACCTGGCACACTGGAAGCGTGCACTGCAAGAACAGCCATTAGTATTGCTTAGTTTGATTTTTTGTAAGTAAAGACTAGGGAAATACAGCTTCCTGGCCCAGTTTCCCCTAGCAGTCGTGATTCTCTGAATGTGAAGAGGGGAGTGGATATGTAGGGTACCATTCTATACAACACAGTGGCTACCCCACATGGGGATGTGACAGAGGACATAGCTGGGAAACGCACCCAAAATGCAGACTCTGCTCAATATTTACGTTATAAATATGGGAGCTGTCCAACAACAGACTCCGCTGGGCAAAGGCTCTCACTCCTGCCAGTGTCTGAGTGAAGACTGGGAAACACAGCACAGGATTGTTAGCAGGGAACCTGCCTGGGGCCGAGGGTTGGCATAGATGTGACTAAAGCTCCCTTCAGAGGTACAAGCTCCGGTAGAGTCATCAGAATTACCCGTCTTCCTAACCCTCACGCCCACCCAAGGAGCTTCCAGTACCAAGTTTCCCTTAGGACTTCCCGCAAGCACAAATAAAATTACACATAGGGTTCCACATCCCACCCCAGTTGTAGGCAGAAGAGAGTAATTTTGGAATTGTTTTACCACACACATGGGTCTAAAAAATCCCCCCGATAGACCCACTCAATGCACACAGTCAGCATCTTGACGATCCTACATCTGTCTTGGATTCTGGTCTAGACTAGAAGGTTAGGCCTCAGTTGATGCCTCCTGAGGCCTCCCAAGCTCAGGAAGGACCAGCATGAATAGAGAAGAATTCAAATCCTTTGAAGTGAACAAGCACCCCTCACCCCCCCCCCCCAAAAAAAATATACCACAGCCATGCAAGAGAAAACACACACACATGCTGAAAAGTGCATGCACACACACCCCCGGAGGGCACCCATCTGACCTGCTGGCTCAATAGGAGGCTGGGCCCTACTGAGAAAATGTGGGAATATGGGAGCCTGGGCATTTTCTGAGGTTGGGCAAAGAAAAACAGGAATGCGTCATGACTTGAGACAAGGGGAACTTGCTACAAATCTCTTAATGCTGAACCAATCCTGCTAACTGACTCAGGTACAACCCCAGAGGCCTGCCTTAGAAACTAATTACGTTTAGGATGGCTCACTGAAAGTCAAGCTGAACCAGCTTGCACAATCTGCAACGCACAAAAATACATAATTTTATGAGATCTCAAGAAATAAACAATCCTGTTTCAGGAATCAGACCCATATTATTAATGTGTGACATAGAGACGCATTTTTTAAATAAAGCAGAACAGTATTCTAACGAGAGAAAAAATATGGTGAGTTTGATCTGGCAGATCCTGGGCACTACAATATTATTTGCATACGGACTTTAAAAAGAATTGTGATAATAAAATATATCTAACATCGAAGTTACCATTTAAACCATTTCTAAGTGTGGTATATGGGCTTTTAGTCAGAAGGCCTCTGTCTCTCCCCAGATTGTAAACACAGGACAGCTACTACAAACAATGAGACCTATTTAGTTGGCAAACTGAATTTGCAAGCAATTTGCATCTCTGCTTTCTGGAATCACAATTACTGTTTTCAGAGATCCCAAGAGGAATTAAAACTGTTTCTAATTTCCTGTTTTAGTTACAATTTTTCTAATTTTCTTTAGCAATTTGAATATCACCAGCCCATCAACACAAATACAGCTCTCTAATTCAGGTCAGAGAGGGAGCTGCAGCTCAAAGCTCTGAAGTCATCACAGGTGAATGAAGAAAAACATAAAAACAGCAACATCAAGAAAGGTCACAGGGTAACATGGGATAAAGGACTGATAGATCCTGAGTTACAGGTTCAAATCCATTGTTAGGGCATAGGGAAAACTGCTGATGTGTCCATCCATCCCTTCTGGATGTCTGGTGAGGTCGAGGGTTGGGCTCCCAAATCTGGATTCCTTCTAGGTTTCTCAGCTCAGAGGCTGAAAGATTCAAGGCAGTCGCTGTAGAAACCTCAGGAAATGATGCGCCGCCTTTCTTGTCTTGTGAATTACATCCTTTGGAGAAGGCAAGCGGGAGAGCAGAAAGCAAGCTTTCCTGTTCAGAGATACCGTATCAATACTATAATACTCAGGGATGCCAGAATTTTTGGAGGAAACCAGTGTCATGACTTTGTAAACACCCTAACAGGATGACACACGAGGGTACAATGCTTCTCGGTTTATGAACGTTTTCACGTAATAATTCCTTCATAACCGCCCAGGCGCATTCGTTTTCTGTGGCTGCTGTAACCAATGACCACAATCCTGGTGGCTTACGACAACAGAAGTTTGTTCTCTCATAATTCTGGAAGCCATAATCCAAATCAGTATCACTGGGCCAAACTCAGGTCAACAGGGCCACCCTTCTTCCGGAGGCTCGAGGCGAGAATTCGTCCCTTGCATCTTCCCGCTTCTGGTGGCAGCCAGCATTCCTTTGGGTTGTGGCTGCCTCACTCCCATCTTCAAATGTCTCTGCTGAGATTTCTTCTCCTCTGTACGTGTGCAACCTCCCTTTGCCTCCGCTTCTAAATATATTTGTGATGGCATTTAGAACGCATCCTGAAAATCCAGGATAATCTTATCTTAAGATCATTCACTTAATCACCTCTGCAAAGCCCTTTTTCCAAATCAAGTAACATTTCCAGGTTCCAGGATAAGGACCTGATTTTTTTGGGGGTGTGGGGGAGGGAGGACATTATCAGCTTACTACACCAGGTAAGGGAGGTGCAATCATCCCCATTTAGAAGTGGGGCATTTAAGTGAAGTGACTTGCCTGAGATGAAATACAAGATGAAACCCCGCCACATGTACCAATTGCCAAAGTAACAGAGTTCTTCTGGATGGGGATAGATAACGCCGTGTAGCCTGTCAGTGGGACCACCGCAGACATGAGAGTGGGAGGTGGCAACAGCAAAGAGGGTGGCACTGCTATTGGTGTTGTCAGTGGGGCCGAGGCAGACCCCCCTGGTCAGGCCACATGGGAAGAGCTGGCGCCCAGGTATGGACCCAGCTGGGATGTACCGGCATGCTGCAGCAGAGCACCTGAGGGCTATGCCCTAGTGGCAAAGGAATTGCAGGAGTTTGATGAATTTCCCTGAGGCCAAATCATGGCTCACGCAGGGTCATCAATTAGCTAGCGACGACCAGACCAATAGCTTCTAGAGACTGAAAATTTATTGGGGAAATTAGTGGTATAATTGAAAGAATGATTTGTGCCACCATCTATATCACCTGGCAGTTTGTATGATAGCCTCCATATAAATTCCTTTAGAGAATATATTTTTAAAGTTTTGACTCTCATACGATTTTTGATTACTGAACCAGTTGTTAAAGGTTTTTTACATTTAACATCACCCCTAACTACAAGTGACAGAGCTCTTACGCAGGTGTACTTGGACCCCAGACTCCTGACTCCAGAAGATGAAATACATGTTGACCGTATTTGTCCAAATGTGTTTGCTGCTTTCCTTGCTTCTGTCAGCCACGTTCAGGTGGTTGGGCTCTCTTTTTTAAGTCTTTGCCTGTTCCCATCATTCTGGAATCCACTATTCTGTGAAGTCCTGTCTCGACCTCTCAGGAGAAGCAAACCACAAGGCAAAGAGCTAGTGTTCACTCTTGTTGACTGCAGAACGGGACAAGATGAATGGCAGCACATCAGAGGCCAGCCAGGAGCTCCGGCTCTGGGGACCCACAGACCTCGGCTTGGCGCACTGCTCTGCGACAGCCTCACTGTGTGATAATGGTCAAGTTAATTAACCTCTCTGAGCCTCAGTTTCCCCCTTTGTGCAGTGGTGATAAGAGGGCCTTTCTCAAAGAATTGTTGCATGGGTATAATGAGAAAACCCATGTAAAATGCACCAAAATGTTCTCAATGGTTATTTATGAGTTGTATGAGTTTGACGGCTGCCTTTGAACTTTTCTGTATTCTTTAATTTACGTGTACTAAGCATATACACTGTTTAAAAAAGCTGTTTAAAACAAAAGGGAAAGGAGCATCATACCAGGGAGCAAACCTTGCTCATTACAGCCTCTTGACGAAGCTCTGATAAACTCAGGAAATGGCTCTGACCCACTGCCCTTTTCTTCTTAATAATCAGCTACTATTTCTAAGTCAACACTATGCAAACACAGTTCATCTCACTGCTGTAACAACACTAGAAGGCAGGTGTTACTGAGGTTTGCCCTTTACAGAAGAGTTAAAGCAAGGCATAGAAAAGGGAGGGAATTTGTCCAAGGTCACAGACAGGATGTGAACCCAGCCTGGGGAATCTCAGGGTCTGCATTCTGAACCCTGGGTGTCAATCAGCTTTGGGACTGAGGCAAGCCCTCACACTGTCCCTTTACTGCCGCTTTCAGGAAGGGCACAGAGACCCTGCTCTTGGCTGATTTCCTCTGGCAGTAACTCATCCCTAGCGTAAACCAACCAGGGACCACCTGGCCCCACAGCTACAACGTGGATACACTGCAGAGGGGCCTCCCTGAAGGTGCAAAAAGAGTGAGCTGGGCTGGGGTGTGATCTCCTGAGGCAAGTATCCTCAGACGATTTTCTCACTCGCCGAAGGCTGCACTGGCTCCCCTGGGTGCTGCTGCTAAAGGGTGACGGCCCAAAGGAGTAGGACGAGCCCTGGTCAGTGACGAGCCCTGGTCAGTGACGAGCCCTGGTCAGTGACAAGCCCTGGATCAGTGCCACTAGTCAGGGGCACGGCCTGAGTGATGCCATCCCCTGTCTGGGGATCTGTGAAGCCAGAGAACTTCTAGGCCTCACATTCTCTGAGTGTCTCAACTTCTCAAATAAAAAGCCCAGTGCTCAAAATGGCATCCAGGAACATTAAAAATAAATTCCCATTTTCTGTGGCAAAGGCTGACTTTTATCTCATCACTCCACAGGCTCCCCAACTCTGGTATTTTTATTCTCCTCAAAATAACCTTTTCAAAAGGCACCTGCAAACTGCCGCACCGGCTTTCCTGTGGAGAGGACGCTTTTGTGCTCTGTCACGATTAGTACACATTACAGCAGATTTTAGACGGCCCCTGGGAAGACGGAATGCTACGGGAAAGCCACAGAGCATGTCTAATCAAGGGACACTGGACGTTCCGACTCCACGTCTCATACAGACCCTTGGCCAGGGGACGGTCTGTGGCTCACTAGGCAGCTCTTTGTGACTTTTCGATTATCACTAACGTGAATCACAAGGAGACCTTCAGGGGTTCACTTGGATACTCTGGCCAAGAACCAAGAAGAAAAAAAGCTGACTTTTAAAAGCACACAATTTGTATAAAATAACTCAGGTCTGAATCTACCTGAGCTAGGGCTGCTGTAACAAATTATCTCAAACTTGGTGGCTTACGACGACAGGACTTTACTATCTATTTCAGACATGTCCTGTGGTCTCCCCAAGAGAATGGTGGCAACGTATTCTTTTAAGGTTGAGGGGAACAGGAAGAGGTGGGATCTCAGGGGTAGATCATACCTTTGTGGGAAATGGAAACGGGCAAGGAAGCAAGGTCAGGATTCTTGGAAGAAAAGGAACTTTGGGGGTCATCCAGCCCAGGAAAAGTGAACAGTTTCTATTTCTGGTGTCACGTCCAATGGATTGACTGATAAGCAGTTTTTTGGGATGCTTGTGTTGAGAAGGACTCTGAGGCTGTGTTTCTGAGCCCAACTGGAAGGAGTGGTGTATTCGATTCTGATGGCTGCTGTAACAAACGACCACAAACATGGTGGCTTAAAACAATAGAAACGTAATCTCTCACAGTTCTGATGGCCAGAAGCCTGAAATCGAGGTACTGGCAGGGACACGCTCCCTCTGAAGGCCCTAGGGGAGAACCCCCCTTTGCCTCTTCCAGTTCCTAAAGACCCCTAGCGTTCCTTGGTTTGTGGCAGCATCACTCCAATCTCTGTCTTCATGTGGCTTCTTCCCTGTGTCTCTCTGTGGGTATATTTCCCTCTCCTTTTCTCTTATAACAATACAAATCATTGGATTTAAGGTTCCCTCTAACTCTAGCAGAAGATCATTCTGCGGTCCTTAACTAATAAATTTTAATAAAGACCTTATTTCCAAATACGATCACATCCTGATGTTCTGGGTGGACCTGAATTTGGGGCGGGGGGGTAGACACACAAACTAACCTGGCACAAGTACCATGATGGTTTAGCAAGCCCGACCCAGGTTCAGGACTGGACAGGGCCAGTGCTATGTTGTCCAGCTGCCATTCGATCTAATCCAAGCCCACAGCTTTACAGATGATGGAACGGAGGCACAGAGAATAAGAGTCTTGACCAGTGTCATATACCGAGCTAATGCCACAGGAAACCAGAATAAAAAAAAGAAGAGAATATAGAGGTGGGGTAAGCGGTGAGTGTGGGGGTGGGGTGGGGGGAAGGGGATGGAGATGAAATCACTGTTTTAGTTGTGGGATCACGGAGAAGGGCGTCTTTGCATTTGAAACGATTGTCCAAAGGGCAAAAACAAACAAAAACCCGAAAATGAGCCAATTAGAGAGAAACTGTAGGAGCCTTGGTAGAATTACTACCACTCGAAGGATCAATTTGCAGCAGATTGCCAGCCTTCCCCCCAAAAAAACAAGAGCTCCTCTCACTGGGCAAAAGCCTTTCCAGACAGGTCCCGGAAAGCATCGTGCGTACAGATGCCTGCTGGTTGCCATGGTAAATGATGCTGATCTGAAGAAATGAATAATGTGAGCGTTGGGGGCGACAGTGGGATTACTCAGACGGTGGCGAGAGAGGCACCAAGGAGCGCCCAGAGCAGAGGGGAGAAGGCACCATTCCCTCAGCTTGGGTCCACTCTGCCTCCGAAGGCTACGCTTTAACCGGATCCTCCTCGGCAAGCATCAGGTAAGGGACATAAATGCCTCTTGGACGCATTTGGAAATGGCTTTTCCTTTCACACTCCGCTTGGAGGAGGGCCAGGCAATGGTAATCTGAATAGATACAAATAGGGGGAATTTCAAAACAGCAGCAGTGGAAGAAAGACTGATTTGGTCCTAAAAGCCAAGGATGCTGCTAGCGTCTTGACAGAAAGCTCTTAAAAATGTCTGCTGGTGGGAACTGAGCCGGCAAAGACAGCCAGCAGCAGTGGTGAGGCACACAGGAGAAAAGATCCATGGAAAAAAAACGGAATTCCTGATGACTCCTGATGGAAGGGTTTTACAAAGGTCATTGCCTATATCATTAGTAAGGAATTAAGCTCTTTTCACAGTGGTCCAAAATGTATGTATAGGGCTGTGTGGGGTGTTAGGGTAGGATGGATGGGTGTGTGTACGAGGAGACCAACGAGGGAGCCCAAATTTCAATCTCCTTCGCAATGACCTCCCCTGGGGGGGGATCTGAGCACACCTGCGGTGCCCCTTTCACTTCCCATTTTTCTGGAAGGAAATTTCCAGCCAAATAGAAAAGGACTATTCCCCTTCCTGAGCATTTTAGTTAACTGTCATCCTTAGAGAAGAAATACAAAGATTAATAAATCATTCAACACTGTGCGTCTTTCTACAGTTCACTTCCTCTAGGAATACCAGCATGAAAACAGAAGGTCGGAGGGAGGCAGGGAGGAGAGAGAGCAGCTCATAATAGAAATCAGTTTGGCTTAATATCCAGTTCTGGTTAAATCTGATTGACTGATTTTTTACTATGTCGTTTCAATCTAAAACAAAACCTTCTGTGCTTCATGTGAGAGGAAGGGCAGAGAACAGAGCTGGGTGAGACCTATATGTGAACGTACATGGATGGAATATGGCTGCCCCCGAATTTTAGAGCAGGGGAAATTCAGTAAAGGGGAAATCTAATTAATAAGAAATGAAAAAGCTTGAAGATGGCGCTCTCTTACCAAAGCGAGAGGGCTGGCAATCTGAAGAGGGCTCATTTGATTTGCCCGGAAAAACAGCAACGGGTCTTAATACCAGCATCTCATTTTGTAGTAATGTTTTATAATTACTAAACCCAGCAGCCTTCCGCTTGAAAATCCAGGGGTTAAGTGGCTTTGAGTCTCGAATTTATTAACTGAGTCACCTCAGACTGCTCACCTGTAAAATGGGGGTCTAGCTCAGAGGGTGTGAGGGAGAATATAGGAAATTTATTATTGTATGTTGAATACCTAGCATGACTTGTGACACAGCAACCGCTGGCTAACTGTTGGTGGTTATTCCCGTTATTAACATTCATAAGGGCAGTAGTATTAAGTAGTAGCGATTATGCTGGTATTTCTGATTTCTTGACCTATGAAACTAATTTCCTGGGTGCCCTGGCTTTGAAAAAATAAACAAACAAAACAACAGAGACTTTAAGGAAAAATCAGTTACCAATGAGTGACAAAGCAAATCTCCTCTTGTCATGGGCAATAGAACTGGGAAGTTAAAAAAAGCAGTGGGCAGAATGTTCTAGATGGTTGAGCAGACACAGGAGGTCCAGAAGGGAAATTTAGGTATAACACTTGTTTGACTTGGAGGTCATAGACCTGTGGTGACTAATGCAGGGACTCAGGTTATCCTGATTTTTCCTTTTCTTGCCTTTCTTCTTATTAGTCTTTTTTTAAGGGTTAGGAACAATGTTATATTTAAAAGCTCTGAGCCAGGGCAGGATGAGGCTGGAGGATGTGGGTGCATCCTTTTTTAGTTCTGAAGGCCACCACCAATTTTGACATGAGAAAAGCCCTGATTTGAACTGCCACTGTTTAGTTATGCCTAGATGAGAACCATTACCTCTTGGCCTCCATTTCTTTGTCTGTAAAATGGGGGCAATGTTAGTCTCCATCTTGAATGCTCACGAAACGGTAGCTATGATCATCATAAATAAATACTTAAATAAGGGGAAATCACTTTTCACTTTGATTCTGGTTCCAGAATCAGGATGAACATCGAAGTTGGGAACGTTTCTTATACGGGAGCCATCATCTCCTGGTCGTCCTCGGAGCCCTGCCTGGAGGACTATTACCATATTATGTACAGGCCCAACTGGAACAGCATCTTCTCTGGCTATCTTCGTTACAGCTTCCACCACGAGGAGAAAGTGCCTCGAACAATCAGCTCGGTGGTGCTAGAGCACCTCGCCCCTTCCACGCTCTACTTTCTGTGCATCAGCTGCAAGAAGATTGCCTTCCCCTACAGGCACTACTGCACCATGTTCCACACTCTGGATAAGAGTCCGCTGGCCGCGGGAAGTTCCCTGGTAGACCCGCAAATCTCCCTGTGGGTGCTGATGGCTATTCTGCTGGCCTGCTTCACAGCTGTCTTAGCTTTCATCTGCCTCCAGTTCTGGTGCGTCCGCTGCCATGAGCCGCGCTGGTCTTACAGAGCTGGCAACACCGAGGAAGCCAATGGGTTGGTGAGATGGCCAGAGGAGGCCCAGGGTCTTGGTCAGAGAGAGGAAGACCTGCAGGGGCTCCCCCTGGTGGAGATGCCACGCAAGGATTCTGGAGCTGGAGCAGAACCGGAAGCTGAAGCGGAAGATGACCAGGATGCCCTCCAGAGGGAGGGTGGCGATCAACAAGCCATTCTGCCTCGTTCTGGGGAGTGAGAGGTAGGGAGGGGGCAGCCCGCATCACGTAGCTTAAAGCCCTCCACACAGTAGGTCTTTCGTAAAAATGTATCTGTAGACTACCCATTTGTCTCCCCTCAAGTGTCAGTGTTCTTGTGGATCACCTGGGTTTGACCAATGCCCTGTGACAAAGCTTCTCAAGCTGGAAGACATACACTCCCGTGGGGTGACAAGGGAGAAACATGTCACCTCTTAGAAGTGTCCATCGGAGGGGGGTGGGGAGGTTAGGAATTAAAAACATCATCTTACTATTAAAACAAACGTGAATATATTATGATGTAGAAAGTGAAATTTGCATGACTTAAATAAAATACAACGCTTCAAGGACATTTTTGAGTTGCAGCGGGGCTCTTTGAGTTTGCTTTCAGTCAGCTGGGGCAGATGTCATCTCCTTGGTAGTTGGGGGAGCTATTTGGAAAGGTGTGCGAAGGCTTGCTCTAGAGTGTTTTCCAACTTTCAGGCAATCACACACCACCTCGTACCCCTTCTTCATTTTTTTTTTTTAAACCATAGACTATCTTTACTATTATTAGCAATATATTTTCTTTTAATTGACTCGTTTTTTAACCTTAAACTTATTTTAAAAGATAGCCTTATATTACTCCAAAAATGAAAACCAGCACCCTCCTGCTACTAAGTAGAAGGGAAGAGACATAAGAATCATAAGAATGAAAACAAAGTTATATTAAATTTGACTTAGATACTACTGCCTACTAAAGACTCAGAGCTTAAGGCCTGCTTTCTTATCTTTGATAAAAAGAGAGATTAGCAAGAGTTGGAGAGGTATTAAAGACATATTAGCACCATAATAAGTCTTTATAATAGCATAATAACATAATAAGTCTTTTTTCTGGATATATTCCACAAAGTTTGAAAGAGAATTATAAAAGGAGGTATTTTTACTTTGTTGAGTCACTCGTATTTAATGCCATGTCCGTGAACGATCTAACATGCTGTCTGTAAGCGTCCCCTGATTTGAGAACGTTGCCTGGACCAGACGGGCTGTCCTGGAGAAGACATGTGCACTGTCCCAGCATCATCCTAAGACCTTCTAAGCCGCACCTTCAGGCCCAACTGGTGGGGCTCATCTTGGCTCATCACACATCTCAATCTAGGGCTCCCTGACTTACAATGCTGTATTTATCTGGTCAGCTCCTCTTCTAAGTCCGTCTGATTACTTTTGAAAATTGAGTCAAAAGCAGACATTCTTATTTCATCTCATAAAGAAAAGTGTTGGCTTTTTGGGGGTTATTGTTTGACATATTTCACCCTCACAGTGGCATTTTTTTTTTAGTCTGCCCATTAAAAAACCCTAGGGGAAAGAGTGAATCGCCTACATATGTCACGGTGTTGCTGAGACTTTTGTGAACATTGTTGCCCATCGCCACAATGGGTATGGAAATGGGGGCAGAGATGATGTCTATTTTTATCTCTAATATATCCCCAGCATGTAAAATCTAGCCCAGTGTCTGGCCTATAGTGGATGCTTAATAAATGTCTGTTTAGTGAATGGCCGAGGACTGAAGGTCTAGAACAGGACACTATTTGGGATGTTTAGTTAGTGTCAGGATGTGTACGTGTGAACAGAGCAGCAAAGAGGCAGGAGAAGCCCTGTTTCTCAGCTCTAGCTTCAGTCCACTGGATTTCCTTCAAAGCTTCAACTTCCCAACTGCTTCCTGCCTGCAAAGCCCTTATATTTATGAAGCACGAATCCCAGGATGACAGGACGATAGTGCAATGAGTCAACTGAGAAGCAAGAGATGGAATGCCACGACGAGAAGCCCCATGCACCTATTTCCTCGCTCACCTCCCCCCAAACCGTTCTTGCGCCGGATCCAACCCCTGGCCCGAGTTCACCCCCATCCTTGCTAGTTGTGAACAAATAAAGATGAATATACTCACAGTCATTTCTGCCTGCATCTCTCTCTGCTGCCTTGTTATCTCCACACCTTCCTGCTTTTCTGATTCAGGGAACATTTTTCTATTTGCTTTTGCTCACTAGCCCTCTTAGAAATAAGACATAGGCAAAACTACTCACCTTGGACCCATAGAGGTAATAAGGCTGGACGTTGGCCGGTTTATCTCTTTGCGGTTCTTGAGTGAAAGGAATGGCAGTTCGGACAAAACTAGCAAAAGAAGAGATGGGACAGGAGTTAACTGGGTCCTACTATTATTCTTCAGGAGACACAATATAGTGAGAACCCTTCCTGACCAGGTGCGCAACACTGTTTCTTAAACGGTAGCCTATAAACTCCTCTGACACACTCCCGTTCAACTACTGTCCCCTTTCCATAGATGGGAAAGCTGTAATCTAGATTCACAAGCTTGACTCAGGGTTTGTGGCTACTCAGAAGGTCAGTAGGTAAGAAAGTGAGAGTAGACTGGTTCTGAAAAGGGCCTTCTCCAGGGCTCCACGTCTCTCCCCAATCCCAGTTTGCTTTCTCAAGAACAGATTTCTGTAAACTCTTTCTGCAAAGGCCCACATAGCAAATATTTTCATCCTTGCCAGCCAGATGGTCTCTGTCACAATCACTCAGCTTCCGCTGGTAGCATGAAAGCATCCATAAGCAATAGTAGACAAATGAGCGTGGCTGAGTTCCAACAAAACTTTATGAATTTCGAATAATTTCCAGTTGTCACCAAATTATAATTCTTCTTTGGATTTCCCCCTCAACCATTAAAAAATGTCAATACGATTCTTAGCTCACGGGCCGTACAAAAACAATTGGGGGTAAGATGTGGCTTGTGGGCCAGGGTTTTATGAACTTGTGTGCAAGAGGATTCAAATTCCCAAATCTCTATAGAGAATGGGAGGTACATCTTGCTAAATGTGTGGATTCAGGTGCATTTGTAATTTGAATTCTTCCATTCATTCAATACACACTTATTTAATAACAGCTCTGAGGATACTGAAGGACCTGCAAACACATATATTTTTGTTCATCTTTATGCATTTGTTTTGCATGTGAATACATCTCACCTCTTCCATCAGGTTTTAAACCTCTGTGGGGATAAGGAATTAGGTCTTGTTTCTAACTTGGTGCCTGGCGCAGAGCTGTGTGCACCTTTCAGGAGGCATGTTCCACTTTGTCATGCATGTATATGCTCTGCACATGTGTGCCTGTTTGCACGCATGTGGTCCCATACGTGGATATCCTCATAAAAGTACCATCTGATCATGTCACTTCCCTTCCTTGAACTCTTCCAAGGTTCATAAATGCTCGATCCTAACAGGCCTGTGGAGCAGGTTCCACTTCCTCCTGCGTCCTGCCCTATCTTTCGTGGCACCATTCCCCATCCCATCTGCTCCACCCTCACCAGACTCTTAGCTCCTTTGAAACTGTGCCTAGAATACTCTTCTCCTGCCTTTTTGCTCTATTTACTCCTACTCATCCTTCAAGCATTCTTCCTCAGAGGATGATGCCTCTCTTGAGGTTTGAATCACTTCCCGGACTGGATCAAGTGGTGCTGTTCTCTCTCTCACGGCTCTGTAGGCTTTCTTCCCATCTCCAAGTTCACTGCTCATAACAGGACATTTATTGTGCAACTGTTTGATCACCTGCGTCCTCCTCTAGCCTGAAGGCTCCAAGAGGCAGGAAGGTGTCTGCGGACTCCCCTTGGCATCCCCACCTCCAGCACAGAGCCTGCACCCAGGTGGGGCTCTGTGAGATGCCTGTTGCAGGAACAAACTGACACCCATGCTGGTCCTCATTTGGAGGAGGCAGCTGGCTGCTCCCTGCCCCACCCGCCCCAGCCCCTTCTTCACAAGGACTCCCTTACCGGTTGGTGGACCCATTGTAGCAGTAGTTGGGGAGGAAGTCAAAGTTCAGCTCCCAGAAGACGTGCAGGGTGATGCGGCCATAGGGGGCCGACACGTTGTGGTTGGCTTCCCGGAACATGGCGTCGAAGCTGTCCAGGGTCATGTGCTTACACAGCAGCCGGTGCGTGAGCCGGTTGATCTCCAGCAGCCACTCCAGCTCCTGGCCAGACAGAGAACCCACGGCTGCTGGGGACTCACACACACACGCCTCGCAGGTGTGTACCACTTCATCTTACCAATGCCTGTCATGCAGGAGGGAGCCTCACAGACAACCTCCTAACTAACTGCCGACATGGGGACGGGGACCCCCGCAGTGGCAGGTGACAACGTTCCCTTCTTCTGAGGAGGGAAAGGAATGGCTGACAGGTGGCATACTGCCCCAGGAAGGGGACCACCGACCATGTGCACATGCCCTGTCTGCACCCCTTTGGGTAGAAAGCACACCTTCTTGCTTTCCAGTTTCCACATTGTGAGAAAAAGCTTGTCCCTCAGTGCCACAATTAAGTAAAACAAAGTTCTGACTGGCTATCACCAGAGGCTGTATCTCTGCCCTGCAGAAAGCAACCATAAGACCACATGAGACTACTAATATTTTACGTTAAACACCATCGAATATTACTAACTTTGTATGGTTCAACCTAGTATGTGCCAAGCAGCATTTTAAGCACTTTATCTGGGTTAACTCATTTAATGCTCGAAAAAACTCTATAAAGTCAATATTACTTGCTGTCTTTACTTGACACACATAGAAATTGAGGCTTTGAAAAGTTAAGTAACTTGGCTTGAAATCCAGGAAATAGGGCTCCAAAGTCACATTCTTAACCGCCATGTAATACCGATAGGAAGCTTTTAAATAGCTGGGGGCAGAATGTCCCCTCCTTTAGACTGCAGGTCCCTCAGTCACACAGAGTTAGTCACACTGGCAGAGGTGCAGCTGCAAGCCATGGGCAAGCAGTCTGTCATCTCCCCACAATGACCAGGGACCCAAGTGAGCTGTACACCCTGACTGTCGGAATCCCACCTTTAGGCAGAGAACGGGAGCAGAGTGGGTACTATCCGGACATAACAGGACACTGCCTTTGCTGGGAAGTAAAAGGGGCACGAAACCCTTTGGGCTGGCTTTAATCCCTTCTCACATTGCTCTCGAAAAGAATCAAAGCATAGGCTCCGGCAGAGAGACAAAGCAGCCCTCTTTGTGTTGCTTTAGGACACTCCCGTACTGTTGTGGTTAAGCTGCCTTTTGAGATGGGACAACTGTCCCTATTCCATAGAGGGGAAAACTGCGGCTTGGCAGGTTAAGGAAGCTGCCCAAAGTCACACAGAACACACACAACAGGGCTTAGGATGTGGATCCAGGTCTTCTGACTCCATGTGTGTTGGCCCCTGTGACACAGCTGTCTGGAACAAGGAAGCAACTGCTGAGAAAGTCCTTTGAAAAGTCAAGATGGTTTTAAAACATAAAAGCCGAAAAGAACATTGGAAGGGCAGCTCAGCAGAGCACGACTAGGAGGTGGGACGGCCAGAGGACCAGCTTTAGTGGCTGAGACATGGCGCTCAGCTGTCCACAGTTATAGGAAGCAGCCCCACACCAGGAATTCAGTTTTGTTCTCATCAGCCACAGGTCCCCTAACCCTGGTTAGGGTCCAGAGTGTGTTCGGTAGAGGCACCAGGTCATGCTTCCAATCTTGGAGCTTTGCTGCTCTAAAATTCAGATTCTGAGGCTCTCCATTGGGGGTATGCATAGAACTGGATCAAAGCTTGCAGACTTTAGTGGCTGCAGGGGCCAGCTGGGTTAGGTAAGTGAGCCATGCTGGGCAGGAGGGAGTCCTGGGGCTGGGTAGTCTGTGGCACACTGGAGAGCCCTTGCCCGGAGAAAGGAGGCAGGGCTGCTATTAACTCCATCTGATTGTTGCCACTTTGGGAGGGGGCTTAGTGATGGCAGATCCTGCCAGTTGTCAAAAAAAGGTCAAAATCTGGATTTCCATTCTGGAATGGCAGCTGGAAGAATAAGCTTCCAGTCATCACGCACCATAAAGTAAATGAAGGACAGAAATACAGAATCAACTCTCTGCTTTGGTCTCTTGGAGGTGAGAGAGTTGGACCGTGTCTTTGTTCCCATTCACTTAGGATCGGTAAAAAAAAGAAAAATGATAGTAATAAAAGGAATAAACGCTAATGAGTTTATTTATAAGATCACCGAGTCGCCCTGTTACCGGGAAGATAACTGCAGACGAGAAAGCGGGGAACAATTTCTGTTCTAACGTTCTGTGTGCCTTTAACAGTCTCCCGAATGCATGTGAGTGCTCACAAGGGAGACAGAAGGACAGTGTTCTCAATTCTGCTGATATAGGGGCTGCTGGAAATGCAGGTCCACGTCTCCTGCCAAAGAAACACCAGGACAGGGGTGTTTCTTTGTTATGTAATCCACACTGTGGTTTCCCATCAGCTGTGTTCTTCTAGCCTTCCCATCAGGAGGGCCCTTGCCTGTGGGAGGCAGGGCTCAGTGCATCCAGCTGTGCAGGGTTTGAAAGGCCCTGTGAGGGGTTCAGGTGCCGTCTGAAAGCATATCAGCATTCTACAGTAAAGTGGGTTTACTGAGGAAATAAAAAACCCACATGGGCAACTTCTGTGAAGCAGTGCAAAGAGCTCTTCAAAGGCAACCAGAAAACTGGAGTGTCAGCCACACGCGACTGTTACCCAGCTCTGTGGCCTCGGGTAGGCGAGAAGATCAGGCTCTCACACCCAGGTACAGAGAGGCCTGGTAGGTCAGACACGTGAATGAGGTGTGCCGGTGGGGCTCGCAGCAAACCAAAAAGAGCACAGCTCAGCTGACGGGGACGTCTTGTCATTTCTAGGCAACTGTTGCCATTTGGGAAGGCTGGTCTGGTGCTGCCAGAGCTTCTGTCGTTTTACTAGAATTCTTCCACATGTTAAATGTGGGCTCAAAATTTCAAATACACTCTGCAGCCTACACAAAACACAGCCTGCAGGCTGCCATCTCTCAACCTGAGCACCAGATCTCTCAAAGAA
Source organism: Rhinolophus ferrumequinum (assembly GCF_004115265.2). Classification (NCBI taxonomy): domain Eukaryota; kingdom Metazoa; phylum Chordata; class Mammalia; order Chiroptera; family Rhinolophidae; genus Rhinolophus; species Rhinolophus ferrumequinum. Next base: position 27,532,952 of record NC_046307.1, on the reverse strand, counting down.
TCTACGAGTATTTGCTCAGCTGGGCCAGAGGAGGCTGACTGACAAGAAATCTCTGCAACCCTCCCAACTCAGCATCAAGCTGCCTCCCATCTCATCTCAGAATGGCATTGCTAAGGTGGAGGGAAGGGCTGAGGGGAGCACATTCCTTGGTTTGTTTCTCAGGAGAGGCAGATGCTTCTCAGCCAAGGTCAGTGGGAGCCCCCTGACCCCACAGGAGAGAGCGTCCCTGGGGTCTCCTCTCCAACGGCTCCACAGGAAGTGGTTACTCTCCTGGAGGGCTCTCATCCTCACCTGAGAAGGGCTTTCACTGCTTGTTTTGGTTTTGTTCTCAGCTAAGAGAACATTCAGTGCCTTTCAAGGGGTGGGTGGGGAGCGGTCATGGACACCCATGCATGCCTCAAACCTGTTTATTCTGTAAGATATGTTCATTCATTATTGGAAAACTAGAAGATACAGGAAAAAAAAAAGATGAAAACGAAAATCCCATCACTTGGACAATCGTCACTGCTCACATTTTGGCATAAACAGAGAAATTTTTTTTACAAAACTAGATCTCCCAGAAGAACATTTGCTATGTTATAGTCTCTTAAAGTAAGTGACCCAGGTTTCAGGGGGGCAGTTGATTCAAGTCTTCTTACTAAATATTGCTGAAAATTCACCCTGAGAAGGTTTCATTGCAGCCCCTAATTTCCATGTTCCTCTCATCTTTTTTTTCATAAGCTATTATTTATTAAGTGCAAGGAACTATGCAAAGCTCTTTCCAGACAGTAATCTCATTTCATCTTTACAACAACACTCTGCGGTGAATTCTAATATTTCCTTCATTGTATAGATGGGAAAATAGGCTTATGGAAGATAATTTGCTAGTAAGTGGCAGGGCCAGGACTGGGAGTTCAGGTCTTTCTGACTCTAAAGACCTGGTTCTTCATGACTTTTTTTTTTTTTTAATACTTTGTCTACTTAAAAACTTTTTTATTTTGAAATAATTTTAGACTTACACAAAAGTGAAAACAGCAGAGTTCCTGCACATCGTTGACTCACTTTAACCAATGTAAGCATCTTACATAACCACAGAACAATGATCAAAAGTAGGAAATTAACAGTGGTACCATATTATTAACTAAATGACAGACATTAGAATTTCACCAGTTTTTCCACAAAAGTCCTTTTTTCTGTCCTCACTTTCAATCCAGGATCCTCCACTGCATTTAGTTGTCATGTCTGCTAGTCTTTTCCTATCTCTAACAGTTCTTAATCTTTCTTTGTCTTTCATGATCTGGATGCTTTCTGAAAAGTATTGTTCACTTTTTTGTTGCTGTTTTTTTTTTTTTAATGTTATTTGATTTGGATTTATGTGCTATTTTCTCATAATTAGATTGAGATTATGTATTTTGGTAAGAATGCCACAGAAGAATACATATCAGGAGATACATGCGTCTATTTTATTATTGGTGATATTAACCTTTGATACTTGGTTAAGATGGTGTCTGCCAGGTTTCCCCACTGTAAAGTTACTACCGTGTTTCCCTGAAAATAAGACCTAGCCAGACAATCAGCTCTAATGCATCTTTTGGAGCAAAAATTTATATAAGACCGGTCTTATTTTACTATAAGACTGGGTATAATATAATATAATACCAGGTCTTACATTAATTTTTGCTCCAATAGACGTAGTAGAGCTGATTGTCCGGCTAGGTCTTATTTTCAGGGAAACACGGTATTCTTCCCTTTGGAGTTAATAAATATCTTGAAGAAGCAACTATCTTGCTTCTCCTCAAAATATTTTTTTAGTAATTTTTCACTGCGGGAAAATATACATAACATAAAATTTACCATTTTAAAATGCACAGTTCTGTGGCATTAAATACTTTCACTTAGTTGTGCAACTATCACTACATTCTATCTCCAGAACTTAATCTTCCTCAATGGAAACTCTGTATCCATTAAATACTAATTCTCAATTCCTCCGCAATCACCACTCCACTTTCTGTCTCTACGAATTTGGCTACTCTAGGAATCTCCTAATAAGAGGGATCATAATATATTCTTCTCAAAGTTCGGCCCACTAATTAATTATAGCACCCACTGCTGGATCTTGCCAGCAACAATTATTACTGTGGTGATCTAACGGCGTTTTTCTATTTCCCTTATTCCTTCTACTCATGTGCTTTTGAAAGTATTAAAGTCTTCCTTTGATTTACTTAAAGACTGATCAATCAAGTTGATTCTAATTCTTAGAGAGAGAGAATTATCAGAGAAAAGTTCACATTGCTGTTTAATAGGAGAAGGGAGCACACCTGTTCTATGATTGTGCATTAGGGTCAACTCTACAATTGGCAGGTCCCGGTGCAAAATGAAAATGCAGGGCCCCTCATTAAAGAATTATTAAGAATGTCAAGATGGCGACTGCCGAGCATTAAACCAAGCACGGAGCCCTCCTGGGCCTGTACGACTGCACACCCATGCTTCCCTAGCTTCACAGGACCATTCACCTCTAGCTCGGATCTGTAGACTCCTAAAGGACAGGCAGCTGTGCCCCAAGGTTGGCCATCTCTAGAGATTTCAAGATCCTTATTGTCCTGTTCCATTCCAATAGGAAAGAGACTCACTGCTTCTCTTTAACTGGCCCAGTACTAGTCTCACAACAACCCCCAGCTAGCTAGGCTCCTATCAGAGGAATCCCAGATTGGAACTCCCACAGGCCCCCAGTCTCTTACCACAATGGAGGTCAGGTCCTCACTCTCAAAGCGGCTGATAGCCTGGTCCAAGGATTTATACATGGCAGCAGAGATGCGCTGGGTAATGAGTCTGTTCAAGTCAATTGACCTACCCAAGAGCTGCATGGAACAGAGAGAGAGAGAGAGGAGAGTTACCTGAGGTTTGCATAGACACATGACAACGAAATGCAATGCACTTATAAGAAATTGGATTGAAAGTAGAAAAGGCCATTACTGGGACAAATGGCGACTCTCTGTAGAAAACAATATTGTTAAATTTCCTAAGTAGGACAATTCTATTTTGATTATGAGAGAATGTCCCTGTTCTTGGGAGATACATGTGGAGGTACTCAGGGGTGAAGTGTCACGATGTCTGCAACGTACTCTCAAATGGCTAAGAAAAAAAGTATGTATTTTAAAAATACGTATTTTAATATATTATTTATATGTTTATATATTATTTATGTATACTAAAATACATTTATATTATATTTACTGTATTTGTAAGAGAAAAAACATATACATAAAAAAGAGAAAGTACAGCAAATGTGGTAAAATTCATAATCATGAATTTGTAGAGTACATGTGTGTTCACTGTATTATTCTTTCTATTTTCCTGTAGTTTTGGAATGTAAAACTTTGAGGGGAAAAAAACGATTCATTCGGACTGTAGGAATAGGCTCAGGACAGGCTCTGGCATCCCGGGCAATGCTGACATCCTTAAATTTAGTCCTGAAGGTCTTCCTGCAACTGTCCTGTGCCCCAAGTCAAGTCCCACGAAAACAGCAGCCCCCTCAGCAAGGTCCTACTGTGTGCCTTCATGGGGATGCATCTAAAGGCAGGAGGATGAAGCGCTAGTTACAGGATGGAAAACACATAATTTCCACTGGGGTACACATGTGCATTATCGTGGACGCTACATAGGCGGCAACAAGCAACAAACATTTATTGAGCACCTACTGTGTGCACTGCCCTTTGCTAGATGCCCAACGATTATTCTTAACTATTTCATTTTTTTCTACTTGCCTTTTTAGGTAAATTTTCTACCACTGACTAAGGCCCCTTATAGCTATCTCGTGCACACATGAAGTCCTCAGTATTTAATATCCTGTGGCTAATTCCGGCTGCATTGGTAACCAATAGACAGAATTTTCTGAGAGGCCAAAAGAAAAGCACTGAGCTCCTGCTGTTGATTGAGATGAAAATGTTCTTACAAGTCTCCATTTCCGTTGGATTTCTCATAGCAGTGGGAACGTCCAGGGTTTCCGAGGTAACCCCTTTCCTCTCCTCAATGGAGGCTCTGCCCTCCTTCACCCTCATCGTCTCCACCAACACCATGGACCACATCCTAAGCACGCAGAGGTCACCGCATAGAAGCCATTTCACCACCGCATGGCTGACAACAGGGCTTAGGAGTCGGGTGCAGAGGCTGCTGGAGCGTCTCTCACTCTGTCTGCCTGGCTCACGTTAACATTTTTAAGCAGGGATATTTTTGAGCTCCTGGCAGCATTTCCTCTACATCTGGGGTAAAAGGTTAACAGAAACCACCTCCACAAAAACAAATCATAATTCCTATGCTGGGGGTAGGCTGACATGCTCCATTTCAAAGGCCCACAGCTCTCCTTCACTTAGGTCAGCATTCGAGCCCTGCTCAGGGACACATTGACCCATTTCTGAGTGGCAGTCCCCACTGAAGGAAGCGGCCTGCAGTTTATGATGGGAAAACAAAGGCGCTGGTGGCCACTGCTCGCCAGAGGTGAGCTGCAGATGGGAAGAGAAGCCTGATGCCTTTTTATTGTTGTAAGATTCTGAGGCTTTTACACCTACGCTCAGAAGTCCACATGGGACAATATGCAGGGCAGACAGTATGCAGTCCTGGTTTCTGATTTCTCTGCTAACTTCAGAGTTATTCTCGCCAGCTCGTTCCACTGTGGCATTCTTTCACCATTACCTGGACATGTCTCTGTTTCAGCAGCGTTTCATAGCGGTTGGACGGCGGGTACGGAATGATGACTCCATAGTTCTTACATTCGGCTCTAAAACGTTTATCCAACAAGACACTGGAAGGGATAAAGGTTAAATAAGACCAGCAAACATGACAGTGAATGGTTTGCAATTGCCCAGCCACACCTATGGTCTAAAAGAGACCACAGGATCTACCCATGAAACACTGTCTTATGAATTTTGAATATATATATATATATACACATATATATATGTATAAATATATATATGTATATATATATATACAAGTTTTCTTTTATGTTTGAGAGCAAAGTTCTTCAAATTTTTTTTCAACAAGAGCTCACCATGTGAAACAAAATTTCTAAGTTAAACACAAGCAATAAAGAAGTTGATCTGCTCTCCTCTTTTATTCATTTACAAAAAACCCCAAAAGTTTCCAATAGGAAACATTTTAACTAGTAGGGATACAAAGTTCCTGTCCTCATGGAGCCTCTATTCTAGTGAAGGGAGACTAAGACTAAATAAATAAGCAGAGGAATAAAATAACATCAAATAGTAAACATCTGCACAGTATTTATTATCAGGTGTACCCACACACAACACACACGCACACAAAACGCACCGTCATTTTTAATCTCACAACAACCCTATGAATTAGGTGTACCATCATTAGCTTTCACACTGAGGCACAAATTGCCGAGTAATAAGTGCTCCGAAAATAATCAAAGAGGACCATTTGGTGTTAGCGCTCTAGAGAGGTTTTGGACAGAGACCTAAATGCTAAAAACGGAAAGATCTGGGGAAAGAAATCTCTCAGGCACAATTAGCTTGGCATGTTTATCCAATATGGATAAAGGGCAGGGCATGCTGGAGATCATGATGCAAAAATGAGTTTATAAAGTGAGCCTAGGGGCCAGATTATGTAGGGCTACATAAGCCACAGTAAGAGCTGAGATGATTTCTAGACGTAATTGGAAGTCATTAAAAATTTTTCAGCAGGAAAGTGACGTGATCTAAAACATCTACATTCTCCACTAATAGATAGCAGCCACCAACCACACAAGTCGACGGAGCACCAACTGAAACATGGTGGGTCCAAGCTGAGATGTACTGTAAGTATGAAATACATTCTCGACTTGGGAGACTGAGAAAAAAATGAAAACCATCTCTTTAATAATTTTTAATTCTTACATGTTGACATTATAGTATTTTTAGATATACTGGATTACCTTAAAATATCCTATGAAAATTAATTTTACCTGTTTATTTTTCCTTTTTAAAATATGGCTACTAAAATTTTAAAAAGTACATTTACGGCTTACATTTATAATTGCATTATATTTCTAATGGACACCACAGATATAGATCATTCTTTCCCTCCTGTGCTTTCTCTAATTCTTCCAGCTTCTCTCTAGCTTTGTCAGGAAGCCTGCCGCCTCTTACCATCTACGAGTGAGACATTTATATGTACTAATCACGTTCATCCTCTCAGCAGTCCTAAAAGGTAGGCCTATTATTATTAGTATCATTATTGAACTTTTCAACTAATACATACAATATATTAGTTTCAGGTGTACAACATAGTTATTTGATATTTATGTCCCTAGTGAAATGACCATCATGGTAAGTCTAGTAACTACCTATCATTGTACCAAGTTATTATGCTATTATTGACTATATTCCCTATGCTGTGCACTATATCTCTGGCTGATTTATTTTATAACTTTTAAGAGGAAGTTATACCTCTTATTAAAACTTCACCCTTTCCACCCCCCACCCCCTCCCTGCTAGCAACTATCAGTTTTTTTCCTCTGTGTCTATGAATCTGTTTCTGTTCTGTTTCTTCGTGTTTTGTTTCTCAGATCCACATATAAATGACATCATAGGGTATTTGGCATGCTATTATTATTATACTTTTGCCGCAGGGATTTGGCACAAGTCGTGCCTTTGCCTATAATTTCCTGTCCCATCTTTGACCTAGTTTCACTTAACTCCTATCAACTTCAGAGACGAACTCAAATGTTACTTTCTCAGGATAGCCTTTCCAGTTCCCCACCCCAAAGACTAGTTCAGGTTTAACTGTCATATATTCCCATATTCCCAGGAACTTTTCCTTTATAGGTAGCACGTAACCTCCCTTGTCACGGTGCATTCATCAGTTTTTATTAATGTCTGTCTTCCCCCCTGGACTCTAAGCCCCAGGAGGTCCAGCAAAGTACCTGTCTATTTTCCTTTCTCCTACATTCTAACATTAAGTCCAGGCTCATGGAATCACCAAATTAGGTGCTAAAGAAGAAAGGCTTTGTAACAGAAAACTTGTGCTCTCATACCTGCCGGCCATGGCTTTGTAGTAAGCAAAGATCTGGTCTGCCAGCTTGTAGACAAACTGATCAAAACACAGGTTCACCTGGTGAAGAGGAAGCAGGAAATGTCACCAGTGGTCTGTCCAGCTTTATCACAGAAACTTAGGCAACTCAAAAAGGGCAGTTGGGTAGGACCGCCCAAAATGTGTTGTGGGGAAGACGCTTCAAAGAAGAAAAAAAAGAAGATTCAACGGCCAAGAACGTTTGGGAAGTCTGGTCCCGTGCTCTCAAGGTCCTCAGTTAGGCACAGAGAAGGCAAAAAGCTGTTGAAGAACTGCTGGTCCCCTTCTCGCTGTTACAAGGGTCCAGCCCAGGGGGAACGGAACAGATAGGTCTCCAGATCCTGAAATTACCCATATCAGCTTCCCCCAACCACCTCTCATGCTAGACTTTCTTGTCTTTTCCTTTCATGTTCCTTTGCCTTGCTTTGCAAATAAAGAAGTGACGGTCATTAGAAATTTTAAAACTTTTAAAAGTATTTTGCTTAAAAATCTTTGGCTTTTAAAGAACTGTCTTGCCATTTCAGTGTTTCATCACACTGGTGACAGACTGTGACACTTGGGTGAATAGAAAGTTCACATCAGACACAGACAATCAAACCCCAATCCTCCAACATGGCAAGAGCAGGAAATGACCGAGGGTAGGGCTGTGGAGAGACGGGGCTGTGGCAGAAGCAGGTTTGCAGTTTAACTTCAAAGGAAGCACATTGTATTTAAGTGGTTGATCTTGGATGCCTTTCTCACCAAATTCTCAGCTCCACCAAGTTAACTCTTTATGCGAAGAGCTTTCATGTCTTTTATTTTACACCCCAGGTATTATTCTGAGCACAAAAACACAGTGGCGTATAAGTGCTGTCCTCGTATGCAGATAACCTCTGCCCTGGACTTTGAACTTCAAGGACACTGGGCCTCCGCCAGGCAAAGAGGCTGCAGGGTCCGAGTGGGGGTGCCCACTCATACCCCATGCTCCTTTTCTAGAACCAGCTTTGAGTATCTTTGCCCGAAGAACACAGCCCTTTCCAGGCCCTCCGTGCTCTTTTCCCTGGGTTCATCTCTGAGGGTGAACTACCCTGCAGGTATGTGCACCCCTAGGGCCCAGGACAGGCCAAAGGGCCATTGTTTGTGGGTAGGGTAGTCGACAAAGCTTGGGTATTCCCACACATACACACGAGGCCCTTCATGGTGCAGGACAGGGTTTGGCGATGGAAAGAGAAAGGAAGCAGGACACAGAGGACAGGTTTGCTTTGGGGTCCATCAAGATTTTCAACTCCCACAGAAATCAGAGGATTTAGAAAGAAAGCAATATTTCTACTAGCTTTTCTTTAAAATATGTAACTTTCAAATGAATTTGGTGGTGATCTTTACCCTAACACACTTATGTCTTTCTTTTATAAATAAGAACGCCTTATATTTGTATGGCAGTTTTACCTAATTGGCCTCATTCTATGTTTATATAACCCCATGTACTTAAGTAGGGCAGAGATTATCATTCCAATTTCCAGCAGGCAAAACTGAGATATTTCAGTCATCATTTGTGCCATTTACCTCATGTTTCTGCTCCTTGCTGGCCCATGGTAGGCCCATGCACTTCCTTGCTCCTCTTTGAAAGGATGTACAGCCATGTGACTTGCTTTGACCAATGGCATATGTCACATTCAGGTGGACGCTTTAAGTATCAGAGCGTGATTTACCCTAACCCTTCCCCCTGCCACGGCAACTAGTGAATGCTCCAGATGGGTCCCAGGAACTCCATGGAACAGAGTCCCCAGCCAACCCATAACGGAGAAATAAACCTTCGGTTTTAAGCTACTAAGAATTTAGGGTTGTTTGTTACTGCAGCATACCTTAGCATATCCTGACCATTACAGAAATAAAGCCACTGAGCGACTGTTTATTAAGTAGCTTAATAGTAGAGAGGATGGCAATTTCAGTCCTACCAGGACTAGACAGAGACTCTGTAAGCTGTGTGACATTGGGGTAATGACACTTGACCACTCAGATTTTAAAGTAAAACAGATAGTAGCCATCCTTAAAATTGTTGTAAAGACTGTTTAAAATGTTTATCTAGGACTTAGCACTGTGCCTGGCAAATGGTGAATATATAATAATTGATGGGTGGTTATTACTGTTGATATTATTAGCCTAGTCATTGAACCATAAAAGACCCATAGAAAATTAAGAAAGACCATCACCCCGCTCTTGGTCCTTTTTGATGATCATGAGGTTTGTAAAGGTCACTCTCCAGAACACGTCCTTGATCCCCCATGCGATGGTCTCCCCACATTCATATGTTGAGATCCGAACCCCCAAACGTTGATGGTATTAGGAAGTGGGGTCTTTGGCGGTGATTAGGTCATGAAGGTGGACCTCATGAATGGGGTTAGTGACCCCAGAGAGACCCTTAGAAGAGACCCCTGAGAGCTCCCTCGCCCCTTCCACCATGTGAGGACACCATGAGAAGCCTGTGACCCAGAAGAGGGCTCTCACCGACCACGCTGGACTTCCAGCCTCTAGAACAGTGAGAAATAAATATCTGGTGTTTATAAGTCTGTGGTATTTTGCTATTGCAGCTTGAATGGACTAAGACACCCCACTTTGTGCCAACAGCTAAAGCTCTGCGAAGCCCAGCCTCTCGGAACAAGATTACAGGAACAAAAAAAGAAGCGCGTCACTTGCCTCGGCTTCGATCTCATCGTACAGGAACTGCTTTTTAAACTTGGTCAGAGCATAGTAGGCGCTGTCATTGTACAGATCCAACGGGTAGAGGACGTACCTGAAGAGGGAAAGACAACGGCCAGCAGCTTACTAATCGTCTGTCTTAGCGCAGGCCGATTTGTACCTGCTTGGGACATAGGAAGTGGTGGGTGAGAAGAGGAGCAAGTTCATACACAGGAAAGGAGAACCTTTCAGCCTCCCAGCCTCCACTTGGGAATGACTTATTTTACAGGCTGCCCATGGAAATCAAAAGTCTGTGATGCTAATAAACCCAAGGCTGAAAAAACGTCATCTGGGACTAAAAGAAATCGGTGGTAGTTAAGATATTAGCTTCTTGATGCCCCGAGATGGTCATTTTCCCGGCATGGCTGACAAAGCATAGGAAGGGCAGATGGGCTGGTGAGCTTCTAAACCAATCTGCCAGGCGGAGTCAAATCGGTGTGACCTGACCCTTGGCCAGCACAATGCGTCATCTGGAAAGTTCTGGAAGAACAGAGCTCCCTGGCAAACTACCCTCCACCTGCATCCCGGGAATCTCCTTGCTGGTCCGTCCTGCCTCTTACTCCATCATGGAAGGTTCTTTGGTTTCCAGGATATGGTCCGTTAGAATCCAGGGCATGGACATCTCAATGGGGAACTGGATTCTCCGGCCCATGGTTAACTCCAGGAAGAATTCTCGGAACCAGAGCTGGGAGAGGTCGCAGCACTGCTGCAGGGCTTCTGAAAAGCATGAGGGAAAGAGCCTGGGGTTACACAGAGGGAGCACTGAACGATCTTAGCTCTTACTAATGAAAAAAAATGTTTTTATTCATTTTCATTGTCATGCTTATGACGGTGCTAGGTCCACAACAGGTCCTCACAAGTAGGACTCGTCATTAAGTAGAGCCTACTCTCTTGGACTTACAGGCCAGGCTAAAATGTAGGTGGAAGACAGTGTTCGTTAAGCTTCTGAGACAGTGGCAGTGCGTGGGGGTGGGGGGCATGGCAGGGATGATTGAGGGCTTCAGATGTCCTCAGGATTTCCATCACCCCTCCCACAAAGCCACTCCAAAAACAAGCCATCTAAGTGTCAAAGTGTGCTTGCTGTACCAATAGTAGCAAGGCAGATCTCCAGGTGCCTGCTTTTAACTGGGCTGCAGCTCTGTGGCCGCTTATATGTGGTCATTCTGGGCCCCTGACTGCTCAGAGACCTCGAAGGCCCTTGCTAGGCTGCTCTCTACGGAGAACTTTGGAGCATTGGTTAAGATGGTTCTTCAACCACTCTCATGACCCTGGGGAGCTGCTCTCCCTCCACTCTGCCCTGCTGTCCCTGGGCCTGCATCATAACAGGAGAGGAGTGGGGCATACAGGATCGGGGTGCAGCCCAGGAGCCTCCTTGGCTAGGAGCAACGAGCACTGATCCGCAGCTGCTGAGAATCCAAAGGGCGATCTAGGGCCCAGCTATGTCTGCGTGTGTACTTGACCCCCTTCTACTAAGGACTCCATGACAAATTAGCCACAGATGTCCACCAGACAGATATTTCCAGCTACGTCAGAAGAGCTGGATTGAGCCTGGCCTTTCCTAGCTCCCAGAGTCCACCAGAAAGTGTGCGTTTTTTTCCCTTGGTGACAAAATGTGGCCCTTTGGGCCAACAATCATGTCTCTTTGCAGCTTCTGGCCGGACAGCCTTCGTGGCTCGGGCCCCATTCTTTCCCCAGACCCTGCGGCTCACCGCTGATGTTGAGCAGGTGCGTGAAGAAGAAGGACTGCTTGTGGAAATCCTCGATGGCGAGGACGATGGGGCCATCGAGGCTGCTCCTCAGGGTCTTCTTGGAGCCGCTCTTGTCTGCGATGAGCGATTCGAGCATGGTCCGTACCATGTACAGCTTGAAAAAGAAAATCAGGTGGGACGGTCAGGGGCTGCCACTCCATCCAGGGGGAAAGGTTGCTTCGTGCTGCAATTATATGTTTCTTTTTCTCTGCAGATGCCTGCCCTTAAAAAGTTTTGTCTTAAGGAAGCGCCAGTTTCGGGTTGGAGAAATGAATTTGGAATGTGTCAACTTTCAAGAGGGAGTCTAGCCAGCCCGGGAAAGCAGTACTGCCCGGGGCCTGTGGCATCCCTGGGTAGGTGGACCTGGTAATACCAGGTAGTTCAAGGCCCAGGTTCCTGCCTGCTCTGCTCCGCCAAGGGTGTGGGCATCAGAGGAGAACCTCATTCCACGTCACCCTGGAGTCACTCTCTGCTTTCCTGGACAATCATGATGGCACCATGGGTGGAGCACTGGACTGAGAGTCAAAAGACTGGGGTTTCAAGGCCAGGCACTGCCGTTGACTTGCTGTGTGACCTTGGGCAACAAAGTCCCACTCTGGGCCTCAGTTTTCTCATCTGCTAACATGAGGGGGTTCCACCAGATGCTTTCTCAAACCAGTCCCTTTCAGCTCTAACATTCTGAGAAACTCTGAAATAGGATATGATCAGGAAAAGTCCCCCACCATCTCAAGTGTATGAGTCTCAGCATTTCGAATCCATTACTGAGGACTTTCACCCTCTGTTGGCACCAGCTGCATTGTACAGCCTGCCCAACTCCTAGGGGGAATGTGGGCATAGATTGGTACTTACACAGGAGGCCTACTAGACAATTAACTCCCACTTACAGAGGGCCTTAAGTGCAAAGGGTACAAGTGCTAATCTAGATCTTTCCACATCATTTGTCTTTGAATCTTAGGGCTGGAAGGGGCCTTGAGGAGCCAGGCTAGTCCATTCCTGCTGCCTCCTGGAGAAGTGTACCCAAACCAACCCAGCCAGGCGGTGTTATACCAGGGATCGGCAGCCTCTTCGGCCCTGTGTGCCACCAGTGGGGTGAAACAAAGCCCGCGGGGACCACTGGCAGGCCTAAGACATAGACAGGAGAGAGGAGGCGGGAATGGGAGGGCAGGAGAGACAGGGAAGAGGGAGAGAGAGAAAAGAGAGAGAGAGAGAAAAGCAAGAGGTATTGTATACGGTGGGAAAGCCGCCACGACTGCTAGGGGCCACTTGCCGACCACCTCTGAGATGAGCCAACCTCCCTCTGCCACCACGTCCGTCCTCGCTGCTCCTGGGCCTTCTCTAGGACCTCACCCATCATGTGCCCGGCACTGGGCGGGGCAGCATGGCCACAGAAGGAGTGGCACGCTGTCCCTACCATAGCCCTTCCCTTCCTGGTAAAGGAACTACCGTGGTTGCCGGTTTCTCAGACAGTCCGCCCTCGGCAACCCTGTCGGGGGGCATGTCTATCATCCCTAAGAACCGAGAAGCACTGTTCAAATGATGGCCTTTGGAGTCCTCAAAGAAAGACTTCTTCGAGAGCAATCCGTGTGGGTGATGACTGATTCCATCAAATTCTAACTATGTGAAAATCCAGTTCATTCACAAGAGGGGGAACTCTTTTCCCACCTACTTTTATTGAACAGAGCATTTAGTTCACAGAACAGTCAACACCCCAGCTATGCTAGACACCCATGTCTACTGTGCTCTGAAGGCCTTAATAGAGCCCCGGGGTGGGAGTCAGGAGACCTGGTTCTTGTCCCACCTCAACCTGTGACTCACCTTGTGGCTTGGACAAGTCACTTTCCCTCTCTGGACCTCAGTTTCCCCATCTGTAAAATAGGGGGAGGGGACTGGGACTAGTTTGTCTCTAAGGGCTTTCCCAGCTCTGTCTAGGAGCCTCTTAAATGCATCTGTGCCACCTAACGTGACTCACTGGTGGTGACATTTCTCTCTCACTTGTCTATATCAATACTCCTTCCTTTCCTCTCCCCACCCTTCTCTCTCTCTCTTCATGCTGGTCATCCTTTCTCATCCTCCTGCTTTCCAGTTTCCCTTTTGCCTTGTCTGGCTCTCCCTCACTCATGTCTCAGGATTCATAGAAATACCCGAAAGCCCTGCTCAGCCCCTCCCGGGCTGGAAAGGTCTCTGGCCCTTCACATTACACAGAACTGTTTGTAGAAGCTTTCTGGGGATGTTCCACAACCAGCAGGCAAGATTAGTGCGAACTGGCCTGTAAAGCCTAGGGAAGAGACGATGACAGTGCTGAGAACACTTCTCACCCCTGTCCCCTCCCTGCACCCCTGCCCAGACACAGACACACACACACAACACAGTGGGAAGGGTCAGGGGGTGGCCTCAGATGGTTCATCTCAGATGACTCATGGACTCAGGATTTCAGAGCGGAGAGAGGCTTAAAGGTCATGTGAAGTAGGAGTTCCCAGCCTGGGGCTTCTGAGGTCTGGCAGACCTTTAAAAGCTGCAGTAGATGCATACGCGTTTTCACACCACCTCAAAAGCCTACCAGGAACTATCCATAAGTAGATGGCAAAGATTCAACTAAAATGCCTACATTCTTTACTTTTACTTTTCCCCTGTAATTTTACAATTGCTTTGGATTAGCCACAGGCAACTCTGTTGTTCAGAAGCTCTGGTTGACAACTCTGAATATCTCTGATTACTAGCCTTTCTCTAAGGGGTCAAGGGCTTTCAATACTTGTGCTTTCCGGGGGATGTGTGGGATAATAAAAGGGGTGTTTGGTCAGTAACAATCTCATCCAAAGTTATCATTGAATGGAGAAGATAATCAGTGCTCAGAGAGGTTAAGGTACTTTCCCAAGATCACACAGCAAGTTAGAGATAGAACTTGTGAATTCCCAAGCTAGGATGTCACTGCAGGGGAAGGGGCCAAGGTTCATGAAAGAGGGCAGGATAGATGCATATAGATTCCACTTTAAAGTCCTCCTTCCAGTCCTGGTATTACCCCCATTTGCCAGATTAGACAACTGAGGCACAAAGAGATTATGTAATATACCCGAGGCCACACAGGTATGTAGGACTAGAATCCAGGTCTCCTGAATCTTAAGCCAGTGGCCCTCCCCCCTATATCAAAACAAGATGGCAGAATAAGACTAGAGCAGCTGCTTGACCCTGTCCCTCCTGCCTGAGGACCCCCAAACCCACTGCCCCATGGCCCAGCCAGGATGACCTACCATGGCCTGGCTGGCCTCTGAGTCAGCAGAGCTGGCATGTGCCTGGAGTCGCTTACCTGTGTGCTGGAGGGCCCCACGGCACGCCGGGGCACCTTGATGTCAAATCCACCTTTGGGATCCTTCTCCCCTCTCAAGCACGGGTCATTGGGGGGCTCTCGGCCCCCTTCCCAGTCACAGATGGTTTTCCGAATTGCCTGCAGGACACTGGGAAGGAAGAACGGAGGCTCAGACCAGGTTTTACTAGAAGGAGGCAAACACTGCAAGTCTCCTTCTAGAGTCTGTGGTATCCCAGGACCACTTGCCTTAGAATTCCTGAGGTACCTGCGAAACATGTTCATCCTGGGCCCCACCCCCAGAGATGCTGGTTTAAGAGATTTGAGGTGCAGTCTCGAAGTGTGCACTTTACCCCAGGTGATTCTGATGCCCACTGGCTATGAGAACTCAGCTCTGAGCCTGCGCAGTGGGAGAGAAGCTGAGTGAGGCAGGACGGCTATTTTTCTTTTTTGGTTATAGGGGAGTCTCATTAGTCCAATTAGATCTCTGTATATTTAAAGCTTTAATAATAGCTTATGTTTCTTGCAAACGTACTCCATGCTGCTGTGTGCTTAGGTGTACACCTGGATCATCTCATTTCATCATTATAACAGCCTATGAAGTAGGGACCATTATCATCCATATTATACGAGTGAGGTAGAGTAAGGTTCAGAGAAGGGAAGCAACTTGACTGAGTTCATACAGCTACACAGTGGTGGAAATGGGCCTCAAACCCAGAGACTGAGGAGGCATTCATCTCAAATGCCCCATCTCCTAAGAAGGCCTCCTATAACTTGCTGGAACTTGCTGGAAGGGTCTGTGTGTGTTCAGAGGCTGCCCTGGAAGCTGACTGAGCAGGAAACTTCCTCTGTGGCCGGCACCTCACATCCCTCATTTTTGATGTGCCCCTGAACAGGGCCATCCAAACACCCACCTGATAAGGACATTCTTCTTTTTCCTCACCGCCTGCCTCAGGGGCTCCCGCAGTGTCACCTGGGCAAAGTCCTGCAGGGCCGCGTAGATGGTGTTCCTGATGGCCTGGTTGAAGACGCTCTCCATCCTGCCCATGAGCACCTGCAGGCCTTTGATCATGGCGATCACCTGGCCAGGCACAGATCAAGGTCAGGCTCAGCGTGCCTCGGCATACCTGTCTGTCCAGCACCCTCCACCACGTCACAGGGAGGGTGCTGTGTGAGACATCCAAAAGCACGAAGCCAGGCCGTGCTACTCAAAGTGCCAGTTCAGAGCTAGGTAAGATCCGTGTGCCAGGATGGAAAGCAGCACTCTGCCTCCTTCATCAAGAAAGTCTGCTACAAAGCGAAGACGGCAGCTAAATGGGACAGCGAGCGAGCCTCACGATGCAGCTCATTTTTCATTCTGGTACCAGCTCCCTGTCTTATTGCTGACTGGTGACAGATGGCAGCTGGTCCATGGACCCCATTTTGAGTACCATTCTGACTTCTGCAGGCCTCTCCACAGAGCATGCACCCACAGACCAAACCAAATACAACATTTCACCATAAACATTTTAAAAGAAGTTACACCATCTTTGCTTTTGAAATCATTTGCCCAGTTGCTGCTTGAGTCCATAAAATCAGGTTCCTGTAGGAGTCTTGGGGGGAAAGCCTCTGCCCCTCTCGTTGCGTCCTCCCTAGTGCTTAACTCACTTGTCTGTCTGCAGAGGTGAGGAGACAAGTGTCTGTGAGGAGGACAGCCTGACCTTGGCGCTCTCTTTTGGGATCTGTCTGTCTGCAGGGTGTGAGCCCTCTCCTCTGGGTTCCTGTCTTCTCTTCAGCATCCGCTCTTCCTCCCGAGGAAGGGAGGCAAGCATTTCTGCAGCTGCTTTGCCTTTTTCCCAGTGGACAGGTTTAACGGGATGAGGGAGAAATAGGAAGTCTGGTGTGGCCTGGGGTGGAAGCCACATTCTCTGGTCCAGCTTCACCAGCAATAAACCTGACCCTTTGGTTCACCCCCCGCCATCAGCCTCAAGTGCTAATTCCTAGATTGGTTCAGAATTCAGAGGGGAAAGCATATGCCCCATCAGCCTCCTGACAGCCACCACATTTATGACACCCGTCATGACGTGTTCAACTTCCTCCCCCTGTTCTAGACGGTATGTACTTGTATCTAGGCTACGTGTGGAATTCTCACAATTGGTAGCTCTAGGAAAAACAAAAGTTGTACAAGGAAAGAAACATGTTCACATTGGGCCATGTGACTCAGCAATGACCCACAGTTACTTGGTTATAAGAACACAGAGTGCGGAGGAGCGTGATGGTGCAGGTTACTGCTTTTGCTGTGTTTTATTGTTAATTGCTGTATGGAACTATTTTTCTCTAAAAAAGTTTTAAGTGTCTTACTAATAAACTAACAAATATTAAACCTCTCCACGTAAAGGACCAGATGGAAATAGAGCGACATGTTACTGGTGGTTGTCCTTGGACGATTTCATAAGGTGAGGGTAGGAGTGCAGTTGGGAGACGCAATTACCTACAGTGGGTGTGTCCGCCTGCTGTTAACGAAAGAGGGAGTGAACAGTTTTACAAAGTTGCCTGTCCCCTCTGACTGTAAGTCTCATGTTAATCACGCTTGCAGAGGACGTCCTCTTCCAAGTGATGAGGATGGGAGACCATCTCTCGGGCTGACTGTCAGCAGTGAAACAGGCAGCAGGTCAGGCCAGCACTCAGCACAGTGCCAAGTGTGATTACAACTGGTCTCCCGCCTGCAATGACACCCGAGCCTCAGTCCTTCAAAGTGCAGCCTGGAGATCTGCTAAAGAACAACTCGAACCCCTTATGACTGTCTGACCCTTTACAGCTTTCACAGCTCCTGGATGTCACTAATCTCCTCTGACTATGGCTGTTTGATTCTCAACATCCTTGGGATGCAATTGGGTGGAGATTATCAGCTCCGTTTTACAGAGCAGGAAGCTGAGACTTAGGGAAAAGAAGTGATGTTGGGCCCAGGGCTAGAATCCAAGTCTCTGACTTCTAGGCTTCAGACGGTCATGAAAGAGGTAGCTGTCACTCAAAACTTAGTATGAAGGAGTTTCCTCCCCCCAAAAATTGAAATATCTTTTTCTAATCAAACTAACCCACCACAATAAAAAAAAAACAAATCTGAAGTTTATAAAGCAGGAAGAGTCTCCTCTCCAGAAATTCCCACTGTTAATGGTTGTGAATATATAAATATAAATATTTACGTTCTTCAGTTTTGAGCAAATATGCAAAAGTATATTAATTTGGGTATAAATGGGATCATTTTACATGTGGTTCTTTAACGTATTTTTTAACTTAACAGCATACAATGCGTGTCTTTCCCCGTCAGTACCTCCATTTTACCGGCTGCATAGTATTCACTAATATAACTGTGCCTTCATTTATTTCATCCGGTCCCACATGAAAGGACATTTCAGTTGTTTCACATATTTTGGGACTATAAACAGTACTGTGATAAATGTCCATGTAAATGCCTCTGCACAGTTGGCTTATTTCCCTGGGATATATTCCCAGAAGAACTTCTGGGTCAAAGTTTACGCACATTAAAAACTTGAAAACACACGATAAGATTGCCCTGATAGAAAGCCTGTAAAATGGAGATGGGCCACTCACAGGAGCTGAGAAGGTCTACTTTCCACACTGCAGCCAGTACCAGGCATTGCCAGTCTTGTACGTCCTCACCATCCTGCCTGGTCAACACTCTATCTCATCTTAGGTTCAATCTGTAGTTCTCTCTGAGCACTCATCAGTTGGGGTATTTTTCTTATCTCTTTTTAGCCACTTGTTGTTCTTTGTTTCTTCTGTTGGTTTCCTTTTCCCCATTTTTCTAGTGGAGTGAACACTTTCCTTTGGATTTGTGAGAACAGAACGGGTTTCTAATCGGTCCTGAGAAACTTGACAGGGAGGAGAGGGGACAGGGAAGTGCTTGCCCACGAGGCAGACCCAGGCTGCCGTCTTGCTCAGGACCACTCCCGGAACCACCTCGGGGGACCCTGAGCAGCAGCTCGGGGGCCAGCACCCACCTCGACGAAGGCAAACTTCTCCTCGCTGGTGTAGTTGTAGCGCGTGGCCCTCTCGTACTCCTCAGCCGTGCCAGGACAGTCCTTGTTGCAGAACTTGTCGGTGGGGTGAACCAGCTTCCAGGAGTACTGGGGAGAGAGGGAACAACCCAAATGTCCCTCGGCGGAGGAATGCACAGACAACACCAGGCGTGTCCAGGCAATGTAAGACTAGCCACGAAAGGGAATGAAGCACTGATTCGTGCTACAATGTGGACAGACCTTGAAAACATACAGAGTAAAAGAAGCCCTCCACCAAAGACCACATGTGATAGGATTCTCCTTAGAGGAAACATCCAGAATTGGGAAGCCTATAGAGCCAGAAGTAGATTGCTGAGGGAAGGGGGGGAGGGGAAGCAAGGGGAAGGGAGGAGACAGATAATGGGAGGTGATCGTGTGGGGATTCTTTCTGAGGTGAGAAAAATGTTCCAAATTTGACTGCGGTTGTACAACTCTATAAAAATACTGAAAACCAATGAATCTACATTTTTAAAAAATGGATGAATGATCTTGTATGTGCATTATACCTCCATAAAGCTGTTTTAAAAAGAGTCCCAGGAGAGGCAGAGGCAGACAGATTCCAAGTGAAGGAAAGTGGGTCTGAAGGAGGCAGGGGAGGGGCCTCTGCCCAGGGACACCTACCACCTCCATGACGTGGGCGCTCCACTTGGATAAAAGCTGCAGGCCCCGCAGCGCCAGGTCAAAGAGCTCGCGGTATTCCTCATCCGACTTCTGGCTATCTAGCCCGGAGCCTGTCACCACCTGGGGAGGATCAGCCGTCACCATCACTGTCACTTTTATACTTTATTTCTCTGATTCCCTCAAAAAACACTACAAGAGAGCTGCTATTATTCAACCCCCTTGACAGAGAAACCAAGGCTTGGACAAGTAAAGGCCTCGCTGAAGTCTGCATGGCTTGTAAAACAGCTGAGGGTTCAAACTCAGGCAGTTTGACACCAGCGCCCGATTTACGACCATCCTGGTATGTCTTAGAGCAGCGACTTCCAACTTTTTGAGTGCCATTTACAGGAGGAAATGCATATTATAGACTCAGGAACACATACCCACCTAGAGATATCAAATATATGCATGAACCAACATGTGTCACAAAGCAACTTGACTCTGAATACCTCGATTTCACAACTCACTCATTAGACATGACTCACTGATTGAAAAGCACAGGTGAAGGCAAACATGTATTTGAATGTGTGATAGTCCACAATGACATATAATATTTATGTATGCATATGTACATGCATAGACATAATACATGTGTATATATACATATGTGCACACACACACATATACACACAGAGCGAGTCCTCATCATTTGTGAATTCGCCTACTCACTAAAAATTATTCATCATCTCAAAATCAATAGTCGCAGCACCTTCGAGGTCATTTGTAGACACAGGCAGAGCGACGAAAAATTTAGGTCACGTTCCCAGCTGAGGTTGAGTCAGGCGGTACTCTGCCTTCTCGTTTCAGCTTTCATACTGTAAACAAGTGCCCTCTCTGTGGCTTATTTAGTGCCACATTTTTCACATTTTTGTACTTTTTACTGGTGATTTCACTATTTAATATAGTCCCAAGCCTGGCACTGAAGTGCTATGCAGGGTTCCTAAGTGCAAGAAGGCTACAATGGGCCTTCAGGAGAACACACATGTTTTAGATAAGCTTTATTCAGGCATGAGTTAGAGTGTCGTTGGCTGTTGCGTTCTATGTTAATGAATCAACAATATATACCGGGGGTGCCAAAAAAATGTATACAAGTGGACACTTTGGTCAACGTTGCTCCAGCAGTAGTTGGCCATACTCAGAAGTGTCTGGACACTGATGGTAACCACTTTGAGCACCTCTTGTCACTGCAGACATCAAACGTGACTTGCATTTCTTTCATCAGTGCATATTGAGTAGTACAAATTTTTGTAGTTTTTTTCCTTTCTTAAAATGTGTACACATTTTTTGGGCACCCCTGGTATATTACATAAGGTGTCTTTAACCAGAAAAGCACATAAAACAAGGTTCTGCATTGACGAGCTGAAGAAAGTGTGTGACCAGAGGCTCACCGGAACCTAACCCTGGATTTCCCCCAGGAGCAATGGTTCCGTATTTGCTAATTCAGTGTTCATGGCCACTTTGTGGAACATAACTACTGTGACTAACAAGACCTGTCTGTAAAGACACATGTACAACATGTATAATTTAAAAAATAACCGTGAGCCAGACTTGTTCTTAGACCTCACCAAAACTTGACAAGGAACGAAGGAGGCCTTAAATGGTTGCCATAGCTGTCGTCCAGTCAATCGGCACATCTGGTTAAGAAAGCCGAAGGTTTGGGCTTGACTCTGGTCCTTGTCCACGGGTCTAAAGACCACACCGCCTGCATGTGTCTGACTGTCCTCATTGCAAATACGCTGCCCTTTGATCAAAGGCATTTTCTGAGTTTGGGTTTGAGAAGCCTGTGCACTATGGCCGCCAGCCACATGGTGGAACCAGTGAGCACACATGGGATAGTGCAGTCATCCAGGAGAACCAGGTAACAAAGGAATGCAAATCAGAGGACCTGTGTTAGTAAACCAATGTATGTATTTATTCAAAGGCTTTATATAAGAAGAGATCCAGAAAGACATATACACCCAAATATTAACCACAGTTGGTTCTGGGTGGCAGGATTTTATGTGATTGATTTTCCTTCCTTTTGCATATCCGTATTTTTTCTGAGGTGTGCGCACTTATTCTGTCTCTAATTGTGTTTTCTGACTTGTTCAATGATCATTCATTACTGTGCAATCTAAAAATAATTTGATGGTCTTATGGGCACACGTGTTCAGAAGTCTGTTGCTCTTGCTATCAAGGGCGGAGAAGGTTTGGATCATGTGCATTCTACCAATTACTACCAGTAGTCTGTTATTATCTGCTAGGCACCAATATGCATCACATTGTTGAAACCATCCTCTCAATGAACCTTTCCAGATACGTTTGCCCTTCCTTTTGCAGAGGAGGAAACCGAGGCACAGAGCTGTTGAATAATTTGTGATGGTCAGCAGCAGAACCAGAATCAAACCCAGTCCTGCTCCTGGCCATTCTGCCATGTATAGTCCTCCCCCACCACCTCACTGTTGCTCTCTGCCAGCCCCGTGGTCGTTCCTTTCCTGGCTGGTCCTTACCCCTTCTCACTCTGGGCCCACACGGGCCTCCATCCCAGCAGCCGGAGCGTGCTCACCTCACTGTTGCTGTAGCGAGCAAGTTCAGAGATGAAGCGGATATGGTCATCCCGGATCTGCACCATCTGCTCGCAGATGTTGTACTGGGGGCTGATGCTGCTCTGGGTGCACGTCCACCTGGGCAGAAAATCACAGGGTCGGAGCAGGTCCTGGTCTTGGGCACCTGCTGGGACAGGCTCCTTCCACTCACTTGTTGCTCCTGGTGCCCAGCCAAGGTGGCCGCTCCCCTGGGTGGAACCAAGAGGTAACCCAACCACCAGCAAGACAGCCTGCTCATCCCATGCTGTGGGGACCGCAGGCTGATGGAACAGCCCTTCCTCCTCCTCTAAGACCCACTCACAGGCTTTTCCAGATGCCCGGCGTCCATGGTACTTACCGGTTATATGAGTGAGGAGGGACCAGCAGCCTCGTGAGGGCTACAAAGGGCTGGAATCTGAGCAAAGCAAAGCTGTCTACTGACTGACAGCACTGACATTCTGTGGTTGAAGCTGGCTTTGGAGGGGCCTTTTGGGAGGGACTGGGGAAACCAAAAGGCACTGTACCTCTTTTACAACAGTGACCTGGCATCATGGAAGCCATCCTTGGTGGGGCGATGGTCATTCTAAGGGGCATAACCGGGTCACTTTCCTTCCATCCCTCTTCTTCTTACCCCTTCCTCCTTCCTCAACGTTTTTTTGAAATATATCATTTGAAACATATCATGACCTGAGACAGACTAAAAGTATGGCCACCAAACAAGGCACATAAATGTTTTGGCAAGAAATGACTATTTCAAAAGGAGCTCGGAAGTGGCCCTCATAAGAATACTCAGAAAGGTGACAGACTTCCTCATGTTCATCCTTTGGCACTGGTTTTATTTGGAGCTATCTGTGTAGGGACGGGGACACGATCACTCAAACCTGGCCACATCAGGTGGTTGAGAATTCATGCAGAAAACGTGAGGAAATGAGTTCGATTCCATGGTTTTCTTGGAAAACCTCTCCATAGACTGGCAGCCACTGGGTTATTTAGAGACTAAACCAGCCTTCCTCGGTGAGATTCAGTCACAGGGGCTCAAGGATGGTGGAGTTCAAGGACATTGTTTACATATTTTTAAGGCATCATCTCTGACTAAAGGATGCTGGCCCCTCCCCATATGGTAAGTCCAAACTCCCTCAGCTTTAGGAGAGATGCAGCCAAAAGAAACCTCCTAACAACTCCAGAGATAAAGGCTGTAGCCAGATGTCCCCCAACTCCCATGAGGCACTGACACTCCAGATCTTATCATGGATTCCCTAGGATGGTGGCTTACAAAATGACCTAAGGTGACGCTGCCAACCCACTTCGCGGTTGGAACTGTCCAAACCATACACTCCATGATATACTTATTGCATGGACAGAAAACCTGAGGAGAGAATCAGGGTGAGAAAGAATGATGCCATCTCACTCCACCTGACCACTGAGGGCCGGCCATTCCTCCCCCTTCTCAAGGATGGAGGACTCCTGCTGTCCCACTCTGCAGCGTGGCTCATGGCTGGGACAGAGAGGGGGTGTGGCTGTGCTCTGAGCGCTTTTGAACCCTGGCAGCAAAGGGAAGATACAAAAGGGCTCAGAGCACGCTCCGCTTCTCCCCTCTAGAATCCACCTGCCCAGGGCTCTGGGGAGGGCGGAGGGGCTGAAGTGGCCCCTCAGCACCCTGCCCGGGCTGGGCCTGTTCGCGGGAGCCGAGAGACATTACGGCAGGCACTCACTTGGACTTGTTTTCTTCATAGTGAGCACTGGTCTTAATGTATCTGGCCAGCTCTATCTGCATGTCGCCGAAAAGGGGCACCACCTGCAGCTGCTGCAAAGGAAGCAAACACAGCGCGTGAGACACAGAGGCGGAAGCTGGGAGGCAGCCTCCATGGGTCTCTGGGCTGACGCTTAGTCCCTGCTTCCGATGATGCTTCTGTGTGACCCTGGAACCAAAAAAAGCCCCAGCCAGCATTCAGGTCCCCTGCCTCCAACCAACCCTATGTTCTAATAACTGAGCCCCAAGAGGCAAAGTGACATGTCCAAGGTCCCCCAGAAGGCAGAACGGATAAAAGATGAGGAGCAGATGGCTGGCCTCCCAGGGCAGGATCCTTTCTCGGATTAGAGGATCCTTGCTGCTTGGAACTCTGGACTAGGAGTGGGGGCCTGGATGCTGCTAGCTGAGTATGGCGTTCCTAAAAAAAACTCCACAATGTGAAGTAACTAAAATCATAACACCAAACACCAGAGGGTAGACAAGGCCCATCTGAAAACCAGGACAAATGGCGGGGAGGCTGGCATTGACTGTCCGCCTCTGAGGCACTGGGCACTGTGTGAAGCACCTCAAAACCAGAGGATGTTTGGGGCAGTGAAACTCCTCTGTATGATACCATAACGGTGGACACATGTCCTTCTCCGTTTTCAAACCCCACAGAATGTACACCACCAGAAGTGGTCCCTAATGTAATGCAGACTATGGACTTGGGGTGACAATGATGTATCAGTGTAGGTTCATCGATTACAACAAGTGCACCTCTCCGCTGGGGGATGTTGACAATGTGGAAGGCTGTGCCTGGGGGCCGGGGCCGGGGGGTTATACAGGAAGTCTTTGTACTTCCTGCTCAATTTTGCTGTGAACCTAAAACTTCCCTTAAAAAAAGCCTTTCAAACAAACTAAAAAATAGTATCTCAATCCATACAATAACCCTGGTATTGTATGGTCAATACTATTACCGTTCCCATGTCACAGATGAACAAACTGAAGTTCAGACAGCATAAGTGATTTTTTTCACTAGGTCAAACTAGCTAGAAGTCAAGGAAGGAGCCAGAATTATAACCCAGGGGTCTGACTCACCCATGTAATCCCACTGAACCCTCGAGGGAACCTATAAAATAGATACCCTTAGCATTCTTATGAAGCTGGGGAAACTCAGTTTCAGAGAGGTTTCGTGACTTTCCCAAAGTCATCTAGCTATTAAGTGGCAGGGCCAGACTAAAACCACCCCAGCTCATCATGCTGACGAAGGCAGAAGTCGATTTTGCAAGGGTCTTCTGAGATGAGCCCTGTTTTCATTTGGGGCAGCTCCAAAGAAAAGTGAAAGTTCCAGCCTCAGAAAGAAGCCGAGCCACAGGATGTCTTTTGGTGAACTTATTTCCCCTTGACCTTGAAGAGTCAGTGGGACTCAGGCCCAGTCTGCTGTCTCCCAAGTCATACCTTCGAGGGTGTCTGCTTTCAAAGTTAAACTTGGCTTTTCCATGTCTGACGTCCTAGGTTCTACTCCATGCCTGCAGTGCCCAATGTTAGAATCAACTAGCATGGAATTCAACTCCAAAGTAGGAAATCCCTTGGCGAAAACCTGAAAGGCTTAACTTAACTGCACCATTTTAGTTTTCGAGGTTTGGGGCCAGAAGATGACGTCCCTGGGGCCCTGGAACGGACTGAGTGTACGACAGAGGCTATGAGGTATTCTGCTCAGAGGCGGGGCCAGCCAAGGTGGCCTCTGATGGGCCAGGTGAAAGGAGGTGAGTTTGTAAATGTCAATCAATTTAAAATCCAGTCTTTAATCCTTCTGCTTCTGTGAGCTCTGATTTATACTCAAAATTAAAGTAGGTGCTGTCTTCTGGGTTGCCTATCTTTCTTTAGATGGCAAGGGGTTTCAGGAAAAGTATGCCAAAAGAATCGTAAGGCCTCCCAGCCAAATCCCAGCTGAATCTTGAGACTCAAGAGCACGCCTGCTGCCTATCATGGGGCTGGCTTCTCCAGTGTACACCCTCGACCAAGGGTGGGTGGAGGCCCTGCCATTCTAGTCTCCTTCTCCCGAGTCTTCAGCGCTTCAGCTCAATCAGCAAGACCCTCTGCTTGCTGGCTAATTTCATTCCTTTCCCGAGAGACCAGCCCGCCCTCAGCCTTGGCCCAGCCCCAGCCCTAGGTGCTGACCTTAAAGAATTTATCGATTTTGCTGAGGTTGATTCTCTTCTTGGCATCCAGTTTGTAAATGTTACTGACATTGCCATCCATCAGGTAGAGACCAAAACCCATTACCTGAAGTGAGAAAGGGCAGAGCACAGAAGCTAGTCACATCCGTTGAAAAAATTTCAAAAACACCAAAACAAAAAAAAGTAGGTCTGTACATGTGTACACAAACACACAGCCAGTAGCTATACATTCTATCATTAAAAACCCATGTGTCTTCACATAAAGAAAGGACACAGAGGTCTAACTGCAACCAGAAATTTGATTTCTATCAAGAAATACAGACGGCCCTTTAGTATATTGTGGCGGCCCCTTCCTGAGTCCTTACTAGGGCTTAGGGCTTTAACAGGAATTATCCTTAATTCTCACAACAGCCTCATAAGTCCAGTTCTACACAATAACCTTGTCCTATAGATGAGGAATTGGAGACAGAGAGGTTAGCCAGTGTGCCAATGTCACACAGCTAGTAAGCTGCAGAGACAGGATCTGAACCCAGACCTGACAACAGTGTCATTTACGCATTTAGATCCTTCTTGACAAAAAGGACTGAGTGGTGTATCCCTGAGGTCCAGTACATCACAGGAGCTGGATGAATACTTGCTGAATGTTGAATGAATGTAAAACCATTCACCTCTTTCCCCAAGGAAACAATAATGATGTAAAGATTTGGGAAGAGCTATTGGAGGCTTTCCTTTAAAAAAAGAATTCATTTCTTGCCTGACAATCCCTAATAAGCAGGTCTACAGGCTAATTCTGGATATTCCAGTCCATTTAACCGTCTCCTGAATGCTGGCTTGCTTTGCTCCTTTTGTCACACACACAAGGAGCCTAAAGGGGGCCTCAACAACTAGGTTGAAAGCAGCTTCTCTTGGCTCACAGTTCCTATGTGACCCTGGGTAAGTCACATCTCACACATAAGGGAATGGACTAGAGGCCTGTTAAGGTCATTTCTCCATTAGTTGCATTTTGTGATTCTGCAGTGGGTGCGCCAGACTTTTCTGTTAAGGGTCAATGGCTCCCCCTGGTGGCAACTGCGTTCCACCAACACAACTGCAGAGATGCAACAGCAAAATAGTGCTGGGGCCAGATTGAAGCGGTAGAGCACTGAGAGGGAAGACGGTTGAGAAGCTGAAGGATCTAAGGATTAAAAGCAGGTGACAGAAAAGGAGGGCCTGAGAACTTGATGGCAGCATCTAAGAATGCTTGGTGGACTGGAAATTGGAAACCTAGTTGTGGAAGCAGCAATTCTGGGGAGTCCAGGCATATCACTGTGGGGGAGAGGCTGCTGGACTTTGGGTGACTTCTCTGGATTTCTGATTGTGCAGAGGAAGCCACTGCGAACAAGTCACAAAAACCACAATGCCCTGTAAACTCCACTGAGGTGATATGGAAATGTAAGGAGGGGAACACCAACAGGGCTGGGTTCAGAATAGCAAGAGTGACGTGGAAGAGACGAGAAAAAAGTGAAACCACCAGGAGAACTTTGAAAGGTGAGGTTCTGGGGAAGAAAGAATCAAAAGGGGCTATGCAGTGTGTATAAAGAATATGGAGAAGGTCGTTCATTTCAGTGCTACGGCTGTCAGAGATAAATTAGAAACATCCTAAGCAGCTAACAATAGAATAATGGCTTAAACAATGAAAGCTTACCCATATGACATTATTTAACAGCTGCATAATATTCCAATACATTTAATGAAATGGGATAAAAGTCACACACACATAATTTATGTATACTGCCTAAGTTGAAAAATATATAAGCATAGACAATATGAGAAGGAAATACATCAAAATGCTAATTGTATCGTATGAGGATGGAAAGATTGTGAGAGATTAAAATTTTTGCACTTTCCTGTATATTACAGATTTTCTACAATAATAAATAAGTTAAAAATGACATAAGTTAAAAATAAATAAGTTAAAAATGATAAGTTAA
Organism: Rhinolophus ferrumequinum; assembly: GCF_004115265.2. Lineage (NCBI taxonomy): Eukaryota > Metazoa > Chordata > Mammalia > Chiroptera > Rhinolophidae > Rhinolophus > Rhinolophus ferrumequinum. The sequence goes on along the minus strand of NC_046307.1, from coordinate 27,504,983 downwards.
AAATGAAACTTGTAAACTAATGAAACAAATGTGACCATTTTGGCAAAACAGAACAAAAGCTGGAAGATTTTGCCTTGCTTTTGAGTTGGCAACTTCTCTTTCAGGAAGTTTGACTTGACAAGAGTATATGTACAAAGGCTGTGCTGCAGAAGTGTTCGAGGCAGTTTAGCAAACAAATCTCCATCGATAGGACATTTGCTAAATAACAATGTCCCCATACAATGGAATACTTGGCAGCCATTAAAAATTACACTGCAGAAATATCCTGAAAAACATCTGGAAAGATGTCTACGACATGTGAAAGGGGAAGAAACAAAACCAAACAGGTTACAACACATTACGTGCAGTAAAATCTGTAACAGTGTTTAAGTAAGAAAAATAAACATTGTTTTTTAAAAATGATGTTAAATAAGGAGGTGAGAGGGCCAGCCCAGGCCCGGGGCTGTGGGACCGTGGGCGTTGTACCTTGAGGAGCATGTGCTTCTCACTGGGGGTCAGATACATCTTGTTCTCATAGTAATCCACGCAGATGTTGACAATGTCAGCCAGCAGCTCCTCGTAGCCGGGGATCACTTCCAGTTGCTGATGAAGACACTAAAGAGCAGCGCCCCCCACTCTGGTTAGCCTCACCACCAGGGATGGCCCACAGCGGGGCAGTGAGACAGTTTGCAGCCTCTGACCACCAGGGGGCAGGGAGCCTGCATCTTCTCAGTGATCCCGTGCTAGCCGGTCTGAACTCCTGCACTTGCCCATGGCAGGGAACTCCCTCCCCTTGGGGCCCGGCACTTGATTTCCTGGCAGTTCCGATGGTTAGAAAGTGTTTTCAAGCTCTATCGCAACAGGCTTACAGTAATCTCAGCTTAGTTCTGAGGGTGTGGACTTAGCCATGATGTCTCCTCAGAAGATGGTGGGAAGACCCAGCCCAGGGGAAGGGAGTTGGGCCAGCAAGCGTCTCCCTCCTGGCAGGAAACAGTGGTGCAGAACGCTTCCCCTAAGAGAAGGGTCTGAGGTCTCCACCTCAGTCCCTTTCACTCCAAAGGGATAAACTAGGCCCCTGATGGGTATCCAGGGCACTGCTGGTACATTCCACTGACAACCTAGGGCTGTGTCACAGGAAAGAAACCCAGAGCCTCAAAGCTGGCAGCCTTTTGTATTTAACAAAGAGCAGGAAGGAACGCAGGAAACCAGCAGCATCTTCGAGAGAGATCTGAGCCTGAAAACCCTTCGAAGATGGAGGGCCCCTCTCAGCCTGGGTCCTGCTGACCTTCTTGCTGGTGCCTGTTTAGGTTGAACTGACAAATGAGCAAGACAGGTTACGTTAAGTCAGACAGAGCATGAGAGCCACAGCCAAGGGGCAGTAGTAACTACATCTTCTTATGCTCTTGCCATTTGTCAGCCTCTGTGTACTTAGGGCTTTTTATATAGTATCTCATTTATTTCTCACAACAGTCCTATGAGATGGATTCTCATAATATTCTCAAAATAACAGCCCCATTTTACAGACAGGGAAACTGAGGCCTAGACCTTGCCCAAGGTCTCAAAGGGTCAGTGGAGGGTTCAGGATTAGAAAACAAGGCCGTCTGACTCCAGAACCCATGCTCTCAACCTATGCTAGTGCTGGGGCAGAATACTGGCTGAGAAGGCTTTCAGGGAACAAAATGTGGAGAGGGTGAAAGGGTCGTCTGTAGTTGGAAGGGGTGACTTAAGTCTGCAGCTTAATTCTTGAGTAGGACAGCGGGGACGTTAGAGCTAGATTGAGCTCTTCTTCTCTTGGTCCACCTGCCTGTGTCCCACGACACCAGGCCAGGACTGACAAAGAGTTTCCCATCACCTGGGTGATCCTGTTGTGGTTTGCCAGAAACATGGAAAGGTTCTGCGACTCCTGGATAGACTGGGGGTCTGCCATCTTCCTCAGGAACTGTGCTGCCCTGAAATACAGGTGTTGCAGAGAGCATTGCTCAAGCACAACCAGCCTAAACCAGGCCTCATGGGCTGCCGCTCCCACCTAACCCAGAGTTACACTGTCCCCCAGGTTCATGGGCTCTGACTGACACGGGTGACTCAAACAGCAAAGGAGAGGATGTTCATTTCGTTTGGAGCTGTTCAGACCCTTGTGATAAGGGTGCCTGAAATGAAGAGGCAACCACGTACTGAAGCTCAAACTGCAAGTTCAAGGGCAGCTAGCATCCTATCAACCAGCCACAGGTGGTTAAGACAAAGCGAAACGAGCAGCCTTGGGCCTCTCTCGCAGTGACCGCCAGTGAAACTGCACATGGAGAAATCCTGGAGAAAGAACTCCAGACAGAATGCTTTGTTTTTGTTGTGTATAATGTTCTTTACTGGAAAACCTCAGTGTTTCTAAAGCAAAGCATTGCACAGAAAACGAAAGTCTATTTACGCTAACAGGATTACAGGTAAAGGAACAATGGGCGTGGGAACACAAGCAGGACTTGAAGGGAGAAAACTGCGGCAGCCCAGACCTTTCCAGCCTAATCTGGTGGTGGTGCAGCCTGTGTCATGACTATGACAACCGATGAGACACCTGCCTTGTTCATGACCCTTAGCCGGTCCACAAAGCATGTTGGTTGTGACCATAATGGGAAGAGTTGGGTCAACTGGGGAGAAATTGGGAAAGATATGACATGATGAGCTGTCTATGAAATCTTTGTGAAAGGTGCCATTTCTGAGTCAGGCTTGACATGGGGCTCTGCCTGCTGGCACCCCCAGGCTTCGTACTTTACTCAGGGGGATACAATTTTGAGAATCAGTCTGTTGTTTGCTTCTTCCAGTTATTCTGGAGCCTTCCAGTTACTCTGCTGTGGTTCAAGGAGGAGAGGCCCTTTTATCAGTGACACAGAAAATCCTTCCCCAGAGATGTGTCCAGACAACACAGGAAATCTGTTGCTTTTGACTGCCCTCCCCTCCCGGCTCCACTTAGGAGTGGCTATACCCTAATTTCTGGAGAGGAACGACCTCTGCCCCACTCTCAGTCTTTCTTTCTCAAGAGCTGATACTGACCTCCAACTAAACTCACAAGTAAGATGTGTTCAGTCGAGTCTCCACCCACCACAGTGACTAATGGAGGGGTTAGCACATGACAAGGCTGGAGCAACGACAACCCTTCCTGGGACTTTGGCAAAAGCATTTGCAAGAAGGAGTGTCCTTTCCTTCCTCTGAACCTGGAGTGGCTACACTGAAGGGAGGGTGAAAGCTGCTGGAGGCCACCACAGGGCACGAGCCTGCCTGAGAATGAGCGGATACTGAGGAAAGGTGAGCTGAGAGGTAAAGGGAACCAGACCAGCATCATCTCAGTACCTGGATCCAGGTACACCGGGACGTCCCAGTTCTGGGAGCCAATCCAGTTCCTTCTTTCTGGAATTGGCTTTGTGATTCTTGCAGAAATGACTAATGGGACCATTTTATGATTGTCTCACTAGTCCCACACTGCACAGGACAACAGAAAATACTGCTGCTCCATGGGTCCAGGAAACAGGGATTTAATTCTGTCTCGAGACAGAAAACCCTGCCAAGACAAGTTTTCCAAAGACCCACCTCTGCATCTTATTCCTCCAACCGCAAAGACAGACAGAGGCCCAACCCCTGCGTGCTTTGGGAGTGGCTAGTTTGGTTTTGGAGAAGGAGCCTGTTAGAAGGTCTCCATCCTCTTTCTCCCCTTGGCTGCTCCCGAGGAAGAGGGGAGTGGGGGAGGGTGCCTGACCTCTTGTAGGCAGAGTGATCGTTCTTGACGCTGCACTTCATATTCTTCAGCTCGTCCAAGACGGCGAACATGTTGATGAACTTGCCCAGGGTCAGGAGGTAGGCCTCAGAGACAAAGTCCTTCCTCCGCTCGGCATGGCACAGTCGCTTCACCTCATTGCAGAACCGTTCAATGGCCTTACGCTGCAGGCAGAGGGGCAGTGAGTAAGCATGCGGCAGCCCAGTGGGGTAGCTCACTGCACTGTCCGGTGGGGAGCAAGGTCAAGGCTCCCCTGAGGCCCTGGTCGGAGCCTGGACATTTAGAGAAAGGCCAATCTGTCAGATCTTTCTCAGAGGAGTCCCTAAATCCAAAGCCAATTTCTAGAGGGGAAGCCTGGAACTTTCCCCCAAGTGAGTCAAACCAACAAATTCACTTACCAAGCCTCTACTGAGAAACATTATATGTTATTCATTTCTTATGTTCCAGCACCTAGGGTAGTATCAGGCACCACACAGCAAGAGGGTAGAGACCAAGAGAGAGACATTCAGGGAAAGAGGTTCATTCATCCAATAAATAGTATTTATTGAGTATTTACTATGTGCCAGGTACCATTCTAGGCACTGGAGTAAAAGCAGGGAACGAAACCAAAAAAAAAAAAAAAAAAAAAATCTCTGTCCTAAGCTACTTATATTCTAGTGAGGGAAAACAGAAAACAAAATAAATTCTCTATATTAGAATGTGATGTGTGCTATGGAGAAAAAGAAAGCAGGGGAAGGGGGCAGGGAGGGCAGGAGGAACTGTATATTTTAGTAGTAAAATCAGAGAAGAAATCATCAAGAAGTGGTGACTTTTAGGAAAAGAGTTTGAAGGAAGAGAAAGAGAAAGACAGGATAATTGAGGGAAGTACATTCTGGACAGTGTAAAGTGCCAGTGCAAAGGCCCTGAGGCAGGAGTGTGCCTGCATGTTCAAGGGATGGGAAAGAAGCCAGTGGCTGACGAGCAGTGAGCACAGCGAAGGGGCTGGAGACAGGGGCAGAGAGGGCTCAGGCCTCCCCACTGACAGAGTTCAAGAGAAGTGGGGGCGGGGGCTCTGAAACAGGACATCATGGTCTGACTTATATTTTTAAAAGGGTCATTGTGGCTGCTGTGGTGAAAACAGACTGTAGGGACCAAAGGTGGAAGTAGGGAGAATAGTTAAGGGGAATGAAAACATGTCCACACAAAAATTTCTCTATGAATATCCAGAGCAGCATTTTTCATAATAGACCAAAGGTGGATACAACCTAAATGTCCATCAACTAATAAATAAAATGTGGTATAGCCACAGAATGGATTAGTATTCAGTCACAAAAAGAATGAAATTCAGACACGTGCTACAACATGGATAAACCTTGAAAACTGTGTTAAGTGAAATGAGCCAGTCACAAAAGGCCACATGAAATGTGTGGCTTTATTTCTATAAAATGCCCAGCACAGGCAAACCCATAAAGATAAAAAGTAAATTAGTGGTTGGAGCTGCTGGGGGAACAGATGGGTAGTACAAAGGGGGGATAGCTAAAGTGCATGGAGTTTCTTTATGGGGTGATGAAAATGTTCTAAAACTGACTGTTGTATGAGGGCGAAACTCTGTGACTATCCTAAAAACCACTGAATTGTCCCCTTTAAATGGACGCATTGTGTGGTGTGTGAATTATAACTCATAACTCTGTTACCAGAAAAAGCAGCTGGATCACAACAACAAAAAGGAGGCCAACGCAGTAACCCAGAGAGAAACAGACAGAGGAGGACTAGGAGGCGAGGAGGAGGGAGAAACTCCTCCTTATCCGTGAGCTCCACTCCACCGGCCGGTCATTGCTCTCCTTCAAAGACCAGACCAGGCCACACTTCCTCCTTCCGGAGTCTAAGTCCAGTAAAGCTTTCTGTGATGATGGAAATGCCCAACATTTGCACCGTCCAATACGAGAGCTTCTGATCACATGGGGCTACTGAGCACCGACCACGGCTAGTGCACGCAGGAACTGAATTTTACATTTCATTTCATTTTAATCAATGTAAATAGCCACATGGGGCTAATGGCCCGTGCTGGACAGCGGAGTTCTGTATTAGTCCACATCCTCCCTCCTCTCCAGGAGGCCCTCAGCTTAGCATTTGATTGGCTTCTGGATAGTTTTTCTCTCTTGGACCTGCCTTCCCAAAGAGATTTTAGGCTCCTGGTAGGCGGCAGGCAGGTCCATGACACTAATAATGGCAGCTTTGGTGTGTTAAACCTACTCTGTAACTAGGGCTCTACCTGGCTCTTTACAAATAGACCTCAGTTATCCTCACCACAAACCTGTGAAATGGACATCGTTTTCAAGGAGAGAAAACCGAAGGTGTCAGAGATGCTACATAACTTGCAGGTACTTTGTTACAACAGAACCGTGGGTGTCTCTGCCTCTGAAGCCGGTGTGCCTGCTCCGGGTGTCACATATTGGCACTTTCTCCAGACAATCCATCTCCCGCTCCCAGGGGGCCAGCGCAGAGCTGGGCGCAGGGTGGACATTTGGCCAGGGCCTGGCGGTCTATTTAGGAAGTTCCAGTGGAGCATATGGAGGGCAGAATGTGTGGCACGACTCCCACCCTGGGGTACACTCTGGTCCTAAAGTGGTCAGACTGCATTCCTGAACAAGCTTCCGACACAAGCATAATAATCAAGCTGTTTGCATTGCTTTTCCTTTGTCATTTCTGTTTAACCAGCTTGCCCACTTATCATCCATTCATGGAAGCCCTTCGCTGTCTTTTCTCTTTTCCTCCTTTAAACGATCACTCTTCCTGGCATCCCAACTGGTCTCCCTGCTGTCATTACCCTTTTCCCCTCCCACGCCCCCCCTCTGTACTGCCCCTGCCTCCCGTCCATTTCCCACACAGCAGCCAGATGTTAAAAAACCTCAAATCAGATCGTGTCACTAGAAACCTCCAGCGGCTTCTATGGTGCTTGAATAAAATCCACGAAATTCTTTTCATTTTTCACGTCCTACTTCATAGCCTCCAGTGAGTGTCATTTATGAGGGGGCCCGTGGCTATCTCTCCAGCGTCAGCTTTTATCACCCCCTCTTCCCACCCTGTAGCCTCCTTGGCTCAGTTCTGTTTCTTAAACATGTCATCCTCCTTCAGCCTCCACGGATTTTACCTTTGCAGTTCCTTCTGCCTGAAACCCTCTTCTGCCTGATCATCACATGTCAGCCTTTCTCATCACACAGCTCTCAGTTCAAATGCCACCTCCTGAGAGGCCACCCCTAAAGCTGCACCCAGGTGGCAGACACCCTCCAATCTGAGAGATTTTTAAAATTTTATTTTACTCTCGGCACACATTGTGCCCTGAAAATGATGGTATACGGTTTATTGTCAGTCTCTCCTCCTACCCAGAACATACTCAAATGCTCACTAGGATGGAAATTGTAGGGACAGAGGGGGGAACGGTCTGTCTTGCTCACTCAGGGGTGTGGCAGGGGCACTCACAAAGTATTTGCCAAATGAATAAACATGGCACAGAAATCCAGACCCTGGTGTCTAGAAGAATGGGGGCCTTCTCAGGTCTCTGGTTCCTGACCGGCCCTGACCCCCTCACCTGAAAATACATGAACTTCATGAGCTTGGTAACCTCTGGCTCCAGCACCTCCACTGTCTTCTCATAGATCTCCACTCGGTTGGGCTGCTCATTGCATTTCACCTGTGGAGAGAGGGGGTTTCAGACATCCCGATTTGCTTAGGCAGTTCCTGCTTCACATCTGTTGCCTTATTCATAGGGTCCCTTTTCACTCTCGAATGCACCTCATCTAGGATGATAAATGATACGGTACCCGAATGAGAGGAGGCTGGGCAGCCCGGTCTGACAAGTCTGTCTGGGGGCAGAACTGCTTCCTAGACATCGGCAGCAGGAAAGAAACCAGTTGGGCCCAAGAACGGAACCCTCCTCCCCTTCAATCTGCTCTGTGCTCTGACCAGGAGCTGTATACATGTCTGTGCTCATCTGCAATGTCTCCCTCCTTCAGCCTTTGCCCCACTCCAATTCCAGAGGGGCCCTGTCAGATTCTAAGCAGAGAACAATGTTTTGTCCACGGTTCTGGATGCACTTAGGGACAAAGCCCCTTGGCCATACTTGGGCCCATCAAGAAACCCATTTTCTCTGCCCAGTGGTTTTCAAAGCACCAGAATTGAGTGGCAGATGTTTTCACAGCATGCACATCCAAGACTGCTAACAGGGCAACCAAAACTGACAGGTGAGCGAAGGGTAAGCATAAAGGCATAAAGACATTCTTCACACTGTTTTTAGGAATTCTTAAAATAATAGCAACAAGCTATACCCACCAGTCACAGATTAAATGGATAAAATAGGACACATTCATTCGATACCGTTACATAATTGCTAGAAGGCATGAGATAGATATATGCAAACTGACGTGGAGAGACTGCTACCATAAACGGACAGATGAAAACAGTTGTAGGACAGTAAGTGCAATTTCACCCCATTTTTGTTAAACAAAACAATGTGTATGTTCTTGTGTCCATATAGAAAGCAGGCACAGAAAATCTGAAAACAGTGCAAACCAGACTGTTCATAATTTGTTACTTCTGGGGGCTAGGATTAGAGTAAGGGAGAGGGACGGTTTCTCTCTTTACACATCTGTGCCTTATTGATTTTGTGAAAGTGGGATTCACAAATTAGATGATGATGATGATGGTAATGTACCTGGATGTGTCAACACGAACCAATGTCAGTAATAAAGCACAAAGGGTAAAAGAGCAAGTGGCAGAGTAATATAAGTAAACAACAGACTTCTGGAAATGATAATAATTTATGGAATAATAATCACAGAGATGTCCACGATAGTCAAGGGGAAAGATCCAGACGAAAAGGCAGCGAAACGTCCAAAGCCTCCGTAGTGATCATGGTCTGTTGGGAGCTGGGTGTGGGTGGTGGGTGAGGACGGGGAGACCTCTTAATTTTCACTTTGTACCTTTTGGCAATGGTTTGGGAGTTACACAGTCAGCATATACCGCTTTCGAAATAAAATACATGGAACAAATATTTTTTAAGTAGGGTTCAGTTTCACGGGAAGCTCTTCAGCCTGCCCCCGCCACCTGGAACTCAGCTTTAAGGATGGGGGTGAAGTGGAGGGTGGTAGCGCCCCCGTCGCGGCAGGGCTGTCTCACCTGGGGGATGGCCCGGGAACAGCTGCGCCAGGTGTACAGCATGACTGCATACTCGTGCCCTTCCTCCAGCATTTCATTCTGAAAAGCAAAACGCGCTCATCAGGGGGAGACTGAGCCAGTGCTCCCGAGCTTCTCAACAGCCCCCCAAATCCTCACCGCTCAGTGTGGTGGATGGACCACGTCACCTGGGGGGTTTATGAGAAATGCAGTCTCGGGCCCCTCCCCAGTACAGGGGATGAAAAACTGCATTTCCATAACATTCCCAGTGACTCACACTCCCAGATGCACAGCAAGTTTGAGAAGCACTGGCCTCTATTACCCATCAGATACCCAGGGGCGCTCTGCAAAAGCAGGCCACCATTTTTCGAAGATGGATGGCCACCTTAGAAAGGGGACAGATCCATTTGTTCCAAAAGCAAAACCTGTCCCAGATATACTGTTAGCAAGAAAGTGAAACAGTAGGTACAGCAGATAGATTAAAAAAAACAAAGAGTAATGATCGTGAAAGTATATTACTCTGTATTGAAAACTGTTTTGGTGGAATATGCACCCAACGATGACGAGCAAGCTCTCTGTGGGGCTGGATAAACAGGAGCTTTCACTTTTCCTATCATACAGTATTATAACGTTTGCACTTTCTATAAGAGCCCATGTTACTATTTCATAAGTAGGCAAATGATTAAGATCAATTTTTTAAAAATAATACAGAGTAGATGGCAAAACCAACAACAGCATGAAAAATAAATCTGAAAACTACAATGATGACTCACTCACCTCACCTAGTAAGAGTGACTGTGGAAAAAGCCCTAAACTCAGGGTCCAAATATCTGGGCTCAAATCTCAGCTTCATCACTTCCTTGGCCCTTTGGCCTTCAGGAAATAACTGAACCTAAGATTCTCCATTTAGTGACAATGACAATAACAACCTCAGATAATTTTGAGAATTAAATGGACTACGCATACAAACACACACACACACACACACACACAACCTAGCACACACACATGCACGCACACATGCACACTCCCACAGACTAGGTCATCTGTATAAAGGGAGTTAAGACTATTACTAGGAAAAAGATAGTCTGGCAGTTTCTCAAAAAATTAAACACAGAGTTACCGTATGACCCAGAAATTCCACTCCTAGGTATATGCCCAAGAGAAATGAAAATGTGGGTCCACAAAGAAACTTACACACTGGTTCATAGCAGTTACTGTTCTAATAGCCCAAAAGTGGAAACAACCCAAATGTCCATCAACGGATGAATGGATAAATAAAATGTGGTCTAGCCATACAATGGAATAGTAATCATCTATAAAAGGAAGTGCTGACACGTGCTACGACATGGATGAACTTTGAAAACATGATGCTAAGTGAAAGGGGCCAGATACAAAAGCCCACATTTTGTAGGATTCATTCGGATGAAATGTTCAGTATCAAGAAATCCATAGAGAGAGACAGTATAATAGATGAGTGTTTTCCTGGGGATGGGAAGAGAAAGGAATTGGAAGGGACTGCTAATGGGTTTGGGGTCTTTTTGTGGTGATGGAAATTAGACAGTGGTGATGGCGGTCTAACATCGCAAATATGTTTTTTAAAAAAAACACCCACTATATTGTACACCTTAAATGGTAAATTTTATGTTCTATGAAGGATCTCTCAAAAAGAACAATAAAAAAAGAATAGCGCAAGACCACCTCTATTGTAAATATTTGTATTGCTACAAAAATGAACCTTCACTGATTTATTTTTTTTATCCCACATAACATATCTATTTCATAATATCTTCCCCGTACAAGAACAGATTTAATTTGGAGTTTATTACTTTTTATAGCTTGGTTTGCAATAGCAAATATCACTGACGAGTCACACTTTCAGTCCGTATTTTTAAAATCAGTAACAAGTTGTCCTTGAGACACCAGAGAACCAGGACCAAGCTTGTGGGTCTCCTGCTGCCATTGCTTCAGAACACATGCCAGAAAAGGGAAGTGACAGTAACATAGGGAACGTGTGTACCTGATGACACCCAAACTGCCCACCGGTAGGTGTGAATATTCCAACTCATTCGTGCAATGAATGTGTTGCTGACCACTCATGGGTCTCAGGCTCTGGGCTACTCAGAATAGGGCAGCGAACAAGAACGACATGGACGCTGCCCTAGGGACAATTCCGTTGACCATCAGCCAGATTTGTTGTATAATTATGCCTGGAATATAGCGGTCAGGGTGGTGTGGTGGAAAGAGCCATTGGTGGGGCCACAGGAGACTTGAGTTCTGGTCCTGACTCTGCTTGGGCTCACCTTTCACCTTGAAAATGTCATGATTTTCACCTATGGGGGTAAAGAGTTGGCCTAAACCACTGGTTCTTAACCCTGACTGCGTCACGCGGAGAACTTTGAAAACTGGCTATGCCCAGGCCACGCCCCTCTAGAACTAAATCATTATCCCTGTGGGGGGGGCCCAGGCATCAGTATTTTTTAATGCCCTCCAGGTGACTCCAAAGTGCAGCCCAGGTTGACCGCAGCAGGACTAAGGATCCCTAAGGTCCTTTACATTTGTAAGATTCTGTGAGTCCGTGACTTAAACCCAATGTGAGTTCAGCTCAAATTTCAGGGCGGGTAGTGACAGACCAGATCTCTTAGCACTTACTCTGGACACTCTGCCCCCATCTCACCCCGAGCAAAGAATCCTCAACTGTGCCCCGTAGCTGGTCAAGTACGTTGTCTACACTTTCTCCTCTTTCCTCTGGCTATCCTGCCCAAGTGCGGGCAGGAGAAACACAAGAAGGTGAACATCTAATGAAGACACTTTGCTGCTTATAAACTACTCTAGAGAAAGATTTAGCAAGATACAAGGTTGGGAATTGTTGAGTGAAGTGAGGTTCTGGCATTATGCATGAATGTCAACAGTACACCCTATTCTTTGACCCGTCTGAAACCCTGTCGTCACCATCCCTGTTTGGGCAGAACAATGTCTCCACAAAGATATCCGTAGCCTAGTCTGCAGAACCTGTGAACATAATACCTTACATGGCAAAAGGGACTTTGCAGGGTAATTAAGTTAGGAACCTTGTGATGGGGAGGCGATCCTCAATTAGCTGGTGGACCCAAGGTAATGACAAAGGTCCTAAAAAGTGACAGAAGGAGGCAGGAGAGCCAGAGAAGAGAGGACGGAAGCAGAGATTGGAGCGCTGTGATTGCTGGCTGGAAGGGGGCTGAGCCAAGGCGTGTGGACAGCCTCTAGAAGCTTGAAAAAGCCAGGAAACACATTCTCCTCTAGCATCATCCCAGAAGGAATGCAGCTCTGCCAACACCTTGATTTTAACCCCCTAAGACCCATGTCGGCCTTCTGGCAAAAAGAACTGTAAGCAAACATACCTGTGTTGTTTGAGGCCACACAGTTTGGGGTAACCTGTTACAGCAACAACAGAAAACTCAGACAATCCCCCTCTAAACTGGACCCTCTTCCTGACCTGCCTTTTGGGGCCCCTGACCTGGTACTTCTGGGCAACTGCCATCAGCGTAGCTCCATTCTCTCCGCTTCAGCACCCAGCTGATTGTAAAGCCAGGTAACCTGAACCCCCAGGGTCTCTCATATCCATGTCCTCAGCCATCCCTCATGCCTTCACCCTTATTCGGCCCGTAATACCGCCAACGTTGATAACTTTATCTCAACTGACTTATTTGCCTCCCAGTTCATTCCGCACGTAACTAACAAATGAAACGTCTTCCCCAAGCAGGGTTGTGTCCACATTTCTCTCACGGATGAACGTTTTCCGTTGCTTTTGATTCTTGATTAAATGAATTAAAGCCCTCTGTTATGGGCTGAATTGTGTCCAGCCCCCCAAAGTCATGTTCAACCCTAACCCCTAGCACCTACATGGGGAGACAGAGCCTTTAAAGAGGTGATGAAGTTAAAATGAGGGCAGTACGATGGGCCCTCATCCAATCGGACTGGGCTCCTTTGAAGAAGAGGAAATTCGGACACAAGAAGAGACGCTAATCATGTGTGGGCACACAGAGGAAAGGTGACGTGAGGACACAGTGAGAAGGTGGCTGGAAGCAAGGCAAGGAGAGAGGCCTCAGGAGAAACCCGCTCGGCTTGATATGGGACTTCTAGTCGCCAGAACTGTGAGAAAATACATGTCTGTTATTTAAGCTACCCCGTCTGTGGCATTTTGCTATCGAGTGAACAGACCCTCTATGCACTGACTGTTATCTGATTTTGCATAAGTACCACAGGAATCTCCTTGAATGTACCTCACAGTCCAAACCCAGGCAGTCTCTGAAAATTTTTGCCTCTGTGCCTTTGCTCATGCTGGTTCCACCAGGGGGAAGCATGTGCCATCTCATCCCTGACAGATACAGTTCTAACTGGGTGGGACAGAAGAGTGCAGTGGAGAGAGGCCAGGCCGGGGAGGCAGAAGCCCTGGATTCCATGTTCAACCCTGTGACTTACCAGTAGTGTGATCACGAACAACTGGCTTATTAACTTCTCTAGGTTTCAGTTTTCTCATCCCTAAAAACGGGCGTAATGACCTCTTTGCAAGTCGTAGGACTGTTACAAGGCTCCAATGATATTGTGTATGAGAATGATACACAATGATACTGTGTATGAGAATACCTTATACGTTTTAAAGTACCATATATACGGTTATAATGTGTGTGCATACACACACACACGCACACACTCACTGTAACATTATATATAGTATACAAGGCCCTACTCAAAAGCCATTTCCTTCATTAAGCTTTCTCTAACCCCTCTCAAGGCCCCTTCAAAAACACAGAACTTTAAACTTTTACCATATCATTTGCCTTGCATTCTGTGCATTTTTGTCTGCAAAGAGTTGTCTGGAGCACAGGTTTTGTAGTCAGACAGACCAGGATTTAGCTCTGTCACTTGTCAGCTGCAGGATCCTGAGTAACTTACTTAACTTTTCTGGGCTTCAGTTTTCCCCATCTGTAAAATGGGTATTGTAATAAAACCTACCTCACAGGGTTGAGATGAGGATTAATTGAGACAATGCATTTAAAATATCTTCACAGAAAGTGTTCAATAAACGGGAAGCTTGTCTGTTTCCCACTTGACTTGTTGAGAATCAAGACTGGCCCCTACTTGTCCTTGCATAGCCCTCCCCAGCATTTAGCAGTCTCTGCAGGTACTAGGTACACCCTATTTACTGAATGGGCACGGTATGGTAAGACAAGGTTTTAGAATATAACCGATACAGTGAGAAAGGTCCACAGAGCCTGTGAAAGAGGAATCTGGAATTCTTCAAATTTCAGGGCTGCATGAGAGTGAAATCAATGAAAGCCCAGGAGGGAAGGGGTGATCCCTCACAGAGCGGTCAGACGCCTGACCCATCACACAGCTGGCCCCGCATGTGAATGATTTAGCCACCCGCTTCCTCGAGTCAGCATACTATTCCAAAGCTACCACCCCTTTCTTGAGAAATCTTTTGCTTTACAAGAGATAAAATTCCACAAAGCCAGTCATCTATAAAGTATAAGACAAGGCCGGATCTAAGCACGTGTTAACTCAAAAGGCTATAGAAGCCCAGGGAAGTGAACAGTGGGGATGGTGCTGGGCCCTGAAGGTGAGTAGGACTCGCAAAACTGGAAGATGTGGGGACAGCACGGCCCTAGGCACTGAGAGGGGCTGGGGCAGGCATGAGAATGGGCTTAAGGGGGACAGATCTGACTTGAGGCAGGGCTTCTTGGAACAGCTGAGCACAAGTCCTGGTGTGAGAAGGTGCCCACAGCCCCTCCTGCCCAGGCAGGGTCCCAGACACTTACCATGCTGGAGTGGACCGTCGCCTGCTCAATGTACCTTGCAATGCCTGTGACAAATGCGTTCCTGTCCTCGAAGTTTGTGTCAAAGTTAGCCTGTGGGAATCAGAGGACGGGAACATTTGGTTGTTAGAAAACAGGTCCCAGGTGGCTGGGTGCCCAGGAAGCAAAGGGCTGCCGACAAATGCCACACGTTCTCTGTGGAACGCTATGTACACATTGCCCTCTCATCTACCTCCAAGAATCTCACGCTGGACCACACCGGGCAGGAGCCATCCACAGACATGGCCCATACCCCCTGCTCATTGGTACTTCCCAGGGGTACCCAGCCGAGCCCCAGAAGTAAATGCTTACACTGTACAAGTCTAAGCACCTGTGAAAAGTTAAGGTGTGCATTGCTTTCATCCAGCAGCTGCAAAAATACTCACATGAGGGTGGAGATACATACGTACAAGTATAATAACTGCAGGCAGCATTTTTTTGTGATAGAAAAAACTGGAGATCATACAAATGTCCATTCATAGTGAAAGGCTAAATAAATAGTAGGATATCTATGCTATTGGACTTATATATGATCCGTGGTGATTAAAAATAATGTGGCAGCATTTTCAGGGGAAAATATCCATAACGAATTTTAAGTTAAAAAAGCCAAATCATAGAGCAATGTATATAGTATGATTCCCTTTGGGTGTATTAAAAATATATACATATATATGGTAAAATAAAAAAAAAGGGGGGGGTGTGTGTCTACATATAGACATAGTTACAGGGAAATTTTTATTTGCTATACTTTTCTGTATTGCTTATAATAAAAAAAATATTTATATAATTGAAAATTTAATCTGTATTACAAAATGTGAATGAACCAAGTTTGAGTTGAACCTTTGGGCATGTGCTTCATAAATCTGACCACTGAATAAAATTAAAAATATATTATGCATTTATATTTGGTTTCCTTTAGCAGTCCAAAACTTTCAAAAGGTCAGATATAGCCAAAGATTTCAAATTAAGAATATTCTTTCTTAACGTGGCATCCTTGCCTGCAGACCATGGGCTGTTTGCAAGTCAGACTCCGGCTGCATCGATGCTGTCCCCGCACATGCCCTGGTGGCATCGAGGTTTTCAGCAATCTGATCGTGGTTTATCACAAGCTCGCCTCTCTTAGGCAAAAGCAAACAACTGTGACCAGCTTCCCTGAGCCATTAGCTGCTCTGGGGAGTTGAAGAGCTCTTCTCACATACATGAAGGAAAAGTAATTACCCAGACAAGCTCTAGGGGTTTCTAAATTGCAATATTTAATTCATGAGGTCAAAGCTGCCAAAGCCTTGGTTGGTGCTGCAGCAAGAACAGCCGGGAAGGTATTTGGGGTCAGAGCAGATCAACAAGCCTTCCCTAGGGAGGAGAAATAGCTCGGGTGTACATTTACCAGCTAATCTATTCCTTACACTCTGTTCCACCAGTGCACCAGGGATTCCATCAGCGCAGGACCTTTCACCTTCTACAGGCAGACCTCCCTTTTTCCTCTGCCTTCAGGGCAAACCCTCGTACGGGATCCCCAGAGGCCCCAAGCCTCCCAGTGCCCTGGGAGAATTTACCTGGTACATGATGGAGGAAGGTGGAGGCTCGATGCATGGCTGCTGGTCGGGGAGGGGCAGCTCTTCCAAGAGGTCCACATTGGACAGGGCATCTTCCAGGGTCACGTGGGTGGTCATGGCTGCAGTTTCCGTATTCTCCTCTGCGGGGAAGGAAGGGAAGGACAATGAAGAATTTCAGGGGCCTCCAAGCATTGCTCTGTTTCACCCTGTCCAGGCTCCTTCCAGAGAACAAAGGGAGTTAACACGCACTGAGACCATACTTGCTACTCTTTCACAAGGTGCCTTCAACCGGCACCTGATATTTGAAGATCTCCTTCCAGTTTACAAAGTACATTTTATGTCTATTATCTCAGCTGAGCCTCCCCACAACCCTCTGTGATCAGCACGGTAGACGGTATCATATCCACATAGCTGATGAAGACACAAAGAAGTGATGCAATGTCCACACCACCACAGTGACCAAGAGCACAGGCTTCAAGTAAAGCCTGATGCTAGGACACAGGCCAAGGTCAGCCCCCAACTTTTGTTCCTCATGAGAACATTTATCAGTTCCATTCTTAAATTACTGCACAGCACAAGTATCCATGACTGCAACAGCCACTTGAAAGCAGAGCCTAGGTTTTACAAGCTGATTCAGCTGGGACTAAAAGAATTCGGACTCCAGCAAAAGTCACCTTATTTGCAGAAAGGAAGAGCCATCATCTTCCGTGGCCTGGCTGTGTTTTGTGTGCCACATTGAACAAATCAGCCCCAAATGGACATTTTTTTGTGTCTGGGAAGCTAGCAGAAGGCAGTGGCTTTGATGAGAACCTTGCCAGGCAGTGAAATTGAAGAGGCCCTGAACAGCACAGTTACCTAACTCAGCAAACAGTTTTTTCGATACTCATTTCTTTTCAAACATACATGAAATGTTGATAAAAACTGATCATGACTGAGGCCACCCACTTCCCTCAAATATGACCTAGAAGTCACATTCACTGATTACAGTGCAATAAAATCAGAACTCAATGATGCAAATAATAGCCGCCCCCCCCCCCAACCCTCATACCTACGAAAATGTATAAAAACACACTTCTAGGTTATTCATAGCTAAAGAGGAATTCAAATAGAAATGATACAATATTTAGAACTGAAAGAGAGCATGAATAAATGTCTTAGAGGCATTTAGTAGGAAATAAGGAAGTGGAACTAAATGAACCAAATTTTCCATTCAAAATCTAAAGAAAGAATAAAAATCGACCCAAAGAGATGAGAATATAGGGACTGATAATTACCAAAGCAGAAATGAAGCAAAAAGAAAGCAAACCAAACAGTAGACTAGGTGAACAAAAATCTAAAGCCTGAGCTTTGTTAAGATTAGCAATAAGCTAACCCTTTGGCACATTTTAATAAGGAAACAAAGAGAAGGCCCTCGGTGGTGCTACAGGAGCACCCTTCCTTCCCCACCCCCAGGTGAAACACACTTCAGGGCTCTACTAAGAGTACTGAGTGCTGGAGGAGAACGTGCCTGGCCCACTAGGAAATATGTCAGGGCACAAGGGAGAAGGACCCCGGACAGGAGAACTGGGTCCAGGGGCTAAAAAGGGCTGAAACAGCTGGAGTGTAGCTAATGGCATGCAGTCCCTACCCTGGTGTCTCCCTGAGGTCTACAGTTGAGAGGGCAGATGGAGCTGAACAGTTAACTGTGATTCACACTTCACTGGGTTCTTAACACACCTCCCTGTCATGCATCATGGCAACAGCCAAAGCCACATCCAATGAGGGCACAGGCAGCTCAGAAGTGACTTCCCCTTGTGCCCTCCGCAGGCACCTGGCCTCCCCGGGTAGTTTCAGGCCCTCCCCACACCTATGCTTCTTCCTCTTCTCTCTTCTCACCCCTGAATTCTAAGTGTGCCATTCGCTTCTACAGCAAAACCATTTGCCAATGCACAGAAAAGACTGCCCTCTTTCTTACACTAGTAAGTCCATTGTGCAAGAGGGTTTAATGATTTTTATGGCACATAATGATGTACAAGTTCCAAAGCCTTAATAACTCTCCTCCTTAATTCAAATAATAACAATAATAAATCTAAACTTTGTTTTAGCCCTTACCCTTTGTGAGACACTCTGCCAAATACTTGACTATTGTAATCTTGTATCAACTCTATAAAAGGTAGGTACTACTATGATTATTCCCATTTACAGATGAACAAAAAGAAGTTCAGAATTTAAGTAATTTCACAAGGTCAAGGGCTGGCAAGTGATGGAGCTGTAGTTGGAATCAAGGTTTGTCCTACATAAAAGGCCTAGAAGCAGCTATTTCTAAGCACCAGGCTTATATCAAAGGGACCCAGGAGCCAACTTGAGGCAACTCCCACTGGCCAAACATGGAGCAAAGTGAACACCACTTAGCGTAACTCAAAGGACTTGAAACAATATCAAATATGTTTAAATCCATGAGGGCATAAAGACACTTAATAGAAATTTGCTTTTTATTACTTTGTTACTGTTGGAGCATGTCTGTGAACCAACTTTTATGTTGAAAAACAATAAACAAAGGAAACAAGAGAACACTTAACCTGTCTTTCCTATACAAATTGTAACAGTGGAAAACCAAATTGCAGAAGAGAGGTGTTTCTGTCTATAAAGTTCTCTCTTTTTTTACCTCCCGGAAACAGTGACAGAATTAAAATATCCCTATTTTCCAAGCCCCAATGAACAAATGGACGAAGGTACGGATCAACTGCTGCTAACATCAATAATGAAAGACAATCAGACATTATGTGCCTCCTGATGGAAAACCACACTTTTCTATGAAGAAAGATGGACCCAAAACAAAACAACTGCAATCTACTCAAGCGTTGCTACCAATTGACAGGAAATACAGAAGAACACATTTAAAATACGCCACAGTCATGCCATCAGTAAAATGCAATCTATGGGAAACTCTGCTGGACAAACAACTCAGTGCCTTCAACAAATGAATTGCAAGGAGAAAAAAGTGGCGGAAAGGAAAGCTTATAAGACCTTATTTGGATCCTATTCCAAACAAACCACCATAAAAATAAAATTATAACACTTATAAGAGAATTGGAAAATAGAATACTGATTGGATACTTGATAATATTAAGGAAACAGTGTTATTATTATTATTTTTTTGAAGTCTTAGGTGCATTTGCTTCATTCTACTTCTCCATCTGGGGAAATCAATCCACATTATTTTCACACACGGAAGATACTCTCAAATACATTCTAGTACATCCCCAAATGAACTGCTTTTTCACAGAGCTTTTGTTTACATATGGGACATGAATAGTTCAAGAGCCACACTAAGAAAATTACCACTCCAGGTATTTAGGAGATGTGTTCTTTGGGGGAAACCATATAATTTTGGTACAAAATATAATAATTATAACCAGTAAATAATTTCAAGTCTTAAAAATATTTTGCAGAGTGTAAAGGAAATCTGTAAAAACCAGTGACATTTGAGGGGAAGGAATGGGTTCACTCCAAGACCAGTCAGTTAAGAGTCGGGGTGCTTTTGCTGTACATCCTCTTTTCTTCAACAGCAGGTGACTGAGGATCCAGTGGGGCACTCCAAAGCTCTCCTGAGATGGCAGAACCACTAATTCAAAGGAGCCTGGGTCCCTGAATGACTGTGTGGAACAGAGCTCCCAGCTGACATTCACTGGAGTGGTGTTATTATTTTTTAGATGTGATGATATTGATGTTGTTCTAAAAGATTCCTTAGCTTCTAGAAATACCTACTAAAATATGGATAAAAGGATATAGGTGTTTGCTTCCAAATGATACTAGATGGGTGAAGAGTGAGAAATGGAACAAAGCCAGACATGAGTTTATAATTGTTAATGCATATAATTGTTAATGTTTATAATTGAGATGCTTACACAGAGATTTATCATATTTTTTCTATATAATTTTATATATATTTGAAATTTTCCAGGAAACCCCCAGCTTAGTGTGTACATTCCCAGTTCTAATCTAGCTTCCCTTTATCTTCTCTGACTCCCACTTGTCATGACCTTTCCCTTTTCCTGTCTCCTATAACATGGGTTTCTTCTGGGCTTTACAGACATCAAAATACTAATTTACCAGAATAATCCTTAAGGTTTCCCCTTTAACACAATAATACCCCTGAACTTCACTTGAAGAGTATCAATAAGTGAATAGCCTACAAAGTCAGTAAATTAGGAATCTTTATTTCTATCAATGCAACCTTTCTTTTCTCCTTGTAAATATAGTTTCTCTAATGGATTTCTGCGTTTGTTTGTACATCACTCACTGCCTAAAGGAGGAAGAAATGAGACATTTTTAACTCAAGTGCTGGAAGTCCCTGCCAACTCCCCATCAATTGGAAAGAAAAAACGTACTGGAAATTTTAACAGAGGTATACAGGAAAATCAGTTATTTTCTGGCCTAAATGTCCTGCCTCCTATGCAACCTTCCAAATGAATTCCTTAATTCAGTCTATGAACATATGGCCATTTGGTCATTTTGGAAGAGAAATTCATAAAACATTTAAAAATGAACAGTGTTATGGGAGCATCATTTACCAGACACACCTGCAACCTCTCAGTATGGGGCACTCAGGGCATATTTAAATTCAGTGTCTTCCCCACAAACTCAAACTCAGTGTGGCCAGGTGTCACAGAGACAAGGAATAACACTGAGCTTATAGGCAATTTGCTTCTGAGAAGTGCCCTTGGCTGAGATGACTGATAGATCCTGAGCAAAAGGAGGTGGGCTGCACAAATGCAGGATAGGAGGAACCTGGCTTTGGGAACGCAGGTTCTGATTACCCACACGTTAAACCCTGCTACTCTGTAAGCAAGAGATCTGCATTGCTGTTTTCTGTTTGACATTCTGCAAGTAAAATGAAGAAAGGTATCTTTCCTGAGGTGGAATACTAGGCTAAGGATAGTGGTTAAGCTTGAGCCATGAGGCTCAAATCCGTCATCTGCCACTTTACTAGTTATACAACCGTACACATATTACTGAACCTCTCTGAGCCTCAGTTTCCTTAGCTGTAAAAGGATGATAATACTCCCTACCCTCAGTGATTTATTCTGAGACTTATATGACAGTGTGGCATATGGAGCGCTTAGCCCAGGAGCAGGCACAGAGTAAGCACTCGAGGAAATGTTAGCTAGTCGGGTGGCCTCTTTTTAACAGAGTGAATGGATGAATTAAACATTGCAACGATACTTCTACCCAAAAGGAAGGCATTTGTATCATCACTCTAACATCTCAGCTTTATAGATCTTGCATACTGACTTCCTCAATCACAACTACCCTGGAGGTTTGA
Source organism: Rhinolophus ferrumequinum (assembly GCF_004115265.2). Lineage (NCBI taxonomy): Eukaryota > Metazoa > Chordata > Mammalia > Chiroptera > Rhinolophidae > Rhinolophus > Rhinolophus ferrumequinum. The sequence continues at coordinate 27,483,401 of NC_046307.1, read as the reverse complement.
GAGGTCAGGTGTTATTTTTGCTGTCTTTCTAAGGAGGGCACACTGTGACTGAGAAGTGAAAATTTCCATTCAAGGTCACATGGCCAGCTAGTGGCTGAGCTCCAGCAGACAGGGATAGCTTTACTCCCAGTTCTATTCCCTTTTTTCAAGACCACACCTACTTTTGTATCATTTTGAAAGATACGAAGCACATTCCTTTTTATTCCCCCTCCAGTTTGGCTGCTTTTTCCTTCCTCAAGAAGAACAGGACTATGCCAAGCTAGAAAGATCTGGTAACTGTCACCTTTGGGTTTTATTAGGTTGGTGCAAAAGCAATTGCAGTTTTTGCAATTATTTTTAACCTTTTCAACCGCAATTACTTTGGCACCAACCTAATATGAACATCAACAGGCCAGGAAACATTTTCCCTGTCGGTAAATCTCTCCAGCTAGAAAGCAACTAAAATAAGTAAATAAAAATGAAATTTAAAATATAGGTATATTTACATACACAATAAAATATGTCAATAAATATAAATATTTTAAAAGGGAGGCTTAGATAGTCCCCTTTAAAAAATTTTTTTAAAGCAGCATTTGAGCAAGGAAAAATACCAAGAAGTAATTCACAGTGTAACCAGCTTTCCCCCCGTGGATGTAAGCGGGGTGTGTCTAGAGACTGTACGGGGATTCGAATTTGCCATGACAGAAGATGGCTCCACAGGTCATAGTGCTCCTCTGCAGCTGAGACCCTTTTATATGTCAGAACTTCTTCACAGGTCTGGGGGCCAAGCAGGGACATAGTCACTTGTGTGCAGCTTAGAAGACTTCCATAGCGTGCATCCAAATGGACCATGTAGCTTATTTCAAACAGGCTGCCAGTGAAACATTTTGCAGGAACACCCTACTCATCCAAAGGTCAGACCCTGTGGCTCCAAACCCCACAGGAGCCACCTGGAGCCACCTGTCAAGTAGCACCTGTGCCAATCTGTAAAATAAGGCCACAGGTTAGAAGCAGCCTGGATGGTGACAGGAGCAAGCCTCACGGTGGCACGTGCAAAGGAGACAGAGCTATCCGAGGTGGAGAGGGGAACCATACCGGCGTAGGCGTCTGAGCCATGGAGGGTAGGACCAATAGCTCTACACGATGCAAGAGGCTGTAGACATCTCACCGGTATCACGATTCACAACAGAACTCAAAATACTTCAGATGTGGCCAGAATGATTCTAGAGCTGGGAGAGACATAAGGGACTGCTTACCTCCGGTAGAAGGCTTTCTGACTCCTTCTTCCGTAGCTGATTCTACCTTCTCCCAGTGTGCTCCTTCTTTCGTGGCATCTGTAATACTTTACTATACAATTTACCATGTTTTCTCTTCTGACCTAAACAATAAACTCCTGGAGTGCAGGCACAGTGCCTAATTCACACCCAGCGCCCAGCACAGTGCGAAGCACACATTTACAGCTAAACTGAACTCCATGTTCAATGAGTGGATCACCTATGAACCCGAGTCATCGAGAAAAGCGGTGCTAGGTCCAAGATACCGTGTTTTTAAAAATGGGCGAGGAGGTGAAGGAATATAAATAGCAGGAAAACTGCTCATATTTTAGAAAGAAGTCCATCATAATGGTTCAAATATTTAACATTTGAGCACGTAAAGTAAACAGCTTCCATATTTTGTAAACAGTTATCTATGAAATAAAATCTCTTTCCTCCATCACTGTCTGTCCCGATTTCACTCATCCTTCAAGGTCCCTCCCCTCTGTGACACGCCTGTGCCTGCCTTGGAACGCCCTGGGATTATTAGCAGTGTTGGTGAGGATGTGACACTGGAACGCTCATACATTCCTGCTAGGAATGTAAAATAGCGCAGCCACTTTGGAAAACAGTTTGGCAGTTCCTCAAGTTTTAAAACAGACTTACCATATGACCCAGCAATTCCACTCCTAGGTATTTCAGCACTACCTCTCTTCTGACACTTTCTGCCTCAGAAGGGTCCCAAGTACTGCTACTTCCTCTTCCCAGGCCAGCGCAAACGTTGCTAATCGTTAATGTGTTTATTTCTCAACGAGTCCACAGGCAGCCTCAAAATCCTTCTTGTGAAATACAGAACTCCAGGAGGCCACTAGCAATCAATCTGAGTTTGCCCAGGAGCTAAAACACAGATGTCCTTCCTAGGGTAGAACGATGCATACATGTATAAGCTCCGTGAGGTCAGGGACCACACTTTACCCATCACTGAATAGGTCAGAGACCTTAGCAGAGTGCCGAGGACAGATTAGGCCCTGAGGAAGTAGTGGATGAAAGAATGTCCCGATGCCCCGAATCCCCTAACAACATAGGAGAAATGAGAGGACCTGAAGTTGGCTGTGTCTTCACTTCTAGTTTTCTCATTCCTTCTCCTTCACTGTTAATAATACAAATTAAATCAACAAGGAATATGCAGTCATATCCATAAACTTCCTGTACAATTATTTACTTAACAGGTTTTCTAAATAGACTTTTTGTTTTTACTTTGTACATATATGGTAGAAGGAAGCTTTAGATCAACATCACTAATAGAGAACCAGTACTGGTTGCCATAAACAGAAGAAAACTATAAAAAAAATAAAGCGAAAACAAATATAGGTCTGGGTACCATCTGAAAATCATCTCATACCCACCATTAATACGAGTATGTTGACGAGAGGTGGTTTAGTCTGGTGGTAAAAACTAGGATTCGAATCCTGGCTCTGCCACTTCCTGGCTGTGTGACCTTGGGAAGGTGACATAACGTTTCAGAGCCTCATTTTCCTCATCTTTGATGTGAGGAATCATAATAGTTCCTACCTCATAGACTTTGAAAACTAAATGAGTTAATCCATATAAACAGCTTGGTAGGTAGAAAGTGATCAATAAAAATTAGTTCCCCCACAAAACCAAATCCAACAACATATAAAAAGGATTATATACCATGACCAAGTGACATTTATCCCAGGAATGTAAAAGTGGTGTAACGTTAACATGTGAAAATCAATGAATGTGATAAGCCGCATCCATGGAATAAAGGACCAGCCCCTAGGAGCATCTCAGTACATGTAAAAAAAAAAAAAAAAGCACTGGACAAAATCTCACACTCTTTCATGATAACAACATTCAAGGAATAGGAGGGAACTTCCTCGACCTGAAAAAGGGCAGATACAAAGAAACCCCACAGCCAACATTACACTTAACGGTGAAAGACTGCATGTTTTCCCCCAAAGATTAGGAATAAGACAGATAATAACAAGTATTGGTGAGGATGTGAAATTAGACCCCCCCCAATAGATTGCTGGTAGGAATATAAAATGGTACAATAACTTTGGAAAACAGTGTGTCAGTTTCTCAGATTTTTAAACATAGAGTTACCATAAATGAAATATGGTCTATCTATACAATGGAATATTATTCAGCCACAAAAAGGAATGAAGTATGGACGTATTGCTACGGCATGGATGAACTTTGAAAATAGTATGCTAAATGAAAGAAGCGCAATATGCTTTTTTAGGAAATGTCCAGAATAGGCAAATCTAGAGAGACATCAAGTAGATGTGTGGTTGCTTAATCTCGGGGTGGGGATTGGAGGAAATAGGAGGTGCTGCTGACGGGTACAAGGTTTCTTTCTGGGGTGATGAAAATGTCATAAAACTGATCATGAGGATGGTTGTACAACTCTGCGAATACTAAAAATTACTGAGCTGTATGCTTTGAACGGGTGAATTGTATAATACAGTGAACTATATCTCAATAAAGCCACTACCAAAACATGTTAGTGTTTGTGGGATGACTTTGGGTAAACTTTGGGTATAACATAAGCAGAAGTGGTACAAAGAGAGATAGGAGCTGGAGTGGGAGGAGCTTGGGGAGTTTGATGCTGCCCCTAAAAGCAGAGACTGTTGAGTAAAAATCAACAGGGGACAGCAGGAGAGAAAAAGAGAGCCACATATACACTCATATTAACTCATATAAAGGCCAGTCCCCTTAGGCAGCAGGGTGGGCAGGACCACCAGGGGCAGGGCCCAAACCAGGCCCCTCCCCTGCTTGTTTTTGTTGTACTGTCATCGGTCAGGGCCTGGGGGGCTGCCCCACCCAGGAGGCTCCTCAGAGGAAAACCTCTGAGGTAGGGTGATGGGCTTTGAGGTTGAGAATGAGAATAAGATGGATCTCTGGCTCCCCTCCTACCTGAGCTCTCTTTCTACTATGAGGACATTGAGGCTGAAAGATGGGAAAGACTTGTACATGGTCACCTGGCCAGTTACAGGCAGAGCTGGGGCTAACACTGCAACTTCCTGGGAACACAAGGGGACCCAATACAATAACAGATGTGACAGAGCTGCAAAAGAAAAAGAGGAATATGAGAGAGAGAGATTGAGAGAGAATTCTAATCCTGTGATAAAACAAAAAGCCATGTAAGAAAGGAAATATAATCAAAGGACATTACTTGCTGTCTCATGATCATTTACACATCTTAATAATGTAGACACTTTAAACACGATTTTGGTTAAAATAGAGCTCTTACTATATTGGGCAATGGGGGCAGGGGAGCACGGGGGATGGTGTAAGAAAGTGAAATCTTCATCCATCACAGCAGGAAGTAAATAGACAAAGCAGAGAATAGATAAATCAAGAAACAGCAGCGTAAGCATATCATTTAGAGATCTGGAAGCAACTACTGGAAAAAACAGAGTTAAAAGCTGCAGCTTCTGGGGGAGGTGGGTACTGGATGGTTGTTGGGTTGTTTTTCATTGTCTTTTAATACTATTTGTCTTTTTAAAGCAGGTGCGTGTATTGCTTTCATCAAAAATTTAAAATTTACTTTAAAAGACAACAACCCAAGGCCTCCTAACTAGCAGTTCAGATATCTGGCCAGCCCCCAGCACTGTTTCTAGGCAATCTTTGCCATGTAAGTCCCTCACTGTGGGCCTTCTGGGACCAAAGGCTCTGTCACCTGCAGCTTCTCTCCACACAGGGGACCTGAGGTCAGAGCAGAGAAGGCCAAATCAGCCTGGACTTGGGCCTCTGGAGAAGGCCCTCCTCTTTGTTTACAGCAAAGAAAAAGATTCTGGTGCGGCTAAAGGGCTTGCCACTGCATTTGCCGTTTTACTCAGCGGCTTCCTGACTTGTCAGGGTTGAGGCAGCCTTTCTGTAGATTACTCCACCCGACCAGGCAAACACCGTCCTGTTGGGTGGGAAGGTCCTGCCACCGAAGGCAGCTGGATGATTTGCTCCTGCTCGGGCCTGTGACAGGCCGCCACATGAAGGACACCAACATGACTTGTATCTAGGGAGAGGAGCTGCCTCTCAGAGGCACCTGCTGAAACTCAGAAAGGGAAACCACTGCACCTGCTGTGGCAACACAGCGTGAGGCTTCAGGTTTGGCCACCGGATCGGGGCACACAGATCTCAGCTTCACCGACGGGAAATTGCAACTTGAATGGGGCTCAGTCTGAAGACTGACTTGGGTCCTGAAATCAAATTTTCACGCAGGGCGATATCCCCGTCTGTAAAATATGGAGGTCACCCTGGTAGTGGTTCTCAGCCATGATGTCAAAACTCCCAAGGTGAAGGTTGCTGTGGCAACTTGTACGAATAACGGTGTAAGCAGTGAGGTTTGCAAATAAGGTGCTTTTTATTATGTGTGAGGGAGGGCTCAAAGTTCTCCCACGATACCATTGTTTGCATGTTCACCTCTTTCCTTGAGAAGGAGAAAAATGGGGTAAAATTGGGGAGGGGACGGGTGCGGGTGTGATAGGTGGAGCACGTCAACACTGTCCATCATAAGGACTAAATTTTTTTTTTTTTAAAAGCAAAACCAAAAGTAACGAGGTAGGAATCACTAACCTTGAGCCTCTCGAGGCCCTTCCAACTTGAAAGCAAATGACTGACTATAATGGGAGCCTCCATCCATCGGGCTTCTGCAAAGACCTCACTTCCTGCCATGGACGAGCCCCTGTGGCCAGGGTGTTCCGGGGGCCAAAAACCTGCCCATGGACATTCTTTCTTTGTGCCTTTGCTCAAAGGCTCTCCAGTCCCTAGTGGGCTGTTCTCTCCCCTTCTCAAACCCCACCCTTGGCCATCGTCAAGGCCTAATTCAAGATAGGCCTCCTCCCTGAAGGTGTGACCAGCCAAACTCCACCACAACCTTCATTTCTCTGGACTCCTATGGCACTCACTGTCTAAAGTCCATAATTTCCTACTGCATTATAAACTGCTTTATATTTTATTAATTCTTTGGATCACCAAGAATGACAGAGATAGTCATTTTTTGGGGGGGAGGGGGAATGTGGGCTGACCCATAGCAACCAGCATAGAGCTGGGCACATACCTAGCTTAACACTTCATGAATGATTTGTTGAATGCATGAGCCCCTGGCCAAAATTCATGTCTTCTGGTTAAAAATAATCATACAAAATTTAAAACATCACGGTCCTCTAAGACACCATATCTAAGTTTTATTACTATGAGAATCTGAAGAGATCACTTTAGAAAATTCTTCTGTCATCAAGTTTCCACCTCAAACCACAAAAAGCAGAGCCTCATTTCTCTTCCCCATCCCATATTTGGAGGCTGATGACTGACTCCTAGTTTTGAATTCTTGGCTCATGAGTGATACCTTGCCAAAATCGGTCTTAAGGCATCACATTTTAAAAGCACAAATCAAAAATCGTTCTCAGGTACCCCTTCACTTAACACTGAGTTATTGAGTGTCTTCTATGAGGGTCAGTCCTGCAGGTCCTCTTTGATCTCGGCTGGACCTTCAGTGAAGTTAAGACAATCCTTTCATTCATCCCCAGTTGATTTCTCATTCCACCCACAGAGGCAGCTGCTCCAAACCTCCGGAAGTCTCTTGAACTTTCCCAACCAGCACACTACCTTTACTTTCTGCAGAGGACCTCATCTCTTGCCTTATTTAGAAGGCAGGGACCATACAACATGGACATACTAAACACAGCTCCGTTCCTCAAAGAGATTAAAGTCCGAGAACCACTGCTCTTACATGACCTAACGATGACGCAAACACAAAATCAAAAGGCCTATTGATGAAGTCATCATTGGATCTTTCTCAGGCTACTTTCCAGGACGCGATGTTTACGTTCCTCTCTCCTTGCACTGCTTCTGAGTTGCTGTAAGTCTTTAAAAATGACACTCAGCCAGAATGATCCCTGCAAGAAATTCTGCCTGAATCCCAAGCTCAGAATAATTTAAGAATTTGCACCCCATGTGTTTTCTATTCTGTTGCCAGGGTCCAAGCAGTGTGGCCTGAATGGTTGTCCTTTGAAGCACCTCACACACAGCCTTTGGCATAACAGCCACGGCTAGGAAACCAATATCCAAACTCTTTGCATCCTGGGAGGCGTCCACACCACTGACTGAAATCCGACGTGTCTTTTTACAGACAAGGCCATCCAGGGACCTTGACAGAATCTGCGAATCACAAGTTGCCTTTCAGTTTCCCATGGGTGCGATGGTACAGAGAGGTCACAGATTTGTCTTGTCAAACTGACACACAATATATAATTAATAAATTGTTCCTTTAGGAATGGAGGGCAGCCAGCCAAAAGAGCCACACATTCAGGAACCTCCTCATCTTCTCTCTTTCTATGGCCTTTTCTTCTCAGAGTGGAATTTGCAGACATTATCTCATCCACGGGCTCCTGTGGTGACAGGTAAGTAACAAACTGGGCAGGCTCTTCCCATTGCCCAATTTTTAAAGGCAGAGAGGTCGTGGCTGATTTAAAGGAACACAGCAAGTCAGGGATACATCCTGTGTCCTAAGTCCACTGCACTGTTCTGTCTGCCTGGGAAACGACACATGCCCTTTATGTTCTTGGTTGGTTGCAACAGGCTGAACGCATGCAGAGGAAGAGGTCCTTCCTGACCTCTGTGTGTTGAAATGTGAGAACTACCTCTGCGCTTCTGCTCAGAGTATTCCTTCCGACTTGTCTCTGCCTACTCACATCATACCACCCTCAGCGTGCTACTCAAGACCTCTTCCTACCTGAAGCCCTTACAGACACCGTCTTATCACTCTTTCCTTTGGCTTCCTTTTGCAGGTACACCTGAGGCTGGGTTTCCTGGTCCGACAGAGACCAACTCCCCTGGGAAAAACAAAACCCAGGAAGGCTCTGGAGGTGGAGGGGTTGGTAAGAGCTGTGGGTTAACTACACACATGAGCTATATTGTTAATGATTATGTCATTAACACATTTAACAATATATAAGTGTAAGAGTAGATGCTCTGCTGAGCACTGTCATGCATCTCATTTAATAAGAGCATCCAGTGAAGTACCAGCTCCTTCCCCACTGCTGCCGGCCTGCCACCTTCCCACTCAGCAGGCAGCAGCATGTTCCACCCTCGTGCCCGGCCTCTATCACTAATGCAGGGCCCATCCTCTGGACTCCAGACGTGGATTTGCTCCTTAGAACAACGAGACCAAAGGCCATTTACAAAGGCTCCACTGAGGTGACTGAGGTCTGGTTTCGTCAACTATAAGAGAATAATTAATACTTGCCAGTAAAAAAACAGACTCATTGTTATGGTGGCCACATGCAGGCTATACAAGGCCATTTTGTGAAATTCATGGTGGAACCCAGGGGCAGACAGAGGCCAAAAAAACCCCTCAAATGTGGAGACTAGAGCTCTGCACGTTTTCCAGGAGCGCTGTTCCCAATGTTAATCAGCTTATTGCTTATTCATCACCTAATCCCACTCTCTGGTCAATGACAGCAGTGGAGGCCCACGGAATGGCCGGAGAGGGCACAGTTTATCAGAAGGGACATGTGATGTTCTTCTGGGACCTCTCCCAGTTTTGAAATTCATGTCTACTTCCTTCTCTGGGCCAGCCTGACTTGAGGAAAACTCTTCAATCCTATTGGATTTTATACCCCCCTCTTGGCCTCATGCCTAAAACAAGTTTTTCCTTTTCCATTTCCAGCAGGGACTGAACAAGGCAGGCTTGGGTGCTTACAGAACCGGTCAGAACTGGCCAGGAAATATAATAAAGAAGCTTAGTGAGCCCAGAGCTAATGCCCGCAGCCAGAGGCTCATTGTGCACAAGCAGCCAGAGGCCCTGGCTTTGTAAGTAACAACACACTTTTCTTGTGGCCTAGTAACTATCCTGGCAGATGGCAGCCAGTGCCAACAAGTAATTCTCTATAGGAAACTTTCACCTCCCCCATGTGGACATTGGGCGCTCAACAATGCTTTGTAGTGACCGAACCGATGACCGGTTACTCGGAGGATATTTTTGCCCTGGGGGCCAAAGCTGCCCTTGCAGCAAACAGAGCTGACAGCTGCGAGATATTGTCATTTCAGGGAGCTGTTCCACAAAATTGCTACCCAGCTCCCCACTCCGACTTCCAGTTCACTGCTTGAAATTCCACCATTAGAGGTATCAAGTATTTGACCTAAAGCTTTGTTTCCCATTAAAATGCCTCTCAGCTTCTATTTCCTTTCTGGTCAAAGGACATCAAAGCACCTGCTCCGCGTGGAATGGGAAATTCTTTTGTATTTAGCTCCTGAGGATAAATATGGTCACTGGCTCCTTTCTCGAAAACAAGGAGACTGGGAAGCACAGGGCACTGTGTGGAAGTGGAGGTAGGAGGCCTCAGGGAAGGTAACAGAAAAGGCTAATGCTGGAGAAAACAAGCTGCCCAGGGATGTGGACCTAGATTTTTGCCCTCAAACATCTGTGATCTTCAGGGTTGCCAAAAATCTTCCAATATGGCCTGTGCCCAAGAGGAAGGTAAGACCCCCTGACCCCCTACTCTAAGGGGACACAGGTAGGAGGTTTTTGGAAAGGGGAGTGTGGGAACCAGCACTCTCCGGATTTGCCCCTCATGCCTGCAGGACTGCCCCAATCTCCCTGCCCATTCCATGCCAGCACAAGCACCCAGGAACTGGCAGGTAAAGATCCTTGTCCCCTTCCTGGCCTGTCTGGAAGGGGAGTTGATGGCCATCAGCCCTTGGTGAGTGTTTCTGCTGTGCCAGGGAAACTAGGCAAGCAGAGGTCAAAGTCAGAATCCCTGGGCTGGGGAGGGCACCTGGGCAGGCTGTGCCCTTCTCTAGAGGTTCTCTGTATAGAGAACCATACTCTTAATCAGACCATGCTTCCCGCCCCTACTCCTAAACAGAAAGCACCCCCTTCTCTTGCTTTTCACATAGGCGGTGGTGTGCACTCATCCAGGGGGAGGGCTGTCCTGAAAAGCTGAAGCCACCACAGACAGGTAAGCATCGTCCTGATTCTTCAGATCTCAAGAAAAGCCAACCTTGTCCCCAGCAGTCAGCCCACTCATCCCCCTCCTCCTCGTCCTTCCCCGCCCCCAGCCATCCCCGAGGAGAGCGCTGCAAGCTTCGGCCAGAAGGCTTCAAAGCGGGTCAGACGAGCCTTCTCTCTCATTAAGGCCTCCACCCCCAAACATCGCCGCTTCGCCCCTCGCCCCACCCATCTCAGGTTCACCGCAGGGCGCTGGGTGCCTAAGGTGGCTGCCAGGCGGGCCCAGGCGGCTCTTGCTAGCCCTGGGGGAGGTGATGGTGGCCGCGGCGGCAGAGGCGGAGGCTGGCGCTCTGCAGTACCTGGGCGCCGGGATGTCGCCACCGCCAGGCTCGCGGCCGCTGCAGGTGTCTCCGGTACCCTGGATAAGGGCCGCTCCCTCTCCGGCCCGCGGCTCCTGCCCAGGCCGCGCACCTGCTGCTGCTGCTGCGGCCGTCGCGCCGGTGCCCCGGTGCCACTCCTTGAGTCTGCGCGTCCCTGCAGGGGGTCCGCGTCCCGGGGCCCAGGGTAGGCGGGAGGGGAAAGGGGACCGCGCGGGGCCTGGAGCCCAGCGATCGGGGCTTCCGGGGGCCCTCAGGCCGCGCTAGCGATGGCGCTGCTCCGAGCGCCCCCCGTAGGCTAGATGAAGGGGTGCCGGCACCTCGCGCATCCTCAGGGCTGCATCACCGTCTCCAGCAGCATCCCAGTCCCCGCGCGGGCCCCAAGGCCCGCGAGCGCCGCTTACCTGGGTCTGCGGCAGGTCCGATGGAGCCGCCTGAGGATACCGCGGGGCCCCGCGGCGGGGCACAGGATGCTCTGCCGGGCTCCGCTCCACCGGCCGCCGCGCTCGGCCCCGCCTTCGGTCCCGCCCCTCCGCCCGCTGCTGCTCCTCCTCCGCCCCGGGTGCCCGGCCTCCTCCCCGTCGCGGCTGTCACACAAAGAGCAGGAAATGGCTGCGGCGAGGGGCTCCGGGTGCGCCCCTCAACGCGGCCGGCGCATCCCAGACCTGCACCTCGGGCTCCCGCCCCAGTCCTGCCAGCCGCCCTGCTCTGGGGATGGAGAAAGGAGTGAGGACTGGTTCCTAGGCCCGCATGCCTGGGAACCACACCTGCAGCAGGGGAGGACCGCAGCTTTGGGCTCCATTCGGATCTCACTGATAGCACAGTAGTTCCAAGTGCTCTTTTATCTATCTAACGTTTATCCAGCACCTATTTTATTCCAAGTACCGTGCCAGGAGCTGGGTATGCACTGGTGTACAAAAGACAGGGTCCCTGCCCTTTTGGAGCTTTTCACCTACCAGGCGACACAGGGCATGCATAAATTAACCTAGCAAATGTCCAGTTACAGCTGAGAGAAGTCTTGTGAAGGAAAGGAACGAAGTAAAGTGATAGAAAGAAAACCTGGGGCTTGGGGAGAGGGACCGTCTTTCTAACAATTGAGTCTGCTCTCCTCAGTTCAAGAATAACCTCTGGCACTCCTTTTCAGTCCCTTAAAGACGAATCCCCGAAGCTGCCATCTCTTAAGCAGGGACATACTTCAACTTCATTCAGGGAGAAGTGCCTAATGGACAAAAAGGAAAATATATGGTGACAGGAAGTAATTCCTGGCAAAGCCCAGGGAGGAGCTAAGTAAGAGAACAGGCACTTTCTTCAAGGCGGAATCTGCTATTTAGGACTCTCCAAAGAAATGGTTCCACGTGCATGCAGCCTGATGGATCTTCAGACCAGGCTGAAGTAAGACAACCAAATCCTAACCTTGAAGCAACTCCCTTCACTCTGTTCCTGAGATGCCACCATAGCTGTCAGGAGCCATACCTACCTTACAGGGTAAATAATTTGAAAGCATTTGAGACAGTTTAGGAGTATACAGATTGAAAGGATAAAGTCCTGTTAAAAGAGAACTATTCGTAAATGTTTGCTGAGGGCCCACAAATTTATCCTTAACACTCAGCTCTTCCGATCAGGGGCTATTTATAGAAGAGCTGTATTACTCAAGTGATTCTACAGAGCTATGGCAGTCTTTGCCCGCACTGATCTCACACCATTTCCCAAGTACTCAGAAATCATGATCCTCTGTGGTTTGTTGTTAAGATTACTCATTCTAATTTAAATCTAATTTAAATTGCTGTTTTAGAAAGAATAGCATATATATGTATAAGCATATATATATATATATATATATACACATATATATATATATATATTTTGTGTGTGTGTGTGTGTGTGTGTGTGTGTGTCCCTGATGACATGTGAGAAAGCTGTGGGGGTGTTTGTGGAGGATGGCATTTAAAAAGGAACTGAGGTTTCTTTTTTTTTAATTTTTTTTTTTCATTTTCCACTGTGATCCTTGGGATTTTGAGTGTCAGTGATTACAAAGATGTAACAATGAAAGAATGGATTTTCATTCTAAATAGAATATTATTTGGAATGTTGTAGATTTCTGGAAAATGTATTCCTCCCTGAGGTTCCTTCCCTGTCTTTTCACCTTTTAGGAGCAATTGCTTAGAAACAAAAGACACGATTACCTATGTATTTGGTTGGATCTGAGGCAAAAATAATTCTCTAACCCCTGAATTATATTTGCTTATAAGGGGAAGCAATGTGATCTTTTTGAAACCACGGTGTTGGAAATCCAGAAGCTTGCCTTTTGGTCCTAGTTTTGCAATTAAGTGTTCTTAGGCAAGTCACTTCACCTCCCTGTTTCCCCTTCTATACAGTGAAGTAGGTTGGATACACTCCAAGGTACTTATGAATGTGGAAAATCACTTGAGTTAAAACAAAGGACATGCCCTTGCCATGTTTAAAGCACTTCATTAGCTCCCCAGGCTCTAGGATGGAGCCCCAACTTCTGACCATGGCCTGTGAGAGCCTTCATGACCTGGTGTCTCCCTCCCCTATGAACAAGCTTGCTATGCCTCAGCTAAAAGGAATCTGTTAGTTCCCCAAACTTGCTGTGTTCTCTGTTGCATGTGGCCTTTGCACAAGCTGGACTTTGTGGCTCGGAAGGATCTGACCTCCTTTCCCTTCCCCCTTCCACACTTTACTCAGTTTGCTGCCGAACGTCTCTCCATCCTTCTGGTATCTGCTTAGACATCACTTCCTCCAAGGTCCCTCCATGTCTGGGGTAGCTTAGGGGTAGCCGTCTAAAGGTCCCTGGGCTTCCTCTATGTACCACTTGTTATGCTATGGTGTCATTGGTGACATCTTTGCCTGCATCCCACCATGAGAGCGTGATCACAAGTAGCCTGTTATTTGATAGAGAGATATTGAGGACGGTTTTGCTGTTGAAACACAGCTGCTCCATCCTGGGCCTTTTAGAAATGCATCCCTCCCCTCACTTGACTCATTTCCCACACCTTCTAGAGAACTGGTCTCCCCGGAAGGTCAGATCTTGAACACACAACTCGATAGCAAAGAACATTTCATCTTTATTTAAACAAATACTTTTTACAATAATTTTGGTTAAGGCCTGAGAAGGAGGGTCTGAGCATATTCCGAATGGACTTGGAATGTGAAAACCTAGCTGAGGAAATGGGGTCGATGCTGCTGTATTCTCAGGCCAGCACAGGCGGCCCTATAAGCAACCCCACAGAGTGGTTGAGAGCCGGGAACTTGGGAACAGACAGCTTGGTGTCTGTATCACATATCTTGCTCCCCCCAAACCATTCCATTCTTCTCACCCTGGAGACTGACCTCTCTACCCTCTCGGGTTTCCTTGTCTTCTGGCTTCCACTTGGGTTTGGTTAACAGGAAGCCCCAACAGTCGATGGGGTGAAAGGAGAGGGAGTCAGTATATTATTTCCCTGGCTTCCTTCTTTCGATGTTGCCTTGGGAGTCTTCTTCTGTCAACGCAATCTTCTCCAGGTGATTCTCTGCTTCCACGTTCCAACGATCGCTCCCTCTTCTGTCACTTCAGGCCTAGGGGTGGTAACTGCTCCTTAGCTGTTATTTTCCTCTGGACCACCTCCTATGCTTCTCTTAAACCTGACCCATGCGGTTTGAAATAGGCCTTTTGTAAATAAGCCCTGCTTGAATTATCTTCATGTGAGTGTGATATGTTTGGTTCCTAACTGATATCTTATTCATCTTATGCACCTAACACAGTGCCAAGCAAAAGCCGGTGAATGCCAACTATTTATGAAATAAATAAAAGGATCTCTATAACTCCTTCTAACAGTATCTGTATGGTTCTGTTATTTCCCAAGCCAACTACACGTCATAACTTGGGGAGAAGCTCAAAGTCATTGAAGACACACACACACGCGCACACACACACACACACGCACACACACACACACACATGTTGCTGCATGTAGTGTGTGCTTTGCCTCTTCCTCAGAGCGGTGGGCCTCAGAGTGCTGGAAGATTCCAGAGAGAGTAGGGTCTGCAGGATAAATGCTCTGCGAAGCAGATCTGTTGGTCCAGCCCCCTTTGGAAGTTTCTTATCTGGACCGTTTGCCAATGGGAGTGAAGCCCAGAGGTGAGTTCCACAAAGGACTGCCTGGAAGCCACAGGCCTTCTCACCATGCCTAATGGTCCTCTGGTGAATAAACTGGCTCCTGAGTGGACCTGGGCGTTTGGTGGACTGAAAGGTACCGCGAGAGCTCAACACACCCAAACTCTAAAAACCCAGCTTTTATTTCACAGGGATTTTAAGAGGAAGGGGAACAGCTATTCATTTCTGTGCAATTGTGACTGAAGAATTCCAAATTACAATTTCCACATGTCACCCACACAGCAGATGACAGTGAGTGAGTATGAACAATAATCTGGTACTAGGAGCAAGACAAAAACCATCTCCAAGTTGGTTTCTCTTCCACCAGCTTTGCCTCTCTCAAATGCACTCACCAGGCCTCTGCCAGAACATATATTTTAAATGCAAGTTTGACTCTCTCTCCTTGCTCAATGACATCTTTTCTATCTACAGGTAGAATTCCAACTCTTTTTGTCTTTTAAAACATAGTCCTTGCCTAGACTGACAGCCTCAGTTTCAATTTGCCTACCCCTTCTATCATACTTACCCTGGCCAAGACCACACACACACACACACACAAACACACACACACCCTTTATGCTCCAGCAATGGTAAACTGATTATAGCTTCCCAACACATTCTATTTCCTCTATCCCTCTGTCGGGAAAGTATTTATCTTATTTCTGCCCACTTGCTTGTCTTGAAAAAACAAAACAAAAAACAGAAAAAGACCATAATTCATCTTCAAAACTGAGTCAGACATTATATCCTCTGACAGTGCTTCCCAGACATCAGTGTACATATGATTACCTATGGATCTAATGGAAATGTAGATTTTCGTTCAGTGAGTCTCAGGGTGAAGCTAGAGAGTCTGCATTTCCCAAAAGTTGGCCATGCTGCTCTTGCTGACCCAGGGACCACACTTTGAGTAGCAAGATTCCAGGAAGTTTCCCCTGACATCATACTTGTTTATATGTCTGCCTAAGAAAATTGTGCCTTTCTTATCTTTGTTTCTGTAGCCCCAACAATAGTATATGCGTATCATAAGAACATAGGAACATTTACTATTTACTTACTGAGTAAATATCGAGTGACATATCGTCATTACGTGTCTGTAGAACATGAAACCATGTAACTATTTTTATTTAAGGAAAATTTTTGTTTGTTTGACATTTGGATAAATATGGAATCCATGCCATACACACCATAGTTGTTAAAACATACAGCTTTATTTGCTGGACCCAACTTTTAACTTTGTGTGCTTTACAAAGGGTAAGAGATATCTGTTAACATTTTAATCATGAACACTAGCACTGACTGTACACTAATAAATATTCAGTCTATGCATATATAAATACATAGTCTCAAAAGGTATAAAAGGCAAAATCTATAAAATGTATCTAGAACCAAAACCTTTTATAAGGGAATTCCCTGTGAACACACATGGCACCATTTTCAAAATGTGAGAGAAAAAACAAACAAACAAACAAACAGGCAGGAAGCCCATTTCACAGGATAGGACATTGGGAGGTAAACTATTGACATACATTCAGTTAAGGCCCCAATGAATCTGAGCTTGAACATGATAATACCATGCAAAGGGGAGTTTTCTACACCAAATCACAGAAATCAGTCAATTCCAAAGTTTTCCTTCTAGGCTGTATGTTCCAGAAACGATCTCTAAATAAGGGTTCCAGAGAGAATGCACAAAATGCCAGAAATTACATAGGGAGTATTTTTAGATAAGTTGAGTAGAAGATCATCTTCTGAATGATGACGTTCTATCTTAAGGCTCCCAGATTCATAATAATCATAGTTAAAAGTTATGCATCCAAATGTCCAGCCAGCCAAAACATCACTTGATTTAGAAAGAGCAGATTGCAACAGCATCCAATAATCTCTCCAACAGTTTTATCTGAATCTGAACACTGCAGGAAAATGAACTCTCTCTTACATCAGGGAAAACTCTTCCCCACCAAGTGTCCAAGAAGACTGCAGCCGGCTCAAAGTTGGAATGATAATTAAAGGAGGCATTTATACGTCTGCAGGAGAATTTTTCCATGCTGCTTTGAAGCTCACCTATAAATGGCTTCATGTGACATGGCTCTGGTGGGTTGGGTGAACCAAAGGGTTAATTAACTGAGTAGGTCCAAGCTCATTAACTCTGACAAAGGGGAGGCTAAAGATGAGTAAGATCCTATTCCAAGTTGGAGAGCTACAGCGCCAACCACAGTGCTCTCAGTGGGAGTAGCTTCACTTGCTGGTGGCACCAAGTTGGTGTGTTTGTTGGCTTTCTCTGCCTTTCCCCTCTGCTGTATTTGTCTCCTCTGCAGTCCCTTTCATTCTCAGCACAAGGCAGTGTTGAATAGGAATAAAGACATTGTGCATTGGAGTCAGATTCTAGTGGGCTAGAATCCAGTTCTACACTGCCTAGCTCTGTCACTTTTGGCAGGTGTCCTGGCTCTTTAAAGCCTCAGTTTTACTATCTGTAAAATGGGAATAATAAGACTATCTCATGGGGTTGGTGTGAATGCAAGGTGAACTGAGATTCTGCAGATAAGGCTTACAGCTCAGCAAATATTCACTTGGCGTATTTAAGTGCTCAATCAACAGTAGGCATCCTTGTGCATTTAGAAGCACCCCACTCAGTGCCTGACTCAGTTTCCAACCAGATTGTTTGAGCAAGAACACACCCCTTATTCCTCACCCCAAATTTTGGGAAACTTGAAGTCTCAACCTTGAAGTTGCAAATCTGTAGGGCAGGGGTGTCTAAACTGCGGCCCGCGGGCCAACTGCGGCCCACAATCCATTGTTAATTGGCCCGCAGCGAATTCCAAAAATATATTTAGTTTACTTAAATAAACCAGGTGAGGCAATACTTAATTCACCTCGAGTGAGTGGCCCGGCTGTTTGTGTATTTTACCGCACATGGCCCTCGGTGAAAAACGTTGCAAAAAGTTCGGACACCCATGCTCTAGGGCTTCAGGAGGCTTCAATTGCTGTGCAAGGTCGCCCTGCCCAGCACAATGCTGCCCTCTGTTGATGAGGGAGGAAGAGTGCAGAGAGGGGGGACTGATTCCTGGAGGTGGGGTGGGTGATGACAGGT
Source organism: Rhinolophus ferrumequinum (assembly GCF_004115265.2). Taxonomy (NCBI): domain Eukaryota; kingdom Metazoa; phylum Chordata; class Mammalia; order Chiroptera; family Rhinolophidae; genus Rhinolophus; species Rhinolophus ferrumequinum. The sequence goes on along the minus strand of NC_046307.1, from coordinate 27,465,577 downwards.
CTTCAGAGTCAGGGCTCGGAAGCAACTAGATGCCTCCAGAAGCGTCCTATACAGAAGGGGAGGCGTAGACACCCGCCTGGCGTGGTACTAAAGGTGAGCATCGGAATGGTAACCACCTAAGACCTTTCTCTGTACCAGGCGGTTCCCTACCATCAGATGCCCTCTTTCTGCCCACACACCAGATATCTGACGCTCAAGTCATGGGATTGACATTGTTCACCTGAGTTCATCATGCTCCCTTCAAGGAGAGAGGGGGCAGTGTACTCTGAGAAAAACCTCACAAAGCTGCTTCTCAGAATATCCGGCCGCTGATGTGAGCAGCTGTTCCATCATCCTCTACAGCAGGAAGCTGTGGCTGACAGCATCACAGCGGCAGAGCTTACTCTTATGATCTTAATTAACTCACAGTTGTCCTTGAAAAAGAGTCACGCTCCTTGTTCCTCTTGCCCATATCCTGGGATTCTGTGTTGTTGGGTCAAATAAAAATTCCCCTGACCATAAACTTTATATCCATGTTTAAAACAAAAGTAAAAATAATAATCCAGGGCCCTACCCCGTCTCTCCCTTTCTCTAAGAAGTACAAGAAATGTTGCCTGAAAGCTGTCAGATTGGGGTTTGTGTGCCACACGAGATAAGAGGCTGGAGACAGCAGGGTGAGAGGAGTGGAGGGTCTGCAGGAAGCTGCTCTGGCCCTGCTTCCAGGTCATTGGCTGAGCCTCCCGCATGTGACCCAGTGTCAGCCTGTCAGGGTGCTGCATCCGCGCAGCTCAGGGACTGGTGCTGCAGGCCAGCTGCCTCTGGGAAGTCCTGGGCTGGTGGCAACTTTTAATGCTCTATGGATGGAGGGCTTTCTTCCCCAATTCAGGATCTGCAGCTGAGTCTGCTAAAGTCACGGTTCTGCAATTTCAACCAGTTGACTCAAAAGTCTGGAGAAAGAAGGCCGGTCTTCTGGTTTCTAGAGAGGGAAGAAAAGAGCTCTGTGAGTTCCTTGTACCTGTGTGTCATAGCTAATTCCAAAGCAAACCAGAATTGAGTAGCAGTTCCCTCTGCTGATTCTAAAATATGCTTCCATACATATTGTATTTGAAGCCATTATGTCTTAGGTGTTAACAGCAGGTATTCTGGACTCATATGGCCTGCTTTTAAATCTCAACTTTTCCACTCATTAGCTGTGTGACCTTGAGCAGGTGACTTAACCTCTTTGAGCCTCAGTTTTGTCATCTGTAAAATGGGGATAATAATAGTATCTATCTTGTAAGATTGTTGTGAGAATTAAATAAAATCATGTATAAAAATGCATCATAAATAAGTGCTAAATAATGCCATAAAAGAAAACATTTAGGTATAAACCTCACAAAATATGTACAGGATCTATATTAGGAAAAATATGAAATTCTATAGAAAGTTATCAAAGAATATCTGAACAAATGGAGAAATATTCCATGTTCATGGATAGTAAGACTTTATATTGTTTAGATGTCATTTCTTCTCAATTTGATCTATAGATTCAACACAGTCACAATCAGAATCCCAGTAAGCTATTTTGTAGATATTGACAAACAGACTATAAAGTTTATATGGAAAGGTGAAAGATCCAACATACCTAACACAATATTGAAAGAGAAACATAAAGTTGGGGACTGACACCACCTGACTTCTAGACTTATTATAAAGCTACACTAATCAAGACAATGTGGTATTGGTAAAAGAATAGATAAATAGATCAATGGGACAGAGTTGAGAGCCCCCAAATAGACCATAGACCCTCACAAATATAGTCAACTTATCTCTGACAAGGAGCAAAAGCAATTCAATGGAGAAAGGATAGTCTGTTCAACAGGTGGTGTTGAAAAATCTGGACATCCACATGTAATACAATGATTCTAGACACAGACCTTACACCCTTCAGAGAGTGAATCTTAGTAAACTATGGACTTTAGTTAATAATAATATATCAGTAGTGGTTAATTGTAACAAATGTAGCACACTCACGCAAAATGTTATTAGTAGGGGAGGAGGGTATATGGGAAATCTGTACTGTTTGCTCAATTTTTTTGTAAATCTAAAACTTCTAAACAATAAGGTCTATTAATTTAAAAAAATCAATAGAAGACAGTTAAAAAAGAAAGAAGTGCTAAATAAATGCTATCAAAATTATTATAGTATTTAATCCTTATAAAGCCGACTAGGTTTGTTTTGTGTCTTTGTTTATACCTTCATTGTTTGCTTCTTTGTTTCTGATTATAAATGATCTATGAACGTACAAATCAAGTATCATTTATTTCTCTTACCAGTGAGAAAGAGGAGGTTTAGAGAAGTGCCCACGATTAATGACTAAGAAATGGCAAAGCTGAGACAAAGCCAAAGTATCCGATACCAACTCCCTATTCAGCAACAGTTCAACTGTGGTTGAAATTGAAAATTTCCTAACTCACCAAAAGCCCTCTAAGACACATGCTGATATGGAGCAAGGCATAGCTTGTCCCCAAGCATGGGGACAACTGAGACATCTGGGAGGGTGCACAGTAATTGGCTTCCCATTCCGAATTGCTGAACGAATAAAATGAACTCTAATTAAGTCATTTTAATATTTTCACAGCACAAGTGAACTTCTGATCCCCAATGCGTAGAACCAACTTTATGTCCATTCAATGGTTCTGTGATATTACCCAATTTTTTCCCCTCAGAAGTATTGAAGTATTGCCATAGGCTTCACTCCCTCTTTCTCTGACAATAACGGTATGTTGTGGACTTGTGAGATTGTGCAGCAAATCGAGTGATAGTTAAGGTCACTTCCAGCTCTTTTAGGCATAGGGAACTTCTCCAGTTAAGAGATACTCAAAGTCACATTCCTGCTAATCTATTTTATTCATCCCTTCTACCTCATCCTCTAAAAGGATTCTTTTCTCTAGGGAAGGGGGCCGACCCTGAAGTTGTAGCTTGTAAGTTGTTGCAGGCGGAAACCACTTCCTTCACCGACCTCTTTCCAGCAATGATTCATGATCTGGTAGATATGCGAGGAGGCCAGCCGAGGCTTGTATAACCGAAACCCGGTAGTGATGTCTTCCACCACCTCAGAGTTGCTTCGGTTTTCATACGGGATTTTGCCTTCGCTGAAGACTTCCCACATCAGCACACCTAGGAGAAATGGTGAGTACAGCACAGCTATTGCTCAAGTTCACAAAGAGCAAACAAATAAACCTATGTCTAGAAACCACAGGCTCCTGGACATTAAGATTCAAGTCCCTACCTCCGGGCCGTACAATATCAAGTCACAAATTGTGAGTTGTAAAATATAAATTCCATCTGATTTTTTAAAATACTGAGCAGACCAAGCAAACCACATCTTGAGGTTGTCCATGTTTGACCCCTGATTTAATCCCTTTTCTTCTGCTGCTCAAAGTACAAATGTCACACCCAGCTTTATTGTGTGCTAATCATTCATAGGATGTCAGAGTGAGACGAGAGCTTTCAGATCACCTAACCCAGTGATTTTTCAAAGCCGATTCCAGAAAACCTCCGGGCAGAATTTTTCAAAGTATGATCTCCAAAGTGTCTGAATAAGTATCGCCTCAGAGGTTTGTTCAAAGGGTAGATCCTGGGCCCCACACCCAGACCACTGGATCAAAATTTCTAAGGGATCCTCAGAGTTTAAGAAATTTGGGATCTAACTAAATAAGACTGGTTAGCTCCCCAAGATGCCAGGCTTTCTAGTGAGATTTCTATGGGAAAAGGGGATCTGCTGCTCAAAGCTGGTTTGAAAACAATTGCTTCCATGCAAACCTTGTAACACATGGATGAGTAAGGCCCAAAGAGAGTACTTGGCATGCTTAAAAGAGCAAAGCTAATCAGGGCAAAAACCTTACAATGAATGGCAAAGTCCAATGGCCTTGAGGCAGGCATCAAGCTCTAAGACCATCCTGATTTCTGGTTCTCAGTCTTGCCACCTCAGTGTTCTCTACCTCTCTACTCTGCTTCCATCAGTCATTCTCATCTTCGGACACCTGGACGACACATCCGAGGCAGGAATGCACTTTAGTTAATCCCTCTAATTACGACACGCAGCAGAAAATTTCTAGGTTGACCCTCCGTGGCAGAATAAATCCTATTCAGAGTCAGTAGGGGAAGGTGCCAAAGTGGCCACGGCAGCGAACATCTCTTTATGGGTCCCCCACCTTGGTGCAATGTGACCAGCTGCCTCACCCCCAGAGAGTGGCCACATATCAGCCCTGCCCTTCCTAGATATACACACGGGGGAAAGGAGAATCTTCTGAGATTGCTCTACTGCAGTTTTGTTTCTTCCCAGTTTATCCTGTAACTTAAATTTGGCCAACAAAGTCATAGCTAGGCCATAGTTCCCCATCGGGGAACTACTTTAAAGACTACTTCAGAAGGACTCAAAATTAACAAACCACTTGTTTGTTGGAAACGGAGATTCTAAAACGCTGGAGAAGACTTAAAAACTAGTTCTTCTTCTCAGAGATTTAATTAGTCAGCTTCTCCCTGATTTCTACTACTAGTCAATCCATTTGACACACCTTCCCGCCATACAGAATGGCAAAATCAAACTCCCACCTGTTCCTGTCCAAAGTATGATCCTTCTCGGAATCCAAATCCAAGAGGTGGTCTGGCATATTCTCGTGCACCCTTGAGTGTGCACAGACTACGGCTTAGGATGTCAAGTGACAAGACCGGCAAGAATATTTAGTACTTCATGCTGCACCACCATCATTCATTCTGCCTTTCATTCAGGCCCATTTGCACTCATTAGAAATTCTAATTTCTTATCAGGGCCTGCCAACTTCATTGCCTGCTGTTCTCCCACTCAGACAGTGTCTCCAGTACTCACTGGTTCCTCTGCGAGGGACACTGTTCCCTGGACCTTCACATGGGCACCATTCGCCCTCATCATTCAGGCCTCTGCTCAAGAGTCACCTCTTCAGAGAGCTCTTCCCAGGTCATGTATTGAAAATAGACCCTCCGTCCATCCCAGTTGCTCTCTAACCCATAACCGTTTTGTTTTATTCATATCACTTACTTACCACCGCCTGATTTTATCTTACAGACACACTATTAGCTTGTTGACATAATTGTGATCAGTCTCCCCTAAAATTTAGCTCCAAGAGAGTAGGAGTCTTTCCTATCCTACCCACCACTGGATTGTGAGCGCCTGCATTAGCCCCTGGCATATAGTAGATGCTCAATAAATTATTGTTGAATGAATGAGTAAATACTTATTGAGGGTTAAGTGTGGGAATATAGTTCTGGACAAGATATGGTCCCTGCCCTCCAGGAACTCATATTCTAATTTCCTGACTCCTCCAGGTTTTGATCTCACAGCAGCTGTCACCAGAATCCCAAAGTCCCCCTCTCATTTTTATCCCCCTCTCCCACCCATTTCAAAGATCTCCAAGAACAAATACAATAATGAGGGCCCCTTCACACTTTTCACAGCTGTTATTACACATGGACCACCCGTGGGACTTTCTCACCATCCAGAGTTCAGGGCAGAGCTGGCCCTGCAGCTCACCCTAGTCCCAGATCACAGGGGTGTGGGGTCAGGATGACACTCACCAAAGGACCACACATCTGACTTGCTGCTATAGCGACTGAAAGAGAAGACTTCCGGAGATGCCCACTTCACTGGGAATTTGGTGCCTGTAGAACTGGTGTATTGATCATCAAGGACAAACCTGTGGAGAGAGGATGCCCAAATGTTCTGGGGGCCTGCGTCCCACTCCTGAGACTGCAGCAGCACCACATCCCCGAATTACCTCGTCATTCCGAAATCCGACACCTTGATGACTTGGTTTTCTCCCACTAAACAATTTCGGGCAGCCTGGAGAGGAGACAGTGCAACAAAAGGGAGAGAGAAACTGTTGGCGGACAAGCAGTAATTAAGGAGCCACCTACTCGTATAATCATGGCCTTTGCTTTTCTGTGTGTCCTTGTATAAGGGAATTGAGGAGCTATGTAAGCGTTCATTAAACTTCACAAGTGCGTGGTGGAAGGTAGCTAGGAAGTTGAATGTGTAAGATCCTTTCTCAGGCTTGGTCTTTTATCTTCATTCCTGGGCTCCTAATGAGAAGAGAAACCTATGGTGTTGTCTAACCAATGATATGGTCTAACACAACCTGATGAGATAAAAAATGCTAACATTAGGGATGATAGGAAGACACTGTCGCTCATTTGACTAAAATAAGGATGTTTTGAGGTTGCTAATCCTCTTACAACTTCGCAAAAGGGAGAGTGCTTGGCCCTCATCAGTACCACAGAATGTTGCTTGGGAAGAGTCCTTAGTGACAAAAGACCAGAGAGTCTCAAATTTTAACGTGCCTATTACCCCACGAGGGGACATGTTAAAATGCATATTCCCGAGCCCCAACTTCCAGGGATTCTGAGGATGGTTGAAAATCACCCCAATATGATTCCGGTAGATGCTAGAACAACACTTTGAGGCAAACTGCTTGTTGACTTCCCTCATTTTACGAGGAGGAAACAGAGGCACAGAGAGATGAAAAAGAAGAGGCTGTCAGTTTCATGTTGGAAGAACGTAAAGTGAATCTCAGAGGATGAAAGTGAGAGGTCGGGGTGCGATTAGAGCCCAGGTCTGAGTCCTCATGAAACACCTTCCCACGGGGACATCCCTAAGTGGGTGGAGGAAAGCAGTTGGGAGGGAAACGGAGATGGTCTATGACTTGCTATTGACAAACGCGTCCCCAGGCTCAATAGCTCTGCATCTCGGTGGCCACGCTCCTCTATCTTGGGCCTGCAGGGGGTTGCCCTGCGCACTCTTACCAGGTCTCTGTGGATGACACACGCCTCTTCCAGGTAGGCCATGCCCTCGCACACGTCCAGGCACATGCCCAGCAGGGTCTCCGCCGCAAAGAGTCCACGCTGGTTGCGCAGGTAGTCTGACAGGCAGCCGTGCTCCATGAATTCAAACACCAGGCAGATGGGGGCCTGCTCCAGGCACACCCCATAGAGCTGGACCAGTTTGGGGTGAGAGAGTTTCCTGGAAGAAAAAAGGGTGAGATGGTCCAAACTCAGGCTCCCAAAAAATGCATCAACCACCGCCCCCCCCCCAAAAAAAAACCAAATCTATCATTTGATCTGAGACCTAAAGAAGGATGGCAGGGAGTCAGCTGGTACATGTGAGGACACATGGAGGCCAGTGTGGCTGGCGTGTCTGGGACTATAGGAGAGATGGGTAGGAGGCGAGAGTGGAGAGTGGGAGGGGCCAGGTCATGACAGGCCTCGTGGACCATGGCGAGGACTGTGACTTTATTCTCTATGCCATAGGAAGCCATCGTTGGATCCGAGGAGGGAGGTGGCATGATAGGACATCAGAGTGGCCCAGAACATCCTTTCCCCAAGGCACCTTGGCATCCCCTTGCTTTGGCCACTCACATCATGACTTCGGCCTCCTCTATGAAATCCTCTTCTGACATAGCTCCTTCCTGAATGGTTTTGATGGCCACCTTGTCCTTGTTGAGCCAGTAGCCAAGGTGCACCAAGCCGAACTGCCCGCTGCCAACCTCCTGCACAAAAGTGAGCTCCGAGGGATGAATCATCCATTTCCCTGGAGGGGGGAGAGAGGGTTTTCCAGGGTTGGCAAGCAGTAGCTATGAGGTATAGCGCTACCAGGAGATCGCATAGCCCAACGTAGAATGTTAGCCTTTTGGTAATGTTACCCCAAGATGGCAAAGGGTATAAGCCCTAGATTTAGAACTATCATAGATAGATAAAATTATTATCTTTTTTCCCAAATGATAACATAGGATATGCATTTAAACCATGAACAATGTATGTAGGGAAGGTTACATGGAAAGAAGAAGGAGGATGGCATGAATCAAGATATTAAAGAAGTAAACAAAAGGTTTCTTGTAAGGTCCCAACCATTTTCTATAGCTGACTGAAACATTTTTATTGTCATTTTTCATACAGAGCAAATTTCATTTGAGCTGATCAGTCACTCATTCATTTACCCATCAAGAGGACCTACTATGTACACAGCAGTCTGCTAGGCCTTAGTAGGGATGGGAGTAAAGAGGTGGATTCCTAGAGGACCAGTGCAGAGGTAGCAGCCAGCACATGTCTGGCACATAGTAGGCTCTTTATAAATGTTCAATAAACACATAAAAGGGCTCTGAATCTCTGTTTTCACACTGACAGAATGAGTGGGTTCATGAGATAACCTCTGAGACCCCATCCAGCACGGGTACATTAGGGTTCTACAGTTATGAGACTCACCTTATTTTTCTAAGGAGCCTAAAGAGGCATTTTCCTTTCCTGACGCTTGGCCTAGTACCACAAACAGCTCGATTTCTACCTGTTTGAGGCTGAGACGCAACCAAAAACAGTGTTGAGTATATACTACGTGCCAGGGACGGTGCTGGTTAAGGATGGGAGTCCATTACAAGTAAAGCTTTCCCCTCTGGCCACCTGTATCAAATCACCTAGGACACTTATTTAAAAGGCAGACTCCAGGACCTCACTCTCAGGGATTGTTTTGGTGTGTTGGGGAGGTTCCAGGAGTTAACATTATTAAGAAGTATCCCAGATGACTTTGATACACAAGACCCAGCAGCCTAGGAGACACCAAATGAAAATTGCACACCCTTGTCAACCAGTGCTGTTTGGACCAGGGGATGCAAACTCATTGCCTTTGAATTCCAGGCAGATAATCACAAATGGGTGGTTATTGTTCCACAGGGTAAGAAGGAATAGTAGGGCCTGTGGCACTGGAGGTGCGTGCCCCGCCTAAAGGCATTTTAAAAAAATTAGCGCTGTGCTATGCAAACAAATACTTCTGGATGCTGCCAGCTTATAGCTCTTGCAATGGACCCATACCCAGCAAACTACATGATACAGAGAGCTTCTAGAGGATAAGTGGATACGCAGTGCTAAGGTATACTTTTCTAACAGCCTTTAGTAGAGTGCTTTGTACAAAGTAGGCACGCCATAAGCACTTCACTGATGAACTCTTAACTAAAACCGGTGGACATTGACTTGGCCTAGATGCGTATATATGCGCATATGTACACCTCTCTTACTCACACACATTGTAAATGTTCATTGGTGCACACCGTCTCCAGACACACAGTGGACCTGGCTAATGTCACTTTAAGTCTGCAGAAGAGTTAGGTTCATCGAAAGCCCATTCAGATTTGCTCTAGACTTTTAGGGACCTGCATTCTAGTGCAAATGCATGACATTGTGGAATGGACAGCTCACCATATCTCAGCCCTGCTGTCACCGGGGCTTTCTGCCTCCAGGCACAAACCGGGTAGCGAAGTCGCGTGACCAGGCCTGAGTTGATTACAAAGCAAAAAGGCTGTGGTTAGAGCTTTATTGGAGCAATTGTCTAAGTTAAGTCACCAGGAAAAAATATAACTTAGTGCAAAATCTGCTTTTATTCCAGAAAACAAATCCCAAAGCCCAATCCCTGAAATTACACCTTCTCTTAAAAAAGACATAAACACGGGTGGGCAGGTGGTGAAATGCCACCCTTCCCACCGTGAATTTGCTAATGGAAAACATGTAACATAATCAAATATTGGGCATCGTTTTCTATGTGCATATTTCGTTACGATTGAAGGTCAGCTTATCTGACATGAAGAAACCAGGCTGGGTGTTTGTCTCTTTCCTCCAAGTTCCTGTGTGAGGGTCCCCCTCTTGTCCTTTAGAACTCACCTCCTCCGTTGTGCTGGTGGTAATTGATGAGAAGAGGGATGGATTCAAACACATACTTTTCAGCCACATAGTATCGCTTGGGATTGTCATTTGTTTCTTTGATGTGATAGTGCTTTATACAGGGGTTGTTCTCACTTAAACAAATGAAACATAAATGCAGTGATTATTAGGAAACAATGTTTAGACACAGAAATGTTGACTGGCATCAGATTCCCATCAGCTTTGTTTTTTCACCCTCTTACAAGGATGGCAGATATATTTCAACCTGTGTCAGTCTTGACCGGATAGCCCTGGGCGCTGTATGAAGGATTCTGAGGCTGCATCTGGATCCAGTTAGTCGGCACCGTGATGTTTCTTCCACAGCCACAAAATGGGGAATAGTCTCATGCATGCTACATGTTTGCCTTCCCTGCTCTATGGATGTGACTAATTATCAGCATATGTTGAGGCCCCTTCCTCCTTATTTGACTTTGTCCAGCAAAGAGTTAACATAGCAGCCCTGACTGCTATCCTGAGAAATGACTGCTTGCAAGGTTGGCCCTTGGGGTGGCTTCGGACAACCTGGATTTGGGGAGGGTTCTCACCATTCTCTAGCTGATAAGAGTGGCTCCCCATGCTTAACTTGTTTGTATAAACCATGTGGTTTATGCTCAATGCCTGCTTTTCTTCTGGGAGTCTGGAATTTTGCTATGTGCTGGGCAGAGGGTACCTACATGGCCATCCCCTGATAATAAAAAAAAACCTGGGACATTGAGTCTCTCAAGAGCCTCCCTGGTGACAACACTTCGCTCCTGCTGTCACAACTTATTGCTGGAGGAAGTAAGCAAGTCCTGTGTGCGCCACAGGGTCAGGATTCTTGGAAGCATGCGCTTGATTTCCTCTGGGTTTTGCTCCATATGCCTTTTCCCTTTGCTGATTTTGCTTTGTATCCTTTCGCTGTAATACATCTTAGCCTTGAGCACAACTATATGCCGAGTCCTGTGTCTTCCTAGTGAATCACCAAACCTGGGAGTCGTCTTGGGGACCCCCAACACAGCTCTATTCCTCACTCCTTTTCCATCTGACCTTATGGAGTTGCCTGTCACTCTGATCACTGTCACCTGTGCAGGGCAGAGGCACGGCCCCTCTGTGACATGCACTGGGTCCTTCCCCATCCCTGGCAGCGCCCTTCCTCGGGCCACCTCTCTAAACCTTGCTCTTGCTCCGCATCTTGCTCATGTCGACTGTCCTCCAACAAGTATTCCCTGAGGACCCCTCAATAATTCTTTTTCTCTCTTTTCTTAATTCTTTCTGGACTTTGGTCATGGCCAAACTGCTTAGTTCTGACTAAGTCTCTAATTAGAAGAGAATTCAAGACCTGACTAGGCTCTTAGACATCATTTTACAGAGAAGGAAACCGAGGTCAGGGGAGGGGCAGACAACCAGCGAGCGTCTTGCAGGCAGTGGGCTGGAGTAGGAACGGGGCTTGGCCACGCGGCTCCACTGCTTCAGGGAGATGCCAGAAGCTCTCTGAGCCTCAGCTTCTTCTGTGTGAAAGGAATATAGTAACACCTGACTGCAGGGCTCATTAGGCTTGGAAACGATCTGTCAAGTTCTGGCACATAGTAAGGACTCAATAAACGGTGGGTAGCTTTATTAGCTAGATTTCATATCTTCTCATTTCCAATCAGAAGTGTTATTATGATATTATCTTATGTAATTAATGATGAACTCATCAAATACAGGGCCAGATATTTGATTTCTTTAGAGTTCTGCACTCAGGGACGCTAACAGGGAAGAGAACCTGGCACCCAGTCCTAGCTTTGTCTGTCACTTTCCAGCTAAGTGACTACAGTTGTGGCCTTCATCTCTCTGGCCTTGGTTTTCTCAGAGAGATCAGGGGACGCATATGACTCCCAGCGACCTCTCTACCTCCGGCCCTGTCTGATGTGGTTGTGTGTGCCGCTTTCCTCGCCCACCTGGGTTAACATCATACCTTACTATGGCCTTGGTGAAAACAGACACGGTGTACGTTCCTGGAGTCCTGGAATCTCGTACCATGAAGGCTCCTTCTTTGCCCTGGAATGGTTAACAAGAATGGAAGGTGAGTGATCCCAGAAAACCAGGCTCACGTACGCAGCCCCACTTTCTTGCCTGTGAGTGGAGGAAACACTGCAGGCCAGCTTGGCTTAGAGCAGGCTGACAGCAATACCGGCAACTGTTTCCTATGTTCATTCTGAGCTCTTGCCCTGCCTGGGTCAGAGACTATTCCAGTGACGACACAAGCAGTGAATGAAGACAGACACAAGCTCGGCCCTCTTGGAGCTCGCCCATACCAGACTCACTCCAGATATTGTCCAACCCTCACTGCTACACTGCAATCTACATATTACTGTTTTCAATTTCCTGATGAGGAGACTGAGTGTCAAGCGTACGTGAGTGACTTTCTTGTGACTCACAACGAGTCAGTGGCAGACCTGGGATTGCAAATCTGAATGGCATGTGAGCAAAGCCCATGCTCTTTCTACTACTCCATGATGCCTTCGTTCAACAAATCTTAGAAGCCACTTCTCCATTCCCCAACAAGGGCAAAAAGCGTTCTGTCCTGGAAGCTTCATTCGTTCCTTAATGAGAAGACATTTTTTTAGGCCCTTTCCAAAGTGCTGGTTTTGCTGTAGGGCAAAAGGAGAAACAACATGAAGCTTCTGGTTGCATGAGGGAAGTGGAGAGAAGGGAAAGCCCCCAAAATGTACACTTTACTGCCCCTGACAATTTTGCAAGCACTGATGAAAATAGTACTATTTTCATAGTACAAGTAAGTGGATATACCAGTGTATTCATTCCTGGTGGGAACTTTAACATCTTAACCCTGTTTTGAGTACTTCTTCATATCTAGTGCTCTGTTCCCTGTAAATCTGTGCTGGTGATATTTGCAAAATCCATTCTTAGGGTTTATTTAACTGAGACATAGTGAGGGCCTTACGTTGGAGGTCAGAGAGAGACAGGAGCCCTGTGTGGCGGGCATACACCTGTAGTCTGTAGAGAAAGGTATTTGCAATTTAGAACAACACAAGCCCCTCGATCCCCCAAATCTAAAGGTGGGTGTCTGCACATGAAAATCATGCACACAGATGGCCACGCTAATTGTTTGGCTCTAGAATCTCAGAGTTGGACAGGACCATATAAAGATTAGCCCAAGGTTATCCCAACCTCAGCATGATTGACATCTTCAGCCCCGTAATTCTTCGTCGCCGGGGGCTGAGCTGTGGTTTATAGGATGTTTAGCAGCATCCTTGGCTTCTAACAACTGGGTGCCAGACTATGTCAAATATTCCCTGGGGGACAAAATCATCCCTGGCTGAGAGCCACTGATCTGGCCTAACTCCTTAAAACCCAGACTTTGTGGATTATCACAATTACTGGAACCATCTAAAGCACATAAACAAGACATAACAAAACAGCAACAGCAAACAGCTGACTATGCTTCACCCCATATCTATGTACTCAGAGTCTCCAGGACTGGGACCCTGGGACCTGAACTTTTTGAAAGCTTGCCATGTGATTCTCCTAGACACCTAGGTTTGGTCTCCACCCACTCAACGGAACACACGGCTCTTATTTATAACAATCTGACGAGCAGTCTCTGCCTCTCAAAAGAGCACTAATAATTAGGAAGCTCATCCTTGCACAGAGACATAATCTGCTTTCTTGAACTGGGTCATAAACCTGCAAGGTGTATATGAGGCAGGTGGAGGCCACTTGGCCCTTCCATTGTTGTGCATTCTTGCCACACCTATAATTTACCACATAAACTATGTGAAACTCCCCAAACTCTTCTTATCTCTGCTGGGAGTTTCAAGAGTCTATTTTAAAATTTGAGGGGGTTGGAGGGTGGGGGAATTGGAGGATGGGGGACAAAATGTACAAACTTCCAGTTATAAGGTAAGTAAGTCCTGAGGCTATAATGGCAGCCATAGTTAATGATATTGTAATGTAGATTTAAAAGTTGCTAAGAGAGCAGATCTTACAAGTTCTTATTATAAGAAAAATAATTGTAACTATGCGTGGTGATGGGCATTAATGAAACTTATCACGGTAATCAGTTTGCAACATATACATGTATCAAATCATGTATCAAATCATGGTGTCGTACAACTTAAACTTGTACAATGTTATATGTCCAGTCCATTTTATCTCAATGAAACGGGAAAGAAAAAAAGGAAGACATTTGAAGCTGAGCAGGCCTCTGTTGTTCAGCCGTGGCATCCCTTTCCCCAACACAACGAGCTTGGGTGGCCCTAGCAGCTGCCTGAAAACGGAGGGAGAATACAGGAAAATGCAGAAAGCCACTACATACCTTTTTCTAAGGTGTCCTGAAACAGTTCTAGGATTCGGTCTTTGTACACACAGAGTTTACTCTAATAATTTTGTGTTTTGTGATTTTTTTTTTTTAATTCAAGAAAATGAGTTATAGATCTTTCTGGAACAATAGTGCAATCTTGTGCCTGTGGTGCCTCCTACATTCTCTACAATGTGCTCCATGCAGAATCTTGGACATGGTGAGGACAGAGGATAGCTGACGATGTTCTTATTTCTCTTCTCAGATATAAATGTAAATGGTTTATCCAATCATGTATTAATGACCCTTTTAAGTTTCGCTTACAGACCGTCCTTTAAAAAAACTCGATTTTTCAAAAATCATATTTTTTCCCCCTTTGGGATCAGCAGTTTTCTGAGGTGCTTTTTGTGACAGCAAACATCCCAGATTAGTTCATTCAATTTTAAAATCGCTTCTGAGACGTAATTTCTATACCGTGAAATTCTCCCATTGTAACTATACATTTTCAATGATTTTTAGTAAATTTATAGAGTTGTGTAACCATCATTACAACCTAATTTTACAGCATTTCTATCACTCCAAAAAGACACCTCAATCTCATTTGCTCCCCTGCCATTCTAATGTGTTTTCCGTCTCTAGAGATTTGCCTATTCTAGGCATTTCATATAATGAAATAATACAATATGTGGTCTTGTGTGTCTGGCTTCTTTCACTTAGCATATTGTTTTCAAGGTTCATCCAAGTTGTAGCATGTTTCAGTCCTTCATCCCCTTTTATGGCTGAATAACAGTCGATTGTATGAATATACCACACTTGATTTATCCGTTCTTCAGTGGACGGACATTTGGGGTGTTTGCACCTTTTGGCTATTGTGAACAGTGAATTTGTGCCTGGTTTCTTTATCCCCACATCATGTGTGTGATATTCAGCCACGTCTTATGTGCAACATGGATTGTCTTCAAAATTTCTCCACTTTTGCCAGATAGTGAAGTTTTTGCTCTTGCCTCATTGAAATGTGATGGGTTAAACTCAAGGCAGGAAGAAACAAAACTTCAACAGAGGCAGACTTGATCTGCGTATGTAACTTATTCTAAAGGGGAAGAAACAGACCAAACAGACTAGAAGTTTACCAATTGTCTTGTGAAGAGGGGAGTATGAACGTCTCCTTCTATTTAATTAAGAGTGTTTTGTTGTGCCTCTGATAAAGGGCTAATATCCAAAATATACAAGGAACTCATGAAACTCAACAACAAAAAAACAAACAACCCAATTGA
The DNA here is from genome assembly GCF_004115265.2 of Rhinolophus ferrumequinum. Lineage (NCBI taxonomy): Eukaryota > Metazoa > Chordata > Mammalia > Chiroptera > Rhinolophidae > Rhinolophus > Rhinolophus ferrumequinum. Next base: position 27,450,289 of record NC_046307.1, on the reverse strand, counting down.
AAAATGGGCAGAGGACCTGAAGAGACATTTCTCCAAAGAGGACATACAAATGGCAAATAGACATATGAAAAAATGCTCAACATCACTAATCATCAGAGAAATGCAAATAAAAACCACAATGAGATATCACCTCACCCCAGTCAGAATGGCTATCATCAACAAGACAAATAGTAACAAGTGTTGGAGAGGCTGTGGAGAAAAAGGAACCCTTATCCACTGTTGGTGGGAATGCAGACTGGTGCAGCTGTTATGGAAGGCAGTGTGGAGGTTCCTCAAAAAATCACGAATAGAATTACCATATGACCCAGCAATCCCTCTCCTGGGTATCTACCCAAAAAATCTGAAAACATCTACAGATAAAGATACGTGTGCTCCAATGTTCATTGCAGCTTTGTTTATGGTGACCAAGACATGGAAACAACCAAAATGTCCTTCGATAGATGAATGAATAAAGAAGTTGTGGTATATATACACAATGGAATATTATATGGCGGTAAGAAAAGATGATATAGGAACATTTGTGACAACATGGATGGATCTTGAGAGTATAATGCTAAGCGAAACAAGTCAGACAGATAAAGCAGAGAACCATATGATTTCACTGATATGTGGTATATAAACCAAAAACAGCAAAAAAACAAGACAAACAAATGAGAAACAAGAACTCATAGATACAGACAATAGTTTAGTGGTTACCAGAGGGTAAGGGGGGTGGGGGGTGGGAGATGAGGGTGAGGGGGATCAAATATATGGTGATGGAAGGAGAACTGACTCCGGGTGGTGAACACACAATGGGATTTATAGATGATGTAATGCAGAATTGTACACCTGAAATCTATGTAATTTTACTAACAATTGTCACCCCAATAAATTAACAACAAAAAAATAAAAGAGTGTTTTGTTGATGTTATTCTTTCAAAGAAGCCATTGGGTTTTGTTGTTGTTGTTGTTGTTGGTTTTTTTTTGGAAAAAAAAATTATAATTGGAGTAGGGCCCAACTGTTAACAAGAGCAACTAATCCAAAGACATGAGCCAAAGGAGAGGTAAGGTTTGTAGTCAGCTCTGCTGGGTACAGGAGGTTCAGAGCTCTTCTTCTATCATAGTGGCTCTAGGTGACATTCAGTGATGGTGACAGGTTTGGGGCTGGGCAGCCCAGAGTTCTGAAGAAAAGGAGGCATCCAGCATGTGCCTTACCATCTACTTCCTGCGAGGGGCTCCGAGAAAGTCACCACCACCAAGAACATTGGAGCCTACAGGGTCTTGGCTCATATCGCCACCATGCAAGGCGGCGCTGACTGACCTGACCTGTGCAGTGCAGTTGGGGTGGGAGGGAGCTTGCTCCCATGGGACACTTTCAAGGTCGCAATTTACCTTGGACTGCTTGATCTAAAAAAATAAAAGAAACAGGCAATAATACAAAAAACAATTATGCCAAGGAGGTGAAATAAATAGATGGGAAATATAAGGCTGGGAGGCTAGAATTTAACTCATATATTTCCCTATTAACTGTGTATGTATGCATGTGTGTGTATGTGTGTGTTTGTGTGTGTGTGTGTGTGTGAAGCACCCCGGCTCTAGTCCAGACTATGGCATTGCTTCATACTCTGAACTTGACTCAGAGCTTTATTCGCCTATAACACAAACGGGATGAACCAGATGTTCTTTAAAGGGAATTCTCACTCTAACTGTCTATAATCCTGTGAATTCCAGATATTTCCTGATTAAATGTACGAGCTTCACTTTCCTCTGCTGTAAGATGACATTGGTAAGATTGCTGGGAGAATTAAAATGCAGAGAACAGTTCCTGGAACGTGATACCAGAACAAGGACTATTGGGGCTGCCGTTATCATCACGTGCTGTGGTGTACCATCTGTTGGAAGTATGAATTCCACTGTCTGCCTTCAGCTGAGACATGTCAATGTGTTAGGAGTCTGTTTCTTCCTGTCCATATGATTTGAAGGTGATCTTACGGAAGCTCATTTTGACAGACAGGATCGGGTATTGCAAAAAAGATGGACTGACAATTCATAGCCTTGTCACACTGCATTTTACTCTAAGAGTATTTGACATATAGCCACTCTTTATTCTGGAGATGGTTCTTTTCTTCTCTTGAAACAAACCCAACATTAAATCAACGTTGCATCTTTGACTAAAGACATCTTAGAATCAAGGAAATATGATAAACCAATGTGTTAGACAAGGCTCCTGCCTGAAATTCAGGTCGCTCAATGTGTGATGCTGAAAGGTATGGAGTACCTGCTTGCAAGGAATTTACCCTTTACTTAAATGGGTTAAGACAGACTGCTGAGATCCAAGGCACAGTGAGAAAAGGGTCAGTGGAGAAGCACTATAAGGATCAAAGGCAGCAAAAAGCACATTCCCTGACCAGGGAGAGGAAAAGCATGGGAGGCTTCTTAGAGGAGGTGTTATCTGAAGAACTGATAGGACACCATAGGAGATGCGTTTCTGCAGTTCTCAAACTTGGGTAAGTCCCAGAATCACCTGGGTGCCATAAATGTGCAATTTTCAGTGCTATTCAAAGTGTGATTTACAGACAGATGCCAGTTGGCAAAACGTTACTGGTCTACTATTGGCATTTAGAAACTTTTTATAGCAATCAGACAGAGTAATTTTAGGTTTAATAAATCGAATTAAAATTGGACTTGCATTTTAAATGTCTTTGCTTATTTTTCATTTTTTCTATTCATTTTTATTGTTATTTTACAAAATATAAATTTGTAACAAATTGGAAATTTAAAAACAAACCACAAAAAGGGATCGACTATCACAGATATTTTGAGAGGCAGTACCCTAGAATAACAAATGATCCTCTGGTCCAAAAAGAACGGGTTCACCTTGTGTGCCAATTAATCAATGGCAGCTGCTGAACCACTGTATTGAAAAGGATCCCAAAGCCATGGACTGTGAGCATCTGTGTCAGTCGTAGGATAGAAGCAGAGAGTGGCAGTATGAGTGCTGGGTAATGGTCATCCCTGATTTAGTCCAATGCTCATCTCATACTTACTGAGAAACTGAGACCCAGAAGAAAGATGTCCCCAAAGTTATACCCTGAGTTGGTGACAGAGCAGGGACCAGGACCCAGTACTTTTCCCAACGCACCATAGTTTCTCTCTTCTCATCCCTCTCTCCCTTCATCCTGACATCCCCGAATGACATCAGTCCTGGTACTCACACTGCGTGGCTCTCAAGAACTATTGCTTGAAAAATACATCAAAACAAGTCATGCATTTCCTCTGCACCCACAGCTCAACCAGGCAGAATCTGAATCACAGTCACCCCCGAACTAGCCAGAGAAGCATGGAAGCAAGGAAGACAGCCCCATGGCTTGCTGGGGGTCGTCACAGCCGGAAAGACCACTGCACCTGTGGCAATGGTTGCTTAGCAATACCAAGGTTTCCATCCTCCCCAGGTTTCTTATCCAATTGTATGCTTGTCCTGTAAACCCCCAGAATATTTTTACCAGAATATTTTTACTGTAAATCCAATAGATCGACTCACTGCATTGGCATAACCCATAGCATGGCTGAAAAAAAAAACACCAACCAGCACAATTTATTTTATTGTAAGTCAAAAAGCAAGTTAGGGAGACTTACTGTGTCCAAAAGAAGTTTTTCAGCTTTGTCTCGGCTGATACCCCTATTGTACCACCTGAAAGCAGGAAAAAAATCATATGTAAATGACATTTTAAAAATTTTTATGATTTAGTTATAAAAGATAATTAATGCCAGAAAACGATTTGGTCATTTTCTGTTTCTACCAGTGCTTTCAAACTCAAAAGCAAAGGCTTGAGTAATTGGTAAAATATTGATAATTGGTGAAGCTGGGTTTTGGGTTCATTGCATTTTTTTCTCTACTTCTGTGCATGTTGGAAATTTTCCATAATAAAATATTAGAAAACACTTATCTTCTGCTCCATTTCATAAGTCAGTGGGTGGTTATAAGTTGAAAGATGCTAGCGGAGCTATAAAAACTTAATACAAATTTGAACATGTAGCAAATATCCTTTTAAAACAATTGCAGTACTTTCCTCTTTAAGAGTGGTTTTCAAGATCTTCTGCAAAGTAATTACATTATTTTTATAATTTGGTGTCTGGCGGAAAAATAACCAGAAGGTGGTAAAGAAGAATATGAGTGATGTTTTAGGAATGAAGTTTTGGATTTTGTTATTAATACTTGAGTCACATCCTGGCTTCCCTGGCCACTTATTAGGTAAGAAGAGATAGAACCAGCATCAGTTAACAATTAGTTTTGGACATTAATAAACTCAGGAGGAGAGAAGTTCTGGGTGGGGAAGGAACACCACTTATCAAACTTGTTTGGCTCATGTGTAAACTCTGATCAATTAGGAATGGCTGCCTCGAGCTGTGCATCTGGGCTCAGTGGGTGTGCCACTACCTAAGAGTGATGTTTACCTGCATTCAGGCATGGGAAGGGAATGCCAGCAAGAGTGCCATGGGTTGCTTACTGTGATCTTGTCTGACCCTTCATTTTAAGGAAAAGGGACCTGAGATCCAACCTGGTGAAGAAACTTGCTCAAGGTCATGCCTCCGGTCATGGCAGGAAACCTGAAGTCAATCAATGGTATGGGTTTATCAGCCCATGATTATATTTCCAGGTGGAACATTTTTGAGTTCTTATGCAGATATCACCTGCAACTGGACATCATTAAGATCAAGGATAAAAAGTCATCATATTGGGTCTTTTTTATATGCCCAGTTATATACTGAATGTCTGGATATTTGTTCATAAGTCCTTTTATTCTCTAGCTCTGATTCCATATCTGAAAAATGCAAAACTGACAGTGGGCAGAATAAACGGGGCTCACAGACTGTTTTGTTTGTATGGTGTACACACAGAAAATCGACATAAAATACCTTTAGGAGGGGGGATATACTTGGCCCAGGCTCCACCATTCTCTATTGTTTTATAGTCTGCAGGAATTTTGAGTCTGCCCTCCTCTATCATAAATGAAGAGATTCTGATTAAAAGCAAAAACAAACAAAACTTCCCAGTCTAGTGAGCATTTGAAATAAATGTCTATTTTTTTCCTAAATGCATTAACTATAAAAAAAAGAATTTTATTTAAGCATATTTTATACATGTTTCATAGCAGCTCAAGTATTTTTAGAACTGATGACCCTTCTGTTAGCTGAGGGAGAGGCTACTCACACGTACTTGAGCAAAATGAATCTCAGGTTGAAAGACTCTTCAGAAAATGATAGCTCTTCGCTATAGAATACATTAGAATTCCAGCAACAAGTAAATTGACCACATTTGAACAAATAACCCAACGGAGTTAATAGAAGTCCTCATTAGCTAGTATCCGTCAACACTGGTATCTTATATTTGGTGAGGATTTTAAAAGTTTTCTTTTTTTATATATAGATAATTTCAAATGTATGGAAAAATTGTAAAATACTATAAAAGAACTCCCATATACATTTAACTCAGGTTAACCAATTGCTTACATTTTACACATTTGCTTTATCATTCTCTCTGGGTAGATATATATATGTTTAATCATTTGAGAATAGACTTTTACTCCTAAGTATTTCAGTATGTACTTTGAAGAAATAGAATATATACATAACCATAGGACAATTACCCAAATCAGGAATTTTAACATTACTATAACATTATTTAATTTCAGACTTTATTCAACTTTAATCAATTGTCCCAATAATGTGTTTTGTAACTTTTAAAAAAAAATCATTGAAGATGCAATCCAGGATTACTAGTGCATTTAGTTACCATATTTCTTTAGTCTCCTCTAATGTGGACCAATTTCTCAGCTCTTCTTTCATGATGTTAACATTTTTTGAAGAGCACAGGCCAGTTATTTTGTAGAATATACCTCAATTTGGATTTGTCTATTACTTGCCCACGACTAAATTGAGGTTATGCATGTGTGGGCAGGAATATCATGAAAGTGATGGCTCTTCTCTGTGCATCTTATCAGGAGACACACAATGTCTCTTTGCCCAATCATTGATCATTTGGTTAAGATGGAGTCTCTCAGGTATTTTCACTTTGCTGTTAAGAAGTAATCTGTGAGAAGATACTTTTAGACTATATAAATATTACATTTTCACCCCCTAGTTGTGACGTTCACTGATAATTCTCACCTGAATCGGTCGATACTTAGACTTACAAAATGGTGATTTTTAAATGTTATCATTCCTTCTACATCTGTGAGTTGAGATTCTATTGTAACAAAGCTTTCTCTTCTTATTTATGTTCTTCTTTCCTTATTTATTGAACTGCCTATTCCTTAGGGATTCTTATTTTACAATGGATTGTCGTCTATTTCTATCGTTATTTATTTTGATACTCAGATTGCCCCTAATTTGGTCAGAAGGAGCATTTTAAAGCTGTACTTGTTTGACAGGTCCACATCATTGAAGAAGACTTGGTGGGTACTTCTTTACTTTTTGGTGCGGTAAGATGTTCCGAGTTCATCTTATTCTTTCCCTGCCCCATCTCTGAACCCCCAAGCCATTTCTCCAAGAAGTCCTGATTGTTTTTAGTGGGAAGTGTTATTTAGAAGCCAAGATCTGGGTATGCACCTTGTTACTGTACTGTTATTGTTTCTGGGCCTTTCAACACGTGTGCTAGGAAATCTCTGTGCATGGTGAGTACTCCATACACTGCAACTGGGTTTTATTAAACATTAAATAGTTCCATTAAAATTAAATCCATGTGAACTCTTCTTCTAAATATTAATAATAGCTTGAAATAAACAACACAAGCTAAGCAGAGATTTAACACCTGTTTGTCCGCTATTTTGGTATTGGAAGTATTAAACCATGTTTTATATCCGTTTGTATTTGATCCACAGTGTTTTTTGTTTTGTTTTGTTTCATTTTTGCCTTCTCACATAAGACCAATATTCTTGGGATTCCCTGAAGAACCTTTTCCTTTTACTACAATCTGTGCAGGCCTCTGAGAAGCACTCCTTTGGTCAAAGGGTCAACGGGCAGGTAAGTACACAGACCCTCCCCCCTCTCCTGTGTAAAGTATTCCTGGACTGTATTAGGGATCAGAGTAGAGGGCAGCAGAAAGTGGGCTACGAAGAGAAAACACCCGGTACTTTCCTCATCCACCAGTAATCTACTGCTAATCTAAGGAAGAATCCTTAGTACCATATTTTTGGAAAATAAATAAAATATCTTACTCAAAGGTTTCCAGGTTATTTGGAGACTTTTCCACCAGATAACTGCTTGGTACATATCCTTCATGCCTGTTAAAAGGGAAATCAATGTTTAGATTAATATAGGACTAACGTTCATATCTCCATTTTACAAGTTTAATCCACTAAAAGCCACTTAAAGATGGGGGAGTCTCGCATTATTTGGCATTCGTGAGAAGACATTTTTAAGTTTTAGAATAAAGGAGTTACTAAATATAACAACCTGCTATCTGTCAGAAGCAGTGGATTTCACTACTAACCTATGAGCCATGATAAATAAGACGTGGCTATTTTACTTAAAAAGCTCTGCTTGTTGCTCTCCTCATTGTGAAATTTCCTCTACCGGAAAAATAGATTAATGTGCAATCTCTATTTTCTTTAAGGAAACATTGTTGTGTGTGTATAGTCATTAATTTTTCCACTTTAGTGCTATTATTTCATAATCAGGAAACCAAAATAATTAAAATATAAAAAAAAATGACTTTCCAGCCACAGGTGCCCAAAGATACTGCCAGTCAGCATTGTAGGTTTGAATTTAAGGCCTCCTTAATATCTTTTGCTAATTCTGCTCCTTCAGACATAAGTGGTAAAACATGAGCGAAAAGGATAAAGTCCTACTGGATTTGGGGGTGGGAGTCTCTTTTGAGCAGGAATAAATAATGTGCATAAACAAAGACATGTGGGTAAAGAGACTAATAAGCATATCAGAACACTTTGTGTGTCGCTTTGTACTTTTCAAAGCACTTTCACATTCATTATTGCATTTAACACCACAAGGTGAAAACAGTTCCCTCAATCTCTGGGCCTCTGGCTCTGACCCTGTAAAATGAGGGACCTAAACTAGATTACACAAAATATCCCTCCAGACTCTGCCGATCTATCAAAGGCCTGATAGTTTCTTGCTCTTTACTTCACAGAGTGTTTTAAGTTTTGGATAGTAAGGCTGTTTTTCAGTCTAGTGATTATGTTTAATGGGGGAATGTGTCATCTATTCCACAGAATCGTATGGAGGCGTGACAAAATCAAGCCTAGGGGGGTCAAATATGGGATGATTGTCTCATGTTTTTGTGCCCGTGGCTGACATTGCTAGACCATCATGGCATGCTTTCTTTGGAAAATCGACATCCAGCCTCAGAATCATCCTTAGCACAGCGCTCAAAGCAGTCAGTGCCAATCGACGAGTGTCAACTTATTCTGAAATTTGCTATTTCTTTGATATATATATTTCTTTTGGAATTTTCCTTCATTATAACTGTTTTTCCACAGCATATGTTTACAATTATATTAATAGGTTAAATACTATTTTTTGCTCTCAAATAGAATAACTTCATTTTAAGGAGCCCAAGCTGAGTGATCTATACAAATGATAATTCTCTTCACTTGTGTGTCACTTCCATCATCTCACGGACTTTTCTCAACATTCTGAGATAGACAGAACTGGTATTATTGGTCTGCATGCATTTTACAGATAAGGAAATGGATTGCCAGAGGTTGAGTGACTTTGCCAAAGTGATAAGCAACAAGAGCAGCTGCCACTAAAGTCCAGCTCTTCTGTCTTGCCATCTTGTGTACTTTCCATTGTACCACACGATACCACACTATTACCCCAAAACTGGGGAAATTCCCATATGCTGATTGGCCTCCGGGATGTCCTCTGCGAAGCCTTTTGAAGTGCAGAGTTGAGCCTCTCCACAGGCCACTGCACAAAGGGTAAACTGTCATTTGGGGAAATGAGACCCAGGAGAAGAAATTTCCTGGTACATGAGGTGTGCTCAATAAATGTCAGTTGATTGAAGGGATGAATTTCTGAGTAAGTTTTCCCCGGTGTCTGTAGAGCCAGGCAGTCTCGAATCTGGTTCTGATATGGCCTCCCCAATAATCGGCAGAGAGCGCATGTGACCGGCCTTGTTTGCCTCCGCGAGTCAAACCGAGAGGGAGGTTCTGAATGAGGGGTGTTGGGGTCTGTCCTCAGCGAGCAAGCCGCACTGCACTGCTCCTCAGACCACAGCTCTTGATCTGGTCATAATTTATACCCCTCCTTCACTCCCCCTACAGTGGAGTTGATAAGGTTACTTAAAGAGAAGGTAGATGCCTTGAAAATGTAAGTTTTGGTGTATCTTAAAGATATCTGTGTCCCCTTATATTTAGTGATCAGATTGCCTTTTTTTTTTTTTTTAAGTTTAATGTTGCTTGGGGTGGACACTCCTATACCCTGTTGGTGGGAATGTAAATTTGGCATTATCTGGGGGAATTATCTATCAAAATTAAGATGCCACATACTCTGCCTCAATAATTCCACAGTTAGAAATGCAAGATACATATTTTTTAAAGAAAAAATATATTTGCAAAAAATGTGTTTTCTCAAAAAATTGACATGTTTTTTTCAAAAGATTGCCAATATGCATGGGCAATAGAAGATCTTCATTGCAGCCTTGTTTAAAATAACAAAGAGAACTAATAACCTAGAAACCAAAGGCCCTGCCATAAAAGATTATTTAAATATTTAAAACACAAGTATACATTCTAAAGCTAAGCAATTATTTTTAAAATGAGGTAGATTTGTATCTGCTGATGTGAAAAGATCTCCAAGACATATCATTAAAGGTTAAAACCTATGTGAAGGGCAGAATGGATCAACTCTGTGTAAATGTAAAAAAGAATGTATTTGTATATGAGCAACTTTTTTTTTTTTGTCTAGGATACACAAGGAAGTGTTAATAATGATTACTTTTAGAATTGATGTGGAAACAAACGGAGGGTGACTTATTTTTCATGTATGTTTCTCTCTCCTGTTAGTGTTGTTTTTCAAAATAAAACATTGACAGAGGCTATCCAGATGTTGCAACGATGAAGTGTTTTCTTTCTCTTTTTTTATATTTTTAAATTAATAATAACCTCATACTTTAAAAATGTTTAAATCCTTAATATTAATATACAAGGATGTTCACTGAAGTGTTGTTAATATTGGCAAAATGTTGGAAATAGCCTAAGATCCCAACAAGAGAATTTGCTAAATTTTGGTACTTTTTTGTGTTGGATTTATGCAGTCATTGAAATCATATTCCAGAGAATATTCCACAATAGTGTAAACACCTCCGATGTATTAAAAGGAAAAAAATAAAGCCTTAAAAAATTAAAAGGAATAAAAAAAGCAGCGTGAATCTGATACCTTTAAACAGAGCGCTAGTTTTTAAACCATACATATCCCAGAGCACTCTAACAGTTAATAACAATAATTTACTGTACTTCAGATCACAGAAGGGCTCATAGGATTTTTTGCATTCCAAAGTCCCATAGGGCACAATCGGTTTTTGTGCAACCTTATTTTTTCCATGAATTATTTGAATGTCTCGTTCAAAGATTTTTGGTGTAACTAAATCTTTAGTATCTTCTTGCTGATGTTTCTTAATGTCACCACCAATTTGTACCATCTTTGCATGCCTATTCTTTCCGCCACAAAGAAGCTCTCCACCATGGGATGTACCTTCAGTCTCAGTTAAACACTCAAGAACGGTTATGTTTCTTTGTGGAACAAATTTCCCATCTCCCAAACTGTGGATGTCCATGGAAAACTCCAGGAGAATTTTAGATGAGTTTGGGTGCCAGGAAAGCTCGATGAGGTGCAGGGAGCAAGCATAGCAAGTAACTGCCTCCCAGCTACTTCTGAGAAGTGGAAAGATACTCCTCAACGACTTCTTCCTTCCTCTTCCTTCTGCCTGTGCTCTCTTTTCCTCTGTGTGCAGTGGTCATGTTGTGAGAAGCAGGACATATCACCCCAGTGTTTCCTCCCCTCAAACGCTGGACAATAACCACAAACACGCCTTACCCATTCCTGTCTTGGACTCTCCACCAGTGAATCTCAGAACTGTCTAGTAGGTAGTACTCATCATTGCGCTGTAGCGTGAGTTCCTGAGGATCATTTGGTTGGTAGTCATACAAGGCGATGACCAGAGTTTCTTCATTTTCCTGAAGTGGTCGCTGGAGGAGGAAGACAACAAAATCAAGCCAAGAGGTAGAAAGAAGCTAACGTCAGCAGGTCCCTGAGCTGTACCTTGCTCCTGGATCAATGCCAGTTCCAACACCAGTTCTTACAATCCACTGGGGTATTTTCTGAGACCATTAGTCTTCCTCTAGTTGGCTTTCTTTAGGAGTTAGGATTATAGTGCTGAGTATCACACAAAGACACTCACTACCTGGAATTCATCACCCCTCCCATTCTCTGACGTAAATTCTGACCATAGTGAATTCCAAGCCAGCCACATGCTTTTCTCAAAAGTCTGCTGGTTCCTCTAGTTGCACCAAATCACGTGTTGCAGCCTCTTTGCCAGAAGCATCACATTCTTGGCAAAGGTGATATCGTCACTACTAAATCACTTAGTCCATGCTTTTCTGATTTGATTTGTGGGTTTGTCCAGATCCATAGAATCATAGGCTATTGGAACTGGAATGTCTCTGAGAGGTCATTGAATCCACTCTTCTGTTTAGAATGGGACACTGAGTGTCAGATGGGGAAGTGGATGTGGCCAAGTTTAGCACTTGAATTAGTCGGAATGCTCTTTCTGCTATAGCACACGGGCTCCCTTTTTCCTTTTGTGGGCTCTTTTGCCTATGTCTCTACTTCTCAGTACCTTCCTCAGGAGGAGCTGCTGAGGATGTGAAGAAGCGACCGTAGGCAAACAATCACAATGAGTCAGGATGGGTACCCCTGCTGTGGTCTGGCAGATTTCGTGAGAGGGTAAATGTGGAAAGGGATTGAGATTACTGGCTAGAATGAGATTTGTTGTCAAAAGGTCTCTGAGCACATTAAGCACTTAATAGCATAAAAATACTGAAGCTAAAACAAAATAAAAATAAAAGACTTATCATACTGATGTAGTAAGTCAACCTAGCCGAGTCCAGAACAAGGTTCTCAAACCATGATGGTACCTTTCCATAGGGGGCATTTTAGGCACCTATGGGGAGTGTTTTGAATGTCATGAAGGTTGAGGTATGCTACTTGCATTTAATGGAACATGGCCAAGAATGCAACAGTCTCTGCAGTATCCCACATCCTGTACAACTTCTAAATGTCCTGTTAGACGTCTATGCGGTGAGAAACCTGTTTATAGCAATAACACATAGTAATATCTCTACCCCATACAAGTATTCAGTTTCCTAGGAATGCAACCATATTATACATTGAGGGAAGATTACACTTGGTTTAATTCAGAACTTTCCCAAGAGTTGTTCTCCGTTTTGGAAAATCATATCCCAGATGGTAGCACTGGTTTTGAGTCACTGGTACAACACTGCTGTGTTAGTTGCACTTGAACTGCCGAATTCAATGGGATTTAACCCACAGGTGCAAACTTGGACCATTTCATTATGTCTTTCAGGTAGTCATGTCCCAATATTTATATGTAGAAACAAGTATTATTCTGTATAAATTATTTTTCTTTCCTTTTAAAATGTTACAGTTAGAGCATATATTGTTTCTTTTAAATGTGTGCATTTGTGTAAGTTGTATTATATATGAATTTCTTTTCAGGATAGGATTGGGAACCATTTTTCTGATAGGGTTGGGAACCACTAGATTAGTGTGAGAAAATGAAGGGATGGCATTGGGAGAAAGTGAGACCTGGGCTCCAGAAGGGCTGCTTGGGGGCCCAGGAGATAAGTTGAAGTGCAGAGTGGGTGAGTGGCTGCAAGCTTCAGAGTGGTCTTAGGTCCTAAGAGCTCACCTGGTCCCGGCTGAAGAGAACACCAGGCTGAGATGGACCCTCCCAGAGAACTCATGTAGCAGGAAGCCAGGGAGAAAGGCCACAGGAGACATGTTCCTGAAGAGCCCCTCGGAAAGTCCTCTTGGGTTGGGGGGGAGGGGCGGCAAAGGAAGGGCTGAGCTCCTGTGTATGTCAAGAGGGGGCCAAGAAGAGCTGACCGTTGGGCTTCGGTGTGAAACATGACTTCGTTTGCACCCACAGGCTAAGAGGCCTGGGATTGTCAATTACTCTGATCATGGATATTCTTCATCTTGATCACAAATAGCCACCCTCAACACCCTGGAGGGCTGATTCTGTTCCACAGTCTCTCTCACACAGAGCATCAGTCTTCCTAGCTCGGGCTGGATTAAAATATAGCTTCTCTAGATGCCAATCCAAGATGCTGTCACCCACTAGGGGACAGAGCAGGAAGCAGAAGGGAGAAATGAATTCAAGTGGCTCAAGGTGAGGAATGATGTAATAGATTTAGACTTAGGGTCGGAACCAGAATAATGATTGAAAGGTCCTGTGGTCAGAGTGCTAAAACAGCGTGAATACTGCTCCTTCAAATAGTCTGAGAAACCAAATGGCGGAGTCCAAGGAGAGATGGGCAGGCAGTGTTTTCTGGCCTTTACCTTCATTGGTGGTGAAAATAAGACAAGAGCAAACTGGCTTAAGGTGTAGAGGTGCAGGTTTAGGTGGTACTGTGGGGAGCCACCTGCATGCCAGGGTGGTGAGGTTCCGAATTACGTCCTCAGGAGAGATGATGACTATTCCTTAGATCAGGAGTATCCAAACTTTTTTCAATGTTTTTCACCAAGGGCCATGTGCGGTAAAATACACAAACAGCCGGGCCACTCACTCGAGGTGAAGTACGTATTGCCTCACCTGGTTTATTCAAGTAAACTAAATATATTTTTGGAATTTGCTGCGGGCCAATTAACAATGGATCATGGGCCGCAGTTTGGACACCCCTGCCTTAGATGATCAATGAAAGAAGAAGGGAAAGAGTTTATTTTCTGCTACAATGTAAGTAGGCGTCCTTCCTGTTGTGAGAGATTAGGCTGATGACAGATCTAAAAACCAGCCCAAGGTTTTGAGTGACTTAGAACTTCTCTTAATGGGGTGCTGCCAGTTTTTTGAAGTGTTACCATATTGGCTGGAGGGAAAAGAGCAGAGTGCATTCTCCCGGAAGAAGCACGAGGAAGCAGAATCGTAAGTGCTGGAATAAAGGCCAGTTTACAAAAAGGTGGACATTGGTTTTACTATGACTATGGGGGAGGGCTGAACTTTCTCTAATTTTTGTTGTTGTTGTTTTGACCAAATAGCTTCCCCAGGGTTGGCTCAATATGGCCTGAATCTTGTTAGTCAGTATGTTGCGCCAGTGTTTCTCAGACGTCAGTGTGCCTCAGAATCACCTGGAGGTTTATGAAAATGCAGATTTCTAGGCCCCTTCCCCAGAGTTTTGAATATAGTATGCCTGGAGTGGGGCCTGAGAATTTGCACTACATTTCATTTCTAACAAGCTCCCAGGTGATGCTGAGGCTGCTGGCCCATGGACCACTTGGGGAACCACCACTCACATTAGTGACCACTCCCCCAGAAACTCTGCAGACTGCTAGAGACTACTAGATTGACTCCTAGTGGCTGAATGGCCTTGGGAGAGCCCTAAAACTTCTCTTGGGCCTTGATTTCCCAAGCTTTAAAATGAGACTAAAACTAAAACTCCCTTAAGTACTTAGAACTGATAGTGAGTTTTGAACTAGACAGTGCAAGTGTGGAAATGCTCTGAAAAATATAAAGCATGATCGACTGTATGCTTCCAAAGTGTCTGCATGTCAAGGTGTAAATATGCCCTTTTACGTAGAGGTGAGCCGTTCTCATACTCCAAAGTGGTCAGGTGGTTGGATGCATAGTTTATTACCAATAGGTGCTGAGTGAATAAAGTGAGGTGACGATTTAACAGGCGAGTGCTCCTTTTACGTGGATAGACTCATGAGCCCGTTCAGGCCCCCAAAACTCAATATGTTGAATGCAGCTGAGTCACGACAATCTGTTGCATTAGCCCAGGATTTGAGAAATCGAGGAAGATGGGGAAAATGCCCAGTGGGAACACGCCAGCGAAACAGATGCCCTCAGCGCTGTGGGCCCACCTGTGCCCAGAGCGCGAGCTCTCACTTACCCTGTTGTCTTCAGGAGTAGGAGGAAGAGGCTTCTTTGATGCTAAAACGAGAAAAACAGAAAAAGAACATGTGTGTGAAACTGAACGTCCCCAACCGGAGGTGAGCAGTGAGGGGGCTTTTCGGAGAAAAGGGGCCCTGAGGAGAACAGCAGAAGAAGAGGGGCCAGAAGGAGATGGCGAGACACAGGGAAACCCAATTCGGCCTTGTCAGAACCTGTCTGTTGTATCTTTTTCAGCCTGCTGGTTCCTGATTTTGTTTTTAGGAGATGCCAGGAACTTCCAGAAGCCAAAATTCTGGGCCTCTTTCTCTGTATTCCCAGCAAAGCCTAACCCAAAGGTTGCTGACAGAGAGGCTTGGGCTTGTATCATTCCCTGTAGGCCTGGAGACTTCCATAAAGGCACCTGCTAAGCCCAGGAGTGGGAATGGGTGACTCAGGGGAACGGTGACTCACTGGCTTCCTGATGCTTCTGTGGGCGTGCGGAGGGGGTGGGTGAGGGGGAGGCCACTGTGCTGCCTTTTGCGAGGCTGGGAGCCACTTTTAGTTACTTTAGGCTTCTGAATGTGCGTTCTCCCTCAAACAGCACCCCCCATTTACCTCTTTGTGTCTCCATGTCTTCCTCTTTTTATCGCTCCTCTCTCAGTTCCTTCTTCCCTCCTTTCTTCGCTCTTTTTCCTCTCCCTCTCTCCTTTTCCCTCTCTCTTTCCCTTCATCTCTTCACCTCTGTCTGCCAGTATTTCTCCTTTGAGGCCCTGAAAAGCTCAGGCCTGGATTCAGTGACCCCAAAGTTGTGTGTCTGGGAGCAGGTGTCATATAGGACGCGGTGCATAGGTGCCCCACTCAGTTCGAAGACTTCGTTTATAATCAGAGATGAGAAGGGACTGGGCTGCGTAAGTCGGTGCTGAGCTCCTTATCTCTGCACGAGGTTGACTTAAAGTTGGACACCTCACGTCAGGGCTGTGGTAAGAGGAGGTTCACACATCGACCCTGGAGCCCAGCCCCTGTGTTAACGCCTAGAGCAAGGGCAGGGCGGGGTGCTGGGCATGCAATTACCAGAGAAAAAGCAAAGTCAACATAGTAGGAAGCATGGTTCCTATTCAGCACTCAGCTCGGACCCAGGAGACTGGCATTCTAACCGGGTCCACCACATCCCAGCTTTCGGCCCCTTTGCCCTGAACATTCTGTAACTGTTCTCTCTTTCTTCTTCCTCTGGCCTTGCTCTTCCCTTCCTCTCCCTCTGTGAGAAGTTGGTATGTGGTGAGATCAGAGCCAGTTCTAATAAATAAGTGTTTCTGTGGGTTGGGTATAGCAGGGTCCATTTTCACTCAATTATCTCTCCTGCTTCTCAGGCATGCACACACTTATGGCTATGTCTCAGCTCCACATTCTTCTCCCCACAAATAAGAAAGACTGGTAGACACAATTGCCATTGATTGCGAGCTCAGTAAGTGTTAGTAGCTGTGCTAAGAGCTTTCCACAACCTCACTGAGTCTCCCAGTAACCCCATAAAGTAGGCTACTTATTATCATTTGTCCCCATTTTGCAGATGAGGAAATGGCTCAGGGACTCAGAGAGGTTAAGTAACACACATGAAGTCACACAGCAAAGAAGTGATGGGATTAGGACTCACTGTAAGTGTTATTGTTTTTTTTTGCCCTGTGCTCTTAGACCCTGCATTGTATGTGTGCCCAACCCCGGAATCCTACGAGCCTTCACCCAGAACAAATGATCATTTGCTGTGTGTACAGTGGAGTGTGCTTCTCAGAAACTCTGCCCTCAATTCTGTCAAAGCTCTGGTACATGAGGTTACTTAAACCAAGTCGAAAGAGTAGAATGAGAACATGCTCAGGGGGTGGTGGCCATAGGTGGCAACTCAAAAGCAGAACCATTAGCGGAGTGACTATCCAGTTGTCAGGCCGCTGGCTTCATGTGGGGAGAAGCTCAGCATGACCAACCCTCCCCAAGCGTGGTCCTTGGGAGTCATTTAGACGCTCCTCATGCCTCAGTCATGTATCTACCACCTAGTGGAGGGAAATACTGAGCACCCGGAAGGGGAACAGCTACGACGTGCATGGCAAAAACAGCCAAATGGAAACTGATTCAAAGGATTTCAAAACTGGAAGGGGGCTTAGCAAATATTTCATGTTAGGGTCTCTAAGACTTCCCCTACCGTTTAGAGATGAGGATGTTAGGGCCCTTGATGGCCAACTGACACATCCAAGGGCCCACAGCAAGGTGCTGGCAGGAATTTGGAGACCAGGTTTCTGGCTGGGAAAGGGTTTTCACTCATGGAGGCCAGGCGATGCCATCCCATCATGGTGGTGGGTTCCACCTGTATAAAACCTTCAATTTTCTTTTCATTAAATACCTTTGAGAGTATGATCAACAAAGCTAATCAGAGGATCATTGACTCCTAAAACAAATAAATGTTCTTCTGGGCCCAGGGACTGATAACCTTGAACTTTCTCTTCCAAGGTAGAGGGTGAGAAGTGATGGTTTTTAAAAGTGGAAAGGGGCTATGACTCAGGAAGCCATGGAAAACCCAGCCGTGTCTTACATTTAGCACATCCGCTTTGGTTTGTCAATCTGAGCTATTAGGTTTTAGTGCAAAAAAGAAACTGACAGGTGAGAAAACGTAACTAGGGTAAGAGAGGTTGAGAGGAGAGGGGAATGAAAGCAAAATAATCCATAGGATCCATAGTTCCTCTTCAACAGGGGTTTTGCAGAGCATGTCCTACCTGTGGGACTTCAAGCATCCTGAACTGCTCAAGCCTTCTCTTTCTTTAACATCATAGCATCTACCCCGGATGGTTGCGATGAACGGGTGCATAACGCATGTAAAAGTACACCAGAGGGGAGCTGCATTCATCGGGGGTTCAGGTCCCAAAATCATCACACATAAGGTAAAATCGAGTTGTGCTCCAATCCCCAAGACCTGGGCCTTTGCCCTCAAATGTCAAGAAAGAACGTCTTTTGTTTTCACTTTGCACGTAGGCGATAGCCTCCTTTTCTCTGAGAGGTCAAGGGCAGGTTTGAAGGGGAGATAGAGAGAAGCCACATGGCAAAATAAATAGTTATTCGGCTTTTACTTTCTCTCGCTCCACCAATGTAGAGAGTTGAACTTGTGTAGTTAAACACACGTGTGCTGTAACGATACTGCAAAAAACGAATAGTATAGACCTCTTAAGGCTGTCTCTACAACTTAAGATTTAAGTAAATCATGCCATTCAAATCTCCTAACTTCAAGGTTGTAGCAGTGCTTCTCAAACGTTACTGTGCACACAGATCTTCTGGGAATCTTTTTAAAATACAATTTCTGATCTAGTAGACCGGGATGGGGCCAGAGAATCTGCATTTCTAACTAGCCCCAGGTGATGTTGATGCTGCTGGTCCAAGGGCAAAGAGGTATAACGACCATAAGCTTTGAGACGAAAAAAAAATCAATACACAGGTAGTAGAGGCGGATGGTTTCCCTCTGAAAATTCTGAAAATGTAGAATTTTGCATTCAGTCTCTGACACCCCTGATGATGGGAAGCTGAGAGCTTTTACTTTCTACTACGTAGTGGAAAGGGTGTTCATTTTACAAAGAAGAAAGGGAATTCTTAGTGTCTTACCATTCTTGGTTGGATCGTACTGGGCACAGCCCACTGCAAGCTTCTCCATCTGAGCGCAGCACCTCCACCTCCCGTCCATCCAGAAATTAGGATGATACTTGGGCACCAAACTGTTATTATTCCTTGTTTCTGAAAGGAACCAAGGAAGAGTTATTTGGTACCAGCAGAAGAGTTATTTCCAGATCAGCCCATCTAGGGCCACCCACTTTATAACTCCTGGAGACTGGCCCTAGCTGTGTGAGCCTGAGTGACTAGTACTCAGAAGAGTAAGAAAAATGGCCTTTTCCTGGGCATATATATACATTTGTAGAGAAGAGCATGTTGGATTTAGGCATCAGCAGACCTGGGTTCTTGTCTGGCTCTGACTCAGGTTAGTTGTGTGTCCTTAGTTTGGGCAAAACTCTCATCTGCACCTCAGTTTCCCCAGTGTGTAATGAGGCTGTTAGACGGGACCAGTGGGCCCCACAAAAGTGCCTTAGAGGTAATGGGGAGGCTGAGTGGGTGGGATTCCCCACCTCCAACCACAGCAACTTTGCTTTGATCCCTTCTAGATCTGTGGCTTTAAAGTAAGATTATGGTAGGAAAAAAAAAAAAAAAAGACTCTCCTGCTGAAAAAAGAAGTATAGAACCCGGAGAACTAGACAGATTATCTTTACAGCTCCTTCTAACTTTAATGTCCTATGAGGAAAACCCCTTCACAGAGGGAGAACAGCTAATGGACATAGTTGGGGCCCTTTTGATTCTTTTATACTTTAGTGTTTGTTCTGTGTCCTGTGACTGTTATATTTGAGAGCACTTTCCAGTTTACCCGTCACTTGCCTGTTTATATTCTATTTGAGATTCAAAGTCACCTTGAAAGAAGATAAGACTTGCATTTTTATTCTCGTTTTTCAGATAGAGGCATCGTGGCTCCTGAGGTTCCAAATGCCTTGCTTACCCTTACGTCCTCATAGCTACTTAGAGACAGATTAATATTTGAACCCAGTTCTCCTGCAAATCCAGGGTTTCAGGGTAAATAACAACAATAATAATGTTGATTGATTGAGTGCTTTTTGTGTGTATATGGAGGTATAGTCCTAAGTGTCTGCCATCTCATCACTCATTTAATTCTCCCAATAACCCTATGACTGTTGTTAGTCAGAATTTATAGCTGAGGAAGTAGAGACACGAAAAAGTCAAGGAACTTGCCCAAGGTCACACATAATAATTGGCAGAGCTGGGATTTTCGCCTTAGCATCCTGGCTCCACATCCCATGTACCTCAACACTGGGCTGCTTCAAATTATGCTGTCAGGAAGGCGAGCCTTAAGAAATACCTTTACTGATGATCTGAAAGCGTTGAACGCTGGCGAACATTTATTGGGTGCTGACTATGGGCCAGGCTAGTTCCCAAGGGCTTTACTCACAGCAGTTCTGGCAGCAGTTACTATTATGATTATTCCCTCTTTTTTTTCCCTTTCTAAAAACAGATGCAGAAACTGAAGCCCAGAGCAACTGGGGAAGTTGCCCAAGCACACATGGCTAGTAAGCGGCAGAGCCAGGAGTCAAAACCAGGTCATCTCACCCAAGGGCCCATGCTTTTATTTTTCACCCCACATCAGCAGTTAGCCAAGTTCTTCTGAAAGGGGCAGCTAGTAAATATTTCAGGTATTGTCCACCAGCAGGCAAAATTAGCATATTATGTAGATATTTATATAACCTTTTAAAATGGAACCGCTTAAAAATATAAAGACTATCCTTAGCTTGGAGCTTTCCAAAACCAGGCGGTGGGCTGGATTTGGCTGACCTTGCCCTGTACTTGTTGTTGCCTCTTGTGTCCAAAGAGAAAAGTTGGGACCTTCCACCAACACCCAAAGGGGGAAATATTTGACCCTCAGCTACCCTTTGTTGTACTGTGGAATCCAATCCAACTAGAGGATCAAGGGGTCTCAGGAACTCCATCACACAGGAGATTTATTACCTTCTTTAAGGGCCAGCACCCAGCGCTGCCGGCTCTCGCGGTCTGGAGCAAACACATACAGGAGGTAGTTGTCATGTACAACCTGGAGATACACACAGAGTTCAAGGTGAGCAATACACCCAAAGATGGATGATGGACAACAGGCCCCTCTGGCTTACTGGGCTGAGAGTGGGGTCTCTAAGCCATCGTTAAATTCAAATAACTGGAGAAAGAGTTCTCTTGACGGCATGTTTATTTCTCATATTAATTTTTCAGCAGCTAAAGAAAATCTTTCTGGCATATTATTGAGTAAGATATTAGATGGCAAGGATATAATTGGGATTTTAAAAACTTCTTATTTTGAAATAATGTAAGACACCTAAGAAGTTCCAAAAATAATAGAGTTCTCGTGCACTTCCCCCCCCCCTGTTGATTTACATAACCACGGCACATGTCCAAAACCAGGAAACTGACACAAGTCCAGTACTATTAACTTGATTACAAATCTTTGAATTTCACCAGATTTTTTTTTTCTCATGTACTCATTTGTAATTACAATTTTAATGACAGGAAAATACATGTAATTCCTTTTTTTTTTTTTTTAACTTTTTGCACTAAAAACTCCAACTGATGGAGATCACCTTTCCAGTAAGAAGAACGACCTTTCTTTCCTATGCCACACTGAAAATGGAATATTTACCCCTCAGATTGGCAAACAAGAATGGCACCCTGTGATGTGCAAGGAAATAAGCCAGTCCTTCAGAGCCACACATGCCAAGAGTGGTGATAAGATTTAGACAATGTCAAAGACTACAGATACCCTCCACCAGCTCTGTCCAATAGAACTTTCTGCAGGGAGGGAAATGGTCTATCATCTGTACTGTCCAATACAGAAGCTACTAGCCATGTGTGGCTACTGAACACGGGAAATGTTCATTCATTCAATGTGGCTTCCGTAGTGTGACTCAGGAGCTGAAATTTTAATATTATTTAACTTAAATTAATTGACATTTAAATTTAAACATCCACAGTGGCCCCTGTAATGGGCAGCACAACTCCAAATAGTTCTCAGATTGTAAAATCTGATTCTTTTGACCTCAGAACCTCCAAGCAATTTCTAACCAAGGGTTGCAATCCATTGCCCCAAATCATGAGTTAACTGCACTTAAAGAACATTAGGCTTGGGGCCCCTGACAGTTTATTTTCCTCCCCTCAGGGGCAGAGTAGTTAGGACTTTCCTTGAGGTGGGGAAGGGGAATGAGGAATGACAACTTTTTCAAGATTTTGAGCTTAATATTTGTAGAATAAATGAATGAATGAATGAATGTGAAATTGCTTGGAAGAACATAGCAGCTTTCTTCTGGTCTTGGTCTAAGATCTAACCCTAGACCAGAGCCGTCTCTTACAATGACTGAGAATTTCAACCATTATAAAAGGAATGAGGAACTAGTCCCCTCAGGCATGATGGACTTACCTGAAATGGGTATTTATAGTGGCAAGGGATGCTAATGTCACTTTTCACAATCTCGACACATTTGATTCGGGAGAGTTCAATGGAGCCCTTCAAAGTACGTTTTTTCTGTGGGGGAGAAAAAGAAGACAATATTTTTGTCAAGGTTGCTTCCGGAAATCCATTACTAGATAAGATCCATTAGTTTTGTAACCACTTCTCATCCCACCTCCATTCCACCCCCCGCCCCCTAAATATCCAGAAGCTACTTATTGGCCCTCAGTGCCTGAGAAGGACTCTCTGATTGGACTCCTAGAACAGTCTCTTTGAATCTTTTTTACCAATGGGACTGATTCTACCAGTGGGCTATCAGGCTCCATGGAAAGGCAGGGCAGGTAGGGAAAAGCTTTTGGAGATCACAAGCCTTTCGCAAGTGCCTAGAATTAGGCTTCCCCTGAGAATAGTTTAATTCGGCTGTGGAACCAGTTGCAAACTACTTCATTATATTTTATCCTTTAGAAAGAGATAGCAAATGGTGGTGAATTGGACAAAATTTTGGAAAGGACTAAGTTCAAAGTTGCGCTCTGTCTCTAACTAGCTCTGTGACCTCGGGCTATTCACCTAACCTCCCAGAACTTCAATTTCCATATCTGATAAAGGAGGACAGTAATGCCTCCCATTTAAGGGTTGACTAGAAAATAAAATGGGAATATGTCAACAAATTATCTAGCTTATAATTGGTGCCCTCAGTAAGGGGTACTCTACCAATTAAAGAGGTTAAGGAAGAGCTATGGCAAGAGAGTTGTTTTATATGAGTGCTCTCAGCTGATATTCAGGGAGCCATGACATCACCAAATTCTCCAGAAGTGAGATCAATCTTTATTTCTTATTTTTTGATACCCAACCCGGTGGCTGGCCTTTATATTAGTAGCGGAGACATAGAACTGAGATGGAAAAAGTCAAGACGTGAGAAGTACCTCCTATCAAATACAGGGAAGCTTTCTGGTGTTTCTTTTTAAATTTTCACTCCAAAATCTACTTTATTCAATTTTGAAAGTACAGAAATCTATCCATGGTCATTGTAACAAAAATAAACCAATATGGAGGTACGTGAAGAAAATATTTATAGTGTCTTATTATCCTGCCTTTCTCTATAACCCTGAGGTAGTCACGGTTCACCATTTGGAATGCATTTGTCTTTCCCACACACATTTGTGGGATATTTCCAAACAAAAAAAGAGCGTCTGCTCCACATAGTGGTCTACAGCCACTTTGTAATCTAGCAATGAATAAACAGGTCAGTCTTCCCTTAAAAACCTCTGAAAACATGTGCCCTTTGGACTCAAATTATCTTCTCAGTTATAGTCTTCCAAAGCTAGAAATGCGTGCCTTGATTCTGCCCATAATCATAGTCTTTGGAATGGTTAATCTGTTTTTGAAAAACAGAAGAGTACCAGGGACCAGCTTTTCCAACAACCATCTGCAGCTACGGGTAAACAGAAAGTCTGAGCTTTGAGGTTATCTTGTTTTTCAACCTCTGTTATTTCCTTAGCAGTACACACAATGAAATGCAACAAAAGCTCATGGCAGTCATATGGCGACTCCATGTGCAGACATTTTTGTCCTTGGAACCCACTACGTCCTATGCTCCCAGAGAGTGGAGAGCAGGACATCGGTCACTATATCTATCCCCAAGACCTAGAACAGTGGCTGGTCCACCACAAGTGCTCGTGTTAAGATGGTATGAATTAAGGGTGCCCAGTGGAATGCAATTTAAACAGTCTCAATCAAATTTAAGTCTAATGCGTGTAGCCATCCTGGAAAAATTTATTGTGGGCCAGCTATAAGCTGGGAACTTTTCTGAGGGCAGGAAATAGAGAGATGAAAGTAGTAGACTTTCTCATGGAGCTCACAGTCTTATTGGGAAGGCAGATAACATAAACAAGTGCTAGAAAGAAAATAGAACCAGGATGAAGTGATGAACTTGTGGTCAGGGCAGGTCTCTCTGGAGAGAGGGCATTTGAGAAGACGTCAGAAAGCTGAAAAAGGAGCCCACCATGAGAAGGTCGGATGAATGAGCATCCTAGGTTGAGTGAACTGTAAGAGCTAAAGCCCTGGGGTAGAAAAGTTCGGGATAAGTGTTTGTTATTAATAGCCCGAGATCATTATAATCAGGGTACAAAGTGGAGTTGAATAGCAACTGGAGTTGTGAGTAGGGATAAAACTTCTAAATGAAATTCTAATGCAGTGCTGTCCAATAGAAACATAATGTGAGCCAATTATGTATTTAAAATTTTCTAGTAGCCACACAGAAAAAGCAAAAAGAAACAAAATTAATTTTAAGAATATATTTTGTTTAACCCAATGCGTATATCTAAAATATTATCATTTCCACATGTAATCACCATAAAAAATTAATGAAATATATTACTTTTTAATACTAAGTCTTTGAGATCATGTATTTTAAGTCTACACATCATTTTGGACTTGCCACATTTCAAGAGCTCAGTAACCACACATGGTTGGTAGCTACCTTATTGGATAATGTGGCTCCAAGATTTCCAAGGAAGACTTCTCTAAACTCAGATGATCTCCTTTGATTTCTTTGAGTTCAAAGAAATGGATTTTTAAGGACATTTGTACCTTAACTATCTGTCAGGTGAGCCTGCTATCAGGTTTGCTCTTCTGTTGGATGGATTTCATGTTCTACTGTCAAAACTCTGTCTCTTTCCCACATGACTGCTCAGGTTCCTCCTTCACAATCCATCCTGCTTTGTCAGTCTCTCCAAAGACCATTCTTCTCGATATTATAAGATCTGATGTGATACGTGGTAAACAACAAACCAGCGGTGCTTTTCCAGAGCCAGGCACTGGGGAGCAGCTGGTCAGCCAGCTAAACACAGCTTCTTCTCTGGGAAATGGTGATTGCCTGTCATCATCCCAAACAACTGCACTATTTCTGAAAAATGCCAGGGTAAAAGCTTCCAAGGAAACCACACAAAAGCCACCAGGGAAAGAGAGACACCAAATAAAACATGCCCTCGTACTTCCTCGTTATTCTGTCTGCATCACTTGAAGTGAAAGTCACAGGATCTCTCCGGGCCTTGACTCTTAGCCATGTTCAAAGCTGTCCTCCCATTCCAAAGTTTCACCCTGGCCATCTGGCATGGGTCCAACACCATCCAACAGGAAACTGATGCCCACAAATGTGAACAAAGTCAAACTTGTGCAAGTGGCTTTTATATCTCCTTTCTCTTTATGTTAAAATATTGTATGAAATAGAATTTTGGGTTGTGGCTTTCAAAGAGAGAGGCAGGAAAAAAGTAAAAGACAATGTTTTTGAGCATTTTCTATACTTCACACATGCAATGCGCCATCTTATTTAACCATGACCCCCATTTTACAGGTGAGGAAGTTGAGGTGTAAAGGGGCCGAGTCTCTGAAGTGGAAGAGCAGCACACAAGCTCAACTCTTATGACTCTAGAGCCTGAGCGCTTAGTGACTATGTTTCATGGCTTTGTACTTGCCCCAACTTTCCAGATAAGACTTTTATTCTCTGGACCCAACATCGAACAATCAATTGCATGACTGATTTCTTCAAGCTGTGACCCAATAGAGATTTGTTTCTGCCCCATTTGGTCAGGCAATGCTTATGCTGCATTTCAAAGGGGGAGCATTTTCCCTGGTTTCTCAGAATAGCCCCTATTGGCTCCATAACATTGGCTCCTTGGCAGCTTGGCTAGTCCAGCAGATACATCAGGGAGAAGTTGTATGTCTGATACCCATGAAAGAGGATATCCCCACCCTTCTGAAAAACAGCAGAATTTGACCTTTCTGCTCTGATGAGGCAGAATGGGACAAAAATGCAGCTTTCAGGTCAGGCCGACCCACATCTGCTTGACCAGCTGTGCAACCTGAGGCAGCGCTTTTTTTTTTTTTTAATAGTCTCTGACTCATGGGTTAATTTAGAGGATTTAAAAGAATGACATATGCGTAAGACTACTAGCAAAATAAAATCATTCAAATGATAAACAAATCACTCAAGCGTTTCTTTCCTTTTCATTTCCAAATGCTGCCCATAAAACAAGATCTTGTTCTCTTGTCTTTATGTGCCTTCAATTTCTTTGGGGATTTTCTTTCAGGCAAATATGTAACTAAGAACCACCATTTGGGAGACAACATTAATATTTAACTGTCAATACTGGTGATTTTGACCTTCCGGAGTCATTTGTTTATTTTGCCAATTATTTGTAAAATCAGAGCAAAACTATGAAAGAAAGGTTTCCTGGTCTTCCTAACATGTACTCTCACTTTGTAAATGTGAGGGCTTTAGCTTTTTGCTTCCTCTCCCACTCTCCTGTCAAAACTTTCCTCAAATAGTCATTCACCAAAGGCTTAACTTACTGACAGCTTAATGCTCAGCTTGTTTCAGAGGAGTTTGGGTTAGAACAGTTTGTATTAGACGACTTAAGCCAAGAGGAAACTTTGATAATGGAATTTCACGCATCAGCTGAGAGAGTATTTTTCAAAGGGAACCAAGGGGAGTGAGTGTTTAACTTTCCCAGATCACACTGTAAATGTAACCACACGCCTTTATCAGAATTTCTTTAAGACTAGGAAATCTTTCCATTGATGATTGTAATAAAGCATTTTTCAAATTTTTTGCTCATTGTCTCTTCTGGGGTGTAGTACAGCCATTGTACCAACCTGAAATCAAACAATGACACAATTGAAATTAAGACTAATATCCTGTGAAATGAAACTTGAGTGATTGACTTGGGGGGTTGTTTTCTCCACCCCTGGAAGAATGCAGAATATAGTTCTAACATCGGTTTCAAGAGGTCTTCCTGGATTCTAGTTTCCTCCCTTCTGCAAAACGTGCTGGAGGCAACCCTAGAATTCCCTCCCAGTCTCCTAACTCACTCAGCCTTCTTTTCTAACAAAGGTAACTCTTGAGCTGTGGGGGAGGAAAGAAGAGGTTTGGAACAAGGAAAAGCCATGGTTTGAATCCCTATGATGACAGGTAATATTGAGCAAGTTGTCTCAGTTCCGAGCTTAGTTCTCTTAGCTCTTCGTAGTTCTTTTAGTTCTTCAGGAGTAATGGGGATGCTGACAGCTGTGTCGTGGGGTTATCATGACCGGCACCGCAGGAAGTCACCTAACATGTTGCTTGATACCCAGTAAAGCTGTGCTTGTTACTATCTCTATGGAAAAAGTAGCATATTCTAAAACACAAGTGCAACTTGTCATTAGCTGTTGCTGTTTCCTCCCCTCCCCAACCCATTTTCACCTGAGTCTATCACCACTAAACTTTGAAATTCTGACAAGATCTGGAACTAAGGTAGCTGATTTGGGGGCTCCCGGGCCAACTGAAAGCCAGGGAAGTATGATCCACCCCACGTCTGCCTTCTTTCCTTTCCTCTTTTCCACAAGACCTTTTAGTCATGGGAAACCAGAGTCATCTGGCTTTCCTTACCTCAGCTTTTCACACTGTGGTTTATTATGAGGCTGGTTGTGCAGTGGGGAAAGCAAGCTAGGTTTTCTTCAAGTCTGCCATCTTGTCGGTAGTAGCACCCTGACTACCCGAAAGAAAAAAGTGAGTATTTTACAAAATACAAAAAGGTAAGAAGGAAAAAGAAAGGAAAAAGAAGTGTACTCTCATACAGATTCCAGAAGGCAAATTGTGATCCTCTGTGAAAGTGATGAATGTATTTTTTCACAAGAAACTACTACGAGCAGATAGTCATGCAAGTGGTACTGAGGTTTGGGAGTAGGAAATAGAAAGAGAGCTTTATTTTTCACCTCATATCCTCCTATACTGTTTCACTATTTTACCGTGCACATGTATTTCTTTTCCTGTATTTTAAAACAGTTAATTAGATATATATAAATACATTTCCCTTATAGGATTTATCCTATGGAAACATCTGTTCAAAATATATAAAGATGTAGATAAAAGGATGTTCATAGTGGCATTATGTATTGCACTAAAAAATACCTAAAGAAATTTAAATATCCATCAAAGACAGTTAAATTAGTTATGATTCCTCTATCCTGTGTTTACTCTGTAGTCATTAACAAAGAGAAAGTTGACCTATATGGAGGGACAAAAATAAATGTATTCAATGTGAAAAGAAGTTTTAAAGCAATAGATGAAACATCATCTCATTTTTGGGAAAATATAATAACATATGGATTCTTTTATGCAAAACTCAAAGAAATAATACAAGAAGGAGCACCGCGAACCCTGGTTCTCCCTTCTGGGTGGCACTATGACAAAATTTCACAATGGAAGTTCATATTTCTGTAATATCTGAAGTTTTTACAGTGAGCGTGTCAAATTACTAAGCAGAAAAATGAAAATAAAATTTTAAAGCAGTCCGCAATTTTTAAAAACACGACACTGTAATACAAATTTGGCAGTTGGCTAGAGGAGAAGGGTAAGGGATATACATCAAATACCGGGTGTGCAAAATGATGCAGCTCTTTGCCCCTGACCCCATTTGCTGTAAGCAGCAGCCAGGCAGCACCTGTCACCTGCTCTTTTGAATCCATGGATGTTCAAGTTCATGACAAGTCCTCTCATGGTCTTCTTGAGTGATAGCCACTATCTGTATAAATTCTAATAAAGCAACTCTGTGTTTTTATGTGGGTATATTTATCTTAGAAGTGAAGCAAGAATTCAGGAATAATTTCCATCCTCATTCATATTACATAAAGATATTAGTGATCGCAGCCTTTAGAAAGCATGTTTGTTTAAATGTGCTTACAAAGGAGGGCAGAGGGAAAAGGACTCACGCAGACACTGAGTGCTATGTACCAGTACAAAAGGGTTCCTCAAGGTGTCCGGTGCATTTTATCTCTCAGTGTTTCTGCCCTGTGAACACTCTTCCAAAAGCCTCCTTATTTCCAGAATAGTGATATAAGATTTTTAATGAGTTGGAGGAGTATATTTTTGTATCTACGTTTCAAGCACTAGAGAGTCAGCAGCCAACGTATGTAAATTAATAAAAATTTCATTGCATTTCAGGAAATAACTCCTTGTACAGAGGTGATTAATTAATATTTGTTAATTGGTTGACTGAGGGAATAGCAGGTAAGACCAAGTGTGCAGCAGAAAGTGTTATTTGTGGACCTAAGGCAAAACTCTTAATATAAATGATTTGAGTAAGATTTCCAGAATGATTGGCCAGTGGGTAAAAATCTCTTGACAATGAAGAGGTAAGTTAAAACTAGTATAAAGCGTTTGTCTAGTAGATAAAGAGCCCCTACAAACTATTAGGGAAAATACTCACAACATTATAGAAAAATGGGCAAAAGGGATATAAAATTGCTCTTAAATATATAAAAAGATGCTCCTCACTACAGTAACATAAATGCAAATAAATTATACCAAGATACCATTTTTTAAAGGTATCAGACTAGCAAAGATCAAAGACATATCATAATAGTGTTGGGGAGGTTTTGAGAAAACAAACATCTCACACATGGCCCGGGGGGATGTTTATTGGTACAATTTCTGTGGAGAATAATTTGGTCATGGTCAACAAAATAACAGATACGAATATCCTTTGACACAGCAATTCCACTTCTAGAAATGTTTTGTATAAACCAAGTCTTCTCCACCTGGGCGCTGTTGATGTATTGGACTAGATAACTTTTGTTGTGGGTTTGTCCTGTGCATTGCATCATCTCTGGCTCTACCCACATGTGTCCCTTGTCCCAAGTCATGAAAACCCCAAATTTCTCCAGCCCTTGCAAATGATGGGCACAATTGCCCCTGGTGAGAACCCCTGTTACAGATATAGTCATACGTATAGAAAGTGGAGTACCTACAATTTTATTCATTCCTCGTTGTTTGTAATTAGAAACAGACTAGATGTCTATCAAGATAATGTTTTTTAATCCATACAATGAAATATTATGTAATCATAAAAAAGAATGATATAGCTGCTTGCATCTTAGTATGGATTGATCTTCAAGAAGTATTGCAAATTATCTATGTAATTTTGGCCCTAATCCAGACCATCAAATGGCATTACATACTTAATATTATTCTTTAAATTGATTTACTTTCTCATTCAACACATTTATTCTCAAAGGAAGTTTTAAAGTACTAGCATAAGTTTAAAAACACTTTTCCAATATAAATTGTAATAAATGTAACTATTAAATTAAAAACATGTCAAAACCAGATTTATCTATGCACCATCTTGTGCCTAGTGCAACCCAATTTGGGAAACACATAATTGGATTATTGTACATGAAATAGGCCACAGTAAGGATTGTGAAACAGGGAAAGATTTGGTGTTAGTGCTCTCAATCTCACTTTCTGGGCCCTTAGTCTTGGCTGATACCCACTACTTGGTGGTCTTTCTGTATTGCCACTCACTCTGGGAATAGCTTTCCCAGAATGTTATTTCCAGGAAGTGTCCAATGAGGGCCAGCTGTTATTATATAAGCTAGTCTGGTAAACTAAATAGAGCTGAGGTTTATACAGCACCTTTCCTTGGCAGAGGTCACCCCAGCATCAGAGCCTCAGGTAGTTCAGAAGCTCATTTTTGTCAGCCTACGGAGTCCAGGAGGATAGAAACACACTCTGCAGAATCATAAGAGACTGGCGAATTCACACACAGAATGGCCACGATGCTTGTGTCAGTTTCTCAGAGAATTCTCACAGAATTAAATTCTAGTTGGGCACCAAAAGAGCTCTCAGAAAAGGACACACTAATAATGAGTGTGGGATCAAAGTACAGGCAATGACTAATCCCAAACCAAGCTGTTGCTTTCACACTTATTGCCACGGTTGTGACTTTGGGCAAATAACTTCTCTGTGTCTCAATTGCTTCCTCTCTAACACAGAATTTGACTTTTATCTTCTTCAAAGAGTTGTGAGTATTAAATGAGAGAAATCCATAGGAACGTGTTCAGTCCTCTCCTTGTAAAGACGCTGGTGACTATTGTTGGTGGTGTAGTATAGTCATTCAGGTAAGCCTGCTGGGCTAACCGGACCACTCCTGCTGGTCCCCACTGGAAACCTCCATTAGACAGTGTTGGACACTCACCAATGAATCTTTGCCCCAACTCTCCCTTATCAGTCACCACAGCTTCTATTATAAGACTGCTCAGATCCAAACAAGCTTAGCTCTGAAAATACCTATTGAAGAACATTTAATCCAACTTTTTAATATTTGTCCCAGATTGTGACCTCAAAAAAGATACTTAGCTTCTTTAAGGTTCTGTTTTTTTCATCAATAAAATGGGGATAGCAATAGGACCTACTGCATGTGGATATTGTGAATGTGGATATTTATATGATACATGCAAAACACTTAACTCAGTACCCTGAAACACATCAAGTACTCATTAAATATTGGCTTGTATTATTTTAGATTTTATGTTGGTTACATTTGAAACGTTTGCCTTCTTTTTAGGGTATGTCCTTATGGTCATGCTTGGATTTTGACAACATGCTTATCAGCTGACACAGTTATGAATCATCTCATAGATGTATTACTTCTGGAAAGGCATCCATGTTTAGCTAATCTCCATGTCTATTTGTGAATTCATATCATTGACAGAAAGATACAATCACATAGTTTCCACTTTTTTTGAGCTCCACTTTAGAGGACATTCAATCCAACTATTTGTGTTAGAGGTGAAGCTTCAAGGTGAAATGACTTTCTAAATTGGCTCTTGTCTTTTCATTTCTATTATGCAATTTACACCCTGGAGAGACAGGTCATAGAATTGGAAGGCAGCTTGGTGATCATTGCAGGTAAGGTCAAGGGGGAAGTCCAAAGGGGTAGGTTTCAAGGCAGACTTTATGTTCTCACTCCAACCAGAGCCTTTTCACTTCTAGCTGTTTCATATATGGGGATATAGATGACAGGTATGATTTTGTACTAAAAGAGGGTTCCATGCTTCGGAAAGTTTGGACACCACTGATCTGGTCTAATCCCTTGATATTATGGACAAGAAAACAAAATGTCAGCTAGAATAAGGGATTAACCAAGGTCCCCCAGGTTGATTAGTTCAAGGTCTCCATTCTATTGAACTGTCGTGTTGTTGCTTCCTCACCTCATCCTACTTTTCTAGAATTACAGAATTATAGCTTGTCTGAGACTTTTAGTCCTTTAGGCCTTATCTAAAATTACAGCTGACTTCTATAGAGCAATCAAAAATGGCTTATGTGATACCCTCCTGTACTTCATTTGCTTCTTAATACACTTGATGATTTAATCCAAAGAGCTCATTCATGTGAACCTTTCACATCCCCTAAGATGATTAACTGGGGAGACTGATGTTTTGCAGAGTAGAAGGCTTTTCAGCAGCCCTTAAATCCTGCTATATAAATGATGGTTCATCTACATATATATGACTGATTTGAAATCAAATAATTTTCCCCATGTATAAAATATTATACATTTTCCCCCTCTCTCACCATAACATTCAAAACCTATAAAAATAGTGTACTTGCAAATCACCAGGGGCCGGCCCGGTGGCTCAGGTGGTTGGAGTGCTGTGCTCCTAACACCAAGGTTGGCGGTTTGATTCCCACATGGGCCAGTGAGCTGCACCCTCCACAGCTAAGATTGTGAACAATGGCCCTTCCTGGAGCTGGGCTGCCATGAGCAGCCGGAGGTTGGCATGAGCTGCTGTGGGCTACCATGTGCTGCCAGGAGTGGCTGGTGGCCAGCGTGAGTGGCGGGCAGCCAACGAGAGCTGCTGTGAGCGAGCGACAGATGACTGGTGACTGACTGCCTCAGCCACAAGGCTCATAATACCAGCATGGACCAGGGAGCTGTGTCCTACACAACTAGACTGAGAAACAATGGCTTGAACTGGGTGGGGAGTAGGGGGGCGGGAGGGAAGCAGAAGAAGGGGGGAACAAAAGAAGAAAATCACAACAGTGAGATTCTTTTGTTTCTATTAGCTCCTTCCTAGAAGCATAATCTCCTCTAACGGTTCTAGTAACATTTGGCGTCTCCGTACATTGCTTCAGTCTCTTTGGGAGATGATGCAGCAATGCATGATGGGGCCATGGAATGTTCTTATCCTATGACACTGTTACCTCATGTGTGGTACGCTATCCTAAGGGGCCAATTTTAAAAAGGAGACGATCCTGTGTTAGGTATACTATTATTTTTCAATGTTTTCACTATACCTGGGAACAACCCGAAACGTCACACAATAGATGATAGATAAATTCATCAATTTGTCCAGACATATAAAACAGATAAGTATATCTCTAAAATGAACCAACTTGATCAGTAGACAATCATATATATGAGAAAATGATTTCATGTAGATGTGGGGAAATGTTTCTGCAAAAGAATATATGGAAAAAATAGAATATAAAATTGTCATGCTCTATGTGTGTAACTATATGAAAGTTAAGTCTGCAAGAGAAAAAAGATCATTATCACGGAGACATTAATATCTTCAGACAAGAGAGCTACAGAGAACATTTTGGATGTAATTTTTTTTTTTTAACAGTATGAGAATATGAAAGCTTGCTGCTCTGTCTTTTGAGATTAATCAAAGTGGATTTCACTTGTTTTCAGTTCTTGCTGCTAAAGCTTGCCTGAGCTCAGTGTCGGTTATGAGGCAGGTTAGACACCAGGCACTTTTCTACCAAAATATGGAGTAGAGCAATTCTGGACAAAGTTCCCTGAGGGAGAGGGATGCTGTAAGAAAGGTAAAACACAAAATAACTGACGGGCGATTCAGAGCTGCTCACAGCATCCTACCCAGTAGATCAGAAGAAAGCATCCATCCAGATCACTACCGGCAGCCTCTACCGGCTTCCTAGCTTCTACTCTTGCCCCTTGTATAATCTGCTGTCCCCACAGACATCAGATATAAATACTTCTCTGACCATCCTTCTTCCAGCCTCAGCCCCAGCTACTGCTTAGTCTTTCTATAGAACATGCCACAGTCTATATCTGCCCCATGTATTTATATACCTGCGTGTGTCTGTCTCTTCCACCAGCACATAGTCTTATGAGGGTGGATACCTTGTCTCTATTATTTATCACTGTATCCCTAGCATAGCACGGAACTGAGCATATAGTAGGCACTCAAGAAATGTTTTCTAAACAAATATAAATATACCAAATATATTTATATAAATATACCAAAATATAAATATAAATATACCAAAAATAGAAACATTTCCTTGATATAGCTAGTGTTAGGTAAACATAAATAAATTAAAATTAAAAAGTTTTGGCAGCATATATGTAAGTTTGAGGGGAAAAGTCCTATATTGGAATTTTTTATAACAAGCAAGTATAATTTCTGTGACATTTTAAATATTAAAAAAATAAATTTATATTTGTAAATTTCTAAATATTAAAATACAGTGAGAAAGCGGCGTATAAAAAACTTGAGGCTAGTGGGGATTATATGGCAACATAAGGCATAGGATCAGGTTCTTATTCTATTAAAATACTAACAATTTTTACTGAATTTCAAGGAACTGAGTAGACATTTGATCTACAAAGGGAATTTCATATGTATGGGAAAGCTTTCAGAGCTTCTGTTTTCTCCTCTAAATCACTTTAAGTGAGGCTCCCCCAACCTCCACCCCAGTTTCATAAAGGCAAACCCAGACTGATGTCTGGATGAAAATTAGGTCCTGGAAGATCTTCTTTCTTCAGCAGGCCTAGTAACTCACTGATGAAGGGAAGAAAGTCTCTAGGGTGGAGGTGGGAGTTGGGGTGGGGGAGGCATTAGCTTGGGGTTTTCAAGGCTCAGAAAGAAGGCAAATGTGATAGAAGCATGATGGATACAGGAAAGTGTGGTGTGAAGTGAAATCGGAAAGACACGTAGGGGCCACAGAATGAAGAGTGTTGCAGGTGATAAAATGTATTTAAATACTCTAAACAGCCACAGAGGACTTTAAAGTAGGGGGAAATATGTGCTTTGTCATTTTTAAAATTCATTCTAGGTTTTGCATAGATAATAGATTGTATGGAGCGTCAAGTGTCAGCCAGAGCCCAGCTAGAAGGCAACTCAGTCACGGAGGAATGAAATGGAGAGAGAACATGACTGATGAAAGTCTAAAGCAAAAATGCAGAGGTAGCTTTAAGATATTATCTACAAAGGGTTTAGCTGTAAAAGGGAAGGAAAGGGAAGATAGGGTGGAGGGGAAAAAAAAGAAAGAATAGAGTTGCTTGGTTCTCCTAAAATAAGAAGGGGGTGAGGGTGGCTGGCCCATCTCCTGGTTCCTACATGTGTCTCTCTGACCCAACTCTTAAAATTCCAACCACCTGAATCTTCCTCTTCCTTGTTCAAAGCTTAGCTTTGAACTGCTACCTCCAGGGAGTCTTGTTAACTTACTCCTACAGCCAGAAATTTCCTGTTTAAAGTCCTGTATCACATACTTTGTTCTCTACTCTTTTGTCATTGAGCCTGGTTCTGTTAGGGCTCTAACATTTGTGTGATTCTAACCTCTCCAACTGTAGTATACCTCATGTTCTTCCTCCTTCCTTTCTTCCCTCCTACCCTCCTTTCCTTCCTTCCACAAATAATTAATAAGTGAATAACGTATGTCAGGCACTGTCCTAGACGTTGGTGATGCCATCTTCAGCAAATTGGGTGCTAGCCCTCATAAAGCTTATAGTCTACTGGGGGGTGGGTCTGGGGAATGACTTTAGTACAGTAATCATATTAATAAATGGGTAATTATAACTTTGGCATGTGCTCTGAAGAAAGGGTGTGTGTTGCTATGGCAAAGCCTAACGAGAGGAGATGACCTAGTCTAAGGAAATCAAGGAAGATGTCCCCAAGCAAATGACTTTTAAAGTGGAGATCTTAAAACTGAAGAAAATCTTGTGTGATTAGAGCCCAGAGAGACGGAAGAAAGAGGGACATGAGCTGAGATAGAGGAGACCATGTAATAGATTTTGATGTCTACTATCAGGGAAAATGGGAGAACCACTGAAGGGACAAGTCAGTTCTGATGAGGGGCATCAGGATGTGATCACTGTCACCGCGTGGAAAGCTCATGCTGGCTACCGTGGGGAGAATGGAGTAGTGGGGGGTCAGGGTAGTGTGGGTGCAAAAGAATGTTAGGAGGTGGTAGCAGTCCCAGGTGAGATGTGCTGGGGTCTTTCATGAGGAAGGTGACTGTAGGAAATGGAGAGAAATGGACAGATTCTAGAGGGACTTGAGGAGGCAAAGCTTGCCAAGGCTCTCATCTCTTTGTGGACACACAGTGGTGCTCCCTGGAGTGAATAAAGACAAGGATTTGTCCTTGAGTCTATGTGGAAATGATACAGCTTATAACATACTTCACTGCAGAAGACCCATATAGCAT
This sequence comes from Rhinolophus ferrumequinum, assembly GCF_004115265.2. Lineage (NCBI taxonomy): Eukaryota > Metazoa > Chordata > Mammalia > Chiroptera > Rhinolophidae > Rhinolophus > Rhinolophus ferrumequinum. The sequence continues at coordinate 27,413,830 of NC_046307.1, read as the reverse complement.
GGGTTGTTGACGTCCAGGATGGCCCTTATGTTGAGGACTTTAGACCAGAAGGCACTGTACCTTTTGTAATAACGCAGTGGAGTCCCCAATTACCTATCAGTAACAACTATTAATAATACTAAGTACCATTTGTCAGGGAGGCTGTGTAGGCTTTGGAGACATACGGGACCTCAGACAAGTTATTTTAACTCTCTTTGACTCAGTTTCCTGATATGTAAATTGGGGTGGTAATAACAGTTCCTAATTTACTGGGTGATTATAAGGATTAGATGAAATAATCCACATTTAGCACAGTGACTAATACACGATAAGTGCTCAGCAAGTATTAGTTACTACTATTAGAATAATATTGACCCCCATCTCATTTAAAGGAAACAAGAACAAGGAAGAATGTTTAATCATTTTAAAACATGTAAATAGCTTACGAGAGGGTTGAACAGTATTAATCAACTTTCACAAAGCCACCGTCTTAAGTGGTAGAACTGCTCTTTGACCCAGACCTGTCTAACACCAGAAGCTGTGGTTTTGACACTATGCAGTAATGCTATCAAAATCCAGAAAAAGGGAACATCTCCCTGCCTGCCATGTTTAATTTAGGGTGGATGCATGTTGCAAGAGACGTTTCTGCTGCTAGATCAGAGTATAGGCTAAAAGAAAAGTCCATAAAACATGGTGACCCTTGTCCAGGCACTGACTAGAATGGTCATCTTGATGGTTTATCTTGTCCCACATAAATGGTAATGGCTTCCATAGTGAGCACAGTAAACTTGATTCCTAAGGTGCAGTCATGAAAATAGGGAAACCTTTCCAGTTCTCCCGAGGGCCTTTCAGAAGGTTGAGATGGTACTCTTAGTGCCAAGTTTATCCCATAATTTTCTCATGAAATACTCCTCATCAGTTGAGGTAGATAGTATTGGGGTTCTTACTTTACAAACAGGAGACAGAGGCTTAAAGAAGTGAACTATTTTGCCTACATCTAGAAAGTGATAGAGGCGGATCTGAATCCAGCTCTAGTTGGCTACACTGGCATCACCAAGCCGTGATGCTTGTCTGCATCTATGCAGCCCCTTCCAGCCCATACTTACCCAAAGTGCCCGAGGCCCTCTCTTTTACTCCTGAAAAGGATCTGATATCAGTCATGTGCAACTAAGCACGTTGCTCAGTTGACACCTACCTCTCCAGAAATGATCTGTATTCAGCTGCCAGTGGTGTACTGGAGTTCAAATGAAGAAGCAGAGTGATTTTACAACATTGTCCTCATGCAAATGATAATTAAGACAGTTTTGAATCAAGACCATTTGGTTGTGTGACTATTTGAAAATAATATTGTCCTGAATTCACAACTAAACAGTTCACAATCAGCAATGCTGCCCAGAAATGATTTGCGCTAACGAAATGAGATGGTGCTGTGTTGAATCAGGAAAACAAATTGCTGAAAACTAAAATGGGCTTTGAAAAACATATTTCAAGGCAAATGACTGCTCTTTCAATATGAAGCAAGAACTTTTAATATCCCATTCACAATAAGGAAAAACTCAACCCCGTGCCATGCGATTTGTCAGCTCTAAATGATGAATCCTCCAAGTTCAACACTTGACTGCTGACTCGCTATTGATTTAGTCAACAAATACTTATTGAGTACCTGTCAAAAGGGTCTTGCACACAAGTCATTCCATATGCTTTCTGATTGAGTATTGATTGTTATCAGTAAGAGTCTGCAGAAGATGAGCACATATTTTTACCTCTAAAGAAGAGGGTGTATTATTTTACCTGAAACTTAAAAAGGCCAGGCATCCATAGGCTCCATAAGAGCCTGGCTTTACTCAGGACTCCATTTCATTGAACACTACAAAGACTGGCTCTCAAAACAACCCAAACTCATGCCTGCACCTACTAAGTCATATCCCAAAAAGGAATCGCAGCACCTTTGTCCCTAAGTGACTCCCAAGCATCTAATGTTATTTCCCCTTCGTAAAATATAGGTGAAAAACCCTGTCCTACCTCCCTAGTGATGGGAAAATAATAGAATGATTTAGTAAGAAATCAAACAGGCTTGAAAAATTGCTAAAAGGATTAAACAAGTGTTACTTCATAGAAACAAAGGATTTTTAAAGAAAGAAGCACTGTTTGTAGGTGGTATTTCTAGTCCTTTCATTTTATAAAGAAAACCTGACACAGAAGGTAGAAACGATTGCCTATGCTCACTCATCTAGAGGAAAATCGAGTGTGGTATCCCTCATCCCGTCCTTTTGGTACCAGACTACATTATTATTATTCCTGTTGCTCTTACTGTTATTGATGTTATGGAATATAAGAGTGTCCATAGATATATAAAAGACTAAGTTAGCTAAGCAACTGTAACCTTCTGCATAAGAACCATTGGTCTGTATTGCATACCCCTTTTTGCATGACAAACCTAGTCTCCTGGAAAGTTTTCCAAGAGATAAAGTGGTTTACCATTGTGCCTTGCAAATGTTAGACAATGAAATGCCCCGTGAAAATTATTCCAAGATATCAGGTGAGTGATGACCATTGAGACAAACAGAACTGGACTCATAAAAATATTGATATCGAACCCATCACTTAACCATTCCAATTACTAGTTTCATCCATTATAAATTAAGGAAACAGGGCTAGATCATTGCTCAGGTCCCAATGAACACTAATATTTTATTAATCTATGTGCCATAAAATGTAATATATTTCCAATTAAGTGCAAGTTCTATCCAATCATAACATTTGCCACATGAGATATTATCATTTAAAAATTAAACATAAACTTGAAGGGGAAAAAGAGCTTATGAACATTATCATTAAACTTATTCTTTTATAATTTCTAGAACTGAAATCACCTAATACAACCAGCTCAGCTCTTCACTTTTCTCCACGTTCTCTCCTCATCACTATTCTAGTAGTGTTTAGAGTGTCACGATGGGCATGTCTGGGTCCCCTGTGAACTTATTTTATTCCGTGTATACCCTCAGGATTCAGCCCAGTCTAAATAGAAAGATACTCTTGTAAAAAAAGAAAACGTGTTCACATACCCCGTGGCGGTCCTCAAAGTACGCCAGGCTGGTTTTGGTTAAAACAAAGAAGCGGACTTTAAAGTTCGAGGGAGAAGTTCTTCTCTTTTGTTGGGATTTCTTGATGAGCCGTTCTTCCAGGAGGATAAAGTTGTTCATGATCCAATTCTTGAAAAGTGGTGCGCTTTGGGCATCACTCCTCAGCACAACCAGAGGAAACAGCTTCGGGGCAAGGAATGAGATGTGGCGGCAGTTGATCTTGAGAGAGTTGTTCAAAGGCAACTTGCCTCCAGTGTTATCTCTCTATCAGTGTTCAGTCAACATCGCTGAGCTTCTCCTCTGATGTCAAAGGCCATAACCACATCCTTTCAAAATTCACAAAACTAAGAGGCATATGTAAAAAAAAAAATGCACATACTCTTTGCTGTATAGTTTGGAAGTGATATTTGAAAAACCTTAGACTAAAAATGATATGAAGGATTGGTGTTTAATCTATAGCTCCTGGTTTAGCCCATCTAACAGTGAATTCATGTAGCACAAGGGGTTGGAACCTGGGCTCTGGAGCCAATGGCCATAGTTTGTGTATTAGTTTCCTGTTGCTGCTGTAACAAATGATCACAAACTCAGTGGCTCACAAATTTATTATTTTACTCTTCTGCCGTTCAGAAGTCCAAAATGGGTCTCACAGGTCTAAAATCAAGATGTCAGCAGGGTTGGGATCCTTTCTGGAGGATCTCTAGGATAGAATCTGTTTCCTTGCCCTTTCCAGCTTCTAGGACCACCTGCTTTCCTTGAGTCCTGGCTCTCTTTCTCCATCTTCAAAGCCAATAATAGCAGCAGCCTCTCATACAACTGTAACCTCTTCTTCTGCCTCCATCTTCCATACTTAATGATCCTTGAGATTACCTTGGGCCTGCCTGGATAATCTAAAATAATCCCCCTATTTTAAAGTCAGTTTATTAGCAACCTTAATTCCATTTTATATCTTAATTCTCCTTTTCCATATAACGTAACATATTCACAGGTTCCTGGGATTAGGACACGGATATCTGTAGGGGAGTCATTGTTCTATCTACCATAGTTTGAGTTTTGTCTCCACCACCTAACTAACTGTGAGACTGTAGACAAATTACTCAAGAGCTCTGAGCCTCATTTTTCTCACCTGTGAAAGGGAATAACAGTGCCCCTACATAAGGCACTGTAGGGCTGCTTTCTGGCTTCCTTGCCAGTCTCATCTTACACTTCTGACGCGTTCTCCAGCCCTCATACATGCTCCTTGTGCCGCTTCGAACACCTGTTCATTTTGCCTGAAAACATCTCTCCCTTGCTTTGTCTGCTTTAACTTTATACTGCAAAACTCAGCCTACATGTCACTTCCTCAGGGAAGCCTTCCTGGCTTTCCTGAGTCAAATCCACCAGTAGTATATAGATGGCACCTTATACCTTTTTCTTCATATCCCTTATGACTGTTGTAATTGTAAATTTTGGAGGGTAATTTTTGGATTAATATTTGTCTCCCCCACTAGTCTAGAAGCTCCAGAATGTCCCGGACTATGTGTGATTTCACTCATCATTGTATACTCAGCAACCATCACAGTTCCTAGCACGTAGAAAAGATGTTTAAGAAAAATGTGGTGAGTGGATAATCACCAAACTGGGTTGGACAATTAAAACAGACAATGGCCATAAAACATGTGAGAGGAACATATTGAAGTTTATTATTTGTTAAAATTTAAATGGAAGCCCATAGAAGCTTCTTCATATGATATATAGTAAAACTTAGTGGAAGAGCAGAAAATAAGTAAATCCTCCAGAATGGCATAATAAACAAAGCATGCATGGGTTCTGAAGACAGACAAAATTAGGTTGAAATCCCAGCTTTCTTGCTTACTAAGCTATTTCTCTTTGAGTGAGCTACTTACCCTTTCTGATCCTTAGTCTCCTTGTGAGGGTCCTTTTGAGGCCCAAATCCCATGTACTCTGTGAATGGTGGGTGCTATGCATCTTGCCTTAGATTTAGCACATAGTTGAAATATAGTATGTGATTCCTACTGCTAGCATGAAGTAAATAATCAAGAAATCTCAGTGTAAGCAGAGATAGCATATACTGGACATGGATAAGTAATGAAACAAAATAATCATGACTGCTGTATAGCACTGCAATTATCTAAAATTTATTTTTAAATGTAAATTATTAGACTGCAACTTAATTTTGTTTCATATATTGGATGCCCCCGCTTAATCAAGGTGCTCAGGACCGTGGGGGAGGGGATACTTTAAGTGATTCCCCTTCCCTCATTCTGAGTTTTTAAGACATGTGTGGAAATATACTACCTAAAAGCGGAAGGATTTTGTTTGTTTGTTTTTTGTTTTCTGTTCAGAATATGAGCTTGAAACAGTGCTTGCTATTTTCTCCAAGTATCTATCTACTCTCTTCTTCTTCCAGAGTAACTGACTCCCTGAAGTGTATCTGGCCAGTCAGAATAAAGATTATATTTGTCAGTCTTGTAATTGTTTCTAGATAATGGAACATAGCAGAAGAGATGACCACAACTTCCAAGAACTGTCCTTACTGACAATCATCATACCCTTTTCACTCTCTTTTTCCTCCTTTCTGCTGACTAGAATGTGGATGTGATGGTTGGAGATGGAGCAGCTTATCTTATATCATGAGGTAGAAATTATATGTTGAGGACAATGAAGCATAAGATAGAAAGAGCCTGGAGTCCTAATGACTTTGTATCCTCCATGCCAGCGTGGGAGCACTTTTCTTTTTTTTTTTTAACATAAAGAGAAATAAAATTCTATGTTCTAAGCCCTTTTAATGTTGATGTCACAAACGACAATCCGAATTCCAACCAATACATTACTATATTCTAAACTAGACTGTAAACTCCTTTGAAAAGGGTAGATTTATACCCGGTTTGTTCAGGATGAAAGATTTATGGACATCACACAGTGGTCTTCTGTGGGAAAGCAGAGTGTCATCGGTAGCTATTGTAATGGAGCGTTTTATTTGCCAAGTCTCCATGGAGTGCAATCATAAGTAATTTTATTCTCTCTCTCATAGCACCTTCAAAACGACTCACCAGGATTAGTCTTTGTCCTGGGATAATTGGAGCCTTAAGGTCCCAATATTTTCCCTATCACTTTCAGGAAAACATACATAAAGATAAATAATCCCCTTGCTTTGGTTTAAAAAGTTCAATTCACAGGAGCCAAATTTAAGAAGCTCCCACTTGTCAAAGATGAAACAATTTAGGCATCAAAAAGAATTATAACTGCAATGAACTGAAGAACAGTCAAAATGTTAAAATCATGAGTTCATAAACTACTTGAAGAAAAATCCCAACCCACTGATCACTTTTAGAAGATGCTGGAGAATTAATTTATTATTCCAAAAACTGGAAAATAATGGAAAAGCAGAAAACATCCTTCAGTATTTCCGAGGAACTATATCTCAGTGTAGTAATCAAATATTTAATGAGGGAAAATCCTTCTTTAGAGAAGAATTCCAGCTAACAAATGGAGTGATAGCATATCACCACTTTGTAATCCTAATGACAAAATGGATCTAGGCAATGATCTCCAACGGCTGCTAAAATCATCATGTGAAAAGCCACTAGGAAAATTTATAATTTATATGTTAGACTGATGACACTGTGACACGTGGATCAATCTTAACATCACAAAAAGAGAGATACCAGACATTCTGTTTCCTGACATGATGTAGTAGGAAGCATATAAAACCACCCACACAGAAGTTTTGCCAAAAAAAAAAAAAAAAAAAAAAAAAAAAATCAAACATGAATCTCTAGATTTATATCCAAGTTTGCAGGAAATACAGGAGATAGAGGAACATGACGAATGCATGGAGATACAGGGGATAAAGGAACACGACAATTGCATGAAGATGCAATTGGGTAAGTCCAAAATATACAAAACAAAGACAAATGACCTGTGTGTCTATAACAAAAAAGCCAGAGGAAGAACCTATAGGTTAAGAGACTTTGAGATATGTTAAGCATGGGATGATTTTGTTTGGCTGTAGATTCCAGCAAATTAATTGTAGACATTATGAGACAACTGGGAAATCAGAACACTGACTGTATATTTGATGATTAATCATCGTTATTAATTAGTCGATTAAATTGTTAATAATTTTTAAAGGTGTGGTAATGGCACTGTTGTTATGTTAAAGGAGTCTTTATTTTGCACAGAAACATAGTGAGATAATTATTGACGACACAATAAAATGCCTGAGATTTGCTTTGTGACAGTCTACCGGAGGGGGAGAAATAGGTAGGGGAGGAGAAGAAAATGTTTGGCCATGAGTTGACAATTGAAGCTGGGTGATGAGTAAGTGAAGGTACTTGATTCTATTCTCTTTACATTGCTATATGTTTGGAAATTTCCCAAATGAAAAATTGAGAAACAAAAAGGCCCCCTGAGGTGGCTTACAAAACATAGCGAAATTGGAAGCTGAGAGAGGGAAATAGTCACAAGAGTGTGAGGAGCAGGGCAGATTTTCAGCTCCAAGTGGAGCTAAGGATGGCTGAGCAGGACAGAAACAAGAAGGGAGCAGAAAGAGAGTAGGAGGGAAAGAGAAGTGCCACTAGCTGGATCAGCATGTTGAAAAATACAATTATTTAGATCACCTGCATAGATTTTTGTATGTATTCCAACTCATTTTCTTTTTAAACCCAAGGCAGAAGCAAGTTGATTTGCATACTAGCCCTCAGGGGAAGAGTCTAGGTGACTGTAGCCTTTTTCTGACAGCCAGAGGTAAGGTAGAAATCAGGCTGGCTTCCTGAAGTCCTAGGTACCCAAGGCTAACCGCGGCTCATCCCACGCCATCTCGACTTAGCATCATCGACCTAAAAGTACTGTGTGGATTGTATTTTAGGCCAGGGGATTTACCCAGCAGATACATATTGTATACAGTATGGAAATCTCCCCACCCTCACATCCTGCCTAGCTCACGTTGCCCTCTCTGGCAGCATGCTCATTGAAAAGGCTATTTATAGCTGTCTGCTTGCCTTTGCTTTTCAAAATAATAGATGGGGAACAAAAGTGATTGACTTGATATATATATATCACATTTTGTGTTCATCACACTAACAATTGTCACCCCAATAAACTTCAATTAAAAAAAGTGGTAGACTTGAAGTCTCTTCCCATGATAAATATGTAGACTTCAACCATCTATAATCTTGCATGTCTACGTCTACTGAGAATATCTTATGCAGTGTCTTCACTCTGAACATCTCTTCTTAGGCTAATTAAAAATGTACAGAAGACTATCCTCAGCATTGTGGGTTTGTCAGTTTTTTTTTTGTTACAAAACAGTTATTGTTGGTTTTAAATATTGTCATAAGTGTTATTAGGTCTACCATTCATTCAATTGCATCATATATTTCATTGCCCTCCTGTTTGTTCTCTGTTTCTTCAGTGTTTCTACTATACTGTAAGCTTTTTGAAGTTAGGGTCATGGCTTATCCATGCTCCCTCATATTCCTTGTTAAGAAAAATCATCCCAAACTTATAAATTAAAAAATTGTAAAGCAGGCTAACATGTCCTTTCAATGTCATATTAAAGCATTGTTTAAATGCTTGCCCAAGGATTACTTAATTATCTAAGAGAAGGAAGTAAGGAAATGGGATTGGATCAATAAATCAAGACTGAAATATTGCTATCTATTATTTTTAACCGCTTTACTGAGATACATTTCACATACCATAAAAATTATCCATTAAAAGTGTACAGTTCAGTGGTTTTTAGTATGTTCACAGAGTTGTGTAGCTATCACCATGTAATTTTAGAACATTTTCAGCACCCTACAAAGGCTATTATTGATTACAATCTCAGACTCTGTGAAGTTCTGTAATAACTTATAGATTTTTTGTTTAGAAGACATGAAAATGATTTCTGTTTAGTAGAAAAGATAACCCCAAAGGTTATGAATTTATTGCCCAGTAGACATTTAACCAGTTTTGTATCTAACCTGGAAATATTAGTTCAACATTCTTTCTCCAATGCCAATATGTATTCGGAGTCTAGTTCACCTTTGAACCAGCTTTACCATCCTTCTGTTTCCCTTATTGATGAGTTGATGAAATCTCTGACATGTTTTCATTCTATATTTGTATGAGAGTCATGTTTACAAATTTCTGAAACTTATATTTTTGATACCTTGAATGTTCTTAGCATAATGATGGGCACATAGTCAGTAATCAATAAATATATATTGACTTATTGATCTCCATATTTTTTGTTTGATAAGAGATGTGTCAGACTTTTAAACTTTGGGAGGAAAGAATAAATTTTTGAAAGGTCTTAAAGAAAAATCAGAAAATAAATTTTGAATAATGGTTTGTGTTTTGGTCCTCAAATTCTAAAATTTGGTGCCAGAGAGAGTTGAATTTGAACAAAGCTTCCCTCTTTCTACTTCTTTTCTATATCAAGGCTTGAATCAATGAATATTCTAAGAATATAATCTTACTGATATTACATTTTTATAAATCTATATACTGAAAGTATTTTAGTTTTGTGTATGTAGTATATACAATGAAACACAATCTGCAAAGTATACAAGGGAATGCCCTGGAAAGTTGATTCTCCATTCTACCAGTTCCCTTAGCCAACAAGTTGCCCCATGGTTGCTACTGTTACCAGAATCTCATGCAACCTTTCGTACACACACACAAACACACACACACACACACACACACACACACACACACACATTTTTTATTAAAAAATGTATGGCATACCAGCTTTACCATCCTTCTGTTTCCCTTATTGATGGGAAACTTGCTTGTTTACTTACTATTTTTACTTACTATTATTTCAACTTGCTTGTTTACTTACTATTTATTGAAAATCGTTCAACATCAGTATACGTGATAGTTGCCTTAATCAGAACATATCCAGTAGCTGATCACTATTCACTATTTGCACCCCTACCCCCTAAGTTTGACTCATCATCATCTCTTGCAAGAGATGCTCAGTCTCTACTTCTGTCCTCTATAACCTCTTTTCATCATGGTGGCCAGAATAATCCTCTGTGTCCGTAGGTCAGATCGTCTCCCATTTAGGTCGGATCCAAAGACCTCTTAATGTCTTCACAAGGTCCATCCCTGTGATCTACTCCCTATCATTACCACGGTTGCTTCTTGGCTTCATTTCCAGACACTTCCCCTCCCTTCACTCTGCTCACTGTAGCCCCTTGGTGTTCCTCCAGCACACAAGGCATACTCCTGCCTCAGGATCTTGGCGCCCATGCTATTCCCTCTGACTGAGAGGCTATTCCCCCCGACATCTGCATGGCTTCTGAACTTAGGTCTTTGCTCAAAGGTCACTTCCCTCACAGAGCCTTCCTTGACCACCACCTCTAGCTGCCCATCCCCGCACCCCACTTGCCTACTTTATCTTTGTCTATAGTTCTTATCAGCATTGGACATACCATCTATTTGACTCACTTATTGTCTAGATACAAGCTCTATGATAGCAAGCATATTTGTTTTTTTGTTTTGTTTTTATGGGAATATTGGGGAACAGTATGTTTTCCCAGAACCCATCAGCTCCAAGTCAAGTAGTTTTTTTCAATCTAATTGTGGATGGCACAGTTCACTGGCTCATGTGGGAATCGATCCAGCGACCTTGGTGTCAGGAGTACTGGCTCTAACCAACTGAGCCAACCAACTGCTCCAATATTTGCTTGTTTTTGTCCGTTGCTATATTCTTAGCACCTACAACAAAGTAGGCACTTAATAATATTAATTAAATGAATGGATGAATTTATGCTGTATAGTGCTTGCATATTTGTGTTCTATTTGTGTGACAAAGTCTAGTGTGGTTTCACCATTTCCACATTTGGGGACTTCCATATGCTTTTGGTCTCTTGTGACCTTGATGGACTTGTTTAACCTCTCTGAGCCTTGATTTCCTCCTCCATGAAACAGGAATAGTAGTTGTACCTACATTATACAGGGCTGTTGTGAGCATTAAAAAAAATTTTTTTAAATGTAAAGTGGGTAGCACCATGCCTGATTTATAGTAAGTTCTCAATAGTATGGTTGATTTCTCTCATTATTAATCATTCATCACAAATGGACTTACGAGAAGAACACACAGTTGAGTATAATATAGAAAAATCTCCCCCACTTTTTTTTAAACCTAATAGTGTTAACTTTGAATGGTGATCTCCTTACAATAGAATATAAGTCATTTTGTTGTTTTTGGAGAAGTCATGTAATGTCTTTAGAAAAAGCATTTAGCGCTTCAGAGGTAGAGACCTTTATCTTTGCATTTCCATTTTCTGACGGGTCCTGAAAATAGTACTTGCTCAATAGATTTTGTTGATTTTGTTGACTAAACAAATGAAAGAAGGAGTCTCAATGGGCACAAGCAAGTTCATATTTATTGAAAAGCTGCAATGTGCTAGGTATCACAGCAGGCACTGCGGATATAAAAAAAGAACATTTGGGGGTTGAAGTTTATTTCAAAACCTTCACGTGGTAATCACTGAGCTTGGGGGATGTATTTTATTTCAGAAGTTGTTTTCTAACTGAGGGAGGGGGAATTTGGTTTCATCACCTTATGCAAAGTGAAAAACAAACTCCAAAAAGACGTCTTTGCCATAATTTCTCTGAAGAGCTTTTCAAAGAAATGAAACATCAGTGGTTTATCAGGTAGACATTAAGAGAGAAGCAGCAGGCATATCAGTATGGGAAACCCTATGGTGATTCAAGACCTCTCTGAATTCCTGTGGTTCCCAGTAAGTCCCCACACACATTGCCAACCATGAACAATTCTATATTTGGTGCAAAATGAGAATCTAGTGGTGAGCCATGCAGCTTGAGGCAGAGAAAAAACCCTGACCTGAGTCCCAAGGTCTGGGGTGGAATCCAGCTCTGCATTCTCCCCCTGAGCAAGACAATCCTGGGCCTCAGTTCTTACCACAAAATTACGATGGTAAAACTTAGCCTCCTTCAAATGAGCACATGGGTGAGAAAATCCTGCACACCCTGGGAATCACTGTACAAGTGGGACCCTGGTCCTGATAGGGAACAGAAGCCCTTTGGACCATTCATTCAACAACTTCTTCCTTCAACTTCTGAGTGCCTGCCAGCACAGTGCTACGCCTTATGGACATGGAGAACAATCGTGAGGGGAACCCTCCCCTTTGCAAGCACACAGTCCACCTCCAGAATTTTATCCCCAGGCCGTAATTCAGCAAAAGCAAAACTATATTTGCAGGAAGATGATCATTGTGGGGATATCTGTAACAACAACAACAATACTGGAAACAACCCAGGTATTTACAAAAGCAGGATGGTTTCCTCAGTTAGGCATCCCAACATTCTGATGAAAAAGAATATCCAGCCTACATACACCTACCCCCTGGCAGGCTCAGCCTGTCCCCTTGAAGGTGGTGGTTCGTTTGAGGGGAGAGGCTAGTGACCCTGCCCCAAGAGGTTAGCTGCTTGGAGGCTAGACAAAGGGGTGTGTGATGGTGACAGGTCACAAAGGACTGTAGAGAATAAATGTGGTGGTATGAGGAGATTTAGGCAGAGCCCTGCAAGGAGATGGGTAGTTGCCTTCATTCCCTCTCCTTCTCTCTTGGGACTCGATTTGTGGCTGGTGGAGCTGTCTGAAATGAAGAGAACCATGAGCAGTGAATGTCTGTTACCTTACTACACGGCCCACAGCTACCGGTCAATGGGCGTGTTCAATACCTCCATGGGGGACCTGCAGCGACAACTCTACAAGGGAGGAGAGTACGATGTTTTCAAGTATGCACCGATGTTTGAGAGTGACTTTATCCAGATCAGCAAGAAAGGAGAGGTGATCGACGTACACAACCGTGTCCAAATGGTGACCGTGGGCATTGCTTCCACCAGCCCCATCCTCCCACTACCTGACGTCATGCTGCTGGCCCGACCAACTAAAGTCTGTGAAGAGCATGCCAGACACGCCCGGCCCACCAAGGGGAGAGGTCGCAAGCCTGTGAAGACCCTAGAGCTCACCAGGCTGCTTCCCTTGAAGTTTGTCAAGATTTCCATCCACGACCATGAGAAACAGCAGCTGCGCCTGAAGCTTGCCACTGGCCGTACCTTTTATCTGCAGCTGTGTCCCCCTTCAGATGCACGAGAAGATCTCTTTTGCTATTGGGAAAAACTTGTCTATCTCTTGAGACCACCGACGGAGAGTTTCAGCAGTACTCCTACACTCCAACCGAGGGACATAATGTCCATAGAAGATGACAAACGCCTAGTGGTAAGCATCTACAGAGACTAACGAAAATGTGGCGGGTGCTCTGGGAGAGCAGCTCAAAGCTGGCCCTACAAAGCCTTCTGTGCTCTCTGAAGCTCACCTGGGAAATGCATTCCATTTTTTAAAAGGGTTAGGGCCAAATGAGCTACCACGATAGCACTTACCACCTGGGGATATTCTGAGTGCTTCTCCAAATTGTCCCACGTGGCTGGATTTCAGAGAGACCTTAGGTACCAGCTGCTCTGGTCTCATACCTGGGGTTGTAATCCCTTTTACAGCATCCTGGTTGTCCAATCCCTTCTTGAACACTTACCCCAACTCAGGTAGTCTCATAGGTTGTGGAACACAGTTAACAATTAGGAAGTCCTGCCTTCGTTCTACTTCCCTGTGACTACCATGTGCTGATTAAGTCAGTGCAACCCATGTGTGTCTCTGCGTGTGTGCAGTTTAGCAGCCACCCAAACATAAAACGTGTGGATCTCTTGACCCAGAAACCCCCTTTCTTAGAAGCTGTCCTGCAGAGATGTAAGTACAAGTGTGTGAAACAAAAGTGTATAAGGATGGGGAATTGTATCAGTGCTTTCCCTGCCACAGGGATTGTTCAAGCCAAACTGAATGACCGTTTGACAGGGTATTGTAGAGGGGATCTTGCATCAAATGGGAGCTTTTATTGGATGGTTTCAGAGGTTCTTCTAATTAGGAGCCCTGGAGTTACTCGGCTCCAGGATGAGATTGGAGTAGACAGTTCTGGTCTCACTTTGTCATCTCTGTCTCACCTGTTTCTCCCTCCCTTGGTACAGACCTCAGAGCTCCATGTAGGAGATAAGAATGAGGAGAGGCTTCAGAGGCTTCGTGAGGTGTCCAAAGCCACTTCTTCTGCTTATTCTGGGGGAGAGAGAATCCATCATGCCCCCCATGGATTGACTGGTTCGCCTTTAGGCATGAAAACATCAGGGACTGCTGAAGGACCAGCGAAGGGGGCAGCCACAAGCCTCGGAGTAGTAGCGGCAGCAACAAGTCCCACAGTAGGTTCTTTGAGCCTAGCAGCAACCAAGAGTGCAGGTGCAAGCCAGGTAAGCATGGCCCTGGCAGGAGCCACCAGCAAGGGCCTGGAACAAGGTGGATCCAGCAAGGCCATTGCAAGTGCTGCCAACATATCCTCAGAGAGTGCCAACATGGTCTTGGCGAGTGCTGCCAGCTCATCCTCACAAGGTGCTTGCACCATAACAACAGGGTCTGCCAGTCTCTCCCCAGAGACCAGTGAGAGTGTGGTGTTTGCAGGCGTAGTAACAACCAAAAATCCTAGCGCAGAAAGAGCTGAAGGCCCCGTGGCAGGACCCCTCGTTTCAACCTTGCAGAGTGAAGGTTACATGAGTGAACGAGATGGAAGCCAGAAGGTCTCCCAGCCCACAGCTGAAGCTTGGAAGGAAAAAAGGGAAAAAAGAGTAAAGAAGGACAGAACTTCCACTAGGAAAACGTCTCATCGTCACAAAACAGGCGGGAAGTCAACCCGGAAATCATCCTCTCACCGGTCCTTATCCAGCCATAAGCACACAAGAGAGGGCAAAAAAGAAAAAGGGCAGAGCAATGTAAAGGGCAGAAGACACAGCTCTCATAAGAGTGCCAGCCAAAGCTCCACCGCAAAGGAGTCGAGGATAGCTCACAAACCCGGGAAGAGCAGCAGATCTGCCGCCAATACAGGGACTGTAAATAAGAAATCCAGTAAGATTGGCTCTTTCTTCAGGAGCTTCAGAGTCATCCCTGGTTCAAAAACTGTGGTCACATCACATGACAGGGAGGTGGACTTCGTGGCTACGACGGTAGAGAAGTGCAACATAGAGGCCAAGGTAGAGAAAGGCCTGGTTGGCCAGGATCTGGGGATTTGCAGTACCGTGACATCTGAGACAATGGAGACGATCATCTTTGAAACCAAATCCATTTGAATGGGAGTCAGGGCAGGCAGCTGCAGTGGAGACCCAGCCTCATGGAGCTATCCCTAGAGAGTCAATTCCAACTTCCTTTAATAAAAGAAACAATACAACTCCAAAAAAAAAAAAATGCTATCTTCTGTTTGAATGTCTATGTCCTCTAGCCTGGTAGTGACTTCACAGTGGCTTGTGTGATGTGAGCTGTGCTAAAGCCTGAGACCCCAGCCTGAAGGCAAGCAGAACCCCTCCTCCCACCCATGACCAGAGGAGCCAATATGAGTACCCTGCCTTGCCTCAACCCCGTCTGCCTTTGGTTTCCCCAAGACTATGGCTGCAAGTCATGGACTGTGGGCTGGGAAGCACCACCGCCACCACCGTGTCCTCACACACTTTGTCTTTTTCTCCCCAAAGGTCCCTGAACATGGACATTTAGTCCAGTCCATACACTAAGTGAAGACAGGATTCATGTCTCCTCAGGGGTTAATCAAGACAGGAAAGAAGGGGGTGCAGCAGTATTTGTAGGCAGTCAGAATAGTAAAGTTTTTCATCTAGATCAGCAATTGGCAGCCTAAGGGTCCAAACTCACCCCGGGCTTTGTAAATAAAGTTTTATTGGAACATAGCCACAGCCATTTATTTATATATTGTCTGTCTATGGCTGTTTTCACATTGAAACAACAGATTTGAGTAGTTGCAAGAGACACTGTATGGCCTGCAAAGTCTAATATATTTACTATCTGACACTTGACAAAAAGGCTTGGCCACCACACATCTATCTAATCCTAGAAATTCTCCTTTTTCCTTCTTCCTGGATATATACTGTGGAGAAACTCTCACATATGCTTGCTAGGAGACGACTAGAAGAATGTCTATAATAAAACAATTTGTAATAGCAAAACCCTGGAAACAGCCCAAATGTTCCTCAAACAGAAGATCTGGTAAGTTGTGATATATGCCTACAATGCATACGATACAACAGCAAAAGTGAATAGCAGCTCTACATGTTAGCAAGGATGAATCTCACAAAATGTTGTCTAATGAAAGCAAGTTAGGAAAATGCATATGATATTGTTCCATTTGTAGAACAGTTCAAAAACAAGATCAAACAATATGGTTGGGGGTAAATATTTGCTCAAAGTGTAGAGAAAAGCAAAAGAAAAGATAAACACAAAATGAAAACAGTGGGTATCTACAGGGTGAAAAGGAGGGAGGGACAATCGGACAGGTACATACAAAGTTTAAACAGAGTGGGGATTCGGTTCTATTAAGCAAAAGGGTGTGTCCATGGTAATTTATTGTTGAATCTTTTTAATGTTAATATCTCTGAAACCACCATGGTTTTAAATTGCTGTCAGCCAGGTGGCACTCACTGCATTAGAAATACCTTAACAAACTTATTTCACTTATGTTTTCCTCTGCACAAGAGAGATAGATGACAAAATTTCTAAGTCTGAAAGATATCTTTCAATAAGTATAAAATAAAAATTCTAAGTGACATAAATACTCAGAATCCAGGCACATGGGAAAGGTTTAGATACTGTAGAATAATCCAAAACGCTATGTACTAATGAACTCTGTAAACTATGTATGCATGTGGAAGGTAATTCCAAAAACAAAATAAAAAATCATACTACATTAGAAATGGGATTATAAATTTTAAACACGTCTATTGTAAAAAAGAAATTACATTGTTTTTTCAATTGGAAAAAAAGTAAATAAATTTCATGAGTGTATGAAAACCAATTAAGTTGTTAAAAATAGATGATAAAAGTTGGATTTGAGAAAAATGATTCGTGTGTGTGTTTATGTGAGCCTGGGGGTGATCTGCTCCGCCTTGAAATTCTCTGTTTTTTCTCCTCTGTGACAATATCTACTAGGATGGAAGTTGTTTCCAGTAAAACTTAGGGAGTTTTTCCGGAGAGCAGCTGTGTGTAGTAGGGGTGGGGGAGGTGACGAATGAGGTCCTCTGGGAGGAGTGATGGCTTAGGAATATCAGCAGAAGCCCTTCTCGGTTGTGCTGGTGGGTGGCTGGAAAATCCCACCTTGTGATTTCTGATATACAAAGACCAAGAGATGCTGGAATCAAGGTATACTTGGAGTTGACTCTTGAAACAGTGAATATAGGTAGAAGGAAAGAGGCACGTTCTTCAAGAGAGAGGCTTTGGGGAAGCCTCCGGGGAATGTGAGAGGTTATGGGGTAGAGGAGGGAGAGAAAGGAAAATTCTTTCCAAAGACTTTGACTCAGAACCCCACCTTTAAGCTACGCTAGAGGCTGAATTTTCTTAGCTACCAATGGCTTAATCTCATGATTCGGTAGACCATGGCTTTATCTTTTGTCCTGTTATCTTGTTCTATGCACTCCCACTCTCACTCCTCCCCTCCCCCCAAAGGCTTCTTTAGCATGGACCTAGTTTGTCCACCACACAGGGCGTTAGCTGAGCAGACCCACAATTTACACAAATGCCACTAAAGTTAAGTGGAGGTGGGGACTTGCCCACCACAACGAGCTCTGCCAGGCACTTTCTCTGTATTTCCTTTTCTATCTTGACAGTTCATCAAGAGATGAATGCATAAATACCTACGTATTTCAAAGCAACAGGCCTCTTCCTCTGGGGGGAGATATCAATTCGGGCATCAAGTCAATACACCCTATCAGATAAAGGCCAATATTTTTGACAGCACTGTTCATCATCCTGGTAGCAATTCTGCTGCTGCAAGTGCAATGAGGCAAAGGATGGTTGATTTTACTAACCAGTGTCCCAAATTTCAAGTCTGGCATGCACACATACATACAAAAGATGAAAAAGGGATCTTTTGCCGACAGCAAAATAAGGTCATTCATGGGGTTGTTGTGATCGAGTGGAGTCTTTCAGACAGAAGAAAGATGTACTATGGTGGGAAGAAGCAAGATGCCTCAGAATATTGAAGGCAGTGTCATGGCAGGCAGGGCAAGAGAGATGAGAGAGATGCTATAGAACACAGCAGGGGACTGTCATGCAAGGCTTTGAGGTCCATGTAAAGGATTTTGATTTCTGACCTTCAAGTAATGAAAAACCACTGAAATGTCTTAAATAGGGGAGTCACTTGGTCAAATTTTCACTTTGTAAAGGGCACTGTGGTTGCTATGAAGAGAAATATTTGGGGAGGGGATTGTTACTATGTGATCTTATGTCACTTCCTGTCTTTTGCCATAGAATCTATAAAATAAGGAGATTGGAGAGAATGTTTTGAAAGACACCTTTCTATTTGAAATACCCATGTGGCGTGGACATTCCTTCAGTGAAGGACTTGTGGCCCGGGCTGCTAGGAGTACCATGAAGGAGCAGCTGGGAGTGAGTGTGGAAACTACTGGCTTCAGAGAACTCCCTCCCTCCTTCCCAGAGCACACAAAGACTGATTGCTGTAGAGAGTGAAGGTCTGGCCATCTTAGCCCAGTGCAGACCAACTCTCAAGGGCCATTCTAGTTCAAGAGCTCCCGGTGGGGCCTGGAGCTCTTGACTTCCTTGACAGCTTCTTGACAGCTTGACTTCTTCCTCTGTCCATTCCTGCTTCCTTCCCTTTTATAGGTCCTGGTCTGAAGGCCACTCCTTAATAAACATCCTTCTCACAAAACTCCATCTCAAAATCTGTTTTTTGGGGAACACAGTCTGCAACACTGTGTTAGTGTGATGTGCTGTGGCCACTTCCCCTGACTCCACTAACCTTGTGAAGAGTTGGTGACAGCCAGGAAGGCTATGATGCACTGTATAGGGTTTTGAATTCAAATAATTTAAAAGTGAAGTACAGGGGCGGTCGGTTGGCTCAGTTGGTTAGAGCGCAGTGCTCATAACCCCATGTTCGCAGGTTCAGTTCCCACATGGGCCAGTGAGCTGTGCCCTCTACAACTATACTGAAAACAACAACTTGACTTGGAGCTGATGGGTCCTGGAAAAACACACTGTTCCCCAATAAAATAATAATAATAATAATAATAATTTAAAAAAATAACCGTGAAGTACATTTCCTTATTGCAAAATTGTGTCTGTTTTAGAAAGTTTAGAACATGTAGATATGAAAAAGAAGGAAACAAATGTCCCATTGATTGCCTTGATAATTCACTGCTTACTTAAAAATGGATTGGTTAGACTTATGCTACCAGAAAGATGGAGTACACATAGTTTTCCCTATTCCTCTCACTTGTACAACTAAAGACCTAGGATGTTGTATGTAACACAAATATTAAAAGACTCTGAAAGGTGGAGAAAAGTAGAGCGACCAGCCAGGGACCACAGTAAATGAAGAACAACGTGGTGGTGAGTTCCTTGGGTTTTTCTTTTTGTCTCATGCATCCCAGACTTGGAAGAGAAGAAGCTGGCAATCCTGAAAAAAAAAGTCCCTACAAAAAACGTACCTCTCTGGTCAAAAGACCAGAAAAGGAACAGCAAAAAAAGATAGAAAACTTTTAGACAATAACTCTTCCACTCCAGCCAAACACCACAGAAGAAACAGTGCTGCCAACCCCCCACTTCAGCAACTGGTAACATGGGTAGATGATTCAAAAACAGGCATGATAGTGACATAGCTACTTTTTCTTTGGTGAAATTCCACGTTATCATGTCAATGTGGACTTGAATTACAGTAACAGCTACAACAAGTAATTCAAAAGGGCTTATCTGCCTTTTTGTAGGATTCTAAATCCATTTTAAGTTCTGCCGCCTGCAAGAAATAACTGGCCCTCCATGGAGCCTCATATGTGGGACACAGATCTTTGTTATAAAAGTAAGCGTAAACTGGGGATAGTTCCCAAATGCCAGGGTTACTGCTGTCCCCTGCTGCTAAGGAAAGGCATAACAGGCACAAGAAATTGCGGGCACCTTGCACTCCCATCTGCTGCGCACACAGGTCTGGGTTGTCAAGATTGTTATTAGTGAAAAGGTCATTAGTAGCCATGAGACAATGACAACAGCAAAAACCGTGATTAGGAATTGAAACTGTATAGCAGGGAACAATACATTCGTGCTGATTCTCACCCAAAGTTCATTGTTTAGACAATATATGTGAGCTGACAAAAATTATATGACAGGAAGAAGCAGGAGCTGGAGATGAAGAATTTAGTTTGCTAGTTTCCATTTCTTCTGCCTGAGCTGATCAACAAGAGGAGATACAACGCAATTGACTAAAAAGAGCTCAGAGATATTATTGATGAACCCGTATACCAATGACAGAGGTAGTAAGACCAACAAAAATCAGAATCCGAATAAATGGTGCTGGAATAATTGGACTCCCGCATGAAAAAAAAGGAATCTCAACTCATACAATATATGAAAATTAACTCAAAAAGGATCATAGGCCTGAACATAAAACTTAAAATTAGAAAACTTCTAGAGGAAAGCACAGGGAAAAATCTTTGTGACCTTGGGTTAGACAAAGATTTCTTGGCTAGGATGCAAAAAAATATGAACCATAAAAGAAAATGATTGGTAAATAGGACTCTATCAAAACTAAAAACCTCTTTGAATGACACTGTTAAGAAAATGAAATAATTAGCTACAAATTGGGAGAAAATATTTACAAAAATACATATCTGATAAAGGATATATACTGTGTGTGTGTGTGTGTGTGTGTGTGTGTACATATGCTCTTAATAATAAGAAATAGTAAGAAACTTAATAGTAAGAAAACAAACAAGCCAATTTAAAAAGTGGGCAAAAAGCTTGAACAGTTCACCAAAGAAAAGATTCATATGGCAAAAAAGTCCACAAAAGATACTCAACACTAAGGTAATGCAAATTAAAACAACTACACAGCTAGTAAATCCCAACAAGTAAAAATAAAATGGAAAATACCAAGTGCACATGAGGATTCACAGCAACTGCAATTCTCTTAGTTTGTTGGTAGAAATAAAAAAGATACGGTCTCTTTAGAAAACTGCCTCACCCTTTGTTATATAGTTAAATCTATAACTATTACAAGGCTCAGCTAACATATAACTGTTAAACTCAGTTAAACATATAACTAATCCATTCCTAAGTAGTTGCTCAAAAGAAATGAAAAATGTGTATGGATGTTTATAGGACTGAAAATAGCCCAATGTCCATCAACCAGTGAATGAATAAATGAGTTATTCTACCTCCATACAATGGAATACTCCTCACCTGTAGAAAGCAAAAAAAAAAAAAAAAAAACCCACAAAAAAACTACTGATATACAAGCATGCAGCAACATGGATGGACCTCAAAAGTTTTGTGCTAAGCGAAAGAAGCCAGACATGAAAGTCTACATACAGTCTGATTCCATTTATATGACATTCTGGAAAAGGCAAAACTGTGTGAACAGCAATCAGATCAATGGTTACCAGGGGCTGAGATTGAAGGGAGGAGAATGAATACAAAGGGGGCACAAAGAGAATTGCTTAGAGTGATGGAAATATTCTATATCTAAATTCTGGTGGTGATGGTTATATGGCAGTACATATTCATCAAAATTCATAGAATCATACACCTGAAATTAATTTTACTGCATGTAAATTATACCTCAAGCCTAACCTTAAAAATCTCACCAGGGTGGAGGAAAAGTGTGACTATTTCTGCTTACCACTTAGGCTCAAATGATACATATGATTTTTCTAAAAAATAATGTGCCAAGTTCCTAAGACAGGCAAGATGCCAGTTACCATGTACCCCTGCCTGTTTCTGCCCCCTCATCTCTCACTCTCCCTTTGCTCATTAGTTACAGAGCACACAGTCTCCCTTCCTGTCTCTCTAACTCCGGAAGATCATGGCAGCCTCTGGCTTTTTGCTTGAGTCTCTTTGCTGTCTCCCTTGTCACTCTTTCCTTAGCTCCAAAGTCACCTTATGGGAGAGGCTACCCTGATCACGTGCTATAAAGTAGCTATGCTCATCCGATGTAACTATCACTTTGTTTTGTACCCCCCCCACCCCCGTAACCCTTATAACTATGAAATTCTTATTTGTCTGCATGTTATCTGTGTTTCTGCATTAGAATGCAAGGCTTTTGTCTGTCTTTTTTATCTTCTAGAACAGTTTCTGGCACAGTAGACACACAATAAAAATTTGTTTGTTGAATGAATGTATGCCTTGTTAAGCTATACAAGACACCTTTAAGGAATAAACTTTCCATCGAGATTCTGGACATATAACCACATAAATAAAGGTTATTACATGTCATATTTTCACCAGCCCTTCTCATTACGAATTTCATACCATCATTCATTTGTAGTTTATTATAAAGAACACTGGACTGAGAGTCAAGAGTCCTAGACTCTAGCATTGATCCTGCCACTAACTACCTGTAAGACACTGTACCTCTGGGTCCAATAATTCCATTTCTAGAAATTTATCTTGAGGGAAAAAAAAATGGACATGTGCACAAACATGTATGCACCAAGATGCTCACCCAGTGTATTAATAATCGTAAAAATTGGGATGGAGATTAACTTCACAAAATGGGGATTTGACTAAATAGACTGTGATTTGTCCATCAATGTCACTGTGAACTTATTTAAAAATGATTATATGCATTTTGTTACTTATTCAATAAATGTTCATTGACCACTTGCCAATTTCAGGCACTGTTCTAGGCGCTGAGCGTGTAGCAGTGAATGAAGCAAAGTCCCTATGCTCATGAACACAGTATTTTGATAGGGAAGAAAGACTATAAACAAACAAACAAATTACATAATATGATATCAGATGATGAGAGTTCTATAAAGGAAGGATAATGTATATGCGGGGACAGAGCCCCAGAGAGCAGTTTCCAGGCTCTCGGCCTCACGTGTTGGGGTGCTGGCTCAGGTAGTAGATGGCCGTCAGCTGTGGCTAGTTGGCCGTCAGCTGTAACCAGTGAGCCATTGGCCACTAATATAATTGCCATGGCTTTGCTAGCAGAAAAATTGGGGCCTAGCAAGAAGATGGTGGCTGAGCTAGCAAGAGTGGATTGCAGAGAGGCGGATGCTGCCAGCGAGAATATAGTGGTATGACTCCCCTATTTATGGCTCCGTGAGTGTTCCTTTTTGGCCTCACCATATCCTGCGTTCTTGTGTGGGGAGCGGGAGCTGAGACCCCGCAGGCCGCCCTACACGACAGTATAGTAAGGGAATTGGGGCATCTCTCAAGAGAATGCTTGGGAATGTGTTATTTTATATCGGATGACAAGGGAAGACCTCTCTGAGAAGGTCACATTTGTCCAGAGACCTGAATGAAGTAAAGAAGGAAGGAAGGCATGTGAATCTCTGTAGAAGGAGGGTTCCAGAAAAATGCAATGGCCCTGAGGCAGGAATATGCTTGGCAATTTTGAGGGAACAGAATAAAACTTATAGCTGGAGAAAAGTGAGCAAGAGAAAAAATGGTAGGAGATATGATTGGAGAAGTCGGCAGGGACTAGATTCTGTAGGGCCTTACATAGGCTATATTGAGAACATTAGATTTTATTGTAAATATGATAGAAAACCATGAAGAATTTTGAACAGAGGACTGGTCAGATCTATCTTATATTTTAAGACAGTGTGGTAAGTAGGCTAAGGGAGGACAAAAGTGGAAGCAAGGAAGCCATTTAGGAAGCTATTGCAGAAGTCTAAGGGACATAATGGTGGCATGGACTAGGAATATAGCAGTGGAGATGGTGAAAATGAGTTATACTGTATTGGGGACTTTTACTTGTTTCTAAATAGAACTAATACAAAAGGCTGTTATGGTAGTTTTGAAAGAGTATGGGAGAAAGAGTAAAAGATGAATCTTTAGATTTGAGCTTTTGCAATTGAGTGAAGTGAAATTGAGTAAATATGTGGAATACTGTTGGATAAGGGGATCTGACTGCAAAGGAGAGGGTGTTGCCAGAGCCTGCATATCACCTGGATGTTATCACCTGGATGATATCCCACTAAAAAGTAAAAATTGAGTCCTGGGTCAATTCAAATGATCAAATATGCCCAATGTTGCTGAGAGTGGAGTAAAATGAGAACTAAGAATGACCATTGGAGGTCACAGGTGTGGGTCACATTGATCTTTGGTGGGGAGAGATGCCTGATTAGGGTATGCTCAAAAGTGAATGGATTTCTTCAACAAATAAATTGATATGGGAGGAAAATTGAGGTGAGGGCAGGAAACTATAGATTAAAACATAATTAAAAGACATATTAGCCAGTCACAAAAGGGGAGGGTTTTATTGGATCCTGAGGCAATTGGTGTCCAAATGTTGACTTGATTTTGATGCTATTCAGCAACTATTTATTTTAAAGTGAGTTCTGTGTTATATGAAAAAAATGAGAGTCCTTATCTTTCAGTGATGCTTGTGGAAATAAAATAATATCTATAAGTAGATAAGTGTTGAAGTTGGGTGATGAGTACACCGTTCTCTCTACTTTTTTGTGTGAACCCTGAGAAAGAAAATATCTTCCAAGGACTCATCATGGTTAACTGGGTACAAATTCATAACCAGAGTCTAGCAGCCATTGCCTACAGAAGCCCCTCAGGTACTCTACATCTCAGGGGAAAAACACAGTGTCTTGTACTGTGTTCCTGCCTGTGAGTCAAGCCTTATAAAGGAGTTCCTGGTATAGTCTTTCCACCAATGGGCTGAAACCTGCCCTGTCCAATGGGAATTGCACAGCTATAGTTTCATTTGCAACTTTACTGACCAATCAGAGCAAGTCCATAACAACCAATAGGAACGTGTAATTCCGACCAATCAGGACAGTGCTATTTAGACCAATCAAACTCTATAAATTTTGATCCCTCATTTGCATAGAAATGGACCAATCAGGGACTAGAGCAGGAACTTTATAATATAAAGTGGCTTCTCCTCTGTGTTTGTTTCCGGGTGGGGTGCAATTTAGGTTTCCTATGTGTTTCCCACTTTTGCAAACTGTTTACCTGAGCAGTTTCTCCTCTTACTGCACCCTAGACTGAGGACTCCTGTTGGCATTAAATTGGTGGCAGTGACCTTTTGCTGACATTTGGAACTCTCCATAGAAGTTTTTAAGAAATAAAATCAAAGACTCTTATTTTAAAGAGGTAAAATTGAGAACTTCTACCAGAATAACAAACTTACTTTTTACGTGCAACATGCTCTTGTAAGATTCCCATGAATTTAGAAATTTGTGACACTTCTAATGAAAATAACCTCCAAAAGAAAACTTTAAGTCTGTTTTTTTTTTTTTAAACGTGCTAATTTGTTGCCCGGAAATAATATAGACATCTCTTAATCCCTAAACAAAAATAAAAGTGAACGGTGAAGAAAAGGAAATTGAAAATGTATTATTGATTCCCAATCACGGTCACAAATACTTCCAGATTCATATATATATATATATATAATATATGGAACATATATAAAAATATATATATATACACACACACATATATATCACATAGAATCCAATCTCATCTTTTAAAATATTTTTGACAGTGGGGTTAATTAGAATCGACATAGTTTTTAAAAATATCTGCTCATCTGTATTTTCTAACTTTTATGTAAGACATATAGATGCCTCGTTTAATTTAAAAAAAAAAGAAAAGAAAAAAGAAAAGAGAAACGGAGCTACCAGCTGCGACGTTTACTGATAGAAGCCAGTACAGAGAGGACCTAGCCTACTTTAAACCCCGCCGGCGATCACGCCACCCAATGGAACTCAGCGGGAATGAGGCGCCAGGGTAGGCGCATGCGTAGTAGCGAGCCAGCGGTCTGAGGCGGGGCTAGAGCCTCGGTTAAAGGACAGCTCTTTCAGTCAATAAAGAAAGAGCGTCAGTGAGTTTTTCCTGGAAGACGACGCCGGAAGTAGAATTTCGGCGGCGGTGGCGAAGGACGCTACCGGAGTAAACAAACCCAGAGCTGAGGTGAGTGGGCGGCGACGGTTTGGGGCTCCGTTCCGCGCGTGTTTCTCTTTCCGGACCCCGAGACTTTGGGCGGATTGGGAATGGGGGGCTGGCGCGCAGTGAGCTCGCTCGCCTTCCTCTCCCGCGTCCCCTCTGAGAGCGCGGCCTCCCCGCCGCTCGTGGACAGCCCGGGCTCGGCGCTTCCTCCGTGTGGGAGGCCGCGCTGGACCGGAGCTTGGGAGACGTGGGTTCTAGTCCCGCGCCGCCGGTTTGCTAAGCGGTGTGGCCTTGGCGAGTTATTCGGTCTCTCCGGCCTTTGTAAGAGGAGGATGCCATTCCTCTCTTTCCTCTTCAGGGAACACCCCAAGGCTAATCGTCAAAAGGATCCTCTGAGAGGTTTTAAAAATTACTTTGTTAGCAGCCCCATTCACTGTAGACAAAGTGAAGCAGATGACATGACGGGGCGGGGGGGGCCCTGGAATGCCTTTCTTTTTTTGTTAAGCCCCCCAGAAAGGAGCAAACTGGAGGGTGGCTCTTGAGTCTGATCACCGGCTAGGATACCTGGTATTATTTTTACCAAAGACCTCTATCGCTTTTGAGTAGTTCAGTCGAGAGAAGTAATGGAGAAATAAACAGAATTTCTGTAACATATCAAGTTCCTTTTGTACAGTTAGAAGCTTCACAGTTTACTGATTTCAAAGAACTTGTGCTGCGCAGCTAAAAGGACCAGAGGTAAGAATTCCCGCTGTGTACCATTTACTAACCTTGTGATCTGGTGCAAACATTTCCCCTCATGGAGACTTGGGATCCTTATCTCTAGTGAAAATAATAATAGTGCTTCACTCAGAATTGTTCTGAAGATTAAGTAAGAGAACATAAAACAATGGTACCTGTCATGTAGTCGGTCTTTGGAAAATGGCAACTTAAATACTAGAGGAAGGCACGTGGTGCTGGGAAGCACAAAACAGGACTCACAACCTAAAAAGGCTTGCGTGGGGTGAAACCTGGGCTGTCTAACATTTCCGTTGAAGTGCCAGGTCAATGCTAATTCTCTGATTTGGTAATTAAATTCCTTAAAAGAGAACATTATGGTTGGGGGATATTTGAGGGTAATAGGGCGAATAAGGAAAATGTTAACATTTGGAGAATCTGGGTGAAGAACACAGATGTTCTTTGTGCTATTCATACAGTGTTTCTGTAAGTCTGAATTTCTGTTAGAAAGTTTTAAAAAGTTGATTGTAACTGTTTGCAACTGTCATAAGTTTGTAAATAAATGAAACAGTACACAGTGTTTGTAAATAAAGCCCCACCCCATGCACTCACTTGCACTCCTTTTTCCTTAATGGCTGTATTGTATTATGTAGACATCTTTTATCCAGCCTTCATATAGATAAAACCATGGATTAATTCCAACTTTTCCTACTCTTTTCAAGCAGTGCTACGTTAAACATATTTATACAAATTTTTTTGTGTGTGTGCTTGTGCCAATACTTTTATAAGATAAATACCTAGAAATAGAATTGTTGGTTCAAAGAATATCATCATTAAAATTTTTGGTACTGCCAAATTAAATTCCAAATATGTATTTGTTTCCTTTTCTATCAATTGTGAATGAGAATTTCCTATATTCTCTCGGGTGGTACTGGCCTACCACCTACAAGTGTTACGTGGTAGTCCTTATGGTGGCTTCCATGAGAGCTAAGGTGAGTGGATGCTCTCCATCCCAGAAGGCTTCTCTGACAGGCCAGGATAGCTAAAAGCCTGCTAATAAAATTGGGGTAGCCACTCTGAAGAAACTGAGAGGTAGGAGAGTTTGTGACCTCTGTTAGAATCCAGGACCTGCCACATAGAAGGTGTTCTTATATTTGCTGAATGATGGAATATTTGAAATCTTGATAGTCTGTTAGATGAAAGCTATCCTTTTAAAAATTTGCTTTTAAAAGTACATTAGTCTTAAGTTTCCCACCTTTATTTAACATTTGCATTTTTCTTGTCCTTTTTGCCTATTTTCTTTTTTTAATGTAGACTTAAAACTCATTCAGTGGACCTTTATAAGTATCTAGCACCTTCTAGGCATTGTTTGAGGTGCTGGAGGTGAATTGTGAATGAGATAGGCAATTCCTGAAGTCATAGTACTTTCCTTCTAGTGGGGATGGAGTCAGAAAACATGTTTTTAAAAAAATCAAAATAAAATTTCTAATATTTGGTCTTTGTTAGTTTGCAAGCATTCTTCTCCCAGAAAGATGGGATTACCTTTTATTTTTGCTTATGAGATATTTTCCTATATGGAATTTTTAGATTGATTTATTTTTATTAAATTTATTGGGGTGTCGTTGGTAATTA
Source organism: Rhinolophus ferrumequinum (assembly GCF_004115265.2). Taxonomy (NCBI): domain Eukaryota; kingdom Metazoa; phylum Chordata; class Mammalia; order Chiroptera; family Rhinolophidae; genus Rhinolophus; species Rhinolophus ferrumequinum. Next base: position 27,385,447 of record NC_046307.1, on the reverse strand, counting down.
ATAACATTATATAAGTTTCAGATGTACATTTTCATAATACAACATCTGTATATTCTATTGTGTGCCCACCACCCAAAGTCTAATCTCCTTCCGTCACCATATATTTGACCCTTTATCCTCTTTATCCTCCCCCCAACCCTCTTTCCCTTTGATAACCACCATTCTTTTGTCTGTTAGATTTATTTTTGGTAGGTAGATCTATTGGCCTTAAAACGTATTTATTTTCTTGATAACTTGTAAGCAACACTGGGATGGAGGCAGTGTTTTTTGTTTATCCTTGAAAGGTAGTTAGTGTAGTGTTTGAGATCTTTAGGCTCTGGATCCTTCCTCTAGTATTTACACTATGACTTACCACAAGTGGTTCAACCTTTTTGAGCCACAGTTTTCTCATCTCTAAAATGGAAAGAGCGCCTTTCTTTTCTCAGATTTCTCACAACCATGAGAAAAGTATTTAGAGCAGTGTCTGTACATAGTATGTACTCAAATATTATCTGTCATCATAATCTATGTATAGTCATTGTCATACCAAACAATAAATTTATGAAGGAATGAGTACACATTAAAGATGTTTGTACCTACTTCCAAATTCCCATTGATTTGGAGCCCTATTGAAATGGGTGGAGCTCCTCAACAAATATTTATGAAGCTCCTGTGTATAAGGTTGTGAACGCAGTGAGGACTGTGATTGTCAAAAATTCTGTCTCTAGTCACCCAATGTGACAGGTTTGTTTTGTACAGGTACTCTAAATCTTTGGTCTATTTCTGTAGGTTATTGATCTTCCACAATGGGTGAGCCACAGCAAGTGAGTGCCCTTCCACCACCTCCAATGCAGTACATCAAGGAGTATACAGATGAAAATATTCAGGAGGGCCTAGCCCCCAAGCCTCCACCTCCAATAAAAGACAGTTACATGATGTTTGGCAACCAGTTCCAATGTGATGATCTTATCATCCGCCCTTTAGAAAGTCAGGGCATCGAACGGCTTCATCCTATGCAGTTTGATCACAAGAAAGAACTGAGAAAACTCAATATGTCTATCCTTATTAATTTCTTAGACCTCTTAGATATATTGATAAGGAGCCCAGGGAGTATAAAACGAGAAGAGAAGCTAGAAGATCTTAAGCTGCTTTTTGTACATGTGCATCATCTCATAAATGAATATCGACCCCACCAAGCAAGAGAGACCTTGAGAGTCATGATGGAGGTGCAGAAACGTCAACGCCTTGAAACAGCTGAGCGGTTTCAAAAGCATCTGGAACGAGTCATTGAGATGATTCAAAATTGCTTAGCTTCTTTGCCTGATGATTTGCCCCATTCAGAAGCAGGGATGAGAGTAAAAACTGAACCAATGGACGCTGATGATAGCAACAATTGTACTGGACAGAATGAACAACAAAGAGAAAATTCAGGTCATCGAAGAGACCAGATTATAGAAAAAGATGCTGCCTTGTGTGTTCTAATTGATGAAATGAATGAAAGACCGTGAAGGATGTTTCTTCTTCTTCTTTTTTCCCTTTCAGTAAATAGCATCATATATTAGTTAATTTGCTCTTGAAGAGTCTACAAGAGAGATGAGTAGGAATTATGTAAACAGCTTCACTTTCCAACTTTATCAATTAGGAGATGTCACAGACAGTAGTTTCACTTTGTGGCAAACATAGACAAATGAGTATGATGACATTCAGAGGCATCAGCTGAAAAATCACAGTGCTGCTGTTGGGTGGACCATTCCTGTTTTTGGAGTTGCAGTAAATGTTGAAGATAATCCTCAATAATAGCAAGCTTTCATCCTCAAAAAAAGTTGATTTGTCATTTGTTTTAAGAATGATAGGTAAATAAAGGATACTAAGCTGTATAAATGTGAAATTATGAAATCTTTGATTTTACTTAAAAATTTGCTTAATTTCTAAAGTATTGTAACATGTTTAAGGAGAGATACCCATAGAGTTATAAAACAGCAATTTTATTTTTCCTCCTGACTGTTTCTGTAAATACACTGTCTCAGCCTCTTGTCCCTGTCCTGGATGGGTCCCATGACTTTTTTCAGTCACTCAGGTAAAACTCCTTTGATCACATTTAGGTGCAAACGTACATTTTAGTAATTAAAATGTCTATGTAATTAGCTATACATTTCCTTTAAAGTTAAACTCAGACTTGCTTAAGGCTGGAAGCTGCGAAAAGCAGGGAAGGGGGTTTGGTGGCAGAGACTGGTAGATGTTTACTGGAGATTGATTCTTGCTCCCTTGAGATATGTTGCTGAGCTAAGGCTTCCCTACAAGGGACTACATTTCTCCAATCCCTTTGCATCTATGTAATGCCATGTGACTAAGTTCTTAGTGGAATATGGGGGTCAAAATCCAGGCCTGCCCCATAAAAATTTCTTAGATGATCTGATCTCCATTCTCTTCTCGTCTGCTGGTTTGATGGCCACACCAGGATAACGTTGGAAGCCACTGGTAGGTAGATGGTAAAGGTTCACTCAGTTTGGGCCCTTGAATGACAGGACTAGGCCCTCCTTTCATTAACTCCATGCCCTCCCCAGCTGATTTGACTTTATGTAAGCAAGAAGTCACCTTGTTTTGATCACTGAGATGTTATTTCTGTTTTCTCTCTCCTGCCTTCCAACCTGTCTTCCACCAAAGTCTTGGTGGAGTGTCTGCCCTGTATCTGAGAGGTTCTCTGCTGGCCTTTGGCTTACTGTAGGCCAGTGGTTTTCAAAGCATCCTGGACCAGCAGCATTAACATCACTTGAGTTACTAGAAATGCAAATTCTCAGGCCTCACCCCAGACCGACCAAATCAAACTTGAGGGGTGATGCCCAACAACAAGCTGTGATTTAACAAGCCCTCACATGATTCTGATGCACTTCCTAAAGATTTAAGAATCACTAATAAAGGTAATGCTTTATCCCAGATGTCCACTTTTGATTCTTCCCCCAGTCCCTGGTTTCCAGTATACCATCCTTAAGGGATGTGCTCTGTTAAGACCTCCAGCCCTAGAGCCATTTAAAGTTGCCACAGGTCAATTCTATACGTGAAAGACTCATCCTTTTCTTTAGAAATTCCAGTTAGACTCTGGCCTGACTTTTTCCTTCTCGTGTGTGTTTGGTGTAAATCTTTGGGCTCCACAGACTCCAGAGGACCCAGTCCAGTCTCTTAAGCTTAAGTTGAAGAGGGGGGGAGCCCCCTAATCTTGTGAGAGAACAAGCTGGACATTGCATAACACTTGAGCAACTCTTCAAAGAAACCTGTTTACTTTGACCTCAGCCCTTATAATCTTGAGGGTGTTGAGCTAAGAGGTACCAAACCAATTTTGGGCTGCTTTGCAAATCCTTGCAGGGAAAAATAATTGAATCACATAATGTTACAAGATTCACAACAGCATTTGTGTATAAATTTGTGTGTGTTGGGGAGAGGATTAAGGGGTGAAAATTCCACTAGGAATCTTAAATTCTGACTTTGAGAGGATCTGAACTTGTAGATCTTTTAAATCAGTTTTGATGTGAACTCCTGCTATTACAGTGGGATGAAGGAACACTAGTGGTCTGACAGTTACAAGTTTAAAAGTTTATATAAAGTCAGCCTTTCAGTCTTATACCAGGGTACTTCCCTGTACCCTGGTTATAATGAGTATTCCTGGTTGATTCCTCAAAGTAAAATATGTATCTGGTGGAAGAATAGCCTGGTTAACCTCATGAAATGACCAATCCAGGCCCCAGACCACAGAGAGTCTGATTTCATTGTTCTGAAATGGGGCCCTGGCATGGGTTTTAAGAATCTCTAGATGACTTTATTGTGCAGTGGGTTAAAGGAGTATATTCACATTAGTCAGTACTCTACTTGAACTAGTTTCAGCAAAAAGATGAATTTGTCGATACTGTGTTGTTACATAATGGCAGGATAAGTTGAACATCCAAGTTATGAAGAGGAGTGGGAGGGTCTCCAGGGTAACTGGGGCACAAATTCCATCCAGACCCCCTCTGTCTCTCCTGTCTTCTCTCTGTTAGCTTTATTCTCTTGATAACCCAACTTCTATCATGGTGTGGGTGGAAAACATGATTGGTAATTCACAAGTGTTTAAGTCTTTCTACACCACTATCTGGGACTTGTCTCAAATTAAAAAAAAAAGAAAAAAGTGGAAGGCTAATAAACCAGCCTAGGGGTGGCATTCCTGATTCCGTCTGGGCCAGTCAGCTGGGTCCTGGATCCTGTAAGAATTTGACAGTCCTCAAAATATCTGTATGGGGGAGGTAGTCCACCTCTCGGGAAAGGAGGTGCTGAGCTGACCGTACTGTAGATGCCTGCTACAAATGAAGCTCATGTAAACTTTTGAGAGAAATAGCAAAAATAAACAGATTGTACTAATTATATTTACCTCACCTGTGTGAGAGAGGTCAGTCTCCCCCATTCATTCATTGACTCATTGTATTCAGTTAGTGAATATTGTCCTCTCTATGCCTGATAACTGGTTTAGTTCTTGGGTGTTTGGAGAGTGAGGAAGAAACTGGAAGAAAGATGAACAAGAAAACAAATGAGTTAATTTCTGAAGGTGTTAAGTTTGTGCCTTAACCATCCATCCGTTACAACACTCAGAAGAGTCTTGTTTCCGATTATATTCCTATTGCCTGTTCAAAATGCCGTGTCCACTTTATCTTCTCTTTTCAACTTATGTTTACATGTTCACATTTGTTCAGGGCTTTGGAAGGAAACTTCAACTGTGCTGTGTAATATTTCAGAGAAAAGGCCTGTGCTAGGTCCAGACGTCACTGGAAACAGCAAGTACAAGTGTCTCATGAGGAAATAAAAAGTTGGCATGATTTGGATGAGGAAGGCTCTTATGGCCGCAACAAAGGTTGGAGCTAGAGAAGCAGATGGAGGTAGACTACAGGATTTAAAAGGCTATGGGAAGGAGTTTGTTTCATCCTAAATCTGATGGTAAATCAGTAAGTAGCAAACATATAGAGGGCTTTGTTAACACTGTTCTAATCACTACATACAGAAAGTCATTTTATCCTTGTAGTAACCCAAGAAATCGGTATGATTTTTCCACCCATATTTCAGGTGAGGAAGCAGAGGCTCAGAGAGGTTATATAATTTACCCAAAGTCACCAAGCTAGTGAGTGGCGGAGCTAGGATTGAAAAATTCTAGTTTCAAAGCCAAAGCACTCAACCTCCATAGTTTACCACCTCTCTACTGCATCTTATAGTTAATAAGTCATAGGAATAAGTAGTGGAGTCAAGAGTGGAATCCCGTTTTGACCCTATAAAGTCCATACTCTTAGACATTACATGATACTGGACTGAGGGAGGAACAATTTGTAGGTGGAAACTATGGACTCCCTTTGAGCATATTAAGGCATTTATGTCTTAGACTTCTGTGGACACCTCAAGGAGATGCTGTGCTTACAGCTCTAATCTTCCTGAAAACCCCTCTTGTGTAGCTATTATCCCCACTTTATGAAATTGAGGGTCAGTTTCGTGGTTTTATGGCTACAAAGCACTTAGCACAATTTCTGGTACTTAGTAAACTATCAAAGATCAGCTATTGTTCGTGCTAAGTCTTGCATTTGGCATTTAGAATCAAAGATTGATGAATTGGTTTCAAATTGCAGTGTAATGAGTCTAACAGTAAGTGGCACACTTACCTCAAGTTCAGTAGCTGCTGTCAGGTGGCGGAGGAGGGGGAAAGATCGAGAAACTCAAGAGGTTTTGTTTATGATCCAGAGCTTCTTATTCAAGAAGTAAGACTTACTGCCTGTCCCTGTCCGTGGCCTACAAAATCTTATCTCGTGGAGAGAACATGGTGTGAATTTTTCAAAATAATCAGTTTATGTTGTGACTAAGAGTCTTTGATCAGAGCCTTTCTCCCAGGGCTACCTGGACAAGACCTGGGGAAAACCTCAGGCATTATTGGTAACTATTGAGTAAGACTAAGATGCTGCTCAGATATGCTTACCGCATGACCAAGCTCTGTGAAGCTGCTGGTTCCCTCCCCCCACACTCTAGGTTTAGAATAAGGGAAGGCATTCAAATCTGGTGGGGGAGGTGTGGCTGGCCAGGAATGCATACCGTGTTCCCCCCAAAATACCTAGCTGGACAATCAGCTCTAATGCGTCTTTTGGAGCAAAAATTAATATAAGACCCGGTCTTATTTTACTATAAGACACGGTATAATGAATGTAATGTAATATAATAAAATAATAATATAGTACTGGGTCTTATTTTACTATAAAACCAGGTATAATATAATACCGGGTCTTACATTAATTTTTGCTCCAAAAGGCGCATTAGAGCTGATTGTCTGGCTAGGTCTTATTTTCGGGGAAACACGGTAGAATCAGAGCTACAGGAAAGATGCCTTTTGGGTCTTTGCTGATTTTCACAACAGTTCATTCATTCAACAAATAAGAGGATTTATGAATACTGTGCAGCCCATTAAGAGCCATTAAGAAGGAGAGTACTGATGGGGAGTGATTCTAGATACAATAAAAGCAAGTTGCTGGGTGTAGCCAGAGCCCATATTTGTCTATGCATAGTCAAATGGGCAAAATACATAAAAACCATTTATGGATGAGAAAATTGAAGCTCAAACGTAACTTGGCACACCAAAGACATTTTAGCTACTTAATGGCAGAATTAAAACAGGTTTAAAAGAAAAGAAGAGAAGGAAAAGAGCAAGGCATGGTGGAATTTGGGCTCCACTGTTTACTAACTGAGTAGGCTTGGTGGAATCTCAATTTTCTTAACTCTGGTAATTATAGTACCCATCTCATAAGGTTGATACCATCTAATGTTGAGAATGAAAAACAAAAGCCATTTTAATTCTTTCTAAAACTCTTTTGTCCCCAAGCAACATGCGCAGATCTCAGGCTTGCTAATGACCTGGGTGGAAGCATGTGATCTGGAAGGGTGGAGGCGGTGCCTGTGAGGCTTAAGTAGTGCATGAGCCTGCGGCTTGAATAATTGCTACCTGTAAGGGAGAGTGATAAAGAACAAAAGGAAGGCACAAATAATAGCAGAAATAAAAAGAAAGGGACATTACTATAGATTACATGGACATTAAGTAATAATGTGAGAATATTGTGGATAACTTGATGCCAATAAATTGGAAAACTTAGACAAAAAGGACAAATTCTTATAAAATAACCAATATTGGCTTAAAAATAGGGAATCTGAATAGCTTTCTAATGATTAAAAGAAAACAAGAACCAGTAAAATCTCACAAAGAAACTTCAAGTTCAAATAGCTTTTGCTGGCAAGTTCTACCAAAGGTTGCCAGGGGAAAAAAAAATCTAATACAGACTATTTCAAAACACAGAAAAAGAAGAAACATTGTCCAACTCTTTTATGAGACTAGTATAAAACAATATTAGCACGTTGAACCAGTAATACATAAAAACGAAAGGTAGTGTTTTATGGCCAGTCCATGTTAGGAATGTAAAATAGAAAATTAATGTCACAGTAATAGATTAAAGGAAAAAAAATCAGTCATCTCAAAAGGCACACAAAAGGCATTTTATAAAATTAGAATATTTAGGAATAGAATAGAACTTCCTTAATCTAATAAATGGTAGCTCCATAAAACCTGCAGCATGTGTTATACCCAAGGTGGAAAGCTAAAACCTTTCCTTTAAGATCTGGAATGAAATAAGGATGCATGTTATCAAAATGTCTATTAAATATGCACTAGACTTCCTAACTAGCATGTTAAAATTAAAAATGTAGTATTGAAAAGGAAGTATTGAAACTGTGATTATTTGCAGGACGTGATTGTCTACATGGAAAATTCAACATTATAAATAATTGATTAACAAGAGAATTCACTGGTTGGAGAAAAAAAATGAACATTCAAAATTAAAATGCATTTCAGAATACCAGCAACAAACAGAAATTAAAATTTTACTGTAATATACTGTGTAAGATAGCATCAATAATATGCAGTATCCAGGGGAAAAAATTCAAGGAATAAGTTGAAGACTTCTATGGAGGAAATTTTAAACTTTTGTTAAGAGATATTAAAGAAAATATAAATATAGGAGTGATAAAACATTTATGGATTGGAACACTCAATACTGTAAAGAGGTCAAACTTTATTCCACATTGATCTGTGGATTCAGTGGAAACCCATCAAATTTTCACCCAGTTTTTTTGTTTTTTGTTTTTTTTTAATTTGACAAGGTGATTCTAAAATGTATAAGAGTTACAGAGGACTCAGATAGCCAAGATGCCTTTGACAAAAGGACTAAAGGGAGGATTTGCTGTTGATAGCAACATTTACAATAAAGCCACTTTGGGGGAGGGAGAAACTTTACTCCCCCAGGTTCTTTTGGCTGGTCTAATCAAATAGACGTGAGACAGATTACGAAAAAATGACTAAATTTAATTGCGCATGTGGGGGACCCACATACATGAGCACTTCAGTGAGAGAAAGGGAAAATGAGGAATAAATGACATGAGCTAAGGATGCAGTCAGATGCCTGGGGCTTCAGAGGGGAGGAAGGTCATTCACAGGACAGGAGGACAAGACCAGGTATTCAGTAATTAGGTGTTTGCCTTGCCCTAGGATAGGTCATAAAAAACATTTTTTCGGGTAATAACTCTTATTATGGGCAAGGCCACTAATTTAAATTCTTCAAGGGAGAGATAAAAGTTTCTCTTGAGCCCTGAGGGTCTTGATAGCCCAAATCTAAATGGTTCATAAACAAAAGGAAAGTGCTTATTTAACCTTGTTAAGTAATGAGGGAAATGCAGAGTGAGATGCCATTGTATTTTTACCGGTTTGGAGATATATATACAAAGGGTGCCAAAAAAATGTATATACATCTTAAGAAAGGAAAACTGTGTTAAAATTGTAATACTCAATATGTACCAATAACAAAAGATGAACACAAGTCATGTTTGACTTCTGCAATTACAAGAGGTGCTCAAAGTGGTTCCCATCAGCCTCCAGACAATTCTGATTATGGCGAACTACTGCTTGAGCAGCACTGACCAAAGTGTCCACTTGTATGCATTTTATTGGCACCCGTGTGTGTGTGTGTGTGTGTGTTTGTGTGGTTCAAAATGTATATTCCCTCTGACCCAGTAATTACATTCTCAGAAATATACTGTGAGAAGCGCCTATGTGTTTTTGTTTTGGGTCCAGATTTCTTGAGTGAGTGCTTTGTAAGTATTCTTAAACTATACATTTTAAGTTTATGCAATGTTCTGTACGTTTGTTATATTTTCCATTAAACAATAGGTTAACCTTAAAGCCACATTGTGACGTCGTCATATACCAATCACATTGGAGAAATTTAGAAAGTCTGACAGTACTGATATAAGCAGGTTGGAAGACAGCTCAACATTCTCTCATAAGAATGTTGAAGTGGAAAAATGAGACTATGGTTCAGGGACACGAGGAAAATAGGGAAATGATACGAAAGAAGAAAGAGCTCACCAGGATTGAGGAGAAGTATGTCCCTTGAACTGAGGAGTATTGATTAGCCTTACTCTGAACCTGGAGAGAAGAGGTGCCACATGGAGAACGTGCTTAGACGGGTGAGCCCTCCCACGGCTCCCACCAGCGTGGCCTCTGAGATCAGGAGCTGCATTTTCAAGATGGGACTGCAGATAGGAGTTCCCACAGTGACTCATACACAGCTTAACAGAATTTTCTCCATGGTAAACTGCTTTTCATTCTCTTCAGTTTAGTCACTGGGAAGCTCACTGAGCTCTTAAACGTGAACTTTTTCACCCTCCTCCCCATTTCCTGTATTCTGAAGAGGTTTGATTATGTGGGTAGGAGCCGTGTTACCTTCCCTTAGAAGTTAACTTGCTGCGTAAATATTGTGATATCTCAGAATTCTGACTTGCCCTGGCCGGCCACCGTTTTCTGTGCTGTGGGGCAAAGAGCCCTGGAGAGGGCTCTAAGCTCACTCTTGCTCTGGTTTGAGTGTAACCTCATGCTTCATCTTTCTGGAATTCATCCATAGTTGCTAAATATAAAAACTTTCCACAAACACCTTCCCAGGGTTGTGAAGAGCCTGTCCTTGTGTTAAAAACACCATACTAGTAAAATGCCATTTTTGTAAGAAAGAGAATGACACGTATTTGGAGGGGCAGGTTTTCTTTCCCCATTTGCTTGCCCCATCCCTTTCTGGGAGCGGGTCTGTAATGGCCATTTGTTTTTGCTGCCCAGTTTCTAGTTCTCCCCCTGAAACGCACTGTGCTTTTCTTTGGGGAAACCACATTCTCTTACTCTCAGAACATGAATTTTGGGGCTGTGACCCAGGCCTAACCCAATTAGTCCTTTTTGACCATGTGGATACAGAATGTTCGGGAATGAGTCTGTGACCCAACATGGGCCTTTGAGAAACTGTGAATCGCTGGGCCTGTGTGGGAGCAGTCAAGAGATGTTCTTGGCGTGTGGATATGTGCTCTGCAGGAGACAGGAGAGGAACACTGTAGCATCTGAGGAAGGAACCAACACTGGAGACAGCCAGAAACGAGGTCCCTGGTGACCTCACCAGGGCCACTGAATTGTGCCTGAAGCTGGATTTCATCGTCAGTCAAAAAATTCACTTTATAATTTAAGCTAGTTTGAATTGGGTTTTCTGTCATCTGCAACATAAAGTCTTTGGTGAGAAGAATTTGTTGGCATAAGAACACACTAAAATCATGCTATGAAAGATGGTCAGTAGGAAGGGAGAAATGTATTTGTCTTGTAAATGTGTCATTCTGAAGACCTGAAAGACCTGGGGTTCCTTCCAGGCATGCCCAGGATCTCTGGTCTAAAGTAGCCCTCTCAGGCTGGGATCTGTGTATGTGCTGGGGGGTAGTCGGTGGCAGCAATGTGGAAAGCACTTGATGCAGATGAGAACACAGACCCCCAAAATAAAAGTAAAATAAAAATAAAAAGACTTCCATCTGACGTGGAGTCTACGAACTGACGGGAGATTTAGTGGGGAGTATAAAGAAATGTTTCGTACCTTCTCCTGGATCCCATTGTGTTCATGATCTTCACAGTTATCCATGAGTGAGCGTCTCTGGTGATACACCCACGAGATGTACTGACATTAACATATTTGTATATATGGAGAGGTATATACAGAAAAATACCTGAAAGGAGATCCATTATGTAGATAGTGGGTATTTCATGGTACTGGGATTATGGCCTTTATTTTATTTGTTTATTTTATTCTTATTTTATTTTCAATGATTTTCTACAGTGACTATGACAGATACTTTTAAAACAGGTTTTTCAAGTACAGATACACAAATTTACATGGACTCTTAAAGGGAAGTCACATGGCAGGCGGCAATCTGTAAGTCAGAAGATCTAGCTCAAAATTCCTTAATGTTAACCTCTTACCCTTAAGATTCAACTGTAGTGTTTCCCTTTGCAAAGTTTTGGAACAAAACGTACGTGAAAACTAAGTGAGATACTGAGATTTAAATAAGAGGGTTTTTGATTCAAAAAGTACATATAGGATTCCCACCTTTCGTGGGCATTGTGGTGACCTCCACAACCCATCCCACTGCTGCTCCCCCACTGTGTAGGGTACTTTCTGATTGGACTGAGTTTTTCCAGATAATGAGTTTTTCCCTACATCACCCGCCCTTTTTTTCCCCATCTCCCGACCTGGGTAAAATTCTCTAACTTCCTTTTATGAATTTTGTCAAGTGCTCCTTTAGTTACCTCTTATTTTGTAATTCTAATTACATATAATTCTAATGTTTCCATTTGGTGCTTGGAGGCTATGAGTCAGATCTTCTGCCACTTTTCCTGCTGCCACTAACTGAATCTCTACAGTACTATCTTATGCAGTAGTTTTTATGCACGTCCCTCTACATACTTACAGCCAACACTCAACAACTGTCCCTTAAGAAAATTCACAATGCAACTTTTTAAACACAATTTAGAAACTAATTAATTCGAATACAAGACTTCTTTACAAAAACACATCCAAGGGCTCCTTTTAAAAAACAAACTTTGGTTGCACATAATTAAAGAATCATAGGCCTTGAGTCTTTTATGATCATCTTTACAAATAAACTGAGACATAAAGTGTCCATTTCAAGGGGATAATAACCTAATTTTATTTTTACTCAATGTTTTATTGAATGGAATGTATATATTTAGCTGTAATAAAGAGTGATAAAATTCTTTATGAGCTGAAATGGCAAGATCTTCAGAATATAATATTAAATTAAAAAAGAAAGGTGCAAGCTGATCAATCTTAGCATCTCTAAATGTGGGGTAACCAGACAATTGTGATGGAGTCTGAAGTATTCTTGCCAAAAAGTCAAACCTAAATTTAACCAAACCTTTAACGCTAAGTTTCATTTATAGGAAATGAAAGAAAAGAGCAATAATTGAAATGACACCACATGGAAGTAGACAACCGCAGGACAACTGGTTTGTACAATCAGTCAGTGTTGGGGGAGGCGGAGGAAGAAAGACTGTCTTCGATTAAAAGACAGTTAGTTAAGAGACATAACAACCAAATGCACTGTAGGAACCTAATTGGGTCTGGATTTAAACAAACCTATTGTAAGAGAACATTTTTTAGATAAGCAGGGGAATTTGATTACGAACTGGAAGATTAGCTGCAATTGGATCATGCAAGATAAAGATACGAGGATGGTCCTTGTAAGGTTTGCATTTTTTTTTTTTTTTTTTAAGGCCCGAAAGTCACTGCAGGCCAGAGAGCATTTCTAGAACTCTTCCTGGTAGCCAGAAGGAGCTTCTTAGAAAAGGGAAGATGAACGTGGTCCTGTTGGACAGGCTGTCAGCAGAGTGACCCGAACAAATGCCCAGTGGAAGAGGCCTGGCCAGAACCTTAGCGGAGTTTTTGTTCTTCATTCAGCAGCTTTACTGAGAGATAATTCACACACCATGTGCTGTTACTAGGTATGATCTCTAACCCCATGGTTAATCCACTCTACCTTACACTTGAATATGGGCATTTGCTGGTTGTTATTAGTTATGCGGGCAGACGTATTAAGGGCAAATGTGAAATTCATGAAACAGTTTATAGTGGAAAAAACTGGACCTTAGGGAACCTCATTCTCATTTGAAATCACCAATCGTGCATTTGGGCAAATCAATCTTCTCAGGTCTCAGTTTCCCATCTATAAAATGAAGAAGTTGACTCATAGCTCCATGAAAATGCGCACATCGAACAAGCTCGAGATTTATATTAAACACATTTAATGGTATAAAAGTGGGTGACAAGGAAATTCAGGAAGGAAAGACAGAGGAAGACCATGGATGTTCAGAACCTATTCAGTCTGTGAGCTCACTTCCCTTTTTGTAAAAACCCCTTGACTTGTAAGTTTCCAGACAATAGTCACCGAGGCTGTTTGGGTCTGAGATGTTACCTCAGTGATGGAGAGTGTGCCTGTAATTCATCACTTTCTGACAATTTATGCTTGAAGCCCCTGGGGTGGGAGGAGAGGGGACATCCTGTATAGATGAGAGGAAATAGAATATTGAGGTCACCTCAGTCCCACCCCCAGTAGGGAAAAGAAGCACTGCTGATAGGGCTGTGTCTTCCTAAGTGGAAGAGTTTGAAAATTCAAATCGAGATCAGAATATTAGAGCAGGGAGCTGTACCTATACCACCTGACACAAACTCCTCATTTTATAAGTTTTATAAATGACAGAAGTGAAATCCATCAAGGTTACATGACAGGTCATTTTGTGTTAGAACAAAACGAAGAATTAGGCTCAAGATTGGAGTAGAAAGGGCCCATAAATGTGAGGACAAGGAGCATGCCATTCATTGTGATATTCTCCAGGTCCTAGTCCAGTGCCTGACACATAGTAGGTGCTTCAGAAGCAGTGGTCACACAACTGACCAATTGACCGACTTTCTGAGTGAATGCATATGTTTCTAACTTGTGTCCCCTGATAATTGGCTGGACCCACACTTGGGCTATTTTAAGAAGAGGACTATTTCATCAGCAATATCAGGCTTTCTTCACCAGCTGAGAGATGCTTTTCTTGACTGAGTAACACTTCTTCCTCTGAGTATTGCTTCCTTTTTGTTGTTACTGACACGATAAATATCAGAGCCCTTACAGGATGTGTGTGGTGTAGCATGACAGACAACTGGGGTTTCCTTTGATGTGATTGTAGACTTGGCAGCGTTAATAAAAGAATGATGAGTTGTCAGATGGTGTGGTGTGCTGGGCTAGCACTCCGGGAAGTAGTCACCACTCATGTGATAGTGCAGTAGAGACGCAGTTGAGAGAAGTACCCAGTTCCACTGGCGACTTGAACGGCACCTACCCAGAGCCGTTCTTTTGAGTTTTCTTCTGCAGAACCCATGTTGTCACATCTTTCCATTGACTGTGTCCTGCTGTGGCTGCTACTACTTACAAGTAAGTCTGGACATGGGCTTTTGCAATTGGATAACGCGAGATAAAGATGCAAGGATAATTGTCATAGTGTTTCCAACTAGAGAAAGCTTGGAAGCAACTGGGTGTGAACTGGGTAGTGGACAAAATAAATAAATTGTAATATGCCCATGATGCAAACAGTGAAACCGACTAATGATATGAAATGTCTCTAAGTCATAATATTAATTGAAGAAAAGCAAGGAGTAGAATAGTCAACGTGTGTGTGTGTGTGTGTGTGTGTGTGTGTGTGTGTGTTGCAGGGTCTGGGAATTTACAAATGCTTCTTAATGTATGGACTCTGGGACGGGGAGCTGGGAAATGGGAAAGAGCACAGAGGGAGTAGACTTTTCATGTACATTTTATACTGTATGACTCTTAGTACATACACAAACACACACACACTCGTATATATAGTATTTATTTATTTACTTAAAAACAATTAATTTTAAATCTAAAAATAGCTATACATTAGCTTCTTATTCAGGCAAGGATTTTTATTCACTATGTGCCTGGTGCTGAAAAAACGAGAGAGCAAGAGAATTGTGTTAGAATGACTGACCTTCGCTGATGAATAGACAGCTTGCCCAAATGGCTGAGCTGTTTTCCTGGCTGACGATGACTGTCTATTTCCATCTGCACCCTGGTGTTCACAGAACTGGACCACAATTCTTTCCTAGAGCACTGGTTCTCAAAGTGAGGTTCAAGGCCACCCATGTCAGCAATTCCTGGGGACTTGTTAGAAATACAAATGTTAGGCCCCAGCCCCGACTGCTGAATTCAGGCACTGTAGTAGTGGAGCCCAGCCACTGGGCTTTAGCAAGGCTTCCAGTGATCCTGGTGCCCTCAAGTCTGCGAGTCACTGCCATAGCAAACCGTTCTCCCATCGGGACAGCAGCAGTGCTTTCTTCTTTATTCTACAAGGCACTACTTGCAGTTTTCTGAAGTGGCCAATCTCACTCATTGCCTCGTCTTGCTCTCCCTTTCTCTTTATTCAGGGTCTTTGGAAGGGTCGTTCGTAGTTGAGGTGGGTCAGAATGCTTATCTGCCCTGCTCCTACTCTCCAACCAGCTCTGAGAACCTGGTGCCAGTGTGCTGGGGCAGGGGTTCCTGTCCTCTGTCAAAGTGTCCAAGTCTGGTGCTCAGCACTAATGGAAGGGACGTGGAATACCAGAAAGCCAGCAGATACCAGCTAAACGGGAATATCCACAGAGGGGACGTGTCCTTGACCATACAGAACGTGACGTCCGCCGACAGTGGGACCTATTGCTGCCGCATCGAGTTCCCAGGGCTACTGAACGATAAAAAATTAGACCTGATGTTGGACATCAAAGAGGGTGAGTGGACCTTTGCCTGCTTTCCCTATGAATAAGGTTCACCTGCAGATCATGTTAGATCTCCCGATTGGTCTCATCTCATCCCTCCCCAGGGACAAGCCTGGGGACGGGCCCCTAAGACTTACGGGCCCACCAGCAATGCCCTGCCATGTTGAATTCCTCTGTCCATATTGAAACTCATGGATAGGCTCTATGAAAGGAGAGGAAAGGCCTCGGTCAGTGGTTTGAGACCCTGACTGCTCAGTAGACTCACTCGGGGAGCTTTTTCACACCTACAGATGCTGGGCTCCACCCACGAGCCAGAGAAACCAGCGTCTCTGGCGGTAGAGACTGAGCACTGGGATTTTACAAGCTCGTCCTCAGGTGATTCCCCGCCACACGCAGGCTGGATTGAGACTCACTGGAGTATGTGTGTGGGGGTGCATGTACTTGTGTGTTCTCAGGCGTACAGAGCACGTACTTTGTGGCTTATGGAGCTGTGTTCAACTCCAGCTCTGTCCCTCACTGGCTGGGTAATCTTGGACAAGTTATGTAAACTCCGTGACCCTCTCCTCTGTAAAATATGATAATACCCACCACATAGGCTATTGAATGGATTTTAGGAGATGTTTTATGAAGAGCATTTCGTGCGGCCATTTGTGTGACTGTTAGGTCTCTTCTCAACAATTACGCTGCGACGATGATGACTGTAAGTAACGCAGCTCAGAAAATGTGTAACAAACACTCTTAAGTGTGAGGCACTCTCCGAGAAGGTGTCCAGGTTTGAAAGTTGAACACGTGTTTCTCTTTACTTGTTGTGTTTCCTATTTTTTCTGCTGACCCTTTGATTCTCTGAATCAAGCTCTCTGCTCTCAGAGAAGCCTCGTCCTTACTTTAGTTTCTGACATTAGCCAGGGTCACCCCTGCTTGGACTCCATGGAGAGACTTCACTCCAGCCGTTCCACGACTACTCACCACCGAGGGACATGGCTCAGGTAATTATACATGGGGAATAGGGGGAAGCCTTTAGGTGCTTCCTGAGTTCAGAAGATACTAAATATGGGAAAAAGGAGAAAGTTCAAGAGTAGAGGCATGAGTGGTTCTGTGCACCTGTGATAGTATTTGGGGGGAGGGGGTGGTGGAGATAAACCTGTGCTGGGAAAATGAGTCCTGGGTTAGGATCTGGGTTAGTCAAAATTTAGCCCGGGACCAATATCCTTCACTTCTCTGAGTCTCAGCTTCCAGTTCTGTTCAGATTTTTGAATTTCATGACCCAGTAAAATTCCTGACCCACCCCAAAGAAATTTCAATCTACATATTTTGCCAAGTAAGGAAAGCAAAATTTCGAATATTGCCATCATTGCAAAAAAAAAAAAGACAGTCTTTTAAATTAAGTAAATTTAATCTAATGAAAAACTCTTTACATTGTTCTTATTATGTTATGATTTATTCCTGGACTGGTGACATTTTGTCTTGAATTGGCCCCAGTCCATGTTTGGGATTGGAGTATGTGATTTCTAGGATCCCATCCAACTGGAATGAAGCCCAGCAATATCCTCAGATTTTGGTCTCAGTAAGAGCAGCTAAATTCTTTAAGTAATTCAGCAAGGACTGTTCCATCCTTCTCTGGAAGAGAAGACAGCAGAGGGTCAGCGGAGGGTCAGCAGAGCAGACCTCCGGTCACATTGGTCAGAAAGGTTAATCTTCAATATTTCCTCTCGGAGCCCTGGTCTCTCCTAAACTCTCTGGAACTCAGTTTTTTTAATTCAGTAAAATGAAAGTTAATAGTAGGTAAATCCCATTTCCTAATCTCATAAATCCCCCAAGTCCCAGTTTATGAGATTTAAATACGACAATGTGACCAAAGTTCTTAGCCCAGTGTCTGATCATTGTCTATACTGAATACATGTTAGTTCCATCGCTGTTAACATTATTGGTGAGATCCAGAGGCAGGATGAGATTGTGGGTAAGTGCTTCAGTGACACGGAGAATGGGTCCTAATGTCAGCTCTCAGACTTCCTTTGTGACCTCAGGAAAGTTGCTCCAAGTCTGTGAGGCTCAATTTCCTCACCTCTCCATTGAGGGTAACTCCTGTGCCTACTTCAGAGGATTGTTGTAAAGACTGAAGGTGATATTGTATGTAAAGTGCTCAGCATAGGTCCTGGCCCACAGAAAGCACTCAGAAATTAGCTTTTATGCTTATTAACTTCAGCCCTCCCTCTAAAGGTTTAATCTTTGGTGGTTCTTTAGTGATGGTTAACCAACATTGTGTGATTAGCGAGGAAATGAAATATGGTGGGAACAGATGATCCGCCGTATTGTGGGCCAATCAAGTAATACCAACTATTTATTGTATGCTATTATTATGTTTTTTAAAATCCTACAGCCATAGGCCTAGAAGGGACTTCAGGGGTCGTTTCGTATCGTGGTCCCATCCTGTGCGCCAGTGTTCTTTATAACAGCACCGCCACGTGGGCGTTCCCTCTGTGCCCACACACCTTCCTTGATGGGGGTTCACTTCCTCATGAGGCAGTGCATTTCCTTAGAGGAGTCTAGACCATAAACAGAAGTCTCCTGCCTTTTAGTTTTTACTTGTTTCTTCCTTCCCTCTACGCAATAAAAATGGGGCCCTCTCTTGCATCAGGAAACATAGGCACAGTACCTTCCATCTCTGAGCTTTTCAAAAGCCTGAGAAAATATTTAAACAAAGAAAAAAAAAAGGCAACATCTTCAAAAATAGGAAAAGAAAATGAAAAATTCCAGTGAATGCTCCTTAACGGCATGTCTATGGTCAGTAGCATCACGTGAATTAGTTATCTCACGTCAACTCAGATGTTGTTATATACACCTTGTCTTTAATGTGGAGTGTGGGTGTCTTTCATATGTTTGCTGTAAAGTGGAGTAGAGCCTTAACTTAGCAAGGGTTTCAAGGATCCTGGAAGATCCTAAATCTACCTCAAAAACACAACAAATGCAATCTCTCTCCCACCCAAAGGAGGTAGAAAGTGGTGATAAGTAAGTCCTCAGCTCTAGAAAACTTTGAATCTCAGGTTTGCTAATTAATAGCTGTGTGACCTTGGGCAAAGTGCATCTCTGAGACTCAGTTTCTTCATCTGAAAAATGGGAAAATAATAGTACCTACCTATTGTGGTGAAGATTAAATGAGATTTTGCATGTAAAGTGCTAAGCACCTTGTCTGGCACATAATACATGCTAGCTGATAACTATTAAACTTCTGTACTTTTCGGACTGTCACAGCCTACCCCCCACCGTTGCTGCCACCCCAGCCAAGTCTTGGGTTTGCTAGAAAAAACATTACAACTTTCTCCAATTCTGCCACACATCTTGCTTGATGACTATGTGAAAATAAGCCATGATGACCTAAAAGGACTCTATTTTATTAATCATTTTCACTGTAAAATGAAGTAAAAGCAAAAAAGGAGAAGTCAGACAGTTTTACCATTTAGGCCAAGAAAAATAATTACAGGGAAACAGAAACTGGATTTACAGTAGAAAACCTTGTGTGTGGTTAAGTTTCATGTTTACTTAGGAGTTCCACCAATGTGGTTTTTATACTTTAAATTCCTTTTGGACAGTAAAAACAAAGGTAAGTGGAAGATAATCTCTTTTCTTTCTGTTTTTTTTTTTAAATACTTCTAGGCTAAGACTATGCTCATATAATATTAAAATCAGAGTTTGTTAAACCAAGGGTTCTAAAGGATTTAGATTTTTTTAGATCCCTCCGCCCCCACCAGAAAGTGACTGTGACACTTAAGAAGCTTCAGAGCCTCTGACTCAGCCAGAAAAATGAGCAGGCATACTTCGTTTTCCCAAAGCTGAGAACCTATTGATATTTAGGACGCAGAGTCTATGAAGTCAGGGTCCATGGCCCTCTTGTTCTCTGCTCTGTCCCCCGTGCCTGACAGAGTAGAGGTGCAGTACATGTTCCTTGAATAGATAGGCAGATGAAGAACTAAATGAGCACAAAGGAAGGAGGTGATCTGGCCGTTGGGCCATGCGATGCACTTAGCAGTGATATGCTGACGTGAACGTGGTTGAAGGCCGCAGGTAAGAGTGTATACTTCTATTTACTTCCCCAGGTAGGGAAGCAACCTAGGTATCCACTGATAGATGAATGGATCCAGATGTATGTACAATGGAATATTACTCAGCCATAAAGAAGACTGAAATCTTGCCATTTGTGACAACATGGGTGGACCTAGAAAGTATTATGCTAAGTGAAATGTCAGACAGAAGAAGACAAATACCCTGTGGTTTCACTTATACATGGAATCTAAAAAAAAAAAAAGAAATAAATGAACAAACAAGGGAAAATCAGACTCATAGCAACAGAGCTCAAACCTATGGTTGGGGAGGTTGGTAGGTGAAAACGGGGAAGGGAAACATAATAATATTGTGATAAGTTTCCAGATTACTGGTGACAGACGATTACTAGACTTAGTGTGGTGATCACATTGTAAGGCATATAAATGTCGAATCAGTACATTGTACACCTGAAACTAATATAATCTTTTATACCAACTATACTTAAATACACCGGTACCTCAGTTTTTTAACGTAATCCGTTCTGGAAGACCTTTTGAGTTCTGAAACGTTCGAAAACCGAGGCACGGTTTTCCCACAGAAAGTAATGCAAAATGGATTAATCCATTCCAGCCCTTTAAAATCAACCCCCGAAACTGCAAATTTAGCATGAATTTGACTATCTAATGATACCACAGTTCCATAAAATTTATGGCGTTCTTAAACCGAAATGTTCGTCAACGGAGATGTTTGAAATGTACCACTGTACAAAGAAAGGGTGTATGCTTAAAGCCATGCAGACCTAAATTGGAAGACCATTTCTATCATTCACTAAGCTGTGTGACCTTAGTTAAGTCACTTAACTTCCTAATTCTCATCTTCTTCATCTGTGTCATGGGGCTAATTGTCCCTACTTTAGGATAGTTGTTTTGAATGTTAAATAAAGTACTTCAAGAGTTTAGCATAATACCTGCTCATGGTAAATGTCGCTATAGTAATTTTTATTTTCATTTTTAGGCAACCAAATATGCTGCCTCCCTGTTATTGAGAAAAGGCCAAACGTTTTCCAGAAAATTAACTGTTGTTATCTGTTGAAGTCTGAATTAGAATGCCTGCCTGAGTGTTATCAGTGTTGTTGGAATTTTGCAGACCCCATTAGGGCCCTGTGGGCACAACAAACTACATATTCAACCTAGATCTTCCTGGCAGAAATCTCCATTTCATAGAACATAAGTAGCTGGGTTCATTACCTGGGTGAAAAAATGTGGTCATCCTAAAGTTGATTTGTAAGTGTTCAGTAAATTTTGTTGGTCTCCCAATTATTGTGAAAAATAAGGAGTAGCATTAATTTCAAATAGGATTATAGGCATCTTTAAGAATTTTTTTTTAATTCAGATAAACGAAAATATTTTTAACTGTTCTGTTGGGTATTCTTCCTCTTTGTGGCAGACACACAGACCCCGGACACCCTCCATGATAAAACTCTAACAGTAAGTTCCTTTTTTTGTGTGTGAGTAACTGTTTAACTCAGAGAGAGGAAAGTTTGACTTTAGCCTTCCCTCCTACCCATTCTTTCTTTAGGGGAAAGAATGCCTTAATCTCCCTTAGCTTCAGATTCCCTGGCTGTAATTGATGATGACAGTTCTAACTGCATAGACCTGTTGTAGGATGGAATGTGGTGACACATGTAAAGTTTCTGGCACATAGTAAGTGCTGGAAAACCAAAAAGAAGAAGCATTAGCATTTTGTCCCTCTTCTCAAAGTTCACAACTGTATACCACGGTGGAGAATTCAAAGACCCTCCACTTTCCTAGAATATGTTTCTTCTTGCTTCCATTGCAACCCAATTGAGAAAGATTTTCTAGTTGTTGTTTCAATGTGTTTATTTATGTATGACAAGACACCAGTCAGGAATATTCTAAGTCAGGAATTTATATATCTGACTATAAATGAAGCAATGTTGCAATTAACCACAATTTTAGAGTACAAGGGAAAACCACTAGAAAGCAAACCTACAATGATGACCTTAAAAATTCTTTGAGGACTTATCCAGGGGTCCTCATTCATTTGACTTATTTTCCTACTTGTGTGTTCACGACCAAAGCAGGCTCAGCATTTTGTATTTCTCCCTCCCCTATTTGCAGTCAAGGACTGTCTTTTAAGTACCTCTGTGCACCCGTGTGCTAGATTCTTAATACTTTACATACAATGCTCCTGCAGTAAATGTGTATTGAATAAATGGAAGATTTAATTTCTTTGACTTGTTTGTTTTAAAAGTGTTTACTATTATTTTTAAAGGGAGAACATGGACTGAAATTTTAGACACAGAGGACTTTCTATGTGACTCTGTTATCAAAAAACCAAATTAATTAGAGCAATAGCTGTAATAGCTATTATTGATTAAGCATTTATCATTTACCAGGCCCTATGTCAAGCATTTTATATGCATATTTTTTTCACCCCTCCCCCAACATTTTATATTTTTTTGTCACTTAATTTTCCCAATAATTCTACAAGACGACTTGGCTCTTGGTGACAGAGCTGGGATTTGAACCCAGGACTGTCTGGCTGCAAAGCTCTGGCTCTTAAGTCACTGTATTTCTGTGAAAATAGGGGCTTCACTGCAAGACACCCAATTTAGACCACTCTGAAATTCCCTGGGAACACCGGGGAATCTTGAATGAATAAGAGTCTACTCTAAAGCCCATTTTTGTTTGTGAGAGAGTGGAATCCATTTACTAAGAGCACCTTCTGTACCCACAGCACAGGTCACATTTCATTCCCTTGTTAATGCCAAAAATTAAGCTACCATATTTTGTCGTGTATAATGCACTCCTGTGTAGAGTGTGCACCAATATTTTTGGCCCAAACTTTCAGGGAAAAAAATCTTTTGTTTTAATTTTATAACTCAAAATTTTATTTGTTAACATTTAGGTACTTGTTTTTTGTATTATAAAGGAATTTTAGCATTTATTTTTTTAACACATTACGGTACAAGAAATTTTACGTAACAAATAATTACAAAACACAAGAACAGATACAAGGTACAAGAAATTTTATGTATCGGTAAGAACTTTAAAATATTTACACATCATAGAAAGCCAAGAACTCTTGGTCGTTGCAAGTTTGTCGTAAGTTCAACAAAACCGATTATCATATTCCAGGGTATTATTTTGCATATGGATATCATTATTGATTTCTAGAGTTACACTTTTAACTCATAAGCACAAGTAAAATAATTAAAAACATTTACATAGATATGGAATTAGTACTACCCATGTTTAATGTGCATCCTTATTTTTCCCTCACGAATTTGGGCAAAAAAGTGCTCGTTATACACGGCAAAATATGGTACTCACTTCCTTTTTTCATATTGTTTCTTTTTAAAAATTTTTTTTGTTTTTTGTTGTTTTTATTTTTATTGATTTGTTTATTTCTGTTAAGCTATTCACTTTCTTTGGGTGGTTTGAGGTTTGAACAGATCAAGGCTGGTTTCAAGGCCCCTGTATACCTGCGATGCTGTAAAACAGATGATCCAAAACACATGGCATGAGAATGGCTGAGCACACGACCAATGTCTGGCCGTATGCCACAGTTCTGTTTGTGTTTCCATAGCAAATACCCGTATTGGATAACGAGTTACAAGACGCTGATGCGACCACCAGACTGAGCATCTACATCGGAGCAGGGATCTCTGCCGGGCTGACTCTGCTTCTTATCTTTGGTGCTTTAATTCTCAAATGTAAGTCGTTTGGTGTTGCTTTTCTCTCCCTCTGATAAAAAACTGTTACTACAGGAACCAACATAAACCTAGACAGACATAGAAGTTTCTATTTATACCCAAATCTGATTAGACTTACACTCTTTAGTCCTTCCAAACCCTAACAATAATAATAGCTAATTTTTATTCAATGGTTACCATGTAACAGGCAGGCTTTGCACTAAATGTTTTCCATGCATTTTATCACAATCTCCATTTCATAAGGTAGGTAGGATTATTATCCCCATTTTCCAGTAGAGGAGAGTAGAGCGTGGAGAGAGTGAGCCACTTTCTCACGGTTTCAGAATCAACAAGTGGCAAGGATGGAACTGAAATTCAGGGAGGCTGACTCCAGTATTTGTTCCCTTTCATTAAGAAAAGGAAATTCATGAATACGTCTAGGTTTATTAGGATGCAAAAAAAAAAAAAGAAAATCATCTCTTTCTATGAATTTTTCTGTCTTCTTTGTTCTAAGGCATAGGTCTTTAGAGAGGGGTATCAAGTCCTTGTAACATTGGCTCATGGCCAGGATGGCAGCATTAGTATTTTCCTCCATCATGGCCCTCAATACACACATTTTTAAGTTACTTATTTTTAGTTTTAAAAATATTATTAAAGGATGATTTATATGCAGTGAACTTCATATTTGAAGTGTGTTCAACTTGGTGAATTTCAGTAGATGATTACACCCAGGAAATTATGACCACACTCAAGACCCAAATACTTCTATCAGCCCAAAAGCCTCACATGCTTTTATAATTGTAATGTATTCTCTTCTCTGTGAGGGCGGAAGCCAAAGCCTCATACCCTAGGGCTTAGTGTATTCCAGCAGCCTTTCTTACTAGTACACAAATGTGGATTGTGTTTCGGGTGAGCAGCTGTCCCAGATTTGCCCGGGACTGAAGGGGGTCTTCCAGTGCTAAACGTGGAACAGTCCAGGGAAAACCGGGATAAATTGGTCACCCTAACTGTGTGGCTAGAAGCTGCCAAGTGTTGTATGTGCATTTAATCCTTACAACTGCTCTACTGGAAAGCTACTGATATTATTCTGACTGACCGAGTGGACAACAGCATGTCAAAAGGTTAAGTAACATGCCCAAAGTCACACACTTAGTTGACAGATATAGGTTTTGAAACCACGGCCATCCGGCTCCTCTCTCTTATGTTATTCTGCCATTATTGCTAACTGGATTGTGTAGAAAAAGAAACCACTCCACCTACACTTACCAGGGTTTGCCAAGAGGTAGCAGTGGAGTTTGTGACTTGATAACATGAGTATGAAGTCTGTGAGTTGATAAGGAGCAATGATAACTCTCATTACCTGAGTTCTGCCAGGTCTGCATATTAGGGCCCATTCTAGTATGTGCAAGGGGTTTGAAGGAAGCGTCATGATGTGTGAGAGAAGGCTGACATTTTCTAAAATTATGGCTCCTTAAGAACAGATGAGGAAGTCCTGTTTGATTTGAAATCATTTCCCTGACAGTCACTGGAGAAAATCTTCCAACCAAAGTGACAGGATTTTAAGTCATGACCGCAAAGCCATAAACTGGCCCTCAGTGATGCCCATATTCTGAGTCTTTCTAGTGCATTCTCTGAGATGAGCATTATACTTCACTGCCACTCAACTCTCCCTTGTTTCTCACTCAGCTGATGAAGTATCAAAGGGCTGTTCCATCCCCTTTGCCTTAGCCAAGACTTCATTCCTCCTTTTCTCCCTTTCTCCAGAATTATCTATCTCATGCTTTCTGTTTATACTATTTTCATTCACATAAAAATATTCTCGTTTACATTCCTCTCTAGCTACTCCCATTTCCCTGCTCTTCTTAAGAGCCGTATTTCTCAGAAGAGTTGTTCCTACTTCTCACCCCCCTGCATTCTTCAACCCACCGTCTAGTTTCTACCCCCGAAGCACCATGGAAGTACTTTTAGTCAAGCTCACCAATGACCTCCATTTTGCTAAATCCAATAGACACCTCTGTCTTCATTGGAGTCACTCTTTCAGCAGTACTTAAGTAAGTTGATTTTCAGTCATTCTAGAAAGTTTTCCTTCTCTTGGCTTCTGAAACGCCGTTCTCCTACTTCATTAACCATTCCTTTTCAGTCATTTTTGTTATTTCTTCTTCTGATTAACTCTTAGATGTTGGGATTCCTTAGGACTTGCCCCTTCCATCTCTCTACAGCTCTGGGTGATGACCTATATTTGTACAGCCTTAAATGTCATCCTTAATATCTCTCTGCAGCTCTCACAGTGTCTGTCCAATTAGAACCTCCACTTAAGTGTCTCCCACATCTAACATGTCCAGGGGAGCTCTAGGGGCCATATTACTTTCCCAGAATGCAACCTCTCCCTCCCTGGTTTTCCCCATCATAGTGTTTCACTACCATTCATCTGGTTGCTTAAGCCAAAAGCCAGAAGCCACCCTTGAAACCTTTCTTTGCTCACTGCTAACACAATCCAAGTTCAATTCCTGCAGTCTTTCTCCAAAACGTATCTAAAATCCATTCATTATTCTGCGTCTCTCTTGGTCACCACCTTACTCTGAGGTACCATCTCACTTTTTTATACCTCATTATGATTCACATTTCACACAGCAGCCTGAGTGATCTTAAAACCCACTCAGATCGTATTTCTGTCCTTTGTTATTTCTTAAATCTCTTACAATAAAATCCAGTCCCTTGATTATGACTTAAGATGTCCTGTAGGATCTAGCCCTAGGCTACCTCTCAGACCTTATCTTGGGTCATTCGTTTATTTCAGCCATGTTTTCAGTTTCAGACCCTCACCATGATCTTTATCAGGGGTTCTCTCTGTCTGGAATGCTCCGTCTGGCTCTTCACTTCACTGACTCATTCTCTCCTTTCAGAGCTGACCTTAAAGTTCACCACTGCTGGGAGTTCTTTACGGACTACCTTATCTATTAATCCTTGGTTATTTTTATCACATCACAATGAAAAATTATTGTTGTTATTATTATTATTTTTTTAAATGTCATCCTCACTAGAACACAAGTTGCACAAGTCAGGGCTCATACTTCACCTTTGTAACTTCGGTGCTTAGCATAACTACTAGACACATAGAAGGTATTCCATGGATTTGTTACATATGAAAACCACACTTTTCTTTCTTTCTTTCTAGCATAGTTCATGTAATAAACCAAGACACATACTTACCAGATTTAATACAATCTGAGGGGAGACAGACGGTTTCCCTAAACGATCCTTGCCTCCAGTCAGCCCCTTTATTTCTTATCTCACTTACTTATGAAAGCGAGTTTAATTGACTTTTCTTCCCCCTTTTACCTAGGGTATTCTCATAGCAAAGAGAAGTTACAGAATTCAAGGTAAGAGTAAGTGGTGGCCTAGGGGAAGTGGGAACCTCGGAGGCCCTGCTCTGACAGGGCTTTTTGATCTTTGCTCTTAGAAGTCCTGCTCTGGGACTTTGGGATCTAAACTTCTACTTCCTTTTTGCTTTAGACCGAGATTTGTGAATTGCAAACACACTGCTCTGTTTACTCCCTGATCCCTCTAGCTTCTTTAGTCCTAAACTTAAGGTATAACATTTATCTCCCCATTGAGAGGAAATGCTGTTTTATTTCTATATTAATGGAATTTTTGTGACCCTTCAGTTGATTAACTTTTCTCTCCATCGAGGCTCTGGTCTGGGTATTGGGTTCCAGAAGTGAACAAGAAACCCAGATTCTACTCTCAGTGATTTTTATAATCCAATCACAGGTTCTTCCCTCTAATAACCTATTAGAATCCCTTACACAATCTGTTGTGAACCCCAGAGCAAATAAGCTCGAATCTTTAGGGATAAGGCATAAAAGCAGAGATATTTTTCTAAAAGCTTTCCAAGTGGTTCTACTGTGCAAACAGGGTTGAGAACTGCTGGTCTGTTATATTGCAGTCTTAGGCTCTATTCCTGACTGTATTCACACACGTCAGTGCATACAGGTGCACATGCCGTAATTCCTAATACACATAGGTTATGCAACTTTTACTAGATTGTAGTGGCATTTGGTACATTGGGAGAATGCAGTGTATTTCAAGGAAAAAATGACTCTGTCCATTGAACACTGTCTGAACCACTAATAGTATTAGACTAACTATAGGCAGTATATTTATGAAGACAAAGTGGTCTGCAGTAAGGAAGTCAAAAACGGTCAAAGAAAATATTTAATTATCTGTGGGTTTAGATTACCTGTGTTAGTATTCTTTCTCACAGCTGAAATCTGAAATGTGATGACATTCATAGGTAACATTTACATGCATCAATTCATTATTTGTGACATTGTTTGGTTAATGTTCATCTCTACCTCTAAAGGTAAGCTTCAGAGAAAATACAAAATTTGTCTGCCACATACTACCTGGATCCCCTAGCACAGCACCTGGTAATGATTAGGCACTTAATAAATATTTGGTTACTTAATGAACAAGTACTCCTTACAACAGCCCAGTGAGATAGCTTATTATTCCCATTTTACAGATGAGGACTCTGAAACACAAAGTTTACTAATATGTAGCCACTATGGGATCTCTGTGTTTTGTTCACTGCTGTATCTCTTGCTGCATAGAGTGACACACTAAATATTTTTTGAATAAATGAATGAAAAAATAAAACCCAACATACCCAAGATCAGATGGCTGTTAAGTGACAGAGAGAATTGAACCTCAAATCTGATTGGATACATAATACATTCATTTTTTTCTTTCTTTCTTCTTCTTTTTTTTTTTGAAATTGTTCCAGCCCACCAAAGAATTGAAATTATAGCACAAGAAACAATAGAACCCGTTACCTAAACACGAGCTATAACATGTTGATATGTTTGCTTTATCTGTTTCTCTATTTATTCACACAATTTCTTTCAGAATCATTTTAATTATGTCAGACATCTTAACACTTAACCTAAACACTTCTGTCTATACTTCCTCAGAATAAGGATGTTCTATTCTCTTAGATAACATAATGCCATTTTTTATACTTAAGAAAATTAAGATTCATTGAAATTTCCTCAGTGTTCCTCCAATTATTTTGTTGTATTTTATGTTTTCCCCCGAGTCTGGACCCAGTCAAGCATGACGCACTGCCCTTGATTGCTGTCTCTTCAGCAAAGTCTATTCTCTTTATTCTGTGTTGCCCAGGAAAGGTTTAACTCAACCACACCATTTTATTTCCACAGCCTCATCACTTTGGCTAACCGCCGTCCCTCAGGGTTAGCAAATATCGTAGATGGGTGGCACTCAGAGGGAAACATCTATACCATTGAGGAGAACATATACGAAATGGAGGATCCATCTGAGTATTACTGCCCCGTCCTCAGTGGGCCGCCATCCTGACAACTTCGTGGTCACCCTGCTGTGCCATCAGACCCAACTTCATCCTTGAGCTTGCATTGTCTTCTTTGAAAAGTATCAAATGTGTCAGCTGATTGACTTTAAGTTCCTGTCATGGCCACTGAGCACTGTTTTTCCATTTTCTGAAGACAAATAGCTCACAGAGGGGTTGAACCGTGACCTGCACGGTACTCAGGTTCCAGCATTATCTCTGCATTCCAGCCAACGAGGTTACTCAACTCAGACTGCTAGTCGGGGCTTTAGAACTCAAATAGGCTTCTGTGTAAAGTAGGAATTCTTCATATGGGGTCTCTGGAATTCCAGGAAATTCAGTCACATGACGTGTCCACAAAGCTCCTGGAGATATATAGGAAATTATGTGTTGGTACATGTGCGTGTCTTTTTTGGTACAGAAAATGTAAAGGGGCCACTGATTTTGAAAGAGATCTTGAGCAATGAAAGGTTAAGAAACTACTGGAGTAGGAGTAGATGGTGTTGATGGTTGCCTTTGCATCTCAGGGTTTAAGCTTCTTAGAAGGTTGACTCTCCGACATTAAGTGCCACTGCACAGCTGTCCTTCTCCAGGTAGGAAGATGGTCCAGTAAGCCTGACGTGTGACAGAAGCTCCTTGAGAAAAAGGAAGCACACTTGGTGTACGTTGCCAAGTTTTGCTTGTGCTCGGAAAAGGAAATATCTGTGACCAACTTCTCTATTCATGGAGAGAACTGAACCTATGTTTTTCACAGAAGAAGAAGCAGCGCCTGGGACCCAGATTTCGTTTCCTGGTGGAAAGAAGGCAAAGGGCTCCAACAACCTGTATTCGTCAGCATCAGATCCCTTGATGGAAAGACAATGGTCCCTAAGATTCAATTCCAAGATTGTGGTGACTAGGTCCGCCTTACTTATTTGTTGCCTCCCTAGTGCTGGGACTGCTCTCACACATAATAGAAATTCACCAAATATCTTTGGAGTGAGAACAGTAAATAAGCAGTGTTCCCTTACAGCTGCCAAACTGTTTGTTCCCCCGTGCTCTTCCCAGGATTTCACAAAGGAGTGCCTCAGCAAACTGAGGCTCCATGGAGAGATATCGGAAAAGCTCCTTTGAGGGGAGTCTCAGCAAACTGAGACCCGATGGAATTATATGGGTCCCTCCCCTTCAATGGATTCCTTGGAGGTGTGCGTGTGTGAAGGCAAAGTACAAGGTGGAACACAATGGGAACTTTCGGAAAGACAGCCAGCAAGCTACTAACACACAGATCTTGAGATTAACAATCTTTTACCTCTTTAGAAGTTTACCAATAAAAACTACGCGTTGGCCCGATTTGGAGTTCAGTCCCTGAGGCTGATCCCCTTGGCCCTCGCTCTATTCTAACTTTGGCTACTGTCTTTTCTTAACCCTGCGCCGCCCTTCTCCCTCCCCACTACCCACGTCATGCTGGAGGCGACAAAGCAGAAAGGTAGCTTCCTGGAAAGCCCTTTCATTGCAGAGCTCAGAGCTCTGCACCCTCACTTCTTAGAGAACTCGCAAGTACCCCAGCTCCGGATGTGCTCATCCGTAGGCAAAGTGGCCTTTGCTTCTCAGCATCGTGTCCCATCCCAGGCCCTTGGAAGTCTGTTCCCCTGTCGCCTGGTTCCCCCTTTCTGCTGAGCCCTCCTCAGCGCATAAGGATTCCATGTACCATATGGACCCCTCACTGCCCGCAAACCGCGCCCCCTAGCTGATGACGAGAGTGCTGCAGTGCTGCTCGCAGGAGGGGCTGGTCAGCAGATGCAGGCAGCCTGTTTGTGTGTTTCTTGAAGTCTTTCTGGCAGTCTGAATTGTGGTGTACGTTGTGTGAATTGTGGTGTTTGGTCTGCATTTAGACGGTTCGGGAAGCAGTGGCTTTCTACAGGGAGACAGGCTATGTAAGGGAGATCATTTTGTAAATTCATAGGCAGCGGCTCTCATACAGGCTGAAACGTTCATCACGAATGTTTCAAAGTTTTGAAGTTCTAGAGAGAAAGGACTTCGGAACACATTTGGTTGGACCAGATCAATGGCTCCCCTCCCATAGAGATTCTTGTCCTACAAAACTCTTTAAACAAGGGTATGTGTACAAGGATTATCGTTGCAACGACGTTCTCAAGAGACTTTCCCATCAGTAGGGGAATAGTTGGTTATTGGGGTATGTCAACATATTGGTGCAGTGAAAAAGAGTCAGGTGATTTTATCATTAAGCTGTTCTGCTAATTCAGCATGTGTTCATTAAGTGCTTACTGTGTGCCAGGTACTCTGGTGCTGAGACCATAGAAAGAGACCAAATGGACACATCCCAGATCCCACAGAACTTTCTAGTTGATCTGACAGTAGGAGGGCTCATTCCACCCATTCATTCAGTGAACATTTATTGGCACCAACTTGTCAGGCACTGTTCTAGTCCCATAGGAATATAGCAGTGAAAGAAGCAGACACAACCCCTACTCTCACACAGCTTAAGTTACTTATTGAAGGAAAATGCTGTGCGTCTAAGAAAAAAAAGTTCTAGAATGCTGCAATTTTTTTCTTCTGCTTAAGCATAATCTCAGAGAATATACCCAAATTGGTATGGTTACCCCACGGGGGCAAGTGGTCAAGAGACAGACTTTCACTTTTTCCTCTTAACATGTTTCTGTAATTGTTTGATGATTTCCATTTTTTTGGTAATAAAAAGATTAAATTTAAGCATTATAACAATGTTTTCCTTTCTGCCCTCCTCATCATTGAAAGAAATGAACATTGGACAGGTAAGTTCAAGGTCAAGGCCGCCAGTAGAGCATGCCAGCAAGCCAAGACTGAAACTCATGTTTTCAGAGTAGGATCCATTCTACATCTTATGTGGAATGGGGAAGATGGCAAAGGAATGGGGAAAAGCTACTATAAATGCCCTGGATGTGACAAATGATAATTAAAGAGAGTGTAATACATTGAATATGTGGTTTGTTCATAGAATTGCCTTAGGATTATTTTTCCCCCCAGAGGTTTGTCTGTGAGACCCACAGTCTGTGAAAAGAGGGGGCCACTTGACTTTTTAGACTGAAAAAGTAAGATCTTACTATGTTTTATCTGTCTATTACTTCTTCTAGGTTTGGAATTCCAGAAGCAGAAATTCCAAGGAGTTCCTTATTTTATTGCACTTTGCTTTATTGTGCCTCAAAGGTGTTGAGTTTTCTGTTTGTTTTTTACAATTTGAAGGCTGGGCTCTCCACCAGCAAAAAGATTCCAACTCGGTCTATTTGGTGGCCTGGAACTGAACCTGCATTATCTCCAAGGTATGCCTGTAATTGATTTGGGGGCATCCCCTTGTGTCTACTCCCATTTAAATGTTAATTTTATCCTCATTTAAATTGAAAAAAATTAAAGTAAGTGAGGTTGATTTGTCTTCAGATTTCTGTCAAGAAAGTCTGGATCCTTCTGGAGATAAGTAGAGATACCCTAGAGCTGTAATTTTTAAGATTTTCCATCAACCATTTCTGGGACACAGTTGGCAAGTGGGGAAAAGGAAAGGGGCAGGTGGATCATTTGGTTGAAAGTTTCTCAATCTTAAGGAGGGCTCAGACTTTGGCTGATTTTCACTGGAAACCTGTGTAAAGGAGCAGTATGAGTCAGAAATGGTAATTTCAGGCTTCTAGAGTCTCTGTTATGTTTTTCTCAATCACGTTGACTGCAATTCTGAAGGTCATTCCAAATGACTCATTTACTCATAGCAGTGAGTTTCTCTTCTGAATTCTTGTTCAAATTCCTTTTGCTTGTGGTGTGATTCTCTTTTCCCAGAGAAAGCAGTGACATTTTAAAAAAATCATTTAAGCTATTCATGTATGGTGGTGGTGATGGGATATTGGTTTATATATGCACATTATTTTAGTATAGTTGTTTTGTGGTATGTCACCTTTGGAAAATATTTTATTATAGCTTTATAGTCTATACTAGCTTCATGATATGAAACAAGGTGATATGCTAGCTTTTGTAATTTCTACATTTTTTAATTTCTACTTTTTCATTCATTTTAAACCTAGTTCATGTAAAATAGAAATATTTTACACTCCAATGCAATGTTTATTTTCTTTTAGTCGGCTCTGAAACATCCATATATCCATATATCTATATCTTACCTGTTTTTAATTTTATTGTCCACAGTGTTACCTGCCATTACTGCCCAATTTTGTGCTAAACTTAGTTCTTGTTCAGAAAACACTTAAGTAAAAAGTAACAACTGTATAAATGTAAGTGAAGGTTTTTCCCCACAGTTGTGTTATATACTACTCATATTATAGATGTCTTGATTCATTTCTTCATCCCAAAGTTTGCCACTAGATCTTAGTAAAAAAATCTCTTGACCTTTCTAAGGACTAAATCTTAGAGTTGGAGTAAGGATCCAGCAAAATCTGCCCGCAATCCGGCCCTCAGTAAAGTTCTCAGAGGAGCTGTACTTTCTTGGTTCTCTCCAGCCACCAACCCTCCAACTCCAACAAAAATTTCTAATATACAAGCAGCAGCCAAATAGTTTCTCATCACCATGGGAGATAATAGTTATCTGACTTGATGGCATTTCAGATAAAAACTAAGAAGGCTGACATTTCGCTATCCCAGCTGTTTTATTTCAAGCAAATGTGCTTATGAGGGACACTTTGGTGGGCCACCCATTTGGAGTCACGTGCCTTATAGAGCGTTGAGGCTCTGCGTAAGAATCTCTAAGCAGAAGACATATGACTTGTTTGTGTCCTTAATGTTGTTATTCTAATTTTTAATTTGAAATTATTTGAGATTTACAGACTATTGCAACGATGGTACAGGGAGTTCCTGTATTCACCAGTTTCCTGTAATGTTAACAGCTGACATAACAAGGGTACATTTGTCAAAAGTAAGACATTAACGTTGGCTTGATACTATTTTCTAAACTATAGACTTTGCTTAGATTCCTACTATTGTTTTTTTAAATTTTTAATTAAATGCTTTTTGAAAAATTATAGTAGAGTTTTGGTTAAAGGTAAAAGTCCCCATTCTCTGTCCTCATGAAACCCTCTCCCCAGTCCCCTTCCCCAGCAATAATCAGGCTATTGCTTTCTTCTTCTGGACCAGCACTGTCCAGTAAAATTACAGTGGGAGCTATATAGGTAATTTAAAATTTTCTACTAGCCACATTCAAAAAAGTAAAGAGGAAACAGGTGAAATTAATTTTAAGAATATATTTTATTT
The DNA here is from genome assembly GCF_004115265.2 of Rhinolophus ferrumequinum. NCBI lineage: Eukaryota > Metazoa > Chordata > Mammalia > Chiroptera > Rhinolophidae > Rhinolophus > Rhinolophus ferrumequinum. The sequence goes on along the minus strand of NC_046307.1, from coordinate 27,351,396 downwards.
AACTCAGTCCCTCTAAAGTATTATTATTTAATATAGAAAAATATAAATAACATTAATGAGTTTAATTTTTTTTCCCCTCATTTCAAGTCTTCACAATTCAGTATTTTACATTTACAGCACATCTCAATTCTGACTAGTCACACTTTTAACTGTTCAGTGGCCATATGTGGCTGGTGGCTACAGTATTAGCACAGTTCTGGATCATTCTCTCTTCTCTCTCTCATACATACATATTGGAACATACTTTTCCCCACTATTTATAGAAGGCCTTGGTCCACGTCAGAATACATAGGACAACAGCCTTTATTTAGATAGCTAGGTAGTATTAAGTAGAACAAATGTGTATAATCTATTAAATCACTTCTGCATGCACAGATATTTAGTTTTGTTTTGTTTTTTCTATTTCAAATAAGGCTGCAAGGACCACAAATATATATATATATATATATATATATATATATATATATATATATATATATATATATATATATATGTATGTATGTATATGCATTTGTGTATACTTCCAACGTATATACCATGTTTCCCCGAAAATAAGACCTAGCCGGACAGTCAGCTCTAATGCGTCTTTTTGGAGCAAAAATTAATAGAAGACCTGATCTTATATTAAAATAAGACCCAGTCTATAATATAATATAATATAATATAATATAATATAATATAATATAATATAATATAATACCAGGTCTTATATTAATTTTTGCTCCGAAAGACGCATTAGAGCTGATTGTCCTGCTAGGTCTTATTTTCGGGGAAACACAGTAGTTCCAGATATGGAATTGCTATGTCAAAAGATATGATCATGAAGTATTATGGCTATCGAACAATAATTTGTTTTAAAACAAATATGCCAGTGTATTTCTACATGTGTATTATTTTTCTCAAGGCAGTCATTTTATAAAACTATTCCAGTAATGTTCCTTTCACTCAAAATAATTTGCTTTTGTTTTTTGAAATTTGACTTAAGAACCAGTTTAAGCTGAAATACCTAGGCCAAATTACTTTCATACTCCTTATTCCTTTGTAATCAGTTATTCTTTATGCACTTATTCATTTCCTCCATCCCTCCCTCCCTCCTTTCTTCATTCCTTCCATCCACCACCCATCCACCCATCCACTCATCCATCCATCCATCCATCCATCCATCCATCCATCCATCCATCCATCCAAGAGACAGCTTCTTAATTGGTATCCCCCTACTCCACTTTGTCTCTCCTAATAGTTCGTTCTCCTCATGTAGAAGCCTAAGTATTTTCATTTCCTTTTTTAAAATCATCAACCAGACTCAATTACTCTGTTACTTAAACTCTTTCAACAGCTTCCCATGGGACTCTATTTCTGCCGACCTCATCAACCTCTCCTTATTCTCTCTGCCATACTAGTCTCAGACTGTCTGCTTCTAGAACAGATCATGTTTTTTCCTGGTTTTAGTGCCATTTCAATGGAGTTGTTTTCCTGTTTGGAATACTTGTCTCAGACTGTTTGCAGAGTTGCCTCTTTCTCATTGTTGAGTTTCTAGCTTAAATGTCATCTAAGAACTTTCCCCAACCACCCTCTTTAAAGTACCAACCTGCCCATGTTAGTCCAGTTTATTTCCTGCATAGTTTATTCCAATCTGAAATCCTCTACTTTATTTACATTTTTGTGATTTGTCTCTCTGGACAAATCACAAAAGTACGCATGTGCATATGAATCTATATGGAAAATCACGTGTGGATACCCATCGGACTGTTCAGTGTCTTCTCTGATAGGAAAGCAAGCTGAGACAAGGGGCTCTTTCAGTGTAAGGCCATTCATGAATCATTTGACTATTTTACAACAGGAATGTACCAATGTACTGCTTATATAATGTATGTAAAATGTTTTAACTAAAGGTAAACACTAAAAAAAAACAAACAAACCACCAAGCAAATCCCCAAACTGAAAGTAAACTCTATCATTCATCTGATATCCCAGGGGGCCTGGTACAATAGTTCACTCATAGCAGGTGTTAAACAAGCTTTTGTAGAGTGATTGAATCAATGAGTATATGCCTGCTATAATGCAAACTCAAGCCATGATAAAGGTGCCACAGATAGAAGATTCGCGTTTTCCCTTCAAGAAGTCAGAATCTATCAGGGCAACCTGATCAATCCATGCAAATGAATACAATCAAAGGCGTAAGCAGTAAGAGACCTGAACACTAGATGATGAGTGATACAGAAAAGCATGTCTTGGCAATGTCTCCTTTTTTTTGTCTTTTTCCTGGAAATGCCAGTCCTTGCCTTTATCACTTCCTTAATTTATGTCTATAAAATTCCAAATGACTCTCATAGAATAAGGATGGTCTGGCACACAGCAGGTGCTCAATAAATATTAATTGGATGAATGCATGAAGTGATACAGATGACAGATTCTAACAGCAGACACCTATATAAATATGCAGTGGCCTGATTTGTGTTTTCTACTTTGTAGAAAAACATGCGTTGCAGCATAAGTGCTGATCCATTGATTTACGCGTTATTTTATAATCTTCCATCTTTCTAGATGCTTGGTGATATCTGAATGCAGCTTCAGTCAATGTACGTTGCTTTATTTTCCCTCTATTTGAGATAAAGAAAAAGATAATTGTTGTTAGGCTGCGAAAAATATGTTACGTAAATGTAAAATAATTCCTCTTTTATAAGAACACAGGTTGGGGATTTGCTTGGTGGTTTTTTTTTTTTTTAGTGTTTACCTTTAGTTAAAACATTTTACATACATTATATAAGCAGTACATTGGTACATTCCTGTTGTAAAATAGTCAAATGATTCATGAATGGCCTTACACTGAAAGAGCCCCTTGTCTCAGCTTGCTTTCCTATCAGAGAAGACACTGAACAGTCCGATGGGTATCCACACGTGATTTTCCATATAGATTCATATGCACATGCGTACTATGTTGTTATTTGGTTACAGCATTTTTGCAAAAATAGCTTCCTATGGAATACATTTGTGTGAATTTTTTTCACTTAATATTTCTTGGAAACAGACCCACGTGAGTGTCCTGATAAAATGTTGACATTCTTTGTCATTGTATATTGTTAACAAGCAGAGGGTTTTGTTAATATTATTTAAAGTCCCATTGCTTACCACCGACACAGTGCCCTGTCAAGGCTTTAGACAGAGCTCAGCATTCATTCTGAATAATTGCTACTAGCACAGACATTTCAATTTGGTGCGCAGGTCCTGCAGAGGTCATGATTTGGGAGAGTTGGGGTCCTTTAGAAAACTACCCTAACCCTATCTGGTGAAAGCACAATGCTATTGGTCTCTTTGACACATCCAACTTTCCTATAATGGATGTGGAGGAAATGTCTTACAATCACGTGATAAGACAACAAGGCACAGTGGTTACTAGTGAAAGTTTTAATCCAAAAAGCAAATCTGTGATGTCATCCATGTTTTTCAGTAGTCAACACCCATTGTTTTGGTTTCAGGGGGAAAAAGGCACCATCATACCATAATTTCTTAGGGAAACATTCTGCTGTGAAAACGTAGTGCCCTTTAGCTGTGTGAACGAGAGCTCAGCTCCCATCCAGTTTTCTGCTATCTTTGTCATACACAAGTTCAAAACTCTGAGTACCAATGACATGCTGTTAACATCTGAAAGGTGTACAATTTATATGGGGACACAGTGTGGCTCTACTTCATTCTTATTAAAGGTGGCAACTTATCTTCCTAAACTTTCCAGGGCAGAGACTGTAGGTTTGTTTTTTCTTTGCATCGAATGTTCCATTGTTTACCACGGGGTTCAGTGACTACTTGGTGAAATAATGACTGTTGAGTGACAAGAAGGGTTGAGTAAGAGGAGGCAAACCCAGCTTTCACTTCTGCGTCTTCCCCAGAGGGTATCTCCTGTGGGTTCCATCATCTGTTCCTCTTGGTCCCCAGTTTATGCATTTTTAAGTTGAGGAGGTGGCGCCAGGTAGTATATGGTCCCTTTATGTATAAACAGTATCAAAATCTACATGAAATTTCAGGCCTGGAGTCTGACCTAAAATTAAGATCTGTGCTGAATCTTTGAAAACCAGCCTAGCAGAGAACAAACACTGTTCCAGCCCACTAATATCTCCTGGTAAGTAAGTAGATAAAATTCCACTGCAAGAAGATTGGCAAACTGGAGAAGACTGACTTTCAAATCTACTTCGCGAGATTCTTATGTAAAGGTGTGGCAAAGAGATAAAGAATGGAATTCTGGAAAAAAGTTGTCTTTACCCATAAAAACCTTTGGGGAAAAGATCTTTTACAACCACCAGGGGAGCCGAAAGTCTCGTTACTCACCCATAAGTAGGGTCCTCTGAAAATTTAGGCCGAAGAACCAGAACTTTGTTGCATGAACTTTCTGAGTATTATATGGTATATTCGGGTAATGATGATTGAGCCAATAGAAACTAGGGAAAATTCAGGGAGGGGAGGAGTCAAGGTGGCTGAGTAGGTAAATCCTGAACTTGCCTCCTCCCAGGAACACATCGGAATTATAAGTCCATTTTAGGGAAACCGTCGCTGAGAACCACCTGAAAACCAGCTGGACAGAATTCCTATAACGAAGGACGTAAAGAAGACGCCACGTGGAGGCAGGTAAGTGAGGCGGAGACGCGAGCTGGGCAGGTTCCATGCCTGTGGTGTGGTGGTTAATGAATGGGGGGGATAGCTTGCCTGCAGAGGGCTCTCTTGGGGAGCCTGTAGGGTCTGAGCCCCCCTGGCTCCCCAGTGTGGGGCACCTGTGCTGGGAAGGGGAGTCCCCATAACATCTGGCTTTGAGCCCCAATGGGGATTGTGTCTGAGATGGATGAAGGGGTTGTGGGAGACCAAGACTCTGTATTCAGAGGGTTTGGCACAAACGTACTGCCAGCACAGAGGCGGTAGTTCGAGAAGTGCAGGGATTTGTGGGAACTCAGGGCAGAAGCTCTGATGGGTGCTATTGTTTTATTGCACTCTCTTCCCATCTGGCTGGCGCTGAGCTGGCAGGCACAAAATCTGTCCCTCTCCATGAACCTAGCTACCACCGTCCTCCCTGCTGTGGCATTTCCCTGAGCCCCTGCTCCTCCTGCTAGAGCCTCTTCCCAGAATTCCAGACGTTCACAGGGGCCTTGGGGCCCATGTAGTCCATCCCAAATGCCCTGAAGCTCTACAGGAGTGATGGCCTGCTTCTGGCTCTCCCCACAATGTCTCCCAGTCTCTCTCCAGCTCCACAGGACCGGTGGCTGGGCTGGACATACCCTGCAGTCTCTCCCAAATTCCCTCAAGCTCCACAGGAGCAAAGGCTGACCTCTGCACACCATACCTCCACCGCCATAGTCTCTTCTAAATGCCTTTAAGATTAGCAGAAGCAATGGCTAGCCTCAGCTCCCATTGTAATTTCTACCAATCAGTCCCAAGCACACCGCAAATGGCACCAGCCTCAGCTCCCATTGCGGACTTTTCTAAGCACTTTCCATATGGCACAAGCATTAACTGGCCTGGGCTTAGAACATAGCTCCAACCATGCAGTCCCAAGACTGCAACAAACAGCAAATGACCTCAGCCCCCACTAGAGTCCCACCAAGCAGCTCCAAAACTGACACACCACACGCCTCCTCACCTGACACCAGAGCCCTGCTAAAGCAATTCCTGTTTTTGTGCAGGTCAGCACCTGAACAACGGCTCATTCACTAAAGTTGTGGCTAGTCCTTTATAGCCAGTCAGTCAGAGGGTCTACTCCACCCATCGATGTTCCCGCAGCAATTGCAGGCCAACTACAACAGGAGGGCACATGCAACATACGCAGGGGACACCCCTAGAACACCAGAGGGGACTGCACCACTGGTCCCACAAGATACTTTCTACATAAGGCCACTCTTTCAAGACCAAGGAACATAGTGGATTTACATAATACATTGAAGCAAACACGGAGAGTCAGCCCAAATGAGGAGACAGAGAAATATGTTCCCAAAGAAACAACAGGACAAAAATCTAGAAAAAAACAAAACAAGAGACAAGCAATCTGTCAGTTACAGAGTTCAAAACAGTGGTTGCAAAAATGCTAAACAAACTTGGGAGAAGAATCAATTAACTCAGTGAGAACTTTAAGAAAGAGAAGAAAATAGAAGAAATAACCAATCAAAATGGAAGAATAACATGACTGAAATGAAAAAAGATATACTAGAGGGAATTAACAACAGATTAGATCATGTAGAGAAAGGAATCAGCTATCTGGGAGACAAAACAGTGGGAAACACCCAAATAGAATAGCAAAAAGAAAACAATTTTTTTTAAATGAGGATACGTTAATGGACCTCTGGGAAAACATTAAGTGTACCAATATTCATGATAGGATCCCAGAAGTAGAAGAGAGAGAGAAAGGGATAGAAAACCTATTTTAAGAAATAATGACTGAAAATGTTCCTAACCTGGTGAAGGAAAAAGACATACAAGTCCAGGAGGCACAGAGTCCCAAACAGGATGAACACAAACAGGCCCACACCAAGATACATCATAATTAAAATGCTAAATATTAAAACTAAAAAGAATCTTAAAAGTAGCTAGAGAAAAGCAGCTAGTTATGTACAAGTGAGCCCATATCAGACCACTAACTGATTTTTCAACAGAAACTTTGCAGGCCAAAAGTGAACGGCATGATACATTCAAAGTGATGAAAGGGCAAAACCTCAACCAATAATACTCCACCCAGCAAGGAGAGAGAGTTTCCCAGACAAGCAAAAGCTAAAGGAGTTCATCACCACTAAACCAGCGTTACAAGTAATGTTAAAGGAACTTCTTTTAGTAGAAAAGAAAAGGCCAAAACTAAAAATAAGGAAATATCAAAGAGAAAAAAACTCACTAATAAAGGCAAACTTAGTAAAATCGTGGATCAACCAATTACAAAGTTAGTAAGAAGGTTAAAAGGTGAAAGTAGTAAGGCCATGTGTAATTAAAATAATAAATTAAGGGATACTCACACACAAGAGACGTAAAAAATGATAACAAAAACATAAATTGGGGGGAGGGCTAAGTAAAGATGTAGTTTTTTTTTTTAATGCATTCAAAATTTAATGACAGTCAACTTGGTCCCTAGTCGATTTATTCTCACCCCTGGTCATGTATAAGTGGAATCCCATAATTTGGTGCTGGATTCATCCCTCCATCGCTCCGCAATTGTCTCTTCTCTCAAATAATTTTCCTCCTCTCAGTCATCACCAGATCATATAATAACGCTGTTATTTTTAGCATTTTAATAAATCTCCCTGCTTTCTAACTCCCCTTTTCTTTTTTTTTTTTTTTGCTGCAAATCTCATTGAAAGAGTTCCCTGTCTCCAATTCTCTCCTGGTTTTCCCTTTCCTGTAAACTGTATTCTGAGGTACACACAGGGAATGTGAACAATCACTCAACGACCCTTTACCCAAACCACTTTTGTCAAAAGTCATTAATGATCTCCAGCCAGCTCGGCCCTGTAGACTCATCTCTTCCTTTGCCCTTGCAATATTTAATTCATGGCCACTGCCTCTGCATGATGCATCTGCTTCCCTGGGCTCCCAGGATCCCATTTATTTTCCTTTTCCCATTCCTCCCTGGTCTGCGTCTGTTTGTGTGTTGGTGCCTCTTCCACCGCAGCGTTTTGTGGAGGGCCCAGGCCTAGTCCTTACACGGCCATGCCTTGTGCGTCCCCTCAGGTTCATGACGTGAGACCCCATTTCTGTGCCAATGACTTCCAGATACATACCTTCAGTCAGACCTATCTCCTGAACTCTAACAGTCTCCACTTGGGTGTCTGAGACATTTGAGACTCAACAAGTTCGAACTCCAGAGGATTTCCTCCCAAACCCGTGTTGCATGCAGCTTCCCTACCTAAGTTGGTGGAAGCTCCTTTCCTTTCTGTTGCTCAGGCCCAAACCTCTTGGAGCCCATCTTTAGGCTGCTACTCCTCACCCTTGCAGGAAATCCTGTGGGCTCTACTTTCCACACATCCAGAGCCTGAGGTCTAGAGGGTCACTGATCATCTCCACTGCTGTCCCTTGCTGTGTCCTGATTCCTGCGATAGTCCCCCACGGGTCTTGGTGGCTCATCTACCCAGCAACCACCGTGTTCCTTCTCATAGGTAAGCCTGCTGCTGTCACCTGTGTGTGCCTGCGGTGGCACTCCTTTCCATGTGGCAAGCAGCAGGACATTCACGTGTGGGGCCAGAGCCCCCTCCCTCCCCTGGGATGTAGCCTTCAAGGGGTCACAAAGCTGATCTAAAGCAGATTCGTGGAGGCTGTATAGCTCCAGTTAAACAAATCCATTAAACAAATTCGGGAGCCCTTAGGACACAGTGGAGGCTTTGATGGGTGGTGGGCATGTCTGAAATTTGATCTCATGGAAACATGTCAGTTATGCAACATCTCACAGCCTGGGGTGTCGTTCCCTGACTTGGCCTTACTCATCATTTTCTCACTTAAAACACCCTCCGGCCCTTCCCCCATGTTTCCACTCTGAGCTTCACATGTCACCTTTTTTAGAGATTTCCTCCCTTTCCTCCTTCCCCTCTCGCCCCTAGTCACTGAAGACCTGTCCCCATGTCTTTGGGCTTCCATTGGTTTATTCGATCCGTATATATTGGGTCCTTTACAACCTTTCAGGGGTAGAACAGAGAACAAAAGAGAGGAGCTCTGCCTTAAAGGGTTTATGGGCCAGTGGGGAGTGCTGTGCAGCAATAGCCACAGGGACCTATTTAAATGTAAGTGAATTAAAATAAAATTAAATGAACAATTTAAATTCCTCAGTTATAATAGCCACATTTCAAGGGCTCACCGAACACCCATATGGAATAACTCCATCATCACAGAACGTTCTATTGGGTAACACTGTACAAGAGGGAACAGACATGGACGAGACCCATACACACACACAAACATACACAAACACACCTCACAGGAAACAAGGTAACAAATACAGAGTAGAGAACTGAAATAGAGTGACAAAGGGTGACTGCTTGGCTTCTTTAGATAGAGGGACCAAAGGAATGTCTGAGGCGACATTTAAGCAGGAATCGGAATGAAAAGGAGAAATCCAAAAATGGTGGGGTGAAGGAATGGGGAAGTAGGCAGAGAACACTTCTAGGGAAAGGTCCTAAAATAGGGATCCATTTGAAAGAACCCCAGGTGGCTGGAGCCCTGTGGCAGGGGAGAGAGTGGTAGAGAAATCTGAGAGGTAGGCAGAAGCCAGATCACTGGGGCTTTGTAAATCTGGCTTAGGAATTAGGATTTTCTTTTTCTTTTTTGTGAAAGAGCCATGGGAAGGTTGTGAGTTGGGAGTGACATGCTCTGATCATATATTTACCGTTTACGTCATTCTGCCCAATTTTATTAGTTAGTTGCTTACCTACCCGTGTCTCTGCCCTGTTTCGCAATCCTGGAATTTTCATCCTTTGTATGTTTAGTCTTATCCGGCTAGCCTCAATATAATATTAATAATTGAATGAATTGAATTAAATGAGAAAATTCTTATCACTGACTTACTGGGCTTTGGCTGAGTCTCAGAGTATAACCAAACTAGTCATAAACTCTTTGGGCTCCCAAATCAATAAGGCATGGCCTACTTCTGTGTGAGGCATTTCAGAATTTGTCCCCCCACTTTTGGTGGGGGTTGAGGTGGGGTCAGTAATGTCCCCTCCAAGTATATGAAAACAAAGAATAAGTAAAACAGGTATCCAGGAATGTGTCTATTTCTGGGTAGAACTCCTCTCGTTACCCAGTTGGAATCAAGTGGGCAGCACCTAAAGGTAGAAAAGCTATTAAAGATCATATGGTCTGACACTTATTTTATGGAAGAGTCAAATTTCAGCAAGTAGGCAAGGGGACAGCCTGAGCGAAGTCTCAGTGGCAGGAGGGAACTTGTATTCAAGAAGTTGGAATAAAATGTAAGGCAGGGGACTCCTCTAACCAAGGCCACCTTCAGACAGTGAAGTCCCCACCCCGGGCAGGACTGGGGCAGGCTGGTCGCAGAGGGCAAACTCGAAGGGGATGGGGTGGTACAGGCCTTGGATTGCCATCTGATTTTATTTCACAAGAAGCTGAAAAGCTGAGTTCTCAGTTGGGCTCTCTGGGTTTTTCAGTTTTGGCCATTAATTAAGAAATGAATTTTAAATAACTTCTGCAGGCCAAACATAGTCTTCGGGCTGCCAGTTTGTAGCATTAGCTTTAGTTTTCTTCCAAGAGTAGAGGCTGCTGGAGTCAGGGACTCACATCCCTGGGCAGCCCAGGAGCCATTGCCACAGTCTGCCCAGGTCGTCGTCCACTTCTCCGTGAAGCCAGTCGTGGCTTCACGAAGGCTAGAAATGGAGGAGCCTGCCTCCCTGGGAGGAAGTGACTGCATCATTAGACCAGAAGGGGAATGAATGATGTTCTAGGCAGGCTTCCATACGTTTGTATGGTTTAATGTTTCAGAGCAAAAGTCAGAAGGCCTCCTGTGTAACCTTTCCAAGCCTCAGCTTCCTCTTCCATGACTGGGGTTAATGGCAGCACCTGCCTAAGGGGTTCTGTGAGGATAAAGCACATATGAGTGTTTCCTCTTCTGTTCCCCTCTTACATCAGAGAGCACAACATCCCCCTGCGTGACTTTTATGGTTTACACAGCGTTTCCAGGCTACAAGTGTAATTCTCATAGGAGGAGATCTCCCAAGTCATGTCCCTACTAAATATTTGTCCTTCTGACCTTAGACTTCTGCTGTTCCTGTGGTATGCAGTTACAGGGGGAAAGGAGGGCCACCTATGCCATTATCATACTGAATGTTGTGTTTTTATACCAGACAAACCTGCTAATATTTCTTCTTCGTTAGTACATATGAAAAGTCAAGTAAATGCCTTATGTGATGTGGTCCCCAGCCTAGGAGACCTATGAATCCACTGGTTTGGGTCCTGGGGTGGGGATGATGGAAAAATATTGTTGCTAATACTTGGACTCCTTTAATTTGTCCCTTTTCTTATGTGTCTGTACTGTTGTTGTGAGTTGTGTGTCAATGTGGTCAATTGGCAACTCAGCGAGCTACCTTCCTGCTACTGAAGCTCCTTGCTGACCACTCAGGGCACATTGAAGAACAGGGGGGAACATGAGGCTGTAAGAGCCTGTCATGAGGGGTGGAGTGTGGACGAGACACGGTTCTGTGACGTTACCGCTGTCAGTCCCACAACCTGGGCCCAGGCCAGAACGGAGGTCGCTTCCCACACACCCCCCTTGGAGACTGTCGGATCGTAACTGGTGCTGATTCTGACATTAATCAGTACCCCTGCCCTGCCTCCTGCTATGAGCCAGTTCTGGGAACAGGCAGTTGTCCTGACCTAGTCAAGCATGTAAAGTAATTTCCAAAACATGGTAGCGTTCACTAACTACTATCCGTGACTATTCCCACCCCTTGCTCTATATAATTCTTTGGCACCTGTTAAGCAGCGTGGGGATCCGTTTGTCTGCAGTCACCCAAGAGGAGCCTTGCATGTAAGTTTTGCTTAATAAACCTGTTCGGTGCCAGTGTGGGGGTGGCCTGCTTCTCTTGTCAGTCTCTCTCCTGCCCTCCACTTATGGATGTAGATTTTCAGTTTTGGGGCCTTTCCCCGGGTCTGTGTGTATGAACATCAAGTGTGGTCCAGACTCTGCTTCCTGAAACATTTTCCTAACATCAGTCAGTAAATGCAGTGTGAGATGCTTCCTATAGCATGACGGTGAGGCCCAGTGATTCACATTCTGGCTTAATTCCTGCTAATAGAGAGCTTGGCCATACAACTGAGCTCGGGGACTAACCACTGTGGCCGCAGGGAAGGAAGTACCCTGCACTCACCAAAGGCCAGTGGACTGTCACCCCTGCATCCAAGAGTAAGTGCGCTTCTATCATTGGAAGCCTGGCCTTTGTTCTGGGCTTCTCCCCACTGAGCTGCCTCTGGTTTCCTTCCTGTCTGCTCCCCAATCAGCTGTGTGAGCATCAGGTCTCAGTTGGACTCTGTGTGGAGAAGAAGCTGTGCAGAGGGGCTGCTGCCTAGGAGGGTTTTGCCTGCCTGTTGGAGCCCTCCACCACCCTGAGCTAAGGGAGGCCTGAGCCCGTGCATGGTCTCTCATCCCCAGCAGGGCAGGCTCATGTGATTCACCCAGTCGGGAAGGAAAAGCTGTGATCTGAGAATAAATTCAAACCTGCTCCCATCCCGTATGTTGCAGGGGACACCAAGCAGTGTGTTTTCTCTTCCCTTTAGGCTGCTACCATCATGCGTCCTTGGGAAGCCATCACAGGCCTCATACTACTGTGGACAGGTGAGTGGACAGGTGGGCTGGGAGGTGGAAGTGCTGCGTATGGGGCAGTATAGAGGGTGTGGGTGTGGGGGAGAAAGATGGCTGTTCTTGGGCTTTGTTGGCAGGTCCTGAATGGGTCAGCTGGTGAGCAAAGAAGCACTCTGAAATCTTACTCCAAAGAAATTGCTTAAATGCTATGAATTACCAAATCGATGGCTAAGTGCACGAGGCATGAAGCATCACACTTTGTCATATGCTGCCATTTGTGTTGAAACCAAAAGGGGGTGGGTAAAGAGCTGGGGGTGCATGGGCTTCTCAGGTGTATGTAAGAAATAGTAACAGTGTTGTCATGGGGTGGGAGGGGGATGGAGAGAAGAAGTGGGGATAAGAGGCGAAAGCGACCAGTCTTTCATTGTACCATTTTGTGCTGCTTTGTTGTTTTTTCTAAAACATGTGCAATTATTTCTTTTAAACATAAGTTATTTTAATTCAAAACATTCTATGAGATAGGGGAAATTTCAGGAATAGACACTTCCTAAATTTAAAAAACAATAATCACTAGAGGTGGGATTATGGGGGAAGTTCATTTTTATTATACTTCCATAACTTAATTTTTGTAATTAGCATATTATCTTTGTAATCTAAAAATGCTGTTAGGTAAAACTAAATATTAGAATCCAGTGTAAAAATAGTCTTGTTTTATGTAACAATGAGCATATTATTTGCAGAGCATTTCAGAAACTCATAGCCCAGTTCTCAACAGATTAGTTGGTGAACCTCAGATTTCATTTAAGGACTTGAGTGCATTTGGCAATATAGGATTTTTACTCCATGCCCACAGGCCCGAGTTTTTGTTTTTAAATGGCATAATTTAGTGCTTGATGGAATATTCTCCAATTCTCTGGCTTCACGAGGGGAAGTGGAGTCATCATTCAAGTGCTGGCTGTCATCATTCACTCATGAGAAGGGACACCTGCTTGTGTGGTTTTGGACCAACCCTAAGGTGCACGAATAAGCCTTAGGTCCTCCTGGAATTACTAGAAACTCAACTTTCTAAAAACTGATTTCTGAATAGTTTATTCGATTTCATTCAGCCAACAATGCTTTAACAAAACATCAGCTCTGCTTATTTTTATGAGATGACTTCATTTGCAATAGCAATTTTTAAGATTGCAATCAAAGTGAAAAATTAAAACTTTAAATGCAATGGAATTTTCAAAGGTATTTCAACTGAGAGAATGATTAGATCTAGGGGAGGGCAAAAGCCACATGTGTGTATTACCTACTCAATATGCAGACATCTGTCAAACAAAGAATGAAATACACGCTTATGTATTACTGAGGTGTCATTTGTTCAAACGTTTTGGAAAGAAATTTGAGAAAAAGAGACAGAAAGTATTTCTGCCCTTTATCCCGACCGATTATTTCTCTTTTAGAAATCTATCCCATTAGGAAACAATCCTAAATACAGAAAAGAAGTTTAAATTGTGATTTATATCAAAAAACCAGAAATGTTGATAAGGAGGATATTAACATAGAAAAATGCTGATTATAAAATTTTAAAATTCAAGTTACAAAGTGGTATGATTATAACCGAAATAAACTGTATGAAAAGGCAAAACTGAAAATAAATGTAAAATTAAAATGTTGAGGCACCATGTTCTGTTTTCTCTTTATTTGCAGATGCTGTGGTGTCCCAGGTACGAGTGAGTGGAGTGGTGGGTCAGTCTGTCACGCTACCCTGCACGTACTCCACAGCTGGCGGAGTCACAGCCATGTGCTGGGGCCGAGGGCCATGTCCGTGGTATCTGTGCTCAAATCAACTCATCAAGACTGATGGACACCGTGTCATCTTTCAGAGGAACAAGCGTTATGAGCTCAATGGACCCATTTCTAAAGGGAATGTGTCTTTAACCATAAAGAATGCGACCCAGGCCGACAGTGGCATATATTGTTGCCGTGTGGAGCTCTCAGGGTGGTTTAATGATTTGAAAGTCAACATATTATTGGAGATGAAGCCAGGTGAGTTTGTCTTCTGTCTTCCTTTGATCACTTCAGGTGGGTGAGCGGAGATGTTTACTGTTTAGTAGTGATTTTGTCTTCCTTCAACAGTGAAAGAGGAGGTTCCTACAGTCTTGTTTATTTGTAGGAAGAAGTGTTGTTTTTAACACTGTAGGTTAGAGGAGCTTCCCACTCAGCAAACTGTCTCTTAAAGTTGTGCTTCAAAAATGATTGTTGGTTCATTGAAAAAGCATTTGCTGCTCCATTGTGGAATATAATGAACATATTTATCAAGCTGAATTTATTTTATTCAGCTTAAACAACTGCCCTTTTTCTCTGAGATGATATCTTAGAAATTTTATTAAATGACCTGTCTTAACATTTTAAAACTAATATGAATTTTTAACATAGGAAGTAGGCAATGTATATATAAGATGTGATCCAGTAGATACATCACCAACTTGAATAACTGTCAACTCAGCCTTCTTGCATATCCTTTGTGTAAGCATAGGTTGTTCCACCCCACACTCTGCTCTACTTTGTACTTTTTGAAGCATATCTCACCCCATATCTAACACAGCTTATTTAAACATTAAAACGGCCCTTATTGCAGTAGCAAAACATTTGTATCCCAATAACTCTTCACCATTTGCTTTTAAGATTTTCATGAAATCCAGAAATCTGGGAAGTTTACATTTCTTCACTCTTAATGTGAACACCCTATGTGTCTTACCATTTGATAAAAGAAGTAGGTTCTTGAACATTTCCTGGTTTCTGGCGCTCTTTCTTAAATCTTTTTCCATTTAGATCTCAGATTGACAGTAGAATCCACTACCTGTGGCCTCAAGAAGCTAGGTCTGTGTGTGTGTGTGTGTTTTAAGCAAAACTGTATTTTTCAGTCTCCCAATTTTGGAACTTAGCTCTTTTATGTAAGCAAGTAAGATAAGGTCAATCCAGATGGAGAAAACAGTTGACACTGGGGAACTATATCAGGGAGGCAATTCAGGGAAGCCCAAAGGAGCTGGGGAGATAGAGCTCTATAGACAGATGTGAGGAGCCAGCATGTGGAGAAATTTTGATTTCATCTTTTTGGAGCTGTAAATTATTTTGATGGGGATGAATTAAAAGAAAATGATATAGAAAAGAATCAGTATGTGATTTTTATAGTGTTTACCAATTCTTTAATAGGCAGGTATTTACAGGCTACTGCTCCATGCAGTGGGAAGTATGTTGTGGAGGAAATCAGGGGTTCTATGGAAAGGAACCTCACAGGGTGATTTGATCGTAGATTCCTAACTCTGCAGGTCACGGTGGATAGTCACACCCCAGGTCTACAACTTCTTTACTAAAAGGTTTATCTTTGCCTTAAGCCAGCCCTGTCCATTGTATTTATACATGTAGGTGAACACACCTTTGAAATGCTCCCTTTCAAGCCCCTCCTTCTAACACCTGACCAAACTTTCAGACCCCTCAAGAGAACACACAATCTTAACTCCACCCATAATCCAATCCTATTTGCTTCTTCCCATCTTCATGTAATTCTCCTTAAATTCCCTACTTAATCTCAAATGCATAAAAAGAAACCGCAAACTGTTATTCTCCAAATCTTTTATCTCAGTCTGTTGACATCTTGCTTTCATGTGTATCCTCAGTATCCTTAGAGCAAATACATTTTTATATAAATTCTCTACAGGTTTATAAGTTCTTACATTGATAACTAAACCAAAATGACTCTTTCTAATAACCCGTTCTTTGCATAAGTTTTCTTGCATTTTCACAGGCTGAATTTACTCTTCACCTTCTGTTAGAGCTTTTCCTCACCAGCATCTTCCCTTACAATTTCCTGGCAACTTCCAGGGAAAATATTTTACACTGAAGAAAAATTCATTAGACCATCTGATAAGGTTTCCTCCTCTTGGTCCTTACTTTGATCAGAATTTTTGAAGACTTGTTTTTTCCTCTAGATAGATTTAAAACTGGAAGTAGGAGGTTGTATTGCACTCATTAAAGACTCTGACTACACCTTATATAGAGATCAGCAAATTATAGCCCAAGGGCCAGATTATATAGTCAAACAAACCCACCACGTGTTTCTTAAATAAAGTTTTATTGGAGCAGTCATACCCATTCATTATACTCTCTCGTCTCTGGCTGTTTTCACACTGACAGAGTTCAGTGACTGCCACTGAGAACATAAAGCCCCCATAGCCTAAAAAATTTACTGCTGGCCCTTTACAGAAAGTTCTCTGGCCTCTACTTTAGACTAATGTCCTGCATGTAATAGACACTCATAAATATTTGTTGAAAAAATTTCGTCTTCTTTAAGGCAAAAATGGGCTCGATTCCAAATTGAGTTGGAGCTCTCAGAAACAAGAGCTTTCAAACCAATTATCTCCTATCCAAGGGTTTATTTATTTATTTTTTTTCATAGTTAGTAGAGTAGAGATTTAAGGAAACGTTTTGCAGGAGAAAAAGTTGCCTGGTAAGAAAAAAAGGACTCATTGTTGAATTAGTCCTTCATTGATCTGCTTTGTGTCAGGCACTGGGTTTGGGCTTAATTTCAGTTTCAGCTCTCTCTCTGGGTAGCTCTGACACCTTCTGTAAGTTGTTTGGAATCCTACACCACCTCTGACTCTGGAAAGACCCAAAGTTATTACCTGTGGTCTAGTCGACTTCTAGCCCATGGATATATTGTCAGGGTGAACTAGCATATGTTAGTGGGTGTAAGTTCATCCTCAGTTAGGTTGGAGGTCCCTTGGGAGGGTACCCCAAGGACTGAGCCACTGAATGCTATTTATTTGGTAAACATTTTGGGCCTGGAACATGTTGTTTAAGTCTTAGTCATGCACCACTGAGAGGACGAAGGCAGGGCCAGGCATTTTCTTTACCTCATGGGTGTTTATGAAGACATATAAATCTGACAGGCATGGCTGGTCTTTTCAAATTGCTTCAGTGCAAATCCTTTTTACCTCTGAAACTCTGGAATAAATACATTGTAATGCAACTTTTCCCTGGGCAAGTCTGTGTTCAGCCCTCTCCTGTCAAATTATAGTTGCCCAATGATGAGAACTCTGGGTTCAGAGGAGATTAGTGCCCAGTTCTGCCTGAGGTGGGTCTCTGATTGGTTGAGTTGATGTACAGGCCCAGCACAAAGCTCTTGTTTCCTGTTGCTTGATTAATTCTTGCTTTCCTGTTGATTTCTAGCTCCACCTAAGGTCACCCGTGTTCCAACATCACATCGGGTGTCTACCTCTGCTCCTACAACGCCAGCATACACTCAGAAACGCAAGACAGGTAAAGTGATGTATTTCTGAGCTCAGAGGCCTTCTAATGAAAGGATGTAGACCACCCAGGGCATTGTGTTAAGGCAGAAGTACAATCTGGGGTAAGCGTTCTTCCCTGGGCTCCCTACATGGCATCACAGGATCTGAGAATCCCTGTCCCCTATTACCTGCACCATTTGTACCTGTAAGCATTTCAGAGTGATGTGACCAATCATTTTTTTAAATGGGATTCTCAAATGTATTCATTATTAGCCAACCAACCCCAGACCACTGTTCTTTAACAGCTTATGCGAATGGTGTATATTTAGCCCAGTTGAGCCCAGGTTAATGAGGAAAATATAGGGAAAGCCAGAGAACAGGGTTCAGGTTCATGAGATTCTGTCCACGTGAGGAGCTCTGACTAGAGATTCTTTAGTCCACTCTGAAGTTGGGCCCTCCCCTCCAGGATAAGATTTCGGTGAGATTAGTATTTACTCTGTCTCCTATGTGAGGAATCATGCTCAGTCATTTACAATTATTATATCACCTAATGCTTATGACAACCCTCTACATTGCAGGTGTGATTCAATCCTATTTTATAGTTGTGGGTACTGTCAAATAGATACATCACCAACTTTAACAATTGTCAGCTCAATCTGAGATTAGTCTTCACCTTCTGTTAGAGCTTTTCCTCACCAGTATCTTCCCCTATAAGCTGCTTCCTGGAGAAAATATTACGTGTTAAAGAAGACAACTTCATTAGACAATCTGATGAGGTTTCCTCCTCTGTACTGTTCCTTATGATCCTTTGATCAGATTTTTGCATGCTTGCTTTTTCCTCCATATTAGTTTTAAAGCTGGAGGAAAAGATTGGACTGTACTCTTCCTAAAAGCCTCTGACTATACCTTTCATCAGCGTCAGCAAACTATAACCCCATTGCCAGATGAGATTAAAAGTAGGGCCACCACCAGTGTTATAAATAAAGTTTTATTGGAACAGCCATACCCATTCTTTATTCTATCATGTCTGAGACGCTTTCACACTGACAGAGTTGAGTAACTGCCACGGAGACCGTAGTGCCCCCATAGCCTAAAATGCTTATAATCAGGCCCTTTAAAAAAGTTTGGGGAACTCTGCTGTAGATTAATGCCTTCTTGTAATAGACAATCAGCAAAAGTATTTTTTTCAAGGCAATAAGTGGCTCCATTCCAAACTGAAAGGGATCTTCAAAACAGAGATTTTAAGCCAAGGGACCCCATCCAAGGATTTTCTTTTATAATTGGTATAGTTAATATATGAGGAAACTTCTTTCCTCATATATTAGGTGCCTGGTGAGAAAAAATAAAACCAAAAACACATTTTCGATTCACTGCTTCGTTGATCTGCTTTTGTGCCAGGCACTGGATTTGAGCTTAATTTTATTTTCAGCTCTCTCTCTGGGTAGCTCTGACACCTTCTGTAAGTTGTTTGGAATCCTATACCACCTCTGACTCTGGAAAGAGTCAAAGTTATTACCTGTGGTCTAGTCAACTTCTAGCAAAAAGTATCAATCACCTGTGGGATCCAGCATATGCTGGCGGGTGTGAATTAATCCTCATCTAGGGTACAGGTCCCTAGGGCGGGTACCCTGAAGACTGAACTGAATGCTATTTATTTAGTAAACATTCTGGCCCTGGGACCTGTTGTTTAACCTTTAATCATTCACTACTGCGAAGACAAAGACAGTTCCAGGCTCTGAACTTTCTGTACCTCATGGATGTTTGTGAAGACATATAAATCCAGCTGACTGGCTTGTCTTTTCAAAGTGCTTCAGTGCAATTCCAGGATATTCTTTTTTATCTCTGAACCTCCCAGAATATATACCTTCAATGCAACATTTCTTTTTGACAGCCTGTGTTCAGCCCTCTCCTGTCAAATTATAGTTGCCCAATGATGAGAACTCTGGGTTCAGGGGAGATTAGTGCCCAGTTCTGCCTGAGGTGGGTCTCTGATTGGTTGAGTTGATGTACAGGCCCAGCACAAAGCTCTTGTTTCCAGCTGCTTGATTAATCCTTGCTTTCCTGTTGATTTCTAGCTCCACCTAAGGTCACTAGTGTTCAAACATCACTTCAGGTCTCTACCTCTATGCCTACAACGCCAGCATCCACGCAGAAACGCAAGACAGGTAAAGTGATGTGTTTCTGAGCTCAGAGGCCTTCTAATGAAAGGATGTAGACCACCCAGGGCATTGTGTTAAGGCAGAAGTATAATCTGGGGTAAGCGTTCTTCCCTGGGCTCCCTACATGGCGTCACAGGATCTGTGAATCCCTGTCCCCTATTACCTGCACCATTTGTACCTGTAAGCATTTCAGAGTGATGTGACCAATCATTTTTTTTAATTAGATTCTCAAATGTATTCATTATTAGCCAACCAACCCCAGACCACTGTTCTTTAACAGTTTATGCGAATGGTGTATATTTAGCCCAGTTGAGACCAGGTTAATGAGGAAAATATAGGGAATGCCAGAGAACAGGGTTCAGGTTCATGAGATTCTGTCCACGTGAGGAGCTCTGACTAGAGATTCTTTAGTCCACTCTGAAGTTGGGCCTTTCCCTCCAGGATAAGATTTCGGTGAGTTTAGTATTTACTCTGTCTCCTATGTGAGGAATCATGCTCAGTCATTTACAATTATTATATCACCTAATGCTTATGACAACCCTCTACATTGCAGGTATGATTCAATCCTATTTTATAGTTGTGGGTATTGTCAAGTAGATACATCACCAACTTTAACAATTGTCAGCTCAATCTTGTGGCGTATGCATTATCATGTAAGCATATGTAGTTCCACCCCAAACTTTGCCCTAGTTTGGAATTTTTGAAGCATATCTCACATCATATGACAACACTGTTTGTTTAAAAGTTAAAATGACTTTATCTTAAAATAAAAATATTTGCTTCTTAATAACTCTTTACCAGTTGCTTTTAAGAATTTCATGAAATCCAGGAAACTGGGAAGTTTGCGCTTTTTCTGTCTTGATGTGGACATCCTAAAACCCGTGTCATTTGATGCCAGAAGTAGGTTCTTAGGAATTTCCTGGTTTCTGCTCTTCTTAATGAATCTTTTCCCACTAAGGTCTTATATTGACAATAGAACCCAATACCTGCGGCCTTAATGAGCTATGTCTCTATTTTTTTTTCAATTCAGGGAAACTTGATTTTGTAATCTCCCAACCTTTAGACTTGGCTTAATTCCCTTTTGATGGTGAATAAGATAAAGTCAATTTAAATGGAGAAAACAACTGCGTCTGTGGAAACTCTCTGGGAGGCACTTCAGGGAAGCCCAAAGAAGCTGCGGAGATAGTATGTTATAAACAGATGTGAGGAGGTAGCCTGTGGAGAAGAGATCACGGTTACAACGTTCTTGGAGTTGTGAAAATAGTTTGGTGGAGCCTAATTTTTTTAAAAAATAACACAGAATATAATAAGTAGGAGGCTTTACAGTGCCTACCAGTCCTTTAATTGGCAGGTGTTTCCAAGGCCACTGCTCTCTCCAGTGGGAAGTGGGTCCAAAACTGAGCCAAAGTGACTCTGTTCCTGCAATTACCAATTCTTTGCTTAATTTCTCTTGTATTTTTCACAGGCTGAGATTAGTGTTCACCTTCTGTTAGAGTTTTTCCTCACCAGTATCTTCCCCTATAGTTTCCTGGCTGCTTCCTTGGGAAAATATTATGTACTGAAGAAGAAAACTTCATTAGACAATCATATAAGGTTTCCTCCTTTTTATTGTTCCTTATGCTCCTTTGATCAGATTTTTGCATGCTTTCGTTTTCCTCTATATTTTAAAATTAGAGGAAAGGGATTAAACTATACTCTTCGTAAAAGCCTCTCACCACACCTTAAATCTAGGTCAGCAAACTATAGCCTCAAGGTCTGGATTATATTCAAACTGCATGTTTTATGAATAAAGTTGTATTGGAACAGCCATAACCATTCACAATTCTATCTTGTCTGTGACTGTTTTCACACTGATAGACTTGAGCAACTGCCTTCGGGTTTCACTGAGACCGTAGCACTCCCATAGCCTAAAGCACTTAAAATTGGGCCTTTAAAGAAAGTTTGCTGAACTCTGCTTTAGACTAGTGCCTTGCATGTAATAAAATAAACCAGAAAAAGTTTTTTTCCAAGGCAAACATTGGCTCTATTCCAAATTGAATTGGAACTCTCACAAAAAAAGAGATTTTACAGAAACATTCTCGAGACATAGAGGAAAAACTGAGGGTTACTAGATGGGGGCTGGGGTGGGTGGGGTTAAGAGAGAAGGTGAGGGGATTAGAAAGCACAATCAGTAACCACACGATGGCCACGGGGATAGGAAAGACAGTTTGGGGAATGTAATCAATAATGTTGTAAAGATTTTGTAGGGTATCCGATGGACACTTGTCTTATTGGGGAGACCACCTCAGGGATGGTGTAGATGCCTGATCACTGCACTGTACACCTGAAGCTGAAGCTGAACAATAATGAATGTCGACTATAATTATATATATATATATATATATATATATAGTTACAAGAAGCAGAGTACAGCATTAGAAATAGAAACATTGGAAATGTAATGGCTGCGTGCGATGTCAGAGGGGTAGTAGATTGGGGGAGGCAGATTGTCACTGTGTGAGGGATATAAGTGATAAATGTTTAGCTATTACATTGTTTTGTACACCTGAAACTAATAAAAAAACAAAAACCACACTCACACAAATAATATCTAGCTAAAGGTACTTATTGTAACAACAAAGAAATTAGTAATTGTTGATACTGTGTGATAAATAGAATGCTAAAGTGAAACAAACAAAAAAAGAGATTTTAAACCAATTTACCCCTGTCCAAGGATATTCTTTTATAATTAGTATAGTTAATATATAAGGTAACTTCTTGCAGGAGAAAAGGTGCCTGGTGAGAACAAATGTACGCATTGTTAATTCACTGCATCATTGATCTGCTTTTGTGCCAGGCACTGTGTTTGAGCTTAATTCTACTTTCAGCTCTCTCTCTCTGGGTAGCTCCGACACCTTCCGTAACTGGTTTGGAATCCTGTACCACCTCTGACTTTGGAAACAGTTGAAGTTATTACCTGTGTTCTAGTCGACTTCTAGTCAAAATTATAAATCATGGGTATGATCTAGCATATCCTAGTGGGTATGAGTTCATCCTCATTTAGGGTGTAGGTCCCTTCAGAGGATACTCTGAAAACTGACTGAACTGAATGTTATTTATTTGGCGAACATTTTGGGCCTGGGACCTGCTGTTTAATTCTTAGCCATTCACGACTTAGAGGCCTAAGGCATCCCCAGCCTAGGCGTTTCCTCCACCACGCAGGTGATTATGAAGATACAGGAATCTCATAGGCATGGCTGGCTTCAGTACTAAACCTGGGTAACCATTTTTACCGCTGAGCCTACTGGAATATATGCTTTTGAATGCAGTTTCCTTTTTACTGGTGTGTCCTCAAGCCCACCATGTCACAGTCCAGTAAACCAAAGACAAGACTCTGGGTTCAGGGGTGATTGGTGCCCAGTTTCGCCTGGGGAGGGTCTCTCATTGTTGAGTTGACGTACAGGCCCAGCACACAGCTCTTGTTTCCTGTTGCTTGATTAATCCTTGCTTTCCTGTTGATTTCTAGCTCCACCTAAGGTCACCCGTGTTCCAACATCACATCAAGTCTCTACCTCTGCTCCTACAATGCCAGCATCCACACCAAACCTCAAGACAGGTAAAGTGATGTGTTTCTGAGCTCAGAGGCCTTCTAATGAAAGGATGTAGACCACCCAGGGCATTGTGTTAAGGCGGAAGTACAATCTGGGGTAAGCGTTCTTCCCTGGGTTCCAAACTTGGTCTCCACAGCACCTGACAACCTCATTCCATATTACATATAACTTTTGTACCTATTAGTATTTTCAGAGTGAGGGGAGCCATAATTTTTAAAATCAGATTCTCAGGGGGATTCACTGTTAGCCAAAAACATCTTCGGACCACTGATCTTGTACATCTAATGAAGATGAGGTGAATTCGTATCAGTTGAGCACAAGATGATGAGGAAATTAAAGGGAAGGCCATAGAATCAGGGTCAGATTCATGAGATTCTGTCCTCACAAGGCGATCTGAATGGAGATCCTTTCGTGCCCTGTGAAGTCAGAGCCTCCACTCAAAGACAGTATTTCATTGAAGTTATCATATACTGTGTCTCCCATGTGACAAGGATCATGCTGAATAGTTTATAAGTATTAGATCACTTAATTTTGATGACGACCCTACGCATTGGACGTGTGATTCAATTGTATTACATGGTTTTAGGGACCCAGGCATAGGGTCTGAGTGCACTGTTGAAGGGCACATGGATAGAAGGTGGTTGAGTCAGGATTCAGTCGCCATTAAGTTGACTTTGGGGCTGTGGTGATAACTACTGGATCGTGCCTTCTGTCAGGAGCACTGAGGCTGTTTGGATGAATTTGTCCTGATCTGACATCCTCACTGAAAAAGTCTTTATATAATTACCCTGTCTTTCCCTAGCAGTCAGTGGCTTTACACAATTTTGCTTCAAGCATCATTTACTTTATTATGTATCAGAGGGATTGAAAAAAATTCTATTTATACTGACGACAAAGTAAAGATGAGATTTAAGGATTTCAGGGATTTAGAATGTACAGGCTCCGTTTTTCAATTCAGGATACATGGTTCACACTTCAAATTTCTGATATTTAAGAGTTTAGGTTTCATACAAATGCAGAAATATTTAGCTCATAGGTGGAGAAATAATTTGGCATTCTGAGGACCAAGATTACAAAGCAACTTTTAGTGAAGATTCTACAAGACTCTAATACTCGTTGACTCCTTGAGGTGGCCCTGGATTCTGAGGAACAGCAGAGATGTCACAACCTCTTAGCCAGAACAATCTGATGAAACATACTGATTTTCCCTAACTTCCATCGGACCTGGTTGATATTTAGCCGGGAGGGATTTGCAGCATTTGGGCTCTGAGCTGAGTTTGAAGAGAGGACTTGAGGTGAAAACTGGGATTTTAGAGCCATAAAAGTTTGTAAGAAAAACAGCTTTGTTCCGGACAGCTGGACATACTAGAGAATCTATCTACTTTCTCAATATTGATTTAGCTTCTCTATACTTAGATTGACTTAGTTTGTGCCTGCCAAAGGGTGTGGATCATTGGACTTTGTTTCGTGAACATACATACGTTTTTGACTTCTTTTAAAGGAGAGATTCAGAAGAAAAGTGTTGGTTTACATGTCTGTGTGAAATCCTGGGAACTAGTAATTGTATTATTAATTGAGTTGAGTTTTATCCTTCTCCTGATACTTTCCTAAGGAGTTTGAGTTTAGAGTTGAAGTTTATATTACAAGAAGGAGGTGAACACTGGAGCTAATTCAATGCAGAGACATTTATGTTTACATTCACTCCCTCCCTGAGCTCAGTGTCTCTAATGCAGACTAGTTGCCTAAAATATCATGGAATGGTTGGATATAAGGTTGTAGGAGCAAGGAAAAAAGGGGATACCCACAAAATCTCACACTTGAGAAAGAAGTTAGGCTCAAGAAGACTTTCACATAGACCTAAGCTGATAGATTGTGATCACAATCTATCCTGTTTTTACTTTCTAAAGAAAGCCACATCTTGTTATAGGTAGACTATAAGTGGGAAACAAGGAGACAGTTCAGAACTTGAGAAAGGATGATGTTGAAATGTGAAGACTATGGTGGGAAAGAGGAAACAGAAAGACCAATGAGAAGCAATAAAGAAAGCCCAGCTTTGAGAATTCTTGTCCAGTCATCACCACTAATTTGCTCCAAAATTCTGTGATGCTTTAAGGGGGAGGAACATAAAGATCTTATAAAGAGGCCAGTGATGTACTCTGCATGGAAGGTGAGATATCTGATAGAAAATGAAGAAGTGCTTTCAAGAAAGCAAAGGGGCAGGTAGCCCTGGGTTGGAGAATTCTTAGTGAACTTTGGGTGAGTAACGGAAGATGAGTCAGATAACACAGGAAATTAGTCTTACTAAAGGAGTGACCGGAATGCAACCTCAGAAGGAGCTGAGGTCAATGTTTACTGGGAACCTTAATTTGGGGGCTGTGAATCATTACCAAGGCCAATATTGGGCAATATAGACACCTTGAGGAGACTTCAAGGAATTAAATATCGTGAGTATATATCCTGTGCTGGTCCATATGTTCATCTCTCCGGAAAGATGTGTAGATGGATAATCAGGAACTTGACTAAAGTCAGAAAATCCAGATTCGGGTTGATGTGAAGAGGGGAGGGCAGAGTAGTGCAAACTCCCAGGGCCTGTTCCACGAAAGTGAAAATGTCACTTGTATGGATAAAAGCTTCGTTGGGTGACCTACATAAGATACCCTGTTGTGGGCTTTATACATTTAGGGGAATCCTAGGAGTATGAAAAGTGTGAAATAATTCTGTCTATAAATAACTATCCAGATCATTATCTAGATGAGATTTATTCCTGGTAATAAATATCTAGATGGTAGTGCAATGCCTCAAGGTCATCTTTGAACAAATTTTAAATAAAGAGTGAAAGTAATTCCTGATTGTGGTTTTGATGTCTACTTTTTTTGGAGGTATGGGAATTTTTGTGCAGAAATAGGACACAACTCTTTCATTCGTTTCATTCCAGATACTACTTCATCTTCTCCAATGCAGACAGCAGAAACTCAGCTTATCACACCACAGGAAACAAATACAAGCAGCTTACCAGTGAACCCTTGCCTAACAGGTAACTTCATTTTCTTTCCTGAACACCTAGGGCATTCAGTTTTCACAATCATTGACTTATTGTGAAGAGCACATATTCTGGAGTAAGACAGATCTGACCTGACATGAGTGCCAGCACTGGCCCCTCCACTCAGATACGTGACTCGAACAAAAGTTTTACCCTCTCTGAATCTGTTTTCATCATTTGTAAAATGCGTGGAAGAGCATTGATCATGCAGAGTCCTGTGAGGATTACATGAGATGAAGAATGTGGGACACAGTTATAAGGTGTTAAGTGACAGATATGATCGCCATTATAAGAGTCACTTGGAAGTATGGAGAGCATAAACCTGAGCAGCATAGGTAGCTTGTAAGATTGGGGAACATCCACAGGCATAACACTATTTTTCTAAATCAAATGAACCAGTTTTGACTCCAAACTTATTACTTGGTTTGCTCCATTGGACCAGAGCCGTAAAACAATTAAATCAAGTCAAACTGCTCAACTGCGTTTATATTCCTTCTCAGCCCCAGAGCCTTAAATATGAGCAGGAGGCTTTCCTGCTACCTTGTCAGGCTTGCGAATGGACACTTTGTGACAGGTGATGACACCCACGCTGACATCAAAGAGACACGCCCCACTGAGAATCTGCCACTCCCCTCCAAAAGGTCTTCCCCACTCTGGGCAAGTCCCACATCATCTCTAGTCTTTCAAAGTGTGAGATTGACTGGTCTTTCCTGTGGTGGCCACAGGTTATACTGATTCCTGTCACGTTTCCCAGCTAACTCTAGTTACCCATGGTGGTAAGTGTGGAGAGTGTCACATGCTGCACCCCTGTGTAATGAGAGTGGCTATGTGTCCCTGTGCTGCATCCCAACAAGGGAAAACCTTGCAAGACTCCTCCTGTGTGTGACTCATCGTACTCAGGAGCTGCCAGTCTGTAGGGGGCCACCCCATGGCCTACCTTTGAGAATCATTCCTGCAACATGGTTAATTTAAAATGGACCTCCGGTGAGGTTCACAGAGGGACCCATTCTGGTGGGATTAGATCATGGTGACGTGGTTGTGAAAGTGGAATCTGTAGTGCGATCTGTTTCAAGACACATAAACAAAGAGAAAATGGATAAGAGCATGAGGTAACAGCAGTAGGAGCAGCTGCACCCACACTTTTAGGGGGTGTGAGGAGGTAGAAAGTAGGAGTAGGGAATCATTCTCTAGAATGTCCTGTCACTAACACCTGGACAAGGTAGAGCTTTCCAGGGTGAAACAGACTTGGGAGCAGCAGTGTTTCCATGGCCTGTGACAGCTGCCATCTTGGCGGTGTATCTGAGGCTCCAGAGCCAAATCCTCTCTCTGTGCCCAAGTCAGCCTTCACGGGCTGAAGCCTCTCAGAAACGAAGAATGTTAGGGCTAGAAGGGATTTGGGTTGTCATATGGCCTGCCACACACTTGACAGTGTATGTGCCAGGAAACTGTCATATGTTATCTCATTTAATGTTTCCAAGGCAGCCCTTATTTATTGCCATTGCCAGCCTGGGGAGGCCCCGTAGTTCTGTTTTGGAGACAGCTCCCGATTTCACTGCCAGTTACTAGCTGGGTGCCCATGGACAAATTGTTGCATTCCTCACTGGATCTTTATACTGACTGAAGAGTATGATTTTTGGAAAGTGCATCGCTAGTTTTCTTGCCCCTACTGCTTCTTGCATTATAACATCGTAATATTGAGTAATAGCTGATATTTATGCTGTATGGTGTTAAGTGCTTTACATGCTTCATCTAATTTCACAACGTTATGAGATGGGTGATGTTGATAGCTTGTAATTGTAGTTCAAGGTTACCCTAGGTAGAAATAAATACGTACGTGTATACAAAAGACCTTGATCATGGTCACCTTCCCAATGGACATTGTGAACACCAAACTCAAATTTCATCTGAGTCAAGTCCATGCTATATTTAGTGCATCATCCCGTTCTGTACCTGAGGGACTTATTTAATGTCATAATACAAGTCACAAAGATAGCCTAGACTATAGATATTATATAAGCCTAGATATGGCCTTATGCTAAAGGTAGTCTCTGAATGAGGAAAATGTAAACACAGAAATAATGTAAAGATATTGGGGGATAGGAATATTTTAATTTCATCACAATTGAGTTGTTTTTTATGGCTTTGTCAGTAGTTAGGGAATTTCATTTCACGGGAGTATAATTTATGCGGTCATTATAAGAAGGGGCTCTTGTCATTTATGGGAGGTGGAAACTTGTGTAAATAAATATTCCAGGTCTGTTTCGTCATCTGTAAAATGGGATTAAGGAAGTTGTCAGAAAGATGTAATGTGTTTAGTATATGGTAGATACTCAGTAAAAAGAGAATTCTACATTTGATCTACACCTGCCTAGCAAGACCAGCGATATGATACAAAAATACTTATTTCAAAGC
The DNA here is from genome assembly GCF_004115265.2 of Rhinolophus ferrumequinum. Taxonomy (NCBI): domain Eukaryota; kingdom Metazoa; phylum Chordata; class Mammalia; order Chiroptera; family Rhinolophidae; genus Rhinolophus; species Rhinolophus ferrumequinum. The sequence continues at coordinate 27,322,663 of NC_046307.1, read as the reverse complement.
ACTATGAAAACGTGAATACTCAAAACTAAGGAATAATATCACTTTATATTAGGATTTTAGGTAGTATAAGATATATTGGTCTTGTGGCTGGTATATGCATAACACATTTTCTACAGTGCTTCTGGATCACTATCTAGGCACATTGGCACATTACATAGGAGTGAAATGCCACCTGGTTTAGATATCTCAGTACACTGTACTTACATTTTGAATGTAAAGCCAATGTATTGTCCATTCTGAATAGAGTAGTTTGATCATCAGTTGTGCAGATAGTCTCTGTGCCCTCATTGACAGGTTCTTAGTTGGCATAAAAGTACTGATTAAAGTACCTTTAAGTGGCATTTTTAACCTGATTTCAAGAATGGCCTCTATGCCCCTGAAATTCGAGGTAAAACTTTGCATGTAATACATTTTTTTCCCATAAAGATGAAAAAAGGGCATCCATTTTCACAGGGTTCATGACAAAATGGTTAAGAAACACAACCTTATAAGATAAATTAATAAACATCAGTAACTCGGTGTAACTCTTGCAATGCCTGCCTTATTTGGCCATATGATTATTCAACTTTTCCCTCATCACCAGAAAGCAGTGTGAATATAATTAGTGTTTGAAGCGAGTGTTCAATATTTTTTGTAATTCTGATTGCTCTTCCTTTTTGTTGAGCAGATGGGAATGGCACTGTGGCAGAGCCTTCAGATGGCGTTTGGGAATACAATGAAACTGTAAGCATGTTCCTTCCTATTTTACTGGCCAGACTCACTTGTATGTCTCCCTGAAAGCCAGTTAGTATTTAGTGATTATTTCTGTGAGACTAACCCACAGATTGGTTCTTTGCAGTTAACAGACAAAGAAGATAAGAATCTGTTCCTTAAATAGGGATGCTTTAATTCATTTGTAAAATTCATTCGTATCTACACATAGATCAGTTTGTTAGAGATGCTGATAAATAATATTTTACACACACACACACACATTCACACATTACAGACTTTCTCCTGGCCAAAAATTGGAATAAAAGGAATGAACAAATTTAAGAAGAGTGAGTCAGCATAACATACCCCAGAAGACTTCAGTTATTGTTACACGAATGTCATGCTTTGAGTTACTGTGGTGGCATGGAGGACCATTCCAAACAAAAATATTATGGAAGTGAAAGTGTGCTTGCTTAAACATAGGCCCACTACCATTCTTTTCCAACCCAATTGCCATCCTATATAGAAATTTTGAGGCCCTGCTGAGTTTTACTATACCCTAACCTCTCCATAGGTTGATTTATTAAGGTATTAATTCTGTTCGCATGTGGTGAGACATGACAACACAACCATAGTAAGAAATTCAAGCTCAGGCAAAATGGGGGGTTTAGGGTCAGATTCTTTTTATTCTTAACCTTAGTTACAATGAGTACACTACATTGGAGTGATATGAGATATGTTAACAACTTGTATGACGTGGACGCTGATTGATCTGATGGATGTGGGCTGAATTTCTGCATCCCTTCTAAATGTCAGAATTGCCACTATGTAAATGATTATTATATTGCTCTATGGCCAGAAGTATGCTGAATTGAAAAAAAATCACACATTCTGAATGGTGAGCTTGCTCTTGACCTCAGTTACCTGTAAGTCAGGTATGGTTAGTAACAAGTAGAAGCAATTTAGAAGCAAGTTCATAGTAGGTAGTAGCAAAATTGTGAGCCTTTTGTGCCTTGATTCTGAGGATGTCACGATGAAAGCACACAGCATATATTTTGATTCAGTAGGTCAATCTCCTGGACTCTTTCTTAAGGAGAGAATTGAACAAATACATGAAGATGTATGAGAAAAGATGTATATTTGTGCTGTTCGTAATCATGGAAATGTTATAAACAACCTCGGTGTTCAATAGTAAGGGTTTAATTATTTGGTCTGATAAGCAGGTCCTAATATTGCCATTAAAAAATGTCATCACTTATATTACAGAATTGTACACTGAAATCTATGAAATTTCGCTAACCGTTGTCAGCCTAATAAATTTAATTAAAAAGGAATCATTACTGTAGTGTATTTACTGTCAGGCGAAGACGGTTACTACTGATTGTTAAATGAAAAAACTATCTTAAAATAGTATTTGTCCTATGGTATATATTGAGTATAATATTTCTGTTAAGAAAAAACACTAAGAAAAAAATTCTAAAAGATTACATAATAAAAAGTGGCAACAATGGGTGTTACTGGATGTTAGAATTATGGTTGATTTTTTTTTGCCTTTATGCTTAGTTTGACATTCTCAAATGAACATGCAGGTTTTTTTTCATTTTTTTAAATTAGTTTCAGGTGTACAAAACAATGTAATAGTTAGACATTTATCATTTATAGCCCTCACTAAGTGATAACCCCCTCCCCCAATCTACTACCCCTCTGACATAGCATACAGCTGTTACATTTCTACTGTCTGTATTCCTAATGCTGTCCGCCACTTTTTGTATGAACATGCAGTTTTATGTAATATATAATATATATATTTTTAAAAACGGAAAGCGAAGCCTCCTCTGGTAACCCTGTGTTCCATCTGAGCTCTTTACCCCCCCGTCCGTAAGGTAATACCAACATAGCTTCTCCCTCTCAGCTAGAGGCCTTTCCCCTTTTAAACAAGGAGGGCTCACATACTAAATTCCTCCCTTTGTATTCCTCATCGTGTTTTTCAGGAAGTACCTAAAAGTACCTTTCCCAAGGACCCTATTTAATCTGTAGTTGACAGACTACAGAAACAGAGGTTCAGAGATGGTAAATAATTTGTCCCGGGTCCTACAGCTAGTTAGTAAGAGAACCAGGATTCTGACTCCAGAGATTAAACTACTTTGCAGCAAGAGGCTTTATCCTTCTCTCTAATCTTCCACTTCCTTTCTGTTCAAATAACTTCCCTGTGGGATTTCTTGAGGATTAGAACTAAAGTAGGTAACGGGGCCTAGCATAATCCTTGCCATATTTTGGGCTTATTCTAGGAGGTGCTGATCCCTTATGAATTGTATCAGGAGATTTAAACAAAAATGTGCATTTACACCCAGTTGCACAGCATTTTAAGTTAATTGTTGATCAGGGCCAGTCTGTGAGCAGCTCATTTCAAGTCCGTTTACACAGACAGAGTCTTGAATTATAGTTTAAAAAGTGAGGACTGTATGAAGGACCACATTCAATAACTGAGTGCGTTCAGATAACATTAGATGACATCACCATGTCAACTGATATACAAATAAAAACTTTTTCTTCTTTGTTAATAAAATAGGATGTATTTATGGGAAAAGTACAGATTTTTTAAAAATATGGGTAATTTACCTATAGTGAAGAATATCCTTTGAAGTGTACAGTTTGAGCTTTGACAAATGTATAGCTATGTAAATACCACTCCGAGCAAGATATTAAACGTTTTCATATCCCCAAGCATATTGAATTTCAAAATGTCTTGGAATTTCACCATGGTTACAACCTCAGATCCTTCGGTCTTAGCCCTCATGATCTAGAAGTAACCAAGAGCCAATAAAGATAAATTTGCCTGAGTTGTTATTTTAGGAAATGGTTTCACCCATAGTTCTAACAAGATGCCTTTTCGATCTCCTGATGTTTCCTTAGCACATGTGCCTGGAAGAAAAGGAACGGATGACCACCAATGAGGCACTCTACATTGGAATCTCCATTCCCATCGTGCTATTGCTCGCTATTTTGACTGCCATCATTACCAAAAGTAAGTCCTGTCAGGAAAGTGCGTAAAAGAACAGAGTGAGGGTTCTAGGGCCAGACTGCCTGGGTTCAAGCTGGTCCACACACTGTGCAATTTTGATTTCACATAACTTCTCTGTTTCATAACCTCTTGTTCTGTTTTTCTTATAAGTATTAACCCATGAAAAAAATGAAATTTAAATTCTCCATAGGAGATATTAAATATGAAGAAATGAGAGCTTGTTGGGTAGAGCTGGAATTTGGAAGGCAAGAAACCGTTATACCATGTAAGGCTTGTTTGCTCATCTTTCTCCTCTTCCCTCAAAGCCCAGTTTTTGTTCCCATGAAGGATCCTATGCTGAGTGTTTTACAACACTCACTTAACTGAAGAGGCAAATGACACATTAGAAGGGAAATCGATTTCAGGGGTAAAGGTAGAATCAAGGGTTTCAAAAAGCAGCCGTCCACCAAGTATATGTGTGTGTGTGTGTAACTGGCCTCCATGAAAGAACCACAGTCATCCATTAAAAAAATGAAATCTAATAATTAATAATTGCATTAAAGTAAACTGGGTGATGTTTGTGAATACACTCAACCATTGATGAACATGAGATAGTTTGCACCAAGCGGCTTGTTTGGGTCATACATATTCAAAATGAATTACCTGAAGTTACCAGCGAACAGCCTAGTCAGTTTTTTGCTTTGTTTTGTTTTCTTTCTTTTTTAAACATTCTTCTAAATTTATTTTTTTTCAGGTTCTGGCTCTGTATTAGTTTTGTTCATGTTAAAGTAATAGCAGAAGTAATATACCGTGTTTCCCCCAAAATAAGACCTAGCCAGACCATCAGCTCTAATGCGTCTTTTGGAGCAAAAATTAATATCAAGATCCGGTCTTATTTTACTATAAGATCCGGTATAATATGATATAATATAATACAATATAAGACTAGGTATAATATAATATAATATAATATAATATAATATAATATAATATAATATAATATAATATAATACCGGGTCTTATATTAATTTTTGCTACAAAAGACGCATTAGAGCTGATTGTCTGGCTAGGTCTTATTTTCGGGGAAACAGTTCTTGTTCAGAAAAAGATCTCATGAACTCTTTGGCTGACATGTTTAATTTTCTTTTTAACTCCTCCTCCATTTAGAATATTTATGCACAAGAAGAAAGGTGTTGCAAATACGGTAAGTTTAAAGGGTTTGTGTCAATGCCTTTTGATGTTCCTCTTCTAATAAAAACCAAGAAAAGTCTTTCTCTATCTCTTGCTCCTGAACTCTCCCTTTTACACCCTGAATCCTGAAAAATCTAGTTTTAATGAGTCCCTCCTTTGCTGTCCACACCTTCTGGTGACATTTTTAGCTTTCTTTATCCCCCTGGACTTGTGCCAGAAACTACTACAGAAAATGCACCTCAAGCCTAACCCCTTAGAGTAAGGGAACTAAATCACAAATTTTGTTTGATGAAACATCTGAATAACTTGTTTGGTTTATTCTTGATTTGGGACTTTGTTTACTAAGTGCCTATTATATTCCAAGGAGACGAACAAAACAGACAGAAAACATATAAGCAAATCAACAGGGTCCTTTCAGTGCTTCCAGAAGAACAGTGTGGGGAATGAGGAGCAGGGTAAGGGCTGTGGAGTGAGCCCTGAAGGAGCAGAAGGCCGCTCTGCAAAGACTGGAGGAAGACAGCTCCAGGCTGAAGGAACGCAAAAGACTGTGGTGGCGCAGTGTGTCCCCACAGGTCCCCGTCCCCAGTTCACCCCCAGCCTGCTCTGCTCCTTCACATGGGTTATCTGGCCTCACAGGCACCTGAATTGACAAATTTTGTAATCCACCCTGCTGCCCAATGAAAACTTCAGTCCCCTTTACTTGCATCCCGCCCTGTGTCATCTGCCCAAACATCTTTAATGGTGCGAAACCACTGTTTACTTCCAGCTCCAAGTAACCTGCTTCATTAAGTCCAGTGTGGGCTTCCAGCAAGGTCTTTCTCTGATTCAACATCCCTGTTAGGCTGCCATCCATCCTTCCTAGTTCCCTCTCATTGGATGTCAGTCTTCCCTATTTCTTAGTTAATTACACAAGCCCATCCACAGAATGTGCCTTGAACAAGACACAGCACATGATTTGTGCTCCATAAATGGTGGCTTCAATTATTGCAATCATGCCCTTCATATCAATAAACTGTGAGATAGGCACTATTATTCTCAGTGTATAGATTGGAAAGAGGTTAGAAAAGTGAAGTGACATCCAAGGTCACTCCTCATAGCAGGTAAAGGACTCCATCTTGGGTCTTTCAGAGTCCAAACCGCAAACTTACAGTTTTTTGATTATCTGAGTCTGAGGATGGAGGGGAAAAAAATACTCCTTAGAGGCAGAAAACCATGGAATATAACATCCTTTTAGTTGAATGCTGTCCTTTCACTGTTAATTTTTTTTTAATGTCTATTTTTTGTCACTTAATAATAATAAAAGAAAATATTTATTGTAGTAAATGTTGTAAAATATAAAAAAGCAAAACGAAAAGAAACAACCCAACAAAAATGAGCATTTCCTCATGACATTTTTTTTGACAGCTATATCGCAGTGACTCATTTCAGGCTATTGACACCTAAATTATTTTCACACATATATGACTGATCCATTTAAAATTCAGAGCTGAATGAAGACTCAGTACATTTCATATCATTTCTAGACAGATTAAAGTAATGAGAACAATATACATACAAATTAGAAAACAGCTATATCAAAATTTACTCAGTTTTTTATGCACTTGATGTGTGAGTGTATGGGCTATAAAAGTCGTCTAGCTCATGGCTTTCAAATTCTGACCACAATGACAATAAGATTTGTGACACCATGATCTAATATATACTTATGTGAAACAACACTATTTTACTACGTTCATTATGTCCTGATACGCGTATATTTTATTTTCTGTTTATCTTAAATTCAGGATGTAGACCACTTCATAGAATCAATAACCCCTCTAAAATGTCACAACCCCACTTGGAAAAACACCAGCTAAACCTTGTCTTAGCCATCTTTGAGAATATGCATCTTGATTTAGTACTTCACTTTGATGTCTGGTTTCTGTTTTAGATGATTTGTTTTTGTATTCTATTACACGAATGTCTTGAAGAGACTAGCCTGACTCTTTTGAATACTACTTAGGTTTTCTATCTGCTTATTAAACAAACTTTCCTGCAACTTAATATTCACAACTCTGGATGGAGGCTTCTATTCATTCCATAGGTTCTGTGAATGGGGCTCTGGGAGTTGCAGATACTCGGTCTTACCTGAGCATAAACAAATGTGCTGCCCGATCTTTGGATGCGGTCTGCTTTTCTCTTACCATGTTATTCTTTTTGTAGCAAGGTTTTATTCAATGACCCTAAGAATGGAACTTTGGAAAACCCTGCTGCAGTACGCTACCAAGCAGATGAGAATATCTACATTGAGAACAATCTTTACAACGTGCATTCAGACTCGGTGGCCCACTAAAGCTACATGCCCTTGGCCACAGAAGACAATGACCAGATCACCATGTCACAGTCCTTTAAGCTCCAGGATGATTTTTCTGTCACATTTCCCACACCATTCCAAAATGTCTGTGATGTTGGGTAGAGTGTCTCTAGCTCATTTGTGTGTAGCCTTTGGTAGTATACTCCTAATTTTTTATACTAATACTCTCTCAATCTTTCTGGTCATAGCAGAGCTCTCTCACAAGTATGAAATGAAGACTTTAGTATTGTATATTCTCTTTAGACCTTACGAATCTCGTACCCATCAAGAATTCTCATTGGGGAGATAGGAAAAGAACTTCTGCCTTAGTCACCAAAGCTGCCAAGAAAAGTGGAATAGGACTTAAAATCAGAAAATTTGATTTGTTACTTACATGGCTTCACTTGCAAGCATGCCATGATTATCTCTTGTTTTTTTCTTTTTTTTTTCTTTTTTTATGCTGCAATTCTAAATGTTACATTTCTTAGTTCCCTCAAACTATGGAGGTGAACAGGTTTTTATTTCCCTCACGAAGAAATAAATTCAATAAATAATGATTTTACAATAGATCTGTTTTTTCATGGCTCTGAAAACATGAAGTTTTTAAGTGCTTTCCTGGAACCAGAAAGGGGTATTTTAGCAGTTAGAAGATACTAAGCTAGTGCATGGACCAAGTAGATAGCAGCAGTAGAAAATCAACTGCCATGTGATTTAATACATGTATACTATTTTTGCTACATCTGTGCCATGCATCTAGGCACTTAGGTAGACAACTGTCAGGGAATCTGAACTAATTTTTAGAATGATGCAGAGCACAGATAAATAAAAGAAAAAAAGAAAGGGAGAGAATAAGGAATAAGGCTTCCTGTCTCAGAAAAGTTACTTTGAAAATATAATAAATAGTGTTTGAGGATGTTACATCTTTCAACTGAAATTCTAAATTGTCCCCAAACAATTTTGACTTTAAAAATTGGTTTGGAAAGATGAAGAGTTTATTTCATATCAAATCAATTCCAATGCTATTCCTTTTCCACAATTGAATTAAATTTTCGGTTTTGCCAAGAGTTAAACAAAGGCTAAAGGTAAGGATATTTTTAGGCACCAGAAACATTTCTACATGGCAGTTAACGAGGCTGGGTATCAATTCTAATGGGAGTAAATCCTGAAGTTACTCATGCTGGGGGTTCAGAGCTGCTAATACCATAGTGGTCGAGGAGAGGAGAATGCTTGTTTTTGAAGACAACAGTTATGACAAGGTTCTAGAGAATTCTAGGGACATTAATAGGACCTCTGAATAAAGATTATAAGGGCAAATAAAATTGTTAAGCATAAATACCGGGTTTCCCAAATGGGGCCAGACTACTCTAGTCTAAAAAATTTTGTCCAAACTACAGTATTTTTGTTTTGAAGTCAAGACAACATGCATAAGCATGGAGGTTTCAGATTAAAGCTCAGATTCGTGGCTTCTCTGGAAAGACCTGGCAACACTGAGCTGTAATCCTATGGAGTCGGGACCCCATTAGATGACATCACATCCCCTCAGCCCTCAGCGTACTTTGCCTGCATGCCCACTTTGTTACCTGTGGGGCTTTGAATTTATGATGCCTACCCTATGCCCCACACGTTTCCTGGAGCTTTCCGATGGCACATGAAAGGCTCTGGTACCTGAGTAACATGTTTGGTCCAGCATTTCCAAAACTTGTTGAAACCCATGAGCACAGTGACTATGGATTTGCCCAGTAGCATTCTGTGAAACAGGGTGTGGGGTGTGGGGAAAGCAGGGGGCACAGAAGCAGAAATAGGGCTTGAGTTCCTGTCCTAATTCTTACCAATAACACTGGATGACATTAGGGCAAGTTGTTCTTTATGCCTAAATTTTTATATCTTTTAGAGATAATTATTCCCACACCTATATCAGTGTACGAATATAGTAGTATTCCAAATCCAGTGACATGTTACTTGTGAAAGTATGAAAAGTAGAAAACACTACAGAAATGCAAAGGTCTTTTTTGGGGGGGTGGGGTGGGGTTGAGTTTGTAATAGAAGATCTAGCAGTAGTGCTCAGTGAATAATTTCAATGGTGTTGCATTTATTAGTTTCTTGCTATATAATACCTGCTATTTTTTTGAATAATGTTTCTTTTCTGGAAAAGTTTAATGAGGAATTTGGTTATCATTTTATACCATAGAAAATAATTTTCAGAAACTGAGAGGGTGAATGGTTTAGAACAGGTGTGTCCAAACTTTTTTCGATGTTTTTCACCAAGGGCCATATGCAGTAAAATACGCAAACATCCGGGCCACTCACTCGAGGTGAAGTACGTATTGCCTCACCTGGTTTATTTAAGTAAACTAAATATATTTTTGGAATTTGCTGCAGGCCAATTAAAAGTGGATTGCGGGCCGCAGTTTGGACATGCCTGGTTTAGAAGGAAGGAAGGGCAGGTATTAAGTTAATATTAAATTCTTTTCTGTAAATATATCAATCTTGTACAATGATTTGAGTTTTCCATTTTCTACAATCTGTCTTGGGACTTTAGCACATGGGTGCAATTAACACCATATATTTAAATTTCGGAAATGTTGCCCATCTTTAAAAAGTAGCAGAACCAATCTTTCACTGATGGCTGTGAAGATCGTTTTGTGATTACACGGAAGTGTGAGGGTCTCCTAGTATCATCATATGCACACTCACCAATAAATGGGATTTTTGTTTTCATTCTGAAAACGGACTTCTTTTCTCGCCCCGTCAGTTAGGCGGGGCCAGCATCTTGACCTTGGTGTGGACTCCCAGGACAAGGGCGGGGGGACAAGAGTCAAGTGTGCCTGGCACCGTCTCGAGTCTGGGGTGGATCACAGAAGCAGCCTGAACTCCAGTTCCCCAGGAGCTCCAGTTTAGTGGGAGGAACCCCCAAACCGTCAGTTCTGGTTCTGGTTATTGCTTCGGAGAAAGAGGAGGTAGTGATAGAGCCGGGCTTCTGAACAGTGGGTTTGGGGCCAGATAACTCTTTGCTGTGGGGCTGTCCTGTGCATTGTAGGATGTTAAGCAGCATTTCTGGCCTCTACCAACCGGGTGGCAGTTGTGCCCCCAGTTGTGACAACTGCAAATGTCTCCAGATATCACGAAATGTCTTCTGAGAGGCAGTAGCTCCCCTGGTTGAAACCCACTGTGCTGGAGGAAGACTGGGGGTGTGACGGATGTGGGCAGAGGGAGTGGTGCAGGGTTGGTCAGGGGCTGTCTCTGGGAAAGAAGTGACACTTGAGTCAAAACCACACTGGCAGCCACTTGAAGTAATCCCCCAAATGCAAGGGCCTGGGGCAGCAAGACGCTTGTGTACTGAGAGGGAACGAGTAAGGTATGTTCCAAGGAGTGAAAACGCTAGTGTGGCTGCAGCCGAGTGAGTGAGAAGGGTTGAAGAGAAACGAGGCTAGAGACGTGGGCACTGTATCTCACAAGGCGCTGGATGGAAAAGGCTCCATGCACACATCTGTTTGAGGAGAGTCCCACTCTTGAAAACAAAACGCTTTAGCATAGTAAGGGTTAAACCTGCTATGCCTCACCAAATTATATTCACATTTATTAACGTGCTTCAGGGACACTGTTCTAAGATTACATACAAAAAGCCAGTGTGACAGAAGAGGGTAGTAGGAGAGGGGTACGTCCTGGCAGTGAGGTGCTTTCCCCTGGACTGTGTGAGGGCACCCAGGCCGAGGGAGAGGGGTCCTGGAAGAAGAGGGTTAGGGTGCCAGTGTCTGGCTCCGATCTACTGGGCCAGGCAGCAGCTTGGAGTTTTGACGTGACACAGGGGCTGCTTTCAGTTGGTCCACAACGGATTTATAAAATAGATATATGTTTTGATCTGTATTTTTAGAAAGCAATGCATCAAAACCCAAATTTAATGGATATTGTTTAGGAAAATGACAATTTTAAAGTTAATTCACCTAAAACTACTTGAGTGAATTATAGCAAAGGAGTAATGTGAGTATGGCAAAGGTTATGTAGATGCCCGAGGACAGGAGGCAGTGGTGTAGACCTTCTGGGAGCTTGTTAAGGACAGATTCCTGGGCCCCCTACTCCTAGATATTCTGATTCAGTAAGACAGGAAGTACCTCAGAATTTATCTTATTGTTTGTCTAAATTACAGAAGACAAGCTATTAGAAACTACATTTCAGTAAAAAACATTCAGACTTGATAGAAAATGTAGAAATAAGAGCATGCAGTAATTCTTCATTTCTACTGTGTTTCCCCAAAAATAAGACCTAGTCGGACCATCAACTCTAATGTGTCTTTTGGAGCAAACATTAATATAAGACCCGGTTTTATATTATATTGTATAAGACTCAGTCTTATATTATAGTAAAATAAGACCGGGTCTTATATTAATTTTTGCTCCGAAGGACACATTAGAGCTGAGTGTCCAGCTAGGTCTTATTTCTGGGGAAACATGGTACTTATTTCAGAAGTAAATCGCAGGAAAAGAACATGAAAACTTTGTACTTAGACTGTGTGGGTATTGCAATGCCATTTTTGAGGCTAAACAAAATTCCTCACTCAGAGTCCTCCAAATGTAGGAGAACCCTACAAATGGTAGGGAAGTATATTTACACTCGGATTTTGTAGCCTGGTTTGTTTAGAAATGTTTCTTCTAGGTCCATAGTGCCCTCTGGAAGGAAATAAATAATAAACAGCAATTTGTCTTTTGTTCTCCTCCTGACCCAGGTCTTTTGTCAGTTGGTTGTGGAGAATTTTACGGAGTCTCAAGATACACATCCTCCCAAGACTGTCTCTTCTTTGACTGTTGATCACATAAGATTATCCGAGGAAATAGAAACAAAAAGTCATTGCTCCACCTGGTGAAAAGGTAGTGCCTATTAAATGTGAGCATGGTGTATGTGGGGAAACGGGACTTAGATACTTAGGAGTCCTGGGACTCTAATTGTAAAGTTCCCCTGAAGATTCTCAAGGACCCGAAAGACCTTTTCGACTCTGACTTGAGCGTGTGGTGGCCACAAGGGCCTTTTCACAATGTCCCCTGAATCCTTCCTCTACACAGCCACTGGGGTCGTCCAGTTTGAAAATCCAAGCTCTGGTTTACATGTTACACATTAGATGAAAATCCTCCCACTGCCCCACTCCTTACCTCTGGGTAAAGTCTCTATTCCATGGTAAGCCCCTCGAAGCTTCTCCCTTGCCTGCTTCATGCCACCTGAGCACTGGGATTTTACAAGCTCGTCCTCAGGTGATTCCCCGCCACACGCAGGCCGGATTGAGACTCACTGGAGTATGTGTGTGGGGGTGCATGTACTTGTGTGTTCTCAGGTGTAGAGAGCACGTACTTTGTGGCTTATGGAGCTGTGTTCAACTCTAGCTCTGTCCCTCACTGGCTGGGTAATCTTGGACAAGTTATGTAAACTCCGTGACCCTCTCCTCTGTAAAATATGATAATACCCACCACATAGGCTATTGAATGGATTTTAGGAGATGTTTTATGAAGAGCATTTCGTGCGGCCATTTGTGTGACTGTTAGGTCTCTTCTCAACAATTACGCTGCGACGATGATGACTGTAAGTAACGCAGCTCAGAAAATGTGTAACAAACATTTTAACAGTGTGAGGCACTCTCCGCGAAGGTGTCCAGGTTTGAAAGTTGAACACGTGTTTCTCTTTACTTGTTGTGTTTCCTATTTTTTCTGCTGACCCTTTGATTCTCTGAATCAAGTTCTCTGCTCTCAGAGAAGCCTCGTCCTTACTTTAGTTTCTGACATTAGCCAGGGTCACCCCTGCTTGGACTCCATGGAGAGACTTCACTCCAGCCGTTCCACGACTACTCACCACCGAGAGACATGGCTCAGGTAATTATACATGGGGAATAGGGGGAAGCCTTTAGGTGCTTCCTGAGTTCAGAAGATACTAAATATGGGAAAAAGGAGAAAGTTCAAGAGTGGAGGCATGAGTGGTTCTGTGCACCTGTGATAGTATTTGGGGGGAGGGGGTGGTGGAGATAAACCTGTGCTGGGAAAATTGAGCCCTGGGCTAGGATCTGGATCAGTCAGAATCTAGCCCGGGGTAATGACAAGGGTCACTGAAGTAGCAGTGGAGTTTGTGACTTGATCACATGAGTATGAAGTCTGTGAGTTGATAAGGAGCAATGATAACTCTCATTACCTGAGTTCTGCCAGGTCTGGATATTAGGGCCCATTCTAGTATGTGCAAGGGGTTTGAAGGAAGCATCATGATGTGTGAGAGAAGGCTGACATTTTCCAAAATCATGGCTCCTTAGAAGAACAGATGAGGAAGTCCTGTTTGATTTGAAATCATTTCCCTGACAGTCACTGGAGAAAATCTTCCAACCAAAGTGACAGGATTTTAAGTCATGACAGCAAAGCCATAAACTGGCCCTCAGTGCTGCCCATATTCTGAGTCTTTCTAGTGCATTCTCTGAGATGAGCATTATACTTCACTGCCACTCAACTCTCCCTTGTTTCTCACTCAGCTGATGAAGTATCAAAGGGCTGTTCCATCCCCTTTGCCTTAGCCAAGACTTCCTTTCTCTAGAATTATCTGTCTCATCCTTTCTGTTTATACTATTTTCATTCACATAAAAATATTCTGATTTACATTCCTCTCTAGCTACTCCCATTTCCCTGCTCTTCTTAAGAGCCGTATTTCTCAGAAGAGTTGTTCCTACTTCTCACCCCCTTGCATTCTTCAACCCACCGTCTAGTTTCTACCCCCGAAGCACCATGGAAGTACTTTTAGTCAAGTTCACCAATGACCTCCATTTTGCTAAATCCAATAGACACCTCTGTCTTCATTGGAGTCACTCTTTCAGCAGTACTTAAGTAAGTTGATTTTCAGTCATTCTAGAAAGTTTTCCTTCTCTTGGCTACTGAAACGCCGTTCTCCTACTTCATTAACCATTCCTTTTCAGTCATTTTTGTCATTTCTTCTGCTTAACTCTTAGATGTTGGGATTCCTTAGGCTTAGCCCCTTCCATCTCTCTACAGCTCTGGGTGATGATCTATATTTGTACAGCCTTAAATGTCATCCTTAATATCTCTCTGCAGCTCTCACAGTGTCTGTCCAATTGGAACCTCCACTTAAGTGTCTCCCACATCTAACATGTCCAGGGGAGCTCTAGAGGCCATATTACTTTCCCAGAATGCAACCTCTCCCTCCCTGGTTTTCCCCATCATAGTGTTTCACTACCATTCATCTGGTTGCTTAAGCCAAAAGCCAGAAGCCACCCTTGAAACCTTTCTTTGCTCACTGCTAACACAATCCAAGTTCAATTCCTGCAGTCTTTCTCCAAAACGTATCTAAAATCCATTTATTATTCTGCGTCTCTCTTGGTCACCACCTTACTCACTTTTTTATACCTCATTATGATGCACATTTCACACAGCAGCCTGAGTGATCTTAAAACCCACTCAGATCGTATTTCTGTCCTTTGTTATTTCTTAAATCTCTTACAATAAAATCCAGTCCCTTGATTATGACTTAAGAGGTCCTGTAGGATCTAGCCCTAGGCTACCTCTCAGACCTTATCTTGGGTCATTCGTTTATTTCAGCCATGTTTTCTGTTTCAGACCCTCACCATGATCTTTATCAGGGGTTCTCTCTGTCTGGAATGCTCCGTCTGGCTCTTCACTTCACTGACTCATTCTCTCCTTTCAGAGCTGACCTTATAATTTATCTCTTCCGACAATTCTTTCCAGACTACTTTCTCTATTATCCGTTTTATTACATTGTTGTTTTTCTTTATATCACATCACAATGAGAAATTATTGTTGCTATTATTATTATTTTTTAAAATGTCTTCCTCACTAGGACACAAGTTGCACAAGTCAGGGCTCATAATTCACCTTTGTAACTTCGGTGCTTAGCATAACTACTAGACACATAGAAGGTATTCCATGGATTTGTTACATATGAAAACTGCACTTTTCTTTCTTTCTTTCTAGCATAGTTCATGTAATAAACCAAGACACATACTTACCAGATTTAATACAATCTGAGGGGAGACAGACGGTTTCCCTAAACGATCCTTGCCTCCAGTCAGCCCCTTTATTTCTTATCTCACTTACTTATGAAAGCGAGTTTAATTGACTTTTCTTCCCCCTTTTACCTAGGGTATTCTCATAGCAAAGAGAAGTTACAGAATTCAAGGTAAGAGTAAGTGGTGGCCTAGGGGAAGTGGGAACCTCGGAGGCCCTGCTCTGACAGGGCTTTGATCTTTGCTCTTAGAAGTTCTGCTCTGGGACTTTGGGATCTAAACTTCTACTTCCTTTTTGCTTTAGACCTAGATTTGTGAATTGCAAACACACTGCTCTGTTTACTCCCTGATCCCTCTAGCTTCTTAGTCCTAAACTTAAGGTATAACATTTATCTCCCCATTGATAGGAAATGCAATATTAATGGGCCTTTCGGACAACTGACCCTTCAGTTGATTAAGCTTTCTCTCCATCGAGGCTCTGGTCTGGGTATTGGGTTCCAGAAGTGAACAAGAAACCCAGAACCTACTCTCAGTGATTTTTACAGTCCAGTCACAGGTTCTTCCCTCTAATAACCTATTAGAATCCCTTACACAATCTGTTGTGAACCCCAGAGCAAATAAGCTTGAATCTTTAGGGATAAGGCATAAAAGCAGAGATATTTTTCTAAAAGCTTTCCAAGTGGTTCTACTGTGCAAACAGGGTTGAGAACTGCTGGTCTGTTATATTGCAGTCTTAGGCTCTATTCCTGACTGTATTCACACATGTCAGTGCATACAGGTGCACATGCCGCAATTCCTAATACACATAGGTTATGCAACTTTTACTAGATTGTAGTGGCATTTGGTACATTGGGCGAATGCAGTGTATTTCAAGGAAAAAATGACTCTGTCCATTGAACACTGTCTGAACCACTAATAGTATTAGACTAACTATAGGCAGTATATTTATGAAGACAAAGTGGTCTGCAGTAAGGAAGTCAAAACGGTCAAAGAAAATATTTAATTATCTGTGGGTTTAGATTACCTGTGTTAGTATTCTTTCTCACAGCTGAAATCTGAAATGTGACGACATTCATAAGTAACATTTACATGCATCAATTCATTATTTGTGACATTGTTTGGTTAATGTTCATCTCTACCTCTAAAGGTAAGCTTCAGAGAAAATACAAAATTTGTCTGCCACATACTACCTGGATCCCCTAGCACAGCACCTGGTAATTATTAGGCACTTAATAAATATTTGGTTACTTAATGAACAAGTACTCCTTACAAAGCCCAGTGAGATAGCTTATTATTCCCATTTTACAGATGAGGACCCTGAAACACAAAGTTTACTAATATGTAGCCACTATGGGATCTCTGTGTTTTGTTCACTGCTGTATCTCTTGCTGCATAGAGTGACACACTAAATATTTTTTGAATAAATGAATGAAAAAATAAAACCCAACTTACTCAAAGTCATATGGCTTATAAGTGACAGAGACAGAATTCAAACTCTAATCTGATTGGATACTAATTCATTTTACAAATAATAAATGAATATACAAATAATATATTGATTTTTATTTTTTGAAATTTTTCCAGCCCATAGAAGAATTGAAATAACAGTACAAGAAGCAATAGAACCCTTTACCTAAACGTGAGATTTAACATGTTGGTATGTTTCCTTTATCTAGTTTTCTATTTATACACACAATTCCTTTCTGAACCATTTTAAGAATGTTTCAGACATCTTGACACCTCACCTAAACACTTTTGTCCGTACTTCCTCAAATAAAGATATTCTTTTAGATAACACAATGCCATTTTTATACTTAAGAAAATTAAGATTCATTGAAATTTCATCAGTGTTCCTCCAATTATTTTGTTGTATTTTATGTTTTCCCCCCAGTCTGGACCCAGTCAAGCATGACGCACTGCCCTTGGTTGCTGTCTCTTCAGCAAAGTCTATTCTCTTTATTCTGTGTTGCCCAGGAAAGGTTTAACTCAACCACACCATTTTATTTCCACAGCCTCATCACTTTGGCTAACCGCCGTCCCTCAGGGTTAGCAAAAATGTAGATGGGTGGCACTCAGAGGGAAACATCTATACCATTGAGGAGAACATATACGAAATGGAGGACCCATCTGAGTATTACTGCCCCGTCCTCAGTGGGCCGCCATCCTGACAACCTCGGATCACCCTGCTGTGCCGTCAGACCCAACTTCATCCTTGAGCTTGCATTGTCTTTTTTGAAAAGTATCAAATGTGTCAGCTGATTGACTTTAAGTTCCTGTCACGGCCACTGAGCACTGTTTTTCCATTTTCTTAACAAAAATAGCTCACAGAGGGGTTGAACCGTGACCTGCACGGTACTCAGGTTCCAGCATTATCTCTGCATTCCAGCCAACGAGGTTACTCAACTCAGACTGCTAGTCGGGGCTTTAGAACTCAAATGGGCTTCTGTGTAAAGTAGGAATTCTTCATATGGGGTCTCTGGAATTCCAGGAAATTCAGTCACATGACGTGTCCACAAAGCTCCTGGAGATATATAGGAAATTATGTGTTGATACATGTGCGTGTCTTTTTTGGTACAGAAAATGTAAAGGGGCCACTGATTTTGAAAGAGATCTGTGAGCAATGAAAGGTTCAGAAACTACTGGAGTAGGAGTAGATGGTGTTGATGGTTGCCTTTGCATTTCGGGGTTTAAGCTTCTTAGAAGGTTGACTCTCCAACATTAAGTGCCACTGCACAGCTGTCCTTCTCCAGGTAGGAAGATGGCCCAGTAAGCCTGACGGGTGACAGAAGCTCCTGGAGGAAAAGGAAGCACACTTGGTGTATGTTGTCAAGTTTTTCTTGTGGTGCACAGAAAGGGAAAGACCTCCGACCTTTTCTATTCATGGAGAGATCTGAACCTATGTTTTTCACAGAAGAAGAAGCAGCGCCTGGGACCCAGATTTCGTTTCCTGGTGGAAAGAAGGCAAAGGGCTCCAACAATTTGTATTCATCAACATCTGATCCCTTGATGGAAAGACAGTGGTCCCTAAGATTCAATTCCAAGATAGTGGTGACTAGGTCCGCCTTACTTATTTGTTGCCTCCCTAGTGCTGGGACTGCTCTCACACATAATAGAAATTCACCAAATATCTTTGGAGTGAGAACAGTAAGTAAGCAGAAAGGTAGCTTCCTGGAAAGCCCTTTTCATTGCAGAGCTCAGAGCTCTGCACCCTCACTTCTTAGAGAACTCGCAAGTACCCCAGCTTCCGGATGTGCTCATCCGTAGGCAAAGTGTCCTTTGCTTCTCAGCATCGTGTCCCATCCCAGGCCCTTGGAAGTCTGTTCCCCTGTCACCTGGTTCCCCCTTTCTGCTGAGCCCTCCTCAGCGCATAAGGATTCCATGTACCACATGGACCCCTCACTGCCCCCAAACCGCGCCCCCTAGCTGATGACGAGAGTGCTGCAGTGCTGCTCGCAGGAGGGGCTGGTCAGCAGATGCAGGCAGCCTGTTTGTGTGTTTCTTGAAGTCTTTCTGGCAGTCTGAATTGCGGTGTACGTTGTGTGAATTGTGGAGTTTGGTCTGCATTTAGACGGTCTCGGGAAGCACTGGCTTTCTACAGAGAGACAGGCTATGTAAGGGAGATCATTTTGCAAATTCATAGGCAGCGGCTCTCATACAGGCTGAAACGTTCCTCACGAATGTTTCAAAATTTTGAAGTTCTAGAGAGAAAGGACTTCGGAACACATTGGTTGGACCAGATCAATGGTTCCCCTCCCATAGAGATTCTTATCCTACAAAACTCTTTAAACAAGGTTATGTGTACAAGGATTATCGTTGCAACGACGTTCTCAAGAGACTTTTCTATCAGTAGGGGAATAGTTGGTTATTGGGGTATGTCAACACATTGGTGCAGTGAAAAAGAGTCAGGTGATTTTATCATTCAGCTGTTTTGCTAATTCAGCATGTGTTCATTAAGTGCTTACTGTGTGCCAGGTACTCTGGTGCTGAGACCATAGAAAGAGACCAAATGGACACATCCCAGATCCCACAGAACTTTCTAGTTGATCTGACAGTAGGAGGGCTCATTCCACCCATTCATTCAGTGAACATTTATTGGCACCAACTTGTCAGGCACTGTTCTAGTCCCATAGGAATATAGCAGTGAAAGAAGCAGACACAACCCCTACTCTCACACAGCTTAAGTTACTTATTGAAAGAAAATGCTGTAGTGCTACATCAAAAAAAATAAGTTCCACAATAATATATCTAATTATGTAGATTTTTTTCTTTTGCCTTAACAAAAGTCTGGAAGAATAAACCTAAATTAATGTGGCTATCTCACGGAGGCAAATGGTCAAGCGACAGACTTTCACTTTTTCCTTTTATGTGCTCCGTAATTGTCTGATAATCTTCAAATTTTCTTTCTTTCTTTCTTTCTTTCTTTCTTTCTTTCTTTCTTTCTTTCTTTCTTTCTTTCTTTCTTTCTTTCTTTCTTTCTTCTTTTGTAATAGAAAGATTAGTTTTGAGCATAATAGCAATGTTTTCCTGCCTGCTCTCCTCATCATAGAAAGAAATGAAGACTGGCACAGGTTAAGTTTCAAGGTGAAGGTCACAGTGGAGCATTGCAGCAAGCTAGGACTAGAATCCTGATTTTCAGAGTAGGATCCACTCTATATCAACTATTTGGAATTGGGAAGATGGCAGAAAGGAGAACAAAAAGATACTAGAAATGCCCTGGACGTACAAGTGTTAATCAAAAAAGTTTGACAAGTTTGAATATGTGATCTATTCGTAAGAGCACCTTAGGATTCTTTTCCAGAGCTCTGCCTGAGAGACCCACAGGCAGTGAAAAGAGGGGGCTCCTTATCTTTTTACACTGAAATACTATGGCCTTCCTATGTTTTATCTGCTTATTACTTCTAGATTTGGATCTCTTGAGGTTGAAATTTCAAGTGGTTCAACTCCTCATTACAGGCAAACCTCATTATACTGTACTTTGCTTTATTGTCCTTCTCAGGAGTTGAGTTTTTTATTTGTTTGTTTGTTTGTTTGTTTCAAATTGAAGACAGGGCCCTCCACCAGCAAATAGATTTCAAGTCACTTTATTTGATGGTCTGAAACTGAATCAACATTATCTCCAAGGTATGCCTGTAATCGCTTTGGAAGCTTCCCTTTGTGCCTACTCCCATTTTAATTTTACTGTTTTTTAAATTTAAGTTCAAAAAATTAAAGGGAAGAAACCAGATTAATTTGTCTCCAGATTTCTATTGAGAAAGTCTGGATCCTCTGGAGATAAGTGGAGATGCCCTAGAGCTGTAATTTTCAAGAGTTTCCATCAACCTTTTCTGGGACACACTTCGTAAGTGAGAGGTCAGCAGGACCATTTGGTTGAAAGTTTCTCAATCTTAAGGAGGGCTCAGATTTTGGCTGATTTTCACTGGAAATCTGCCCAAAGGAGCAGTATGAGTCAGAAATGATAGTTTCATGGTTTTAGAATCTCTGTATCTTTTTCTCAATCATGCTGACTGCAATTATGGAGGTCATTCCAAGTGACTCATTTACTCATAGCAGTGAGTTTCTTTTCTGAATTCTTGTTCAAATTCCTTTTGCTTGTGGTGTGATTCTCTTTCCCCGGAGAAAGCAGTGATATATTTTTTAAAGTGGTTATTTAAGCGAGTCATGTGTTGTGATGGTGTGGGATATTTGTTTAATATGCATCTCCTTTTAATATAGTTGTTTTGTGTGTAGGTCATCTTTGGAAAATATTTTATACAATTTTATATAATAATAAATAATAATTCTGGTAAAAACCCAATGCTATTAGTCTCTTTGCCCCACCGTCTTCCCTATAATGGATGTAGAAGAAATGTGTTATAATCATGTGATAAGGCCCTAGTGGTGACAAGTGAAAGTTTTAATCCGAAAGCAATTCAATGTTTTTCAGTAGACAGCACCCATTGTTTTGGTTTCAGGGGGGAAAAGGCACCATCATACCATAATTTCTTAGGGAAACATTCTGCTGTGAAAACGTAGTGCCCTTTAGCTGTGTGAGCGAGAGCTCAGCTCACATCCAGTTTTCTGCTAGCTTTGTCATACACAAGTTCAAAACTCTGAGTGTCAATGACATGCTGTTAACATCTGAAAGGTGTACAATTTATATGGGGACACAGTGTGGCTCTACTTCATTCTTATTAAAGGTGGCAACTTATTTTCCTAAACTTTCCAGGGCAGAGACTGTAGGTTTGGTTTTTTTTTGCATCGAATGTTCCATTGTTTAGCACGGGGTTCAGTGACTACTTGGTGAAATAATGACTGTTGAGTGACAAGAAGGGTTGAGTAAGAGGAGGCAAACCCAGCTTTCACTTCTGCGTCTGCCCCAGAGGGTATCTCCTGTGGGTTCCATCATCTGTTCCTCTTGGTCCCCAGTTTATGCATTTTTAAGTTGAGGAGGTGGCCCCAGGTAGTATAAGGTCCCTTTATGTATAAACAGTATCAAAATCTACATGAAATTTCAGGCCTGGAGTCTGACCTAAAATTAAGATCTGTGCTGAATCTTTCTAAATCAATAAAAAACCTTTGGGGGAAGAATCATTGACCACCAGCAGGGGAACTGGAAACCTCATTAGTCACCTATAAGTAGAGTCTTCTGAAAATTTATGCCAAAGAGAAAACCAGAACTTTGTTGCATGAACTTTCTGAGTATTATATGGTATATTCGGGTAATGATGATTGAGCCAATAGAAACTAGGGAAAATTCGGGGAGGGGAGGAGTCAAGGTGGCTGAGTAGGTAAATCCTGAACTTGCCTCCTCCCAGGAACACATCGGAATTATAAGTCCATTATAGGGAAACCGTCGCTGAGAACCACCTGAAAACCAGCTGGACAGAATTCCTATAACGAAGGACGTAAAGAAGACGCCACGTGGAGGCAGGTAAGTGAGGCGGAGACGCGGGCTGGGCAGGTTCCATGCCTGTGGTGTGGTGGTTAATGAATGGGGTTTATAGCTTGCCTGCAGAGGGCTCTCTTGGGGTGCCTGTAGGGTCTGAGCCCCCCTGGCTCCCCAGTGTGGGGCACCTGTGCTGGGAAGGGGAGTCCCCATAACATCTGGCTTTGAACCCCAATAGGGATTGTGTCTGAGATGGATGAAGCATTGTGGGAGACCAAGACTCTGTATTTAGAGGGTTTGGCACAAACTTACTTAATCTGTGCTCTTGCACAGAGGTGGTAGTTCAAGAAGTGCCTGGGACATTCGGGGAGTAACTTAATCTAACTAACAATAGGCAAGGACTGGAAGGGCAGGGATTAGTGGGAATTCAGGACAGAAGCTCTGATGGGTGCTATTGTTTTTTTATCGGGCTCTCTTCCCATCTGGCTGGCCCTGAGCTGGCAAGCACAAAATCTGTCCCTCTCCATGAACCTAGCTACCACCGTCCTCCCTGCTGTGGCATTTCCCTGAGCCCCTGCTCCTCCTGCTGGAGCCTCTTCCCAGAATTCCAGACGTTCACAGGGGCCTTGGGACCCATGTAGTCCATCCCAAATGTCCTGAAGCTCTACAGGAGTGATGGCCTGCTTCTGGCTCTCCCCACAATGTCTCCCAGTCTCTCTCCAGCTCCACAGGATCGGTGGCTGGGCTGGACATACCCTGCAGTCTCTCCCAAATTCCCTCAAGCTCCACAGGAGCAAAGGCTAACCTCTGCACACCATACCTCCACCGCCACAGTCTCTTCTAAATGCCTTTAAGATTAGCAGAAGCAATGGCTAGCCTCAGCTCCCATTGTAATTTCTACCAATCAGTCCCAAGCACACCGCAAATGGCACCAGCCTCAGCTCCCATTGCGGACTTTTCTAAGCACTTTCCATATGGCACAAGCATTAACTGGCCTGGGCTTAGAACATAGCTCCAACCATGCAGTCCCAAGACTGCAACAAACAGCAAATGACCTCAGCCCCCACTAGAGTCCCACCCAAGCAGCTCCAAAACTGACACACCACATGCCTCCTCACCTGACACCAGAGCCCTGCTAAAGCAATTCCTGTTTTTGTGCAGGTCAGCCCCTGAACAACGGCTCATTCACTAAAGTTGTGGCTAGTCCTTTACAGCCAGTCAGTCAGAGGGTCTACTCCACCCACCGATGTTCCCGCAGCAATCGCAGGCCAACTACAACAGGAGGGCACATGCAACATATGCAGGGGACACCCCTAGAACACCAGAGGGGACTGTACCGCTGGTCCCACAAGATACTTTCTACATAAGGCCACTCTTTCAAGACCAAGGAACATAGTGGATTTACATAATACATTGAAGCAAGCACGGAGAGTCAGCCCAAATGAGGAGACAGAGAAATATGTTCCCAAAGAAACAACAGGACAAAAATCTAGAAAAAAACAAAACAAGAGACAAGCAATCTGTCAGTTAAAGAGTTCAAAACAGTGGTTGCAAAAATGCTAAACAAACTTGGGAGAAGAATCAATGAACTCAGTGAGAACTTTAAGAAAGAGAAGAAAATAGAAGAAATAACCAATCAAAACTGAAGAATAACATGACTGAAATGAAAAAAGATATACTAGAAGGAATTAACAACAGATTAGATCATGTAGAGAAAGGAATCAGCTATCTGGAGACAAAACAGTGGGAAACACCCAATAGAACAGCAAAAAGAAAACAATTTTTTTAAAATGAGGATACTTTAATGGACCTCTGGGAAAACATTAAGTGTACCAATATTCATGATAGGATCCCAGAAGTAGAAGAGAGAGAGAAAGGGATAGAAAACCTATTTTAAGAAATAATGACTGAAAATGTTCCTAACCTGGTGAAGGAAAAAGACATACAAGTCCAGGAGGCACAGAGTCCCAAACAGGATGAACACAAACAGGCCCACACCAAGATACATCATAATTAAAATGCTAATATTAAAACTAAAAAGAATCTCTAAAAGTAGCTAGAGAAAAGCAGCTAGTTATGTACAAGTGAGCCCATATCAGACCACTAACTGATTTTTCAACAGAAACTTTGCAGGCCAAAAGTGAACGGCATGATACATTCAAAGTGATGAAAGGGCAAAACCTCAACCAATAATACTCCACCCAGCAAGGAGAGAGAGTTTCCCAGACAAGCAAAAGCTAAAGGAGTTCATCACCACTAAACCAGCGTTACAAGTAATGTTAAAGGAACTTCTTTTAGTAGAAAAGAAAAGGCCAAAACTAAAAATAAGGAAATATCAAAGAGAAAAAAACTCACTAATAAAGGCAAACTTAGTAAAATCGTGGATCAACCAATTACAAAGTTAGTAAGAAGGTTAAAAGGTGAAAGTAGTAAGGCCATGTGTAATTAAAATAATAATTAAGGGATACTCACACACAAGAGACGTAAAAAATGATAACAAAAACATAAATTGGGGGGAGGGCTAAGTAAGATGTAGTTTTTTTTTTTAATGCATTCAAAATTTAATGACAGTCAACTTGGTCCCTAGTCCGTTTATTCTCACCCCTGGTCATGTATAAGTGGAATCCCCTAATTTGGTTCAAATCTCATTGAAAGAGTTCCCTGTCTCCAATTCTCTCCTGGTTTTCCCTTTCCTGTAAACTGTATTCTGAGGTACACACAGGGAATGTGAACAATCACTCAACGACCCTTTACCCAAACCACTTTTGTCAAAAGTCATTAATGATCTCCAGCCAGCTCGGCCCTGTAGACTCATCTCTTCCTTTACCCTTGCAATATTTAATTCATGGCCACTGCCTCTGCATGATGCATCTGCTTCCCTGGGCTCCCAGGATCCCATTTATTTCCTTTTCCATTCCCTCCGTGGTCTGCGTCTGTTTGTGTGTTGGTGCCTCTTCCACCACAGCGTTTTGTGGAGGGCCCAGGCCTAGTCCTTACACGGCCATGCCTTGTGCGTCCCCTCAGGTTCATCACGTGAGACCCCATTTCTGTGCCAATGACTTCCAGATACGTACCTTCAGTCAGACCTATCTCCTGAACTCCAACAGTCTCCACTTGGGTGTCTGAGACATTTGAGACTCAACAAGTTGGAACTCCAGAGGATTTCCTCCCAAACCCGTGTTGCATGCAGCTTCCCTACCTAAGTCGGTGGAAGCTCCTTTCCTTTCTGTTGCTCAGGCCCAAACCTCTTGGAGCCCATCTTTAGGCTGCTACTCTTCACCCCTGCAGGAAATCCTGTGGGCTCTACTTTCCACACATCCAGAGCCTGAGGTCTAGAGGGTCACTCATCATCTCCACTGCTGTCCCTTGCTGTGTCTTGATTCCTGCAATAGTCCCCCACGGGTCTTGGTGACTTGTGTACCCAGCAACCACCGTGTTCCTTCTCACAGGTAAGCCTGCTGCTGTCACCTGTGTGTGCCTGCGGTGGCGTTCCTTTCCATGTGCAGCAAGCAGCATGAAATTCACTCGTGGGGCCTGAGCCCCCTCCCTCCCCTGGGATGTAGCCTTCAAGGGGTCACAAAGCTGATCTAAAGCAGATTCGTGGGGCTGTATAGCTCTAGCTAAACAAATCCATTAAACAAATTTGGGAGCCCTTAGGACACAGTGGAGGCTTTGATGGGTGGTGGGCATGTCTGAAATTTGATCTCATGGAAACATGTCAGTTATGCAACATCTCACAGCCTGGGGTGTCGTTCCCTGACTTGGCCTTACTCATCATTTTCTCACTTAAAACACCCTCCGGCCCTTCCCCCATGCTTCCACTCTGAGCTTCACATGTCACCTTTTTTAGAGATTTCTTCCCTTTCCTCCTCCCCCTCTCGCCCCTCAGTCATTGAAGACCTGTCCCCACGCCTTTGTGCTTCCATTGGTTTATTCGATCCGTATATATTGGGTCCTTTACAACCTTTCAGGGGTAGAACAGAGAACAAAAGAGAGGAGCTCTGCCTTAAAGGGTTTATGGGCCAGTGGGGAGTGCTGTGCAGCAATAGCCACAGGGCCTATTTAAATGTAAGTGAATTAAAATAAAATTAAATGAACAATTTAAATTCCTCAGTTATAATAGCCACATTTCAAGGGCTCACCGAACACCCATATGGAATAACTCCATCATCACAGAACGTTCTATTGGGTAACACTGTACAAGAGGGAACAGACATGGACGAGACCCATACACACACACAAACATACACAAACACACCTCACAGGAAACAAGGTAACAAATGCAGAGTAGAGAACTGAAATAGAGTGACAAAGGGTGACTGGTTGGCTTCTTTAGATAGAGGGACCAAAGGAATGTCTGAGGCGACATTTAAGCAGGAATCGGAATGAAAAGGAGAAATCCAAAAATGGTGGGGTGAAGGAATGGGGAAGTAAGCAGAGAACACTTCTAGGGAAAGGTCCTAAAATAGGGATCCATTTGAAAGAACCCCAGGTGGCTGGAGCCCTGTGGCAGGGGAGAGAGTGGTAGAGAAATCTGAGAGGCAGGCAGAAGCCAGATCACTGGGGCTTTGTAAATCTGGCTTAGGAATTAGGATTTTCTTTTTCTTTTTTCTGAAAGAGCCATGGGAAGGTTGTAAGTCGGGAGTGACATGCTCTGATCATATGTTTACCGTTTACGTCATTCTGTCCAATTTTATTAGTTAGTTGCTTACCTGCCCGTGTCTCTGCCCTGTTTCGCAATCCTGGAATTTTCATCCTTCGTATGTTTAGTCTTATCCGGCTAGCCTCAATATAATATTAATAATTGAATGAATTGAATTGAATTAAATGAGAAAATCCTTATCACTGACTTACTGGGCTTTGGCTGAGTCTCAGAGTATAACCAAACTAGTCATAAACTCTTTGGGCTCCCAAATCAATAAGGCATGGCCTACTTCTGTGTGAGGCATTTCAGAATTTGTCCCCCCACTTTTGGTGGGGGTTGAGGTGGGGTCAGTAATGTCCCCTCCAAGTATATGAAAACAAAGAATAAGTAAAACAGGTATCCAGGAATGTGTCTATTTCTGGGTAGAACTCCTCTCGTTACCCAGTTGGAATCAAGTGGGCAGCACCTAAAGGTAGAAAAGCTATTAAAGATCATATGGTCTGACACTTATTTTATGGAAGAGTCAAATTTCAGCAAGTAGGCAAGGGGACAGCCTGAGCGAAGTCTCAGTGGCAGGAGGGAACTTGTATTCAAGAAGTTGGAATAAAATGTAAGGCAGGGGACTCCTCTAACCAAGGCCACCTTCAGACAGTGAAGTCCCCACCCCGGGCAGGACTGGGGCAGGCTGGTCGCAGAGGGCAAACTCGAAGGGGATGGGGTGGTACAGGCCTTGGATTGCCATCTGATATTATTTCACAAGAAGCTGAAAAGCTGAGTTCTCAGGTGGGCTCTCTGGGTTTTTCAGTTTTGGCCATTAATTAAGAAATGAATTTTAAATAACTTCTGCAGGCCAAACATAGTCTTCGGGCTGCCAGTTTGTAGCATTAGCTTTAGTTTTCTTCCAAGAGTAGAGGCTGCTGGAGTCAGGGACTCACATCCCTGGGCAGCCCAGGGGCCATTGCCACAGTCTGCCCAGGTCGTCGTCCACTTCTCCGTGAAGCCAGTCGTGGCTTCACGAAGGCTAGAAATGGAGGAGCCTGCCTCCCTGGGAGGAAGTGACTGCATCATTAGACCAGAAGGGGAATGAATGTTGTTCTAGGCAGGCTTCCATACGTTTGTATGGTTTAATGTTTCAGAGCAAAAGTCAGAAGGCCTCCTGTGTAACCTTTCCAAGCCTCAGCTTCCTCTTCCATGACTGGGGTTAATGGCAGCACCTGCCTAAGGGGTTCTGTGAGGATAAAATTCACGTGGGTCCTCGACACAGAGCCCCCTACACAGTCACTTCTCTACAAACCTTGGCTAGCATACATGTTTAGGTTTAGATGTCAAAGTTCACCCACAGCCTTTTTTTTTTTCTCTTGACTTTTTGTAAAATTAGTTTCAGGTTTACAAAACAATGCAGTAGTTAGACATTCACATTCCTCACGAAGGGATAACCCTCCTCCCCCAATCTGCTACCCCTCTGACATCGTATATAGCTGTCATAATACCACTGTCTTCCCTATGCTGTGACTACTCCACATCCTGTGGCTACATATGTATTAAATTATCGTTGATATTCAGGTGGGCACTTGACTTACTAGGAAGACCACTTCATGGACGGTGTAGATGCCTGACCACTGCACTGTACACCTGTAGCTAGCGCTGGACAATATTGAATGTCAACCCACAGCATTTTTGCTCATTGTAACAATACTCTGAGAAGATAGAGCAACTATCGTCAGCGCCATTTTACAAAGGAGGAAATCAAGACTTGGAGGAGCCTAGTAACTCGCAGAGATACCTCGCTTTTTAGGTGGTACAGATGGGACCTGAACCCAAGTGTGGTCCAGACTGTTCTTCCTGAAACATTTTCCTAGCATCGGTCAGTAAATGCAGTGTGAGATATTACTTCCCATAGCATGACGGTGAGGCCCAGTGATTCACATTCTGGCTTAATTCCTGCTAATAGAGAGCTTGGCCATACAACTGAGCTCGGGGACTAACCACTGTGGCCGCAGGGCAGGAAGTACCCTGCACTCACCAAAGGCCAGTGGACTGTCACCCCGGCGTCCAAGAGTAAGTGCGCTTCTATCATTGGAAGCCTGGCCTTTGTTCTGGGCTTCTCCCCACTGAGCTGCCTCTGGTTTCCTTACTGTCTGCTCCCCAATCAGCTGTGTGAGCGTCAGGACTCAGTTGGACTCTGTGTGGGGAAGAAGCTGTGCAGAGGGGCTGCTGCCTAGGAGGGTTTTGCCTGCCTGTTGGAGCTCTCCACCACCCTGAGCTAAGGGAGGCCTGAGCCCGTGCATGGTCTCTCATCCCCAGCAGGGCAGGCTCATGTGATTCACCCAGTCGGGAAGGAAAAGCTGCGATCTGAGAATGAATTCAGACCTGCTCCCATCCCGTGTGTTGCAGGGGACACCAAGTAGTGTGTTTTCTCTTCCCTTTAGGCTGCTACCATCATGCGTCCTTGGGGAGCCATCACAGGCCTCATACTACTGTGGACAGGTGAGTGGACAGGTGGGCTGGGAGGTGGAAGCGCTGCGTATGGGGCAGTACAGGGGGTGTGGGTGTGGGGGAGAAAGATGGATGTTCTTGGGCTTTGTTGGCAGGTCCTGAATGGGTCAGCTGGTGAGCAAAGAAGCACCCTGAAATTTTACTCCAAAGAAATTGCTTAAATGATATGAATTACCAAATCGATGGCTAAGTGCACGAGGCATGAAGCATCACACTTCGTCATATGCTGCCATTTGTGTTGAAACCAAAAGGGAGGGGGGTAAAGAGCTGGGGGTGCATGGGCTTCTCAGGTGTATGTAAGAAATAATAACAGTGTTGTCATGGGGTGGGAGGGGGATGGACAGAAGAAGTGGGAATAAAAGGCGAAAGCGACCAGTCTTTCATTGTACCATTTTGTGCTGCTTTGTTGTTTTTTCTAAAACATGTGCAATTATTTCTTTTAAACATAAGTTATTTTAATTCAAAACATTCTATGAGATAGGGGAAATTTTAGGAATAGACACTTCCTAAATTTAAAAAACTATAATCGCTAGAGGTGGGATTATGGGGGAAGTTCATTTTTATTATACTTTCATAACTTAATTTTTGTAATTAGCATATTATCTTTGTAATCTAAAAATGCTGTTAGGTAAAATTAAATGTTAGAATCCAGTGTAAAAATAGAGTCTTGTTTTATGTAACAGTGAGCATATTATTTGCAGAGCATTTCAGAAACTCACAGCCCAGTCCTCAACAGATTAGTTGGTGAACCTCAGAATTTATTTAAGGACTTGAGTGCATTTGGCAATATAGGATTTTTACGCCATACCCACAGGCCCGAGTTTTTGTTTTTAAA
The DNA here is from genome assembly GCF_004115265.2 of Rhinolophus ferrumequinum. Classification (NCBI taxonomy): domain Eukaryota; kingdom Metazoa; phylum Chordata; class Mammalia; order Chiroptera; family Rhinolophidae; genus Rhinolophus; species Rhinolophus ferrumequinum. The sequence goes on along the minus strand of NC_046307.1, from coordinate 27,292,609 downwards.
TGGCATAATTTAGTGCTTGATGGAATATTCTCCAATTCTCTGGCTTCACGAGGGGAAGTGGAGTCATCATTCAAGTGCTGGCTGTCATCATTCACTCATGAGAAGGGACACCTGCTTGCGTGGTTTTGGACCAACCCTAAGGTGCACGAATAAGCCTTAGGTCCTCCTGGAATTACTAGAAACTCAACTTTCTAAAAACTGATCTCTGAATAGTTTATTCGTTTGCTGACTTTCAGCTAACAATACTTTAGACAAAACATTAGCTCTGCTTATTTTTATGAGATGACTTCATTTGCAATAGCGATTTTTAAGATTGCAGTAATAAGGAAAAGTTAAAACTTTAAATGCAACGGAATTTTCAAAGATATTTCAACTGAGACAGTGATTGTATCTAGGGGAGGGCAAAAGGCACATGTGTGTCTTACCTACTTAATAAGCACATACCAGGCAATCACAGAATGAAATACATACTTATGTATTACTGGGATGTCATTTGTTCAAATGTTTTGGAAAGAAATTTGAGAAAAAGAGACGGAAAACATTTCTGTCCTTAATTTCAATATTTTCTCTTTTAGAAATCTATCCCATTAGGAAACAATCCTAAATACAGAAAAGAAGTTTAAATTATGATTTATATATAAACACAAAAAGACAAAAGAGTTGATAAAGAGGATATTAACATAGAAAAAACGCTTATAATAAAAATTTTAAATTCAAGATATAAAATCGTGATTACAGAAAAAATAAGCTATATGAAAAGGCAAAAGTGAAAATAAATGTAAAATTAAAATTTGAAGCCCCATGCTCTGTTTTCTGTTTATTTGCAGATGCTGTGGTGTCTCACATACAAATGAGTGGAGTGGTGGGTCAGCCTGTCACGATACAGTGCATTTACTCCATAGCTGGCGGTGTCACAGCCATGTGCTGGGGCCGAGGACCATGTTCTCTCTATTCATGCTCAAATCAACTCATCAAGACTGATGGACACCGTGTCGTCTTTCAGAAGAGCAAGCGTTATCAGCTCAATGGACCCATTTCTAAAGGGAATGTGTCTTTAACCATAAAGAATGTGACCCAGGCCGACAGTGGCACGTATTGTTGCCGTGTGGAGAGCTCAGGGTGGTTTAAAGATTTGAAAATCAACATATTATTGGAGATAAAGCCAGGTGAGTTTGTCTTCTGTCTTCCTTTGATCACTTCAGGTGGGTGAGCGGAGATGTTTACTGTTTAGTAGTGATTTTGTCTTCCTTTAACAGTGAAAAAGGAGATTTATACAATGTTGTATTCCATTGGGAAATGCAATAACCTATTTATTTGTATAGAATGAAGTGTTAAAATGCACCTTAATTCAGGACTGTAGGTGGGAGGATCTTCCCAGTCAACAAACAATCTCTTAGACTGGTGCTTCAAAAATGCTAGTTAGTTCATGAAAAATCATTTGCTGCTCTGTTGTGGAATATAATGAACATTTTTTATCAGCTGAATTTATTTTCTTCAACTTAAACAGCTATCCCTTTTCTCTGAGATATGTCCTAAAAAATTATAAAATGATCCTTTGTATTATTTTAAAACTATTATGGAGAATTTTAAACATATAAAAGAGCTAATATTTTGTAAGATACCATCAGGTAGATATATCATCAACTTTAACAATTGTCAACATAATCTTGTTGCGTGTGCATTGTGTAAGCATATATAGTTAAACCCCAACCTCTGCCCTTGCTTGGATTTTTTTGAAGCATATCTCACCTCATATCACAACATTGCTTGTTTAAAAATTAAAACGATGTTACTGCAATATGAAAACTTTTGCATTTCAAGAACTTTACCAGTTGCTCTTAAGAATTTCATGAAATCGAAAAACCTGGGAAATTTTGTTTTCCACTTTTCCCCAGTATTATTGAGATATAATTCACATGTAACATTGAGCAAGTTCAAGATACACAATATGTTGGTTTGATGCATTTATATATTGTACACTTGAAACCTATATATTTTTACTAACCGTTACCATCCCAATAAAGTTAAAAAAACAGAGAGAGAAAAGAAAAAGAAAACTACAAAACATCACCAAGAGAAACTGAAGACCCAAATATACTAAAGAATATACCGTGTTAATCTGGGAAATTTATCTCTCTTCTGTCTTAATGTGGACATGCTAATAGCCTTAGCATTATTTGAAAAAAGTACGTTCTTGAGAAATTCCTGTTTTCTGGTGCTCCTTCTTAATGAATCTCCTTCCACTAACGTCTTATATTGACAGTAGAACGCAATATCTCTGGCCCTAATATGTTGTATCTCTCTGTCTCTTTCTCCCTCTGTAATGAAAAGAAACTTTATTTTGCATGCTGTCAATTTTTAGACTAGGCTTATTTCCCTTAGGAAGGCTAGTAAGATAAGGTCAATTCAGATGGAGAAAACAGCTGACTCTGGGGAAACTATATATGGAGGCAATTCAGGGAAGCCCGAAGGAGCTGGGAGATAGAGCTCTATAGACAGATGTGAGGAGCCAGCATGTGGAGAAGAAGTTATGATTACAACCGTTTTGGAGTTGTGAAATCAGTTTGATCTGACTGAATTTTTAAAATAACATGGAAAGGTATTAGTAGGAGACTTTTATAGTACCTAGCAACGCTTTTAAATAGGCCGGCATTTCCAAGGCCACTTCTCTATCCAGTGGGAAGTAGGTTCATAACTAAGCCAAATTGACGCTCAGCCTCCAATGACCAATTCTTTGCTTCAGTTTTCTTGCATTTCTCACAGGCTGAGTTCATTCTTCAACCTTCTCTTAGGGCTTTTCCTCACCAGCAGTTACCCTTATATCTTTCTAGCTTCTTCCTGGGGAAGAAGATATTGTCCACTGAAGAAGACAAGTTCATTAGACAATCTGATTATGTTTCCTTATCTTTGTTGTTCCTTATGCTCATTTGATCAGATTTTTTGCATGCTTTTTTTCCCCTCTAGGTTAGATTTTAAACTGGAAGGAGGGGATTGGATTGTACTCTTCTTGAAAGCCTCTGACTAAGCCTTAGATCAGGGTCAGCAAATTATAGCCCAGGGTCAGATCACATTCAAAACAGGCCCACCAACTGTTTTATAAATAAAGTTTTATTGGAATAGCCATACCCGTTTGTTATACTTTCTTGATTCTGGCTGCTTTTACACTGACAGGGTTGAGCAACTGCTACAGAGAAAAAGGGACCCCCAAAGCCTAACACATTTAGTGTCTGGCTCTTTACAGAAAGTTTGCTGACCTCTGCTTTAGACTAGCATATCTTGCATGTAACAGGAACTCACAAATATTTGTTGAAAAAAAGGTTTTTTCCTGTACAAGGCAAAAATTGGCTCAATTTCAAATTAAACACACTCTCTCTCAGAAAGAAGAGCTTTCAAGCAATTATCTATTATCCAAGGATTTTTTTTATACTAAGTAGTGTTGAGTTTAAGAAAAGTTCCTATTAAAAAAGTTCCTATATATATATATATATATATATATATATATATATATGTATATATATATACATATATATATATATATATATGTATATATATATATATATTCCTTGTGAGCAGAAAATACACTTTCTTGAATCAGTCCTTCATTGATCTGCCTTTGTGCCAAGCACTGTGTTTGGGCTTAATTCTAGTTTGAGCTCTCTCTCTGGGTAGCTCTGATACCTTCCATAAGTGGTTTGGAATCCTACAACAACCTCTGACTCTGGAAAGAGCCAAAGTATTACCTGTGTTCTAGTCCACCTTCTAGAAAAATATATAAATCGTCTTTGTTGTCTAGCATGTTAGTGGGTGTGAGTTCCTCCTCATTTAGGTTAGAGGTCTCATGGGAAGGTACCCTGAGGACTGACTGAACTGAATGCTATTTATTTGGTGAACTTTCTGGGCCTGGAACCTGCTGTGTAAGTCTTAGCTATTCACCCCTGAGAGGACGAAGGCAGGGCCAGGCTCTAGGCATTTTCTGTACCTCACAGGTGTTTATGAAAAGACATAAATCTGGCAGACGTGGCTGGTCTTTTCAAAGTTCTTCAATGTAAATCCTGGGTATCCTTTTCACCTCTGAAACTCCCGGAATATACACTTTTCAATACAGCTGTTTCTGTTTTGTGAGGTTTCTTTCCAGCCCTCCCTGTCAGAGTCTAGTTGACCAAGGACAAGAACTCTGAGTTTAGGGAAGATTTGTGTCCTGGGGACAGACAGCGTGTCATTGGTTGAGTTGATGTATCAGCCCAGCACAAAGCTCTTGTTTCCTGCTGCTTGATTAATCCTTGCTTTCCTGTTGATTTCTAGCTCCACCTAAGGTCACCAGTGTTCCAACATCACATCAGGTCTCTACCTCTGCTCCTACAACGCCAGCATCTACGCAGAACCTCAAGACAGGTAAAGTGATGTGTTTCTGAGGCCAGAGGGCTTCTAATGAGAGGATGTAGACCACGCAGGGCATTGAGTTAAGACCCAAGTACAGTCTAGGCTAAAAGTTCTTCCCTTGATTCCAACGTGTCTTCACATGAGCTAAGAACCCTGTCCCATATTACATGCATCTAATGTACTTATTTGTATTTTCACTGTGGGGTACACATTGATTTTTTTAATCAGATTCTCAAAGGGATTCATTATTAGACAAAAAACTCCAGACCACTGTCTTGGACATCTAATAAGCATGGTATGGATTTGGTCTAGTTGAGCCCAAGCTTATGAGGAAAATATAGGCAATGCCAGAGAATAAGGGTTAGAGATTCTGTCCTCACAAGGAGCTCTGAAGAGAGATTCCTTAATCCTCTCTGAAATTGGACCCCCCACTTGAGACTGTAGTGAAGTTAATATTTACTGTGTCTCCCCCAAAATAAGACCTAGCCAGACAATAAGCTCTAATGTGTCTTTAGAGCAAAAGTTAATATAAGATCTGGTATTATATTATATCATATTATATTATATTATATTATATTATATTATATTATATTATATTATGTTATATTATATTATATTATGTAAGACCTGGCCTTATATTAATTTTTGCTCCAAAAGACATATTAGAGTTGATTGTCCAGCTAGATCTTATTTTCGGGGAAACACTATATGTCAGGAAGCGTGATAAGTACTTTACCAGTAATACATCACTGAATCCTTATGAAAACCCTATGCATTATAGGTATGATTCAATTTTATTTTATAATTCTGTGTACTGACCAGGAGATACATCACCAGCTTTGATAATTATCAACTAAATCTTGTTGCATATGCATTGTGTAAGGCTACATTGTCCCACCCCTAACCTCGAGCTACCTTGGAATTTTTGAAGCATATCTCACATCACAGCACAACATTGCTTATTTAAACACTAAAATGACCTCATTGCCACATGCAAACATTTGCATCCCAGTAAGTCTTTACCAGCTGCTTTTAGAAATTTCATGCAATCCAAAATTCTGGTAAGTTTATATCCATCTTCCATCAGGATGTTAAAATCCTAACAGCCTTATCATTGGTTGAACAAAGTAGGTCCTTGAGAATTTCCTGGTTTCTGGTGCTCCTAGGTAATGGATCTCCTTCCAAAGGTCTTATTTTGACAAGAGAATCCAAAACCTGTGGCCTTAAAAGCCTATGTTTCTATGTTTTTTTTTTTAATAGGAGAAATTGTATTGTGGAATCCCCCAGATTTGGACTTGATTTGTTTCCCTTATGAAAGCAAGTAAAATAAGGTCAATTCAGATGGAGAAAATGCTGACTCTGGGGAAACTCCATCTGGGAGGCAATTCAGGGAAGCCCAAAGAAGCTGATGAGCTGGAACACCATAGACAGATGTGAGGAGGCAGCATGTGGAGAAGAAATTATGATTACAACTTTGGAGTTGTGAAAGTATTTTGATCTGGCTGAATTTTTAAAAAATAGCAAAAAAGAATCAGTAGGAGAATTTCATAGTGCCTAGCCATTCTTTAACAGGCAGTTTATTACAAGGCCACTGCTCTGTCCAGTGGGACGTGGGTCCATATCTGAGGCAAAGGGACTCTCTGCCTCCAATTATCAATTCTTTGCTTAAGTTTTCTTGCATTTTTCACAGGCTGAGTACTCTGCAACCTCTTGTTTGGGCTTTTACTCACCTGCATCTACCTTTGTATTTTCCTGTTTTTTGTCCTGGGGAAATTGTTTTCCACTGAAAAAGATAAGTTCATTAGATAGTCTTATAAGGCTTCCTCCTCTTTACTGTTCCCTATGCTCCTTTGATCAGATTTTTTGCATGCTTGCTTTTTCCTCTGTATCAGGTTTAAAACTGGAGGAAGGGGATTGATTGGATTGTACACTTCTTAAAAGCCTCTGTTCTCACCTTAGGTCAGGAGCAGCAAGCTCTAACTCCATGACCAAATCAGATGAAAAATAGGCCCACCAGCTGTGTTGTAAATAAAGCTTTATTGAAACAGCAATACCCATTTACTATACTCTCTTGTCTCTAGCTGCTTTCACACTAACCGAGTTAAGCAACTGCCACAGAGAATATAGACCCCCAAAGCCTAACACATTTACTGTCTGGCTGTTTACAGAAAGTTTGCTATCTTCTACTTTAGGCTAATGCTCTGCATGTAATAAACACTCACAAACAATGAAAAAAAAGTTTTTTCCTCTTCAAGGTGAAATTAGCTGCATTTCAAATTAAACTGGTACTCTCAAAGGAAGAGCTTTCATTTCAATGGTCTCCTACACAAGGGTTGTCTTTCATACTTAGTGGAGTTTAGATTTAAGAAAACTTCTTGTAAAAAAAATTGAAAAATCGTGTCTGGTGAAAAAAGTACACATTTTTAAATCAGGCCTTCATTGTTCTGCTTTTCTGCCAGACCCTGTATTTGGGCTTAATGCTATTTTCTGCTCCCTTTCTGATTGCTTGAGACCTTTAATAATTGGTTTGAAATCCTATAATACTTGTGACTCTGTAAAGAGTCAAAGTTATTACCTCAGGTCTATTCCTCCTTCTAGGCAAACATGTAAATCTTCGGTGTGACCCAGCTTATGCTAGTGGGCGTGAGTTCATCCTCATTTACGGTGGAGGTCCCTAGGAAGGGACCCTCACGACTGCCTGAACTTAATGCTATTTATTTGGCAAACATTCTGAGTGGGACCTATTTTGTAAGTCTTAGTCATTCACCCGTGAGAGGATAAGGCGGGTCCCAGTTCTAGACATTTTCTGTAGCTCACCCATTTTATGAAGATACATAAATCTGACAGACATGGCTGGTCTTTTCAAAGTGCTTCAGTGCTAAGTCTGGGTGACCTATTTTTATCATTGAACCTCCCAGAATATATACTTTGCAGTGCAGCTGCTTCCTTTTTGTGAGCTTGTCCTCAAGCTTGCCCCTGTCATATGGTATTTGACAAAGTATAAGAATGCTCAGTTCTGTGGTGATTAGTGCCCAATTCTGCTTTGGGTGGTTCTCTCATTGGCTGAGTTGATGTATAGGCCCAGCACAAAGCTCTTGTTTCCAGCTACTTGATTAATCCTTGCTTTCCTGTTGATTTCTAGCTCCACCTAAGGTCAGCAGTGTTCCAACATCACATCGGGTGTCTACCTCTGCTCCTACAACGCCAGCATCCACACCAAACCTCAAGACAGGTAAAGTGATGTGTTTCTGAGCTCAGAGGCCTTCTAATGAGAGGATGTAGACCACCCAGGGCATTGTGTTAAGGCGGAAGTACAATCTGGAATAAGCGTTCTTCCCTGGGTTCCAAACTTGGTCTCCACAGCACCTGACAACCTCATTCCATATTACATATAACTTTTGTACCTATTAGTATTTTCAGAGTGAGGGGAGCCATAATTTTTAAAAATCAGATTCTCAAGGGGATTTACTGTTAGCCAAAAACATCTTCGGACCACTGATCTTGTACATTTAATGAAGATGAGGTGAATTCGTATCAGTTGAGCACAAGATGATGAGGAAATTAAAGGGAAGGCCAGAGAATCAGGGTCAGATTCATGAGATTCTGTCCTCACAAGGAGACCTGAATGGAGATCCTTTCGTGCCCTGTGAAGTCAGAGCCTCCACTCAAAGACAGTATTTCATTGAAGTTATCATATACTGTGTCTCCCATGTGACAAGGATCATGCTGAATGGTTTATAAGTATTAGATCACTTGATTTTGATGACAACCCTACGCATTGGACGTGTGATTCAATCGTATTACATGGTTGTGGGGACCCAGGCATAGGGTCTGAGTGCACTGTTGAAGGGCACATGGATAGAAGGTGGTTGAGTCAGGATTCAGTCGCCATTAAGTTGACTTTGGGGCTGTGGTGATAACTACTGGATCGTGCCTTCTGTCAGGAGCACTGAGGCTGTTTGGATGAATTTGTCCTGATCTGACATCCTCACTGAAAAAGACTTTATATAATTACCCTGTCTTTCCCTAGCAGTCAGTGGCTTTACACAATTTTGCTTCAAGCATCATTTACTTTATTATGTAGCAGAGGGATTGAAAAAAATTCTATTTATACTGACGACAAAGTAAAGATGAGATTTAAGGATTTCGGGGATTTAGAATGTACAGGCTCCGTTTTTCAATTCAGGATACATGGTTCACACTTCAAATTTCTGATATTTAAGAGTTCTGATATTTAAGAGTTTAGGTTTAATCCAAATGGAGAAATATTTGATGCATAGGTGGCGAAATAGTTTGTATTAGTTTGTAATAGTTTGACATTCTGAGGACCAGTGTAGGTATAAAACTTCTATTTCTAGGATTACAAAGCAACTTTTAGTGAAGATTCTACAAGACTCTAATACTCGTTGACTCCTTGAGGTGGCCCTGGATTCTGAGGAACAGCAGAGATGTCACAACCTCTTAGCCAGAAAAATCTGAAGGAACACACTGATTTTCTTTGACTTCCATCAGACCTGGTTGATATTTAGCTGGGAGGGATTCGCAGCATTTAGGCTCTGAGCTGAGTTTGAAGAGAGGACTTGAGGTGAAAACTGGGATTTTAGAGCCATAAAAGTTTGTAAGAAAAACAGCTTTGTTCCGGGCAGCTGGACATACTAGAGAATCTGTTGACTTTCTCAATATTGATTTAGCTTCTCTATACTTAGATTGACTTAGTTTGTGCCTGCCAAAGGGTTTACATTAGAAGAATGAGGTGAACACTGGAGCTAATTCAATGCAGAGACATTTATGTTTACAACCACTTCCTCCCTGAGCTCAGTGCCTCTAATGCATGCTAGTTGCCTAAAATATTATGGAATGGTTGGATATAAGGTTGTAAGAGCAGGGGAGAAAAGGAAGATACCCACAAAATCTCACACTTGAGAAAGTGATGAAGCTCAAGAGGTCTTTCACACAGATTTAAGTTGAATAGACTGATCATTTGACTTTCTTATGTTGTCCGCTTCTTAGTTCCTAAAGAACACTACATCCTATTAATAGGGTGTAGTATTAGAGGAAAACAGGGAGACAGTTCAGAACATGAGGAAGGATGATGTTGAAATGTAAAGACTATGGTGGGAAAGAGGAAGCAGAAAGACCAATGAGAAGCAATAAAGAAAGCCCAGCTTTGAGAATTCTTGTCCAGTCATCACCACTAATTTGCTCCAAAATTCTGTGATGCTTTAAGGGGGAGGAACATAAAGATCTTATAAAGAGGCCAGTGACGTACTCTGCGTGGAAGGTGAGATATCTGATAGAAAATGAAGAAGTGCTTTCAAGAAAGCAAAGGGGCAGGTAGCCCTGAATTGGAGAATTCTTAGTGAAACTTTGGGTGAGTAACGGAAGATGAGTCAGATAACACAGGAAATTAGTCTTACTAAAGGAGTGACCGGAATGCAACCTCAGAAGGAGCTGGGGTCAATGTTTACTGGGAACCTTAATTTGGGGGCTGTGAATCATTACCAAGGCCAATATTGGGCAATATAGACACCTTGAGGAGACTTCAAGGAATTAAATATCGTGAGTATGTATCCTGTGCTGGTCTATATGTTCATGTCTCTGGAAAGATATCTGGATGGATAATCGGGAATTCGACTAAGTCCAGAAAATCCAGGTTGGGGTTGATGTGAAGCGGGGAGGATAGATTAGTGCAAACTCCCAGGGCCTGTTCCATGAAAGTGAAAATGTCACTTGTATGGATAGAAGCTTAGTTGGGTGACCTACATAAGATACCCTGTTGTGGGCTTTATACATTTAGGGAAATCTCAGGAGTATGAAAAGTGTGAAATTATTCTGTCTATAAATAACTATCCAGATCATTATCTAGATGAGATTTATTCCTGGTAATAAATAGATGGTAGTGCAATGCCTCAAGGTCATCTTTGAACAAATTTCTAAGAAAGAGTGAAGGTAATTCCTGATTCTAGTTTTGATGTCTGCTTTTTTTGGGAAATGGGAATTTTTGTGCAGAAATAGGACACAACTCTTTCATTCTTTTCATTCCAGATACTACTTCATCTTCTCCAATGCAGACAGTAGAAACTCAGCCTATCACACCACAGGAAACAAATACAAGCAGCTTACCAGCGAACCCTTGCCTAACAGGTAACTTCATTTTCTTTCCCGAACACCTAAGGCATTCAGTTTTCACAATCATTGACATATTGTGAAGAGCACATATTCTGGAGTAAGACAGATCTGACCTGACATGAACCAGCTTTGACTCCAAACTTATTACTCAGCTTGCTCCATTGGACCAGAGCCATAAAACAAATCGAGTTAAACTGCTCAACTGCGTTTATGTTCCTTCTCAGCCCCAGAGCCTTAAATATGAGCAGGAGGCTTTCCTGCTACCTTGTCTGGCTTGCGAATGGACACTTTGTGACAGGTGATGACACCCACGCTGACATCAAAGAGACACGCTCCACTGAGAATCTGCCATTCCCCTCCAAAAGGTCTTCCCCACTCTGGGCAAGTCCCACATCATCTCTAGTCTTTCAAAGTGTGAGATTGACTGGTCTTTCCTGTGGTGGCCACAGGTTATACTGATTCCTGTCACGTTTCCCAGCTAACTCTAGTTACCCATGGTGGTAAGTGTGGAGAGTGTCACATGCTGCACCCCTGTGTAATGAGAGTGGCTATGTGTCCCTGTGCTGCATCCCAACAAGGGAAAACCTTGCAAGACTCCTCCTGTGTGTGACTCATCGTACTCAGGAGCTGCCAGTCTGTAGGGGGCCACCCCATGGCCTACCTTTGAGAATCATTCCTGCAACATGGTTAATTTAAAATGGACCTCTGGTGAGGTTCCCAGAGGGACCCATTCTGGTGGGATTAGATCATGGTGACGTGGTTGTGAAAGTGGAATCTGTAGTGCGATCTGTTTCAAGGCACATAAACAAAGAGAAAATGGATAAGAATATGAGGTAACAGCAGTAGAAGCAGCTGCACCCACACTTTTAGGGGGTGTGAGGAGGTAGAAAGTAGGAGTAGGGAGTCATTCTCTAGAATGTCCTGTCACTAACACCTGGACAAGGTAGAGCTTTCCAGAGTGAAACAGACTTGGGAGCAGCAGTGTTTCCATGGCCTGTGACAGCTGCCATCTTGGCGGTGTATCTGAGGCTCCAGAGCCAAATCCTCTCTCTGTGCCCAAGTCAGCCTTCACGGGCTGAAGCCTCTCAGAAGCGAAGAATGTTAGGGCTAGAAGGGATTTGGGTTGTCATATGGCCTGCCACACACTCGACAGTGTATGTGCCAGGAAACTGTCATATGTTATCTCATTTAATGTTTCCAAGGCAGCCCTTATTTATTGCCATTGCCAGCCTGGGGAGGCCCCATAGTTGTGTTTTGGAGACAGCCTCCGATTTCACTGCCAGTTACTAGCTGGGTGCCCATGGAAAAATTGTTGCATTCCTCACTGGATATTTATACTGACTGAAGAGTATGATTTTTGGAAAGTGCATCGCTAGTTTTCTTGTCCCCACTGCTTCTTGCATTATAACATCGTAATATTGAGTAATAGCTGATATTTATGCTGTATGGTGTTTAGTGCTTTACATGCATCATCTAATTTCATAACCTTATGAGTTGGGTGATGTTGATAGCTTGTAATTGTAGTTCAAGGTTACCCTAGGTAGAAATATATAAGTATGTGTATGCAAAAGATCTTGATCAAGGTCACCTTCCTAAGGGACATTGTGAACACCAAACTCAAATTTCATCTGAGTCAAGTCCATGCTATATTTAGTGCACCATCCTGTTCTATACCTGAGGGACTTATTTAATGTCATAATACAAGTCACAAAGATAGTCTAAACTATAAATATTACGTAAGCCTAGATATGTCCTTTTACTATAGGTAATCTCAGAATGAGGAAAATGTAAACACAGAAATAATGTAAAGATATTGGGGGATAGGGATATTTTAATTTCATCACAATTGAGTTGTTTTTTATGGCTTTGTCAGTAGTTAGGGAATTTCAAAGACCTCTAGTGCTTTCATTTCATAGGAGTGCAATGTATGTTCTGGTTATGAGCTCTTGTCATTGACGGGAGTTGGAAACTAGTTTAACCATTCCAGTTTGTTTCCTCATTTATAAAATGGGATTAAGAAAGTTGTCAGAAGGATGTAATATGCTTAGTATATGGTAGATACTCTGTAAAAGAGAGAATTCTACATTTGACCTATACTTGCCTAGCAAGGCCAGCGACATGATATAAAATACGTATTTCAAAGCACTATGAAAACGTGAATACTCAAAACTAAGAAATGATATCCTTTGATATTAGATTTTAGGTAGTATAAGATATATTGGTCTTGTGGCTGGTATATGCGTAACACATTTTCTACAGTGCTTCTGGATCACTATCTAGGCACATTGGCACATTACGTAGGAGTGAAATGCCACCTGGTTTAGATATCTTAGTACACTGTACTTACATTTTGAATGTAAAACCAATGTAATGTCCATACTGAGTAGAGTAGTTTGATCTTTAGATGTGCATATGGTCTCTGTGCCCTCATTGACAGGTTCTTAGCTGGCATGAAAATATGGATTACCTACCTTTACATGGCATTTTTAACCTGGTTTCAAGAATGGTCCCTATGCCCCTGAAATTGGAGGTAAAACTTTGAATGCAATGCATTTTTTCCCATAAAGATGTAAAAAGGGGGTCCATTTTCACAGGGTCCATAACAAAATGATTAAGAAACACAACCTTATAGGGTATATTAATAAACATTAGTAACTCGATGTAACTCTTGCAATGCCTGCCTTATTTTGCCATATGGTTATTCAACTTTTCCTTCATCACCAGAAAGCAGTGTGAATATAATTACTATCTGCAGCAAGTGTTCAATATTTTTTGTAATTCTAATTGCTCTTCCTTTTTGTTGAGCAGATGGGAATGGCACTGTGGCAGAGCCTTCAGATGGCGTTTGGGAATACAATGAAACTGTAAGCATGTTCCTTCCTATTTTGTTAGCCAGACACGCGTGTATGTCTCTCTGGAAGCAAGTTATATTTAGTGACAACTTCTGTAAGACTAGTCCACAGATTGGTTCTTTGCAGTTAAAAGACAAAGAAGATAAGAATTTATTCCTTAAATAGGGATGCTTTAACTCATTTGTATAGTTCATACTGATACGCGTAGACCAGTTTCTTAGAGATGCTGATAAATAATATTTTACACACACACACACACACACACACACACACACACGTTCACACATTACAGACTTTCTCCTCGCCAAATATTGGAATAAAAAGAATGAACGAATTTAAGAAGAGTGAGTTAACATAAGATACCGCATAAGACTTCAGTTATTGTTACATGAATGCCATGCTTTGAGTTACTGTGGTGGCATGGAGGACCATTCCAAACAAAAATATTATGCAAGTGAAAGTGTGCTTGCTTAAACATAGGCCCACTACTATTCTTTTCCAACCCAATTGCCATCCTGTATAGAAATTTTGAGGCCCTGCTGAGTTTTACTATACCCTAACCTCTCCATAGGTTGATTTATTAAGGTATTAATTCTGTTCGCATGTGGTGAGACATGACAACACAACCATAGTAAGAAATTCAAGCTCAGGCAAAATGGGGGGTTTAGGGTCAGATTCTTTTTATTCTTAACCTTAGTTACAATGAGTACACTACGTTGGAGTGATATATGTTAACAACTTGTATGACGTGGACACTGATTGATCTGATGGATGTGCGCTGAATTTCTGCATCCCTTCTAAATGTCAGAATTGCCACTATGTAAATGATTATTATATTGCTCTATGGCCAGAAGTATGCTGAATTGAAAAAATCACACATTCTGAATGGTGAGCTTGTTCTTGACCTCAGTTACCTGTAGGTCAGGTATGTTTAATAACAAGTAGAAGAAATTTAGAAGCAAGTTCATAGTAGGTAGTAGCAAAATTGTGAGCCTTTTGTGCCTTGATTCTGAGGATGTCACGATGAAAGCACACCGCATATATTTTGACTCAGTAGGTCAACCTCCTGGACTCTGTCTTAAGGAGAGAATTGAATGAATACATGAAGATGTATGAGAAAAGATGTATATTTGTGCTATTCGTAATCATAGAAATGTTATAAACAACCTCAGTGTTCATTAGTAAGGGCTCAATTATTTAGTCTGATAAGCAGGTCCTAATATTGCCATTAAAAATATCGTCACTTGTATTACAGAGTTCTACACTTGAAACCTATGTAACTTTACTAACCTTTGTCAGCCCAATAAATTTAATTAAAAAAATATGTTATTACTGCAGTGCATTTGCTGCCATGAGAAGACAGTTGCATTGATTGTTAAGCGAGAAAACTATGTCTTAAAATAGTATCTATTTTATAGTATATATTGAATATAGTAATTATTTCTGTTAAGAAAAAAACACTTGAAGGATAAAATTCTAAAAATATATACAGTATGATAAAAAATGGATTCTGAGTCCAGAATTTAAACTTTTATGCATCGGGAGTCTTGATCCTACTCTCTGATCTTCTACTTTCTTTCTGTTAAAATATCTACCTTGTGGAATCTTTTTAGGATTTGGGATAAGCATGATGTCTGGAATATTTTGGGCTTATTCCAGGAGGGGTAATCCCTTATGAACTATACCAGGAGATTTAAAAAAAATTCTGCATTTGCCTTTCTACTCAAGTGTACAGCATTTTAGATTGTTGATCAGGGCCAGTCTGTGAGCAGCTCATTTCAAGTCCATTTACATAGACATAGATAAAGTCTTGAATTATAGTTTAAAAAGGAAGGACTGTACCAAGGACCAAATTCTATCATGGAGCACATTCAGATAACATAAAATAACATCACCATGTCAACTTATGTTTAAACAAAAATTGCTGTTTTAAATATTATAAGAGGATATGTTTATGGAAATAGATTCTTGATTGTTTAAAATATGGGTAATTTTCATATAATAAAGAACAGCCTTTGAAGTGTACAAATTCAGCTTTGACCAATGCACGCACCTACATAAATACTACTCCGAGCAAGATATTAAACATTTTCACATCCCCAAAGACATTTTGAATTGAAATTGTTTTAGAATTTCACCATAGTTACAACCTCAGATCCTTCGGTCTTACCTCTCATGATCTAGAAGTAACCAAGGGACAATAAAGATAAATTTGCCTGAGTTGTTATTTTAGGAAATGGTTTCACCCATAGTTCTAACAAGATGCCTTTTCGATCTCCTGATGTTTCCTTAGCACATGTGCCTGGAAGAAAAGGAATGCATGACCACCAATGAGGCATTCTACATTGGAATCTCCATTCCCATCGTGCTATTGCTCGCTATTTTGGCTGCCATCATTACCAAAAGTAAGTCCTGTCAGGAAAGTGCGTAAAAGAACAGAGTGAGGGTTCTAGAGCCAGACTGCCTGGGTTCAAGCTGGTCCACACACTGTGCAATTTTGATTTCACATAACTTCTCTGTTTCATAACCTCTTGTTCTGTTTTTCTTATAAGTATTAACCCATGAAAAAAATGAAATTTAAATTCTCCATAGGAGATATTAAATATAAAGAAATAAGAGCTTGTTGGGTAGAGCTGGAATTTGGAAGGCAAGAAACCGTTATACCATGTAAGGCTTGTTTGCTCATCTTTCTCCTCTTCCCTCAAAGCCCAGTTTTTGTTCCCATGAAGGATCCTATGCTGTGTGTTTTACAACACTCACTTAACTGAAGAGGCAAATGACACATTAGAAGGGAAATCGATTTCAGGGGTAAAGGTAGAATCAAGGGTTTCAAAAAGCAGCCGTCCACCATGTATATGTGTGTGTGTGTGTAACTGGCCTCCATGAAAGAACCACAGTCATCCATTAAAAAAATGAAATCTAATAATTAATAATTGCATTAAAGTAAGCTGGGTGATGTTTGTGAATACACTCAACCATTGATGAACATGAGATAGTTTGCACCAAGCGGCTTGTTTGGGTCATACATATTCAAAATGAATTACCTGAAGTTACCAGCGAACAGCCTAGTCAGTTTTTTGCTTTGTTTTGTTTCATTTTAAACATTCTTCTAAATTTATTTTTTTCAGGCACTCTGGCTGTGTATTAATTTTGTTTATGTTAAAGTAATAGCAGAAATAATATACTTGTTTAGAAAAAGATCTCATGAACTCTTTGGCTGAGACGTTTAATTTTCTTTTCAATTTCTCCTCCATTTAGAATATTTATGCGCGAGAAGAAAGGTGTTACAAATACAGTAAGTTTTAAAGAGCTTGTGTCAATGCCTTTTGATGTTCCTCTTCTAATAAAAATCAAGAAAAATCTTTCTCTATCTCTTGCTCCTGAACTCTCCGTTTTACTCCCTGGATCATGAAAAATCTAGTTTAAGGAGTCCCTCCTTTGCTGTCCACACCTTCTGGTGACATTTTTAGCTTTCTTTATCCCCCTGGACTTGTGCCAGAAACTACTACAGAAAATGCACCTCAAGCCTAACCCCTTAGAGTAAGGGAACTAAATCACAAATTTTGTTTGATGAAACATCTGAATGACTTGTTTGGTTTATTCTTGATTTGCGACTTTGTTTACTGAATGCCTATTATATTCCAAGGAGATGACAAAACAGACAGAAAACATATAAGCAAATCAACAGGGTCCTTTCAGTGCTTCCAGAAGAACAGTGTGGGGAATGAGGAGCAGGGTAGGGGCTGTGGAGTGAGCCCTGAAGGAGCAGAAGGCCGCTCTGCAAAGACTGGAGGAAGACAGCTCCAGGCTGAAGGAACGCAAAAGACTGTGGTGGCGCAGTGTGTCCCCGCAGGTCCCCGTCCCCAGTTCACCCCCAGCCTGCTCTGCTCCTTCACATGGGTTATCTGGCCTCACAGGCACCTGAATTGACAATTTTTGTAATCCACCCTGCTGCCCAATGAAAACTTTAGTCCCTTTTACTTGCATCCCGCCCTGTGTCATCTGCCCAAACATCTTTAATGGTGCGAAACCACTGTTTACTTCCAGCTCCAAGTAACCTGCTTCATTAAGTCCAGTGTGGGCTTCCAGCAAGGTCTTTCTCTGATTCAACATCCCTGTTAGGCTGCCATCCATCCTTCCTAGTTCCCTCTCATTGGATGTCAGTCTTCCCTATTTCTTAGTTAATTACACAAGCCCATCCACAGAATGTGCCTTGAACAATACACAGCACATGATTTGTGCTCCATAAATGGTGGCTTCAATTATTGCAATCATGCCCTTCACATCAATAAACTGTGAGATAGGCACTATTATTCTCAGTGTATAGATTTGAAAGAGGTTTAGAAAAGTTAAGTGACATCCAAGGTCACTCCTCATAGCAGGTAAAGGACTCCATCTTGGGTCTTTTAGAGTCCAAACCCCAAACTTACAGGAGTTTTTTTGATTATCTGAATCTGAGGATGGAGGGGGAAAAATACTCCTTAGAGGCAGAAAACCATGGAATATAACATCCTTTTAGTTGAATGCTGTCCTTTCACTGTTAAATTTTTTTAAAGGTCTTTTTTTGTCACTTAATAATAATTAAAGAAAATATTTATTGTAGAAGATGTTTAAGATATGAAAAAGCAAAACAAAGAACCCAACAAGCAGAGCATTTTCTTATATTTTTGTTTTTGGTTTTGGCAGCTATATCACACTGACTCATTTCAAGCTATTGACACCTAAACTATATTCACATATGATTCATTTAAAGATCAGAGCTGAATGAAGACTAAGTCCATTCCATATCATTTCTGGGCAGGCTTCTGTAATAAACACATCACTATATACAAGAAAACAGGAGCTATATATATCAAAACTCTAGACAGAACCTTTTTGTATACTTGAAGTGTGAGTGTATGTTATAAAAAGCATCTAACCGGGGTGGCCGGTTAGCTCAGTTGATTAGAGCACCATGCTCTTAACAAAGGTTGCTGATTCAGTTCTCACATGGCCCACTGTGAGCTGCGTCCTCCACAACTAGAATGAAACAACTACTTGAGCTGGTCCTGGAAAAACACACTTAAAATAAATAAAAGTTTAAATAATAATAATAATTAAAAAAGCATTTAACCATTAGCGTTCGAATTCTGACCATAAAGACATAGTAAGATTTTTGACACCTTGATCCATTATACACTTATGTGAAACAACACTATTTTACTACATCCAGTATGCTCTGATATTTTGTATTTTCTGTTTATCTTAAATTCAGAATGTAGGCTACTTCATAGATTTAATAACCCTCTCTAAAATCTCACAACCCACATTTAGAAAAACACCAGCTAAACCACTTTTTTTATCCACCTTTGAGAACATGCATCTTGATTTAGTATTTCACTTTGATATCTGGTTTCTCTTTTAGATTATTATTTTTTGTATTCTATTACATGAATCTCTTGAAGGATACTAGTCGGAATACATCTTAGATTCTTGTTTTTGTTTTTCTTTAAATCTTACTAAGGCTTTCTACCTGCTTATTAAACACACTTTCCCGCCACTTACTATGCACAACTCTTGAAGCTTCTAATCATTTCATAGGCTGTGTGAATGGGGCTCTGGGAGTTGCAAATAAACAAATGTGCTGCTCATTATTTAGAAGAGATTGGCATTTACTGTGTTTCCCCAAAAATAAGACCTAGCCGGACCATCAGCTCTAATGTGTCTTTTGGAGCAGTAATTAATATATGGCCCGGTATTATATTATATTATATTATATTATATTATATTATATTATATTATATTATATTATATTATATTATATTATATTAAAGACCCGGTCTTATTATATTATATAAGACCTGGTCTTATATTATATTAAAATAAGACCGGATCTTATATTAATTTTTCCTCCAAAAGACGCATTAGAGCTGATGGTCCGGCTAGGTCCTATTTTTGGGGAAACACGGTATCTTACTCATGTTATTCTTTTTATAGGAAGTTGTCATCGATTGACCCTCGGACTGGAACTTTGCAAAATCCTGCTGTAGTGCACTACCGAGCACATGAGAATATCTAGTTTGAGAACAACGTGCATTCAGTCCCCGCTAAAGCTACATGCCCTTGAGCACAGAAGACAATGACCATATGTCACCATGTCCATGTCATGGCTCTTTTAAGCTCCAGGATGATTTTTCTTTTTTTTTTTTTTTGTCAATTTACCATCGTATTCCAGCATGTAAGTGATGTTGGGTAGAATGTCTCTAGCTCATCTGTGTAAAGGCAATCTTATGGGTAAAGTACTCTGAATTTTTAATACTAAAATCTGCTCAATCTTTCTCTCATAGCAGAGCTTTCTCCCAAATATGAAATGAACACTTTAGTATTGTATATTCTCTTTAGACCAAATGAATCCTGTGTCCTTCAAGAATTCTTACTGGGGAGGTAGCAAAAGAACTTCTAGTCACCAAAACTGCCAAGAAGTGTTCACTGGGACATAAAATCAACAAATCAGATTTGTTACTTAAATGACTTCATTTGGAAACAGTCCATGATTATTTCTTATTTTTTATCTTGCAACTCCAAATGTTACATTTCTTAGATGCCTGAAGGGTTTCAAATTATGGAGGTGCACAGGTTTTTATTTCTCTCAGGAAAAAATAAATTCAGTGTGATTTCACCATTAGATCTTTTTTTTTTCGTGGCTCTGAAATATAAGTTTTCAAGTGCTTTCTCTGGGATCAGGATGAGTATTTTAGCAATTAGAAGAAGTTAGGATAGTGCATGGACCAAGGACATAGCAGGGGAAGAAAATCAATTGCCATGTGATTTAATACATGTATGCTATTTTTGCTACATCTGTGCCATGGTTCTAGGCATTTAAGTAGACAACTGTCAGGGAATCTGAACTAATTTTTAGAATGATGCAGAGCAGAGATAAAGGAGAGAGAGAGAGAAGGGGAGAGAATAGGGAAAAGGCTTCATGACTCAGAAAAGTTAGTTTGCAAACATAATAGAATTGTTTGAGGGTATTACTTCTTTCAACTGAAATTCTAAATTGTCCCCAAACAATTTTGACTTTAAAAATTGGTTTGGAAAGATGAAGAGTTTATTTCATATCAAATCAATTCCAATGCTATTCCTTTTCCACAATTGAATTAAATTTTCGGTTTTGCCAAGAGTTAAACAAAGGCTAAAGGTAAGGATATTTTTAGGCGCCAGAAACATTTCTACATGGCAGTTAACGAGGCTGGGTATCAATTCTAACGGGAGTAAATCCTGAAGTTACTCATGCTGGGGGTTCAGAGCTGCTAATACCATAGTGGTCGAGGAGAGGAGAATGCTTGTTTTTGAAGACAACAGTTATGACAAGGTTCTAGAGAATTCTAGGGACATTAATAGGACCTCTGAATAAAGGTTATAAGGGCAAATAAAATTGTTAAGCATCAATACTGGGTTTCCCAAATGGGGCCAGGCTACTCTAGTCTAAAAAATTTTGTCCAAACTACAGTGTTTTTGTTTTGAAGTCAAGACAACATGCATAAGCATGGAGGTTTCAGATTAAAGCTCAGATTCGTGGCTTCTCTGGAAAGACCTGGCAACACTGAGCTGTAATCCTATGGAGTCGGGACCCCATTAGATGACATCACATCTCCTCAGCCCTCAGCGTACTTTGCCTGCATGCCCACTTTGTTACCTGTGGGGCTTTGAATTTATGATGCCTACTCTATGCCCCACACGTTTCCTGGAGCTTTCCGATGGCACATGAAAGGCTCTGGTACCTGGTTAACATGTTTGGTCCAGCATTTGCAAAACTTGTTGAAACCCATGAGCACAGTGACTATGGGTTTGCCCAGTAGCATTCTGTGAAACAGGGTGTGGGGTGGGGAAAGCAGGGGGCACAGAAGCAGAAATAGGGCTTGTGTTCCTGTCCTAAGTCTTACCAATAACACTGGATGACATTAGGGCAAGTTGTTCTTTATGCCTAAATTTTTATATCTTTTAGAGATAATTATTCCCACACCTACATCAGTGTACATGTATAGTAGTATTCCAAATCCAGTGACATGTTACTTGTAAACGTATGAAAAGTAGAAAACACTACAAAATGAAAAAGGGTTTCATTTTTGGTGAGTTTGTAGTAGTAGCAGATCTAGCAGTAGTGCTCAGTAATAATTTCAATGGAGTTGCATTCATAACTCTTCTTATATATTTCCTCTTTTTATTTTTGAAGTGTTTTTTTGAAAAAACTGTTATTGGGCAATTTGTCTATTATTTAGTAGTGTTGAATATAATTGTCAATAACTGAGTGGGGCAGTGGGTTAGACATAGGGCAGGTGTTTAGTTAATATTTAATTCTTTTCTGTAACTAATAATCTTGTATACTGTTTTGACTTTTGTTTTTGATCCTTTAAGAAAGTTGAGATTTCATTTTCTACAATCTGTCTTGGGACATTAGCACATGGGTGCAATTAACACCATATATTTAAACTTCGGAAATTTTGCCCATCCTTAAAAAGTAGCAGAACCAATCTTTCACTGATGGCTGTGAAGATCGTTTTGTGATTACACGGAAGTGTGAGGGTCTCCTAGTTTCATCATATGCACACTCACCAATAAATGGGATTTTTGTTTTCATTCTGAAAACGGACTTCTTTTCTTGCCCGTCAGTTAG
Source organism: Rhinolophus ferrumequinum (assembly GCF_004115265.2). Taxonomy (NCBI): domain Eukaryota; kingdom Metazoa; phylum Chordata; class Mammalia; order Chiroptera; family Rhinolophidae; genus Rhinolophus; species Rhinolophus ferrumequinum. Next base: position 27,270,595 of record NC_046307.1, on the reverse strand, counting down.
GCGGGGCCAGCGTCTTCACCTTGGTGTGGACTCCCAGGACAAGGGCGGGGGGACAAGAGTCAAGTGTGCCTGGCATCGTCTCGAGTCTGGGGTGGAGCACAGAAGCAGCCTGAACTCCAGTTCCCCAGGAGCTCCAGTTTAGTGGGAGGAACCCCCAAACCGTCACTTCTGGTTCTGGTTATTGCTTCGGAGAAAGAGGAGGTAGTGATAGAGCCGGGCTTCTGAACAGTGGGTTTGGGGCCAGAAAACTCTTTGCTGTGGGGCTGTCCTGTGCATTGTAGGATGTTAAGCAGCATTTCTGGCCTCTACCAACCGGGTGGCAGTTGTGCCCCCAGTTGTGACAACTGCAAATGTCTCCAGATATCACGAAATGTCTTCTGAGAGGCAGTAGCTCCCCTGGTTGAAACCCACTGTGCTGGAGGAAGACTGGGAGTGTGACGGATGTGGGCAGAGGGAGTGGTGCAGGGTTGGTCAGGGCCTGTCTCTGGGAAAGAAGTGACACTTGAGTCAAAACCAAACTGGCAGCCACTTGAAGTAATCCCCCAAATGCAAGGGCCTGGGGCAGCAAGACGCTTGTGTATTGAGAGGGAACGAGTAAGGTATGTTCCAAGGAGTGAAAACGCTAGTGTGGCTGCAGCCGAGTGAGTGAGAAGGGTTGAAGAGAAACGAGGCTAGAGACTTGGGCACTGTATCTCACAAGGCGCTGGATGGAAAGGGCTCCATGCACACATCTGTTTGAGGAGAGTCCCACTCTTGAAAACAAAACGCTTTAGCATAGTAAGGGTTAAACCTGCTATGCCTCACCAAATTATATTCACATTTATTAACGTGCTTCAGGGACACTGTTCTAAAATTACATACAAAAAGCCACTTTGATTGTGTGACAGAAGAGGGTAGTAGGAGAGGGGTACGTCCTGGCAGTGAGGTGCTGTCCCCTGGACTGTGTGAGGGCACCCAGGCCGAGGGAGAGGGGTCCTGGAAGAAGAGGGTTAGGGTGCCAGTGTCTGGCTCTGATCTATTGGACCGGCTTAACGCACTCTTCCCAAACTTGTAGTTTGCAGTGGTGGTGTGATGTCCTCTAGCAGAGACAACTGCCCCAGGGACCCTCTCTCCACTCTGTAGGTCAGCCCACATCTTGGGAATGCTTATCTCCTGTCTCTTCACAGGGTATGTCATTCTTCAGCGCTCAGCTCGAATGTCACCTCTCCAGTCCTGTTGGACCTCATCCTCCCAGACAGAATTTCCCTCCTCTTCTGCACACTGTGTGCAGCCCTTTTTGGTCTCTCACCAGATATGCCAAGCATGGTGCTAGTGCCTAGCTCAAGTCATTCTCCCGGAAGCCAGTGCCCTAGCTAGCACGTGTGGCTCCTTTGGGTGAATTACAAAGAGACCCCCCCACTCCTTCTGGCTGACACATCCCTGAGCCAAGGCAGAGGCTGGTCAAATGGAGTCTGTCCCAACTACAGCCATTAATAATGACCCTATCACTTAGTCCTTTGTGTTAGAGATGTTTAGGCTGAGAATGCTTTGTATACTGAGCTCTGGGAGGGAAGTGCCTGCAGTTTCTCAGCACCCAGCTTACCCATAGTAGGTGCTCAGTCCATATCTATGAAAATCAGTGAAGAAATTGGAAGAACGCTTCCTAGAACCTTCCTGTGTGTGCTGGGGATGGGTGGGGGAGAGATGAGTGTCTTTAAAAACTCTTTTATGAGAGAAATCTCTACAGATAACTGGCTGGAGTGTAGGAGTCTGTGTGTACCTTGGGAACTCCCTGAGATGGGTGGTTTGCAACCTTGGCTGTACATTCGAACCACTGGGGAAGCTTGGCCAACTACATATGCCCAGACCAACTGAATCAGACTCTCAGAAGGTGGGTCCCAGAATGCCTTATTTTTTTCAATCTCCCCAGATGATTTCAGTGTATAGCTGAGGTTGAGAAGCACCGAGTCAGAGAGACTTGAAGAGGGAAGATGACAGCATGTGTTCTTGTTCTGGCGACTAGAGCTCTGCAAAAGCATAAAAGATATAAGCTTAAACAGAATACTACAAACGGTGGGCTGGGACAGGTGAACAACCAAGTGGGGGAAAGAGCCAAATGATGGTGACAGGAGATCTGTCCTATGTCTGGCTTTGGTGGCAGCCCTGGGAACAAGAAATTGGACGCAGCCACGCTTTTGAAAGCTTCTCAGGAAGCCAGACCACAGCTGTCTAGCTGACTGTCCCTGGGCCTCCTAAGAACTAAAACTTTTCTTCCACAGTTGCAAAAATAAGCGAAGAAGAAAGTCCCCTTTGGCCTGCACTGAAATGCTCTAAGGTAACCTTCTCTGTTTTGTCCTGTGGATTGCTGAGATGCGGTTTGCTCTGTCTGGCAAACACTGCACCTGCTTGAGCCTAAGAAACACTTGTATGATGACCGATTCACACATTTCCCAATAGACTTTATTTTTTAGAGCAGTTTTAGGCTCACAGCAAAACTGAGCTAAAGTACAGAGAATTCCCATATAACTACCTTCCTCTCCCCAACGCACTCTGCATCCTAGGCAAGTGAGGTATGTTTGGTATAACTGATGAAACACCACTGACACCTCATTATCAACTGAAGCCCATGGTTAACATTAGGGTTCACACTTTGTACTGTGCATTCTATGGGGGTTGACAAATATATGATAACGTGTATCCATCATTACAGCATCATAAGAATAGCTTTCCTGCCTTAACAATCCCCTATGCTCCCTCCCTGTCCCCAAACCTGTGACAACCACTAACTCTTTATTGTCTCCATAGTTTTACCTTTTCCAGGATGTCATATAGTTGGGCTCATACTTGTGTAGCCTTTTCACATTGGCTTTTTTCACTTAGCAATATGAATTTAAAGTTTCTCTGTTCCCTTTTGTGGCTTCATAGCTCCTTTCTTTTATATTTTTTAATGATATTTCATGTTAGATGTACCACAGTAGGCTTGTTCATTGACCTCCTGAAGGACACCTTAGTTGCATCCATGTTTTGGTAATTACGAATAAAGCTGCTGTAAACATTCATGGCAGGTTAAGAAGTGTGATTGGTGAATTGTATGGTAAGAGTATGTTTAGTTTTGTAAGAAACTAGTAAAGTCTCTTCCAAACTGGCTGTACTATTTTGTATTGCCCTCAGCAATGCATAAGTTCCTTTTGCTTACCAAGATTTTTTTTTTTTTGGCCCACTTTTTGGCATTTTCTTCATAAACAATTCTATCATATGTGAGCACAAGTTGAGTAAGTTCCCCTCTATACAGGCACATTCTTTAAGAGAGAAAAGTCATATCGATTGTTCCACCCCCAATTGGCCTTCCATTTATATGTAACAAATCTGTGTTGTGTACTTGCAGCACAAGAAATTGTTAAGGTGTTTTTGTATGTGCATTTTTAGAAATTAATAAACTTCATTTTTTAGAGCAGTTTAAATTTTTTTCACTTTTATTGCCATATAATTGACATATAGTATAAATTTAAGTGTAAAGCATACTGAATTAATTTACATATATTATGAAATGATTGCCACAATAATACATCATCTCATATACATATGAAAAAAAAAGAAAAAATATGTTTTTTTCCTTCTGATGAGAACTCAAGATTTACTTTCTTCACGACTTCAAATGTACCACGTAGGAGTCTTAACTATAGCCCTCAGGTTTTACATTGAGGCCTCAGTACTTTCTTATTGTATAACTAGATGTTTGTAACTTTTGACCCTCATCATCCAATTTTCCTACCCGGTACCTCTCACCTCTGGTGATCTTCTTTTCTGAATTTTTGTTTCTTTGTTTGTTTGCTTGTTTTTCTATATCCCACATACAAGTGAGATCATACAGTATTTGTTTTTCTTTGTCTGACTTATTTGACTTAATATAATGCTATCAAGTTCCATTCATGTTGCAAATGATTGGATTTCCTTCTTTAAATTTCAGTAATATTCCATATATATATGTATATCCATATCTTATTTATTCATTAACCAACAGTGGACACTTAAGTTGTTTCCATGCCTTGGCAATTGTAAATAATGCTGCTATGAACATGCAAGGGTAACAATTTCTTTGATATAGTGTTTTCATTTCTTTCGATTATATGCCTGGAAATGGAATTGCTGGATTATGTGGTAGTTCTAGTTTTAATTTTTTCATGAACCTCCATACTGTTTTCCATAATGGCGGCACAAGTTTACAACCTCATGATCAGTGCACAGGAGTTCTGTTTTCTCCACACATTTGTCAGCATTTGTTAATTTTTAAGATTAAAAGCAGGAGAAAACATAACTGTAAGTCTTCATGATGTTGGATTAGACAATGTTTCTTAGCTATGACACTAAAGGGATGAGCAACCAAAGAAAAAAATACACGTTGGACTTCATCAAAATTTAAACCTTTTGTGCATGAAAGGATACTATCAAGAAAGTGGATAGATAACCCACAGAATGGGAGAAATATTTACAAATCACATGTCTGATAAGAGTCTAGCATCCAGAATATATAAAGAACTCTTACAACTCAACAACAAAAAGACAAGCAACCAATTAAAAGTGGTCAAAGGACTTGAATGGACATTTCTCCAAAGAACATATACAAATGGCCAATAAGCACGTGAAAGATGTTTAACATTATTAGTCATAAGGGAAACAGAAACCAAACCTACAATGAGATACTACTCACTACCCACTCAGAGAGTTATAATAACAATTTTTAAAATCACATAAAATAACAAGTGTTGAGGAAGATATGGAGAGACTGGAGCTCTTGTATATTGAAGTTGTGAGTGTAAAATGGTACAGCCACTTTTGGCTGTACCAAAACATTCTAGCTGTTCCTCCAAGTTTAATACAGAGTTGCCAAAAGATCCAGCAATTCCACCCCTAGGGATGTACCCAAGAAAATTGAAAATATGTTCATACAAAAATTTGTATAGAAATGTTCATAGTAGCATTGCTCACAATAGAAAACAAATGGAAATAACCCAAATGTCCATAATTGATGAATGAATAAATAAAATGTGATATATCCATTTAATGGAATAATACCCATTAAATAGAATGAAGTAGTGATTTATGGTACAACATAGATGAACCTCAAAAACATGCTAAGTGAAAGAAGCCAGACAAAAAAGGCCATAGAGTAAATGGTTCCATTCTGTAAAATGACCTTAATAAGATAATACCTAGAGAAAGAAAGTAGATTAGTGGTAGCCAGAGGCTGGGAAGAGGGGAGAACGGAGAGTGAGTGCTACTGGGTATGGGGGTTCCCTTTGGGGTAATGAAAACATTCTAAAATTAGATAGTGGTGATGGTTATGCAACTTTGTGGATATACTATAAACCATTTTTAAATGGTAAACTTTATTGTGTGGGCATTGTATCTCAATAGAAAAAGTAAGAGTAGGAAACAGGCTGTATTGATTGAAAGAGGGACACGTGTAACTTGGGGACTGTGGGAGGAAGGATTTTTTTGATGGGATCCAATCATAGGGAAAAAAAAGCTTGGATTAATGGCATCTGGGCTTTGAACAAGGTCCATGACTTTGAGAACTGTATAAGATATCTTGCTATACGCGTATGCGTATTTCATTCTGCCTTCTGAACATCACCAACAAAAGCCCCTAACAGCTTTCTCTTGACTCTTTCACAACCTCTAGCCACTCTCTTTCTCTTTCCTTTACTTCTGAGTCAAACTTTTCTGTTCTAAATGTCCATTTCCCTGCCTCCCATCTACTCCTTAAACTAATGTGGTGTGGCTTCTGGCTCCACTCCTCCAGTGATGCTGTCAGACAAAAGTTCCAGGTAAGTGCATTGGCCAGTTCTCAATCCTTATCATACTTGACCTGTTTGTGGCATCTGACCCCACCCTTCTTATAACTCTCCCTTCCCCTTAGCTCTCAGGGAATCATACCATTGGTCCTGGTTTTCTGCCTGCTTCCCTGCATTTGTGGCTGGATCCTTTTTCTCTATCTCCCTATGCATTCATGTCGCCCAGGACTCCATACACCACTTGCTTCTTTCTTGACATCTTCCCCTTTCTTACTGGAGACCCCCATAACTCTATTACAGTCACATCTCTCTCTGGAGCTACAGTCCCACTTGTGACCTGTCAATTCATGTCTCTGCCTAAGTGGGATGTTTCTAGCTATAATGTCTTCCCATTATTTCAGTTCCACCACTCTCTCTTGCCTCTCCTACTAAAATGCCAGCAATAGGGATGTTAGCTCTTTTGTTATAATCCTTGAAGTCACTGAGACTTGGTTCATTTCTTTTTTAATCTATTTTCTTTCTGCTAATCAGATCAGGTAAATTCTATTAATCTGTCCTCAAGTTCTCTGCTTTTATCCTTTATTATCTACACTTCGATTATGGAGCCCACTCATCAAGCTTTTATTTCAGTTATTTTATTTATTGTGTTTTTCAATTCCATGATTTCCATTTGGTTCATTTTTTTTTATAACCTTTGTTTCTTTGTTCATAGTCCTAGACATTTTTAGGGAGAAGACTACTTCTTAAAGTAATGGCCGTTTATGTATTTCAGTATGCATCTCTGAAGTAGAAAATAAAATTTGTATGTAATCACCATTATTGCACCTAACAAAACTAGTGATAACTCCTTAATACAGTCCATTTTTGAATTTTTCTGATTTCACCCCCAACTGTTTATAATTGATTCAACCAAACAAGTATCCAAACCAAACCCATCCATTGCATTTGGTTGTTATGTCTTTTACGGTTCTTCTCATCCAGATCGATGACTTCTCCCTTTTTTTTCACGGCACTGACTTGTTGAAAGACTGCCTGAGCTCTGTAACATGTCTCGTATTTTGGACTTTCAGATTGTTTCATTTCCTATAAGCGGAAAGAGCTTAAGTTTTGATTAGATCCAATTTCAGTATTTTTGTAAAAGCACCTCCTAAGTGGTATGATTAAAGCGCTGTTTCCAATAGTTAAACATTGTGTGTGGGGGGGAACCTAACTACCTAGTAGAAGGCGACTAATTGAAGTAAAGTACGGCATAGCCATACAGTGTGCAACCGATTCTAAAGACGTTTAAAGTATGTGCAGTAGAAGAGGATTTACATTAACATTTGAAAACATGAAACATGCTCGTGCTGCAGTGAGGAAAAAAGCTGGTCACCAAAACATGGACATGCCAAGTGTGATTATGCCAAGTGTCTATTAGAACACTGTGGATTAGTGTCGGAAACATAAACTAGTTGTCCTGTTTTTCCTTTGTAGGACAGAAAGAAAATAGACATACAGAATGATCATGCATTGCTTTGTAATAATACTGATAGCAAACCACCCAAAGTTAGCTTACAAAAGCACCCCCCAGAAATAACGTGGTGTAAAGCGTGTGTAAACCTCTAGGCTTCCTGCAGGTTCCTCCAGATCACCTTCCTTAAAGAGGCAATGCGTGGGGAAGCACAGTGACACATGGCTGGCTTGTTAGGAGCCCGGAAACAAGAAAGGGGGAAAACAAGACCAGTTAGAAACAAGAGGTAAATGTCCTATCGTTTAACAAGTAGGGTTGTTAGCTGCTCCCTTTCAATCCAGAGATTCAGGAAGCCCTTAGCACATGTGTGCTCCACCCTGTGGCTGAGACAGAGTGGGCAGTAACCCTAGTCCAGACTGAGTCATGTGGGTCACCCTCCTCCATGCCCATCCTAAGGGGCACCAGAGGCCATGGGCCACAGCTGTGAAAGGAGAACCTGACTTCTGGCGCCTTGCCATTCCCTCTTTGGGCTCCTTCTCCTTGTGTGGCAACCCCACCTTATCTCATCCACTTCTTATTTCCAAAGGACTTCCTCCTCCCAGACCCCTCACCATTCCCTCATGGGTTCTTACTGCATATTTACTCCTCAGGGAGCTTCTCTCTGAGGCAGGGTCGGGTGTGGTGACCGGGTGTCCAGGCTCTAACCAGATGAAAGAGACTGGCTCTCCCACTTAGGTGTATGTGTCCTCAAGCAAGTAATGAACAACTCTCAGACTCAGTTTCTCCAGCGTGTCGGGATGTATACTTGAAGGTTTTCCAGATATTTAACCTCTGACAACTGTATTGCTAGGTTTCCAATGGCAGGATTTGGGGTTGAAACTGAGGAAGTTTTTTCTCCTCTACTGTTTCTATTTTCCAGCTAAGTATTTAGAAAAGAACAGTATTAAAATAGGTTTTCTCCTGAACTGTTATGTAAAATTTAACACAGCTAAAAGAAATCAAAGAAGCAGGTAACAATTATTCTTTTTTTCTCTTTGCTTACACCCACTCCCCCATTTTACAAAGGGAAATTGCCATTAGCTGAATCTACGCCAAGGTTGCTTTTCGTACTTTGTTTCAAAAGAAATGCACTTAAGAAAAATTCCTTACATTCTACAATATATTTCGCATACTTTGTTGGTAGTGGGTTGTTGTTTTTTTTTAAGTTCTGCTGTGTGCTTTTAAAAATAGCTATATTGAGGTATAATTTACACAAAATAAAATTCACCCATTTTACATGTACATTATATTGGCAAATGTGTGTAATTATGGAACCACCATCCCATTCAAGATACCGACATTTCCATTAGGCCACCAAGTTCCCAGCGGCCTCTTTGCAGGTCATCATCTCCCCTCACTTCCAGCTTGAACTGACCAACCGTTAATCTGCTTTCTGTCACTATGGTTTTGCTTCTTTTTAGAAGTTCATATAAATGGAATAGTATAGTATGTAGTCTTGTGTGTCGAGATTTTTCACCTGGTGTAATGATTTTGAGATTCCATCAGTATCGTGGCATGTATCGGTAGTTTATTCTTTTTGCTGTTGGCAAGTGTTTCGTTGTTTGAACATTCCAATTTTTTGGCTACTGTCCATAATGTTACAGAAATTTATGTACAAGACTGTGTGTGGATAAGCTTTCATTTCTCTTGGAGCAATACCTAAGAGTGGAATTACTGGGCCTCCTAGCAAGCGTATGTTGAACTTACTGCTAATTGTTTGCGGGAGGATGTTGTGATTCGTCACAAAAACTGCATGCCAGCGGAAGGCAGCTCTTCGTACTTTACACATAAAGAAACAGGCATGAGGAAACTTTGGTGATTTACTCAGACTTTTCTATTAGACCTTGGACATACTAAGATTAGGACATAGATTTCTAGTGCTTGCTTGTTTTTTTGGTGTATGTTTTCATTCTTTTAAAACTTTTGCTTTAACACAAGATGTAAGTTCATTCTTAAACAAAAATTTAAAATATAGATTTATAAAGGCAAAAGGAACCAAAAGTCACCTATTTCCTCTGCACAGAGGAAGCCATTGTTAACATTTCCAATATTATTTCAGGCTTGTCAGTGTATGTACGTGTTTCTGCTTACAAAATGGGTTGATACGGTGCGTAATCTTTTGTCTTGATTGCCACCCTCAATCATGAAGATCATTTTCTTCACTTCTATCCTGAAGATCTTTTGATATCAATATATACCTACAACATTCTTTTACGGGGTCACTGAGTCTTTCTATTGATGACTCAGTATGAATCTTCATATTGATGGCACATGACACAGGTGATTTTTCAATTTTGTGCTATTACTATTGAAAATCTTGCATTAATTTTTAAGAATTTATTTGTATTGCCACCTAGGAGTATTTCTAACCCATATTTTTGCATTTTGAGGTGATCATTTGATTGTAAGTTTTGCTATTCTTTAAAAGCATAACTTTGATTTCTTTCCATGTTATGCAAGATACTCAGGTGGTGGGTTTTGTACTTTGTCTCAAATATTTTTTTTTAATTTGGAAAAGGGGGAAAAAAACTCTCCCACCTCACAAGAGAGGAACTTTGAGTAAAAATTTGGCAGCGAAAGGTCTGAAAGAACAAGTTTCCTTTAGCAATGCAACTCCTTAAGTTTCACTTCTCTCTCTTCCTCTTCTCCTCCCAAACTAGAAAATTCTTAAAATACATGGACCCCATTTAAAGAGCTTCTGTCTTAGGGTGGGGGTAGAGCTAATGTCAGGCAAAGTGCCAGTTCAGGAACTAGCCAGAATGACAGTGATAAAAATAATCCAGTTCCTTTCCAAAAGTGTCCATTCCCAAATTGTCTCTGTGCATTTAGTAGACTAATCTCATTCCCCTTGAGTTTCCAACTGCAGGAGGTGTGTATACGTGGTCCCTTGTCCTGGAGGAGTGCTCTGATAAAGAAGATGCTGTCCATTGATCAACCAGCAGCCTTTCCATCTCCTAAGAGAACTTTATTTGTTTCCCAGGAAACCAGCATATTTCATCTCTTGCCCTGATTGGTCTAAACCAAGTCATAGACTTCTTATAGGATGGATTTGAGAGTTGAGTGGTGAACTCATTTCAGATAATAAGTTGTAAGGGAAAGTCTGCTTAGAAGGACATCCCTTCCCAAACAAAAGTCAAGGAATAATAATATAAAAGCTCTCATGACTCTCCTAACTCCTTCCCAAAGATGAATTTGATGTCCAGAAACACATCAGACTTCCTGTGACCATGTTGTGACAAACCAACATGGAGGAATGGCAAGAGAAGAGCCTGGGTACTTGGTGATGTTTTTGAATCCCTGGGTTGCCTACACCCAGACTTCTTGTTACGAAAGGATAAACAAACTCCTTACTTGTTTAGTCTTCTACGAATTGGATTTTCTGTTACTCACATTTGAATGGATTCCTCAGTGATTCAACTGACTATTTTGGTGACAAATTCTTTTTTGTATTAGAGTTCTTAATCATTGCTTGTCCACCCCAGCCACTTCTCAGGGACTGTACCTGATCCATAGCTCCCATTTCCCAAATTGCAAATGGAATGCTTGAGTTCTGTACAGTGCGATCCTTCTCCCCATGGGCACGGCTGATACGAGGGTAGCCAACCACAGACCTGCCAGGGAGCTACAACCTGAAGCCTGCCGTGGTGACTGAGAACTGGAGGGACTGGAATTCTGTTTCAGGAATCTGGAATCGAGAACTGAGGGAATGAGAGAGCTGAGTCGAGAGTCACAGAAAGGATTTGGGGCTGGGGTATATCATATGGACCATGAGCAAACTGAAATCACAAGGAAGCTGGTCAGGGGGAGGGGGTCAGAGAGAGGCAGAAAGAGATACCTGAAAGAAGAGCAGAGTAAGTGATACCTTGGAGGTTCCTGAGAGGTGACAATTCCAGACTATGTGGACCCTTGTCATGAGTCCCCTCCTCCTTGGGGCAATAGGAGTGAACCTCTGTCCCTGTCCTCAGATAAGCTCTAACTAATATACTAGACAATAGGAGCTATATTTTGAGTTCAATTTTTTAACATCTTTCGATCTCTTTTTCCTTGTATGCATAGTGTAAAAGGTAATACTTCTTTTACAGGTTTGTTGCTGGGATTATATGTGAAAAATACTTATCACAGTAGCTTAGCACATAGCCACAGCTTAGTGACTATTAATTCCTTTCCATTTCACTCACAACTAGGTCCGTGTGGAGGTAGAATGGACTACTTGGAAGGAAGTCCACAAGCAGAAGCTTGACTACGTATGTAAAGCTTTGGATGGATGGGCCAATTAGTGATCTTTTACTTGCCCTTCTTTTCCAAGACTCACAATTCTTCATGTCTCTGAATGAACCATCTTCTCCAAGTAAACCAGTCTATTTTCTTTGCCTTGTACAAATCCCACAAGGGAATAGGTTAAAATGAATAGTTATACCTAAGGCATATGCCCAGCCTATTCACATGCCAGACTGGATTCACATAGCTTGAAGAAGAGTTAGTTTCACAAAGGATGGCATGTTGAGCAGACAATGAGATTTGTCCACTGCAAGAGGTCATTCTATCTTTTGTGTTCCTCTAACACAACTTGAATATCAACTATTTGAATAATAACTAATATTTGTTAGGTATTCACTGTTTGACTGGTGCTGTGCTAAATGCTTTCCATGGTCCATCTCATTTAGTGCTCTCAGCAATTCAAGATGTAGGTAATATTACCTCCATATTATAGAGGGGTAATTGAGCACAGAGAGGTTAAGTAAATTGTTCATAACCACACAGCTGGTATGTGGTCAAGATACAGTGTCATTTCCCATTCCACAGGAAATAACAGAAAATAAGGAAGGTAATGCAAGGGTTATAGAATGAGAGGAAGCTTGCTGAATAGACACACCCATGATTGACAAAAAGCTAGAGAAGCTACCCTTCTAACCCCGCTCCCCACCCCCGCAAAAAAAAAAAAAAAAACTCAGAAAATAGCCCCATTCCCTGGTTAGTCATTTCCTTACCTCAAGAGAATATATAGTCATGGACTGCCCAAGTTGGAGACTTAGAGATTTTAGATTTAGTTAGTTCTGGACACCATGTTAATGAAAATGCTCCTGATTGTGAAATTCTTTCTTTTCTAGATTTTACTTTCAGGCTCAATAATCATCCACAAAAGACGGGTTCCTCTTGGCCTTTGGGCAGTGCCCATATACCTTCCAGTGGACAATGCCCTCTATGATCTGACCCTGGTCTGTGTTCCAACCCCTCACGTGACATTTCCGCTTCTTCCCTCCTGATCTGAGGTCCAGCCATAGTGAAATTCACACACACACACACACACACACACACACACACACACACACACACCAATCACAATCTTTGGGTCACCACTTGGTCTCATTGTTGGCCTACACGTGGCCCTGTTTTATTTTATTCTATTCATCTACTTTGTTTTTGGTGAGAACATTTACGTTCTACATCTACTTTTGGATACTGTAAGGAATACCTGTAAAGGGGAAATTCTTCCATTAGTCTAAACCACCCTGCTGTTATCACCCCTGAACTTTTACATGCTCTTCACTCTGCCTGAAATTCTTTCCACCACACCCCGACCCTCTCCAATGTCTGTTAGGTCTGTACTTAAAGAAGAAAGAAATCTTACCATTTGCAACAACATGGATGGACCTAGAGAACATTATGTTAAGTGAAATAAGTCAGACAGAGAAAGATAAGTACCATATGATCTCACTTATATGCGGAATCTAAAGAAAAGAATAAGTGAATGAACTAATCAGAAACAGTTTTGGAGACAAAGAGGAAAAACTGAGGGTTGCTAGATGGGCGGGGGGGTGGGGGTAAGGGGGAAGGTGAGGGGATTAGAAAACAATCAGTAACCACAAGATGGCCACGGGGTTTGAAAATTAATCTGGGGAACGTAATTTAGTGGTTACCAGAGGGTAAGGGGGTTGGGGGGTGGGGGATGAGGGTGAGGGGGATCAAATATATGGTGATGGAAGGAGAACTGACTCCGGGTGGTGAACACACAATGGGATTTATAGATGATGTGATACAGAACTGTACACCTGAAATCTATGTAATTTTACTAACAATTGTCACCCCAATAAATTAAATAATAATAATAATAATAATAATAAATAAATAAATAAAATTAAATTAAAAAAAAGTGTCCTTGACCCTCATCTTCCACCTTCAAGACTGGACTAGGAATCTTTTCCCAACACTCCATCGTGTTCTGTCTCTTCTCTGTCACACCTTATCACAACATGCTATATTATCTGTTAATTTGCTTTGCTGCCACCAGGAGGCATTAGCCTGTGAACTTAATGAGAACAAGAATGGCTGGTTTAATATTGCAGTCTCAGTACTTAGCAGGGTCTGGCACATACTGTGAGCTCAATAAGTAGTAGCTCAGGGGTTGGCGAACTTTTTCTGTTAAGCCTATACGGCATCTCTGCATTTATGCACCTCTGTCATCGTAATGTGGAAGCAGCCAGACAATATGTAAACACCTGGTCATGGCTGTGATGCAATAAAACTTTATTTATAAAGATGGTTTTGGTCCATGGGCCATAGGTTGCTGACCCGTGCTATAATTGATGAAGAAATGAACTAATGAAAATGAATAAGTGGGATTACATTTAATCCCATTAACCAGAAAGAAGTGCTGGTTACCACAAAGAGCTCTATATAAGAAAACCTGGATTCTATTTTCTTCCTATTACTTAACAGTCTTTTATCTATGGCCTCATCTTTAAATTGGGGCCTGCTAATACCTCCTCTTTAAAGATTTGAAACTTCAGGTCCTTAAGGATGGGAGCTATTCCTTATTTGTCTTTATTCCCAGAGCCTAGCAGAGTTCTCACATGCTTACCATGTTTCCCCGGAAATAAGACCTAGCCGGACAATCAGCTCTAATGCATCTTTTGGAGCAAAAATTAATATAAGACCCGGTCTTATTTTACTATAAAATTATAGTAAAATAAGACCGGGTCTTATATCATATCATATCATATCATATCATATCATATCATATCATATCATATCATATCATACCGGGTCTTATTTTACTATAAGACTGGGTCTATAATATAATATAATGTAATATAATAATATAATATAATACAATACAAAATAAAATAATATAATATAATGTAATACCGGGTCTTATATTAATTTTTGCTCCAAAAGACGCATTAGAGCTGATTGTCTGGCTAGGTCTTATTTTTGGGGAAACACGGTAGAGTACAGCAGATTGATAAGCACTTGCTGAGTGATTGAAAGGTCAGGGTGAAGCTGGTGTTTGCTGAAGCAGGTATTTGGACCAGATAATAGTTGTAAACTCTTAGGATTGAAAAAATTGTAGTCATCCACCTGAATTACCACTATGTAGAGGTCCTTCTAGGTTTAAGAACTGGGGGTGTTTTGATTCCAAATGACAGAAAACTCAACATAATTTGGCTTAAGCCAAAAAGAGAATTTATTGGCACATTGATGTGCCTTGTTTCAGGACCTCAAACAATATGAAAGACCCAGGCTTCTCTGTTTCTCCACTTGCCTTCTACCTGACAGTTTCTTTTATCAGGCAAGCTTTCCCCAGTGGTAGCACAATGACTAACATTGGATTCAGGCTCATATCCTCACAGCTCACAGACCAGTGGAAAATAGAGAGGGTCCCTGCCTCTCAAAAGTCCCAGTAAACATGCCAAGACTGTGAATCCCTCACTTTGTTTGTCTCACTTGTCCACCCTGGAGCCAAACACCATGGCCGTGAATGAAACAACACCACCTGAGAGTGAGAGAGGACTGGCTCTCCAAAGGCAAACCCCCCTATGCAAAAAAAGAAGGTGGCAAAAACATGAAATATCTAGAGCTGCTATGGACTTTCTCTCAAGAACGATATGATTTAATGCAGTAATACAAATTGAGTAGCCAATATTAGGATGTTTGTGAATTCTATGCCACCTAACTTACGAAGAGGAAGAAAACTGAGCTTCGTTTCTTTTTCCAATGTATAAACCCTTCCAGATACCAAAGTACTTTGGTATTTGCAAATGCAAACTTTGCATTTCTAAAATGAAAGCAGGTGCATTTAAAAAATAAACTCTATTTTAGAACAGCTTTAGATTTACAGAAAGATTATGAAGATCCTACAGAGAGTTCTCATACCTCCTACATCTAGATTTTCCTATTGTTAACGTCTTACATTAGTATGGCATATTTGTTACAATTAATGAACTGATATTGATACGTTATTATTAACCAAAGTCCAAAGATTTCCTTTTTTTTCACCTAATGGCCTTTTTCTTTTCCAGGATCCTATCCTAGATACCACATTACACGTTAGCTGTAATGTCTCCTTAAGTTCCTCTTGGCTGTAACAGTTTTTCAGACGTTCCTTGTTTATGATGACCTTGACAGTTTTGAGACGTATTTCACAGAGATTTTGTGAAATGTCCCTCCATTTGGTCATGTCTGATGTTTTTCTCATGTTTATACCGGGGTTGTATTTCTTGAAAGGAAGACCACAGAGGTGATGTGCCATTTATCATATCAAAGGTACACGCTATCAACATGACGTGACTTGTCTCTGTTGATGTTGACCTTGATCACCTGCCGGAGATAGTGTTTGGAAGTTCTCTCCACTGTAAAGTTAGCCTTTCCTCCCTCTCCATACTGTGTTTTATGGAAGGACGTCACCGTGTCCAGCCCTCACTTAAGGAGGGGGAGACGGGCTTCACCGGTTTGAGACGAAAGTATCCACGTAAGCTATTTAGTTCTCTTCTGGACAGAAGATTTGTCTCTTTTTTCCCACTTATTTATTGATTCAATTGTTTATTTATATGAGATATTTATTTGATACTTTGGGTTATAATTTAGTACTACTTATTTGTTGCGCAGATTGTTTCAGCTTTGGTCATTGGGACCTCTTTCAGTTGTCTCCTCCTATGTCCCTTTAACAATCCCATTATTGTGGGGTTTTTTGTTTGTTTGTTTGTTTGTTTGTTTGTTTTGGTGGGGGGCACTTCCATACTTTCTAGCACAAGAATGCTCCAGACTTATTTAAAATATTTCCTGTTCAGTCCTAGAATCAGCATTTCTCCAAGAAGCCCTGATTCCTTCTCCTGGAAGTGGTATTTAGCAACTCAATATGTACATTGAAAAAAATAAAATTACTTTAAAAGGTTTATAACTGAAAAAAAAAACACACAGTCAATTCCTTTCCATAAAATTTAAACTTTTTCGACTTCTTTCACCTGTTTTTTCTTTTCCTCCATATTACTAATAATGTTTTGATACTGGTATTATTTGCTTGAGCAGTGTGAGACATTATCTATTGAACTCTTGTAAGGGTGAATAGGGTTTGGCTTTCTTGCACCCACCCAACTTCCTCTCTGCCTATCTTTCCAATGTATTCATATCACAATTTTGTGTTAAACCAGTAGCCAGAGTCTACATTATTATGACTGTATAACTATCTTTTTCATATTGAAAAAATGTACTATAGGAACATATTCTTATATAATATTTTATCTTTCTTGGTTATAATAATTGCCTCATTTTTTCCTTTTCTTAATTTCCCATGTCCATCAAAATTTAACTCAAATATTCCAACCTGTCAAAGACCTTTCAAATCTATTTTCAAAATACCTAAATGCATGAAATAATCTATTAATTACACTTACCACCACCCCCCCAAAACTTATTCCTCTGTCCTTCTGCTCCATCCTGTTTTGGTTGTTATGGTAACTAGTTTACAAAGATGCTTCCCCCTTCAAAGATCCTTCCCAAGCCTGTTGGAATGCTCATTTTTGAGAAATGCAGATACTGTGTAAGAATTCATTACTTTGAGACTGCTGTACTGTGATATCGTAAGGAAGCACAAGGTGCCATGTGGAAAGACCATATGGAGAGAGAGATGGTTGCCTGTCCAGCCCCCAGCTCTCATCTTAATCAACTTTCTAGATACGTGAGTGCAAAAGTCATCTTGGATGTTGTCTTTGTATCTATTTCAGGTTGAAGGCTTTCCCCAAATGTCTGGTGATCCTTGGTTGTCTATTTAAATTTAAAGCGAAACACTAAAAACTAGTCAGGACTCATGCAATGCATGACTAAGGCACATGCCCTGGTGACCTTGTCGAAGGGTGAATGGGTGGTATTGTTGGGGGACACTGCACTCTCAATATCCGTAAGTATTTTATTAGGGCCATTCAGTTTATCCAGAGATTAAATCTCCTAGCTTCCTAGGAATGGCATCCCACCATTCAGCGGGTATTCACTGGGAAGATTTTCTCTGAATCCCTCTAGCTTCACTCCTTCTCCATTTTCTGGCTTCTCTGACTCCAGAGCCTCACCCCATATTTGCATTTTCACCATTTCCTTCATTATGAGCAAAGCTGAATGTTTGAAGCTTGTTTGGCTGGTTACAATCAAATGAGGATTAAAAAAAAAAACAAACCTAGAACATTTGTGCATCCTTAAATTCCCTCTTTGGGGCAGGGTTGGAACTGGCCACTGGTATTGGTGTGATTGCTGCATTACTCTAAGGGTTACAGGTCCAAGGAAAGTATAGTGATTAAACGCATGGGCTTTGGGATCAGGAAGTCTTGTGCTTCAGCCCTGTTTCTACAACCCTTTAGCTGCGACTATCATTTATGTAACTCTCTTAAGCCTCCATTTCCTCATCTGTTAAATGAGAAAAATAACATTATCTACTTCTTAGGGTTGTAAGAATTAAATAGTATATCGGTATCATCTAGCAGAGTGCCTGGCATATAATTAAGCACTCAGTGCCTAGTAATGATGGTATAAATCTATTTTTAAAAAACACATCTGGTTGGTGAGCATTGATTCGGTTCCTCCTCTAACTGGTTCTGTGTTCCTGGATAAATCATTGACTCCATAGAGTTGACTCCAGAAGGGCTGTAAGTAGCATTTAGTTCAAACCCTGTAATCTGGTTCATGAATTATTTTTACCGCTCTTTCTCATCCAGTGGCTTCCCTAACCAGTGGTGCATTGGCCTCAAACCTTGGCCTCGTTTTTTTAACAGCCACAGTATGTTTCCTCTAGGGAACCTCTTCGTTCCTTGCCCAGGAAACTTTCCTCTGGCCCCTATGAGAAGTCCATGTGTAAACAACTACCAGTGGGGAGAGTTGCATTTTAGTACAAGCTGCACAGCAGCCAGGAGGACCGTAGCTTATACCTAGGTACATGCTTGGAAGTTCACGCACATGTAGGAAATCCCCCAAAGGCAGGGACAAAGGAGCACATGTACGCCCCCGCCATCACTCCACCCATTTGCACACATACTAGTGTTCAGGAGAAAAGTGCTCAGCATTTCATCATACATCCCAGATTGCTGGATGGGGGAAGGGAAGATTTTGTGACAAAAAGAGAAATGAAACCGTAATGTCCCAGCCTGTCAGCACTAACTGGAGTATAAGAGAGGGACTTTGGGAAGACAGACAGACTCCAGGGGTCTGGCAAGAGCCAAAATGTCCAAAGGGCCTCTCATTCTCTGTCTGCTGATTGAGCTATGGCGGCTTTACCTGAGTAAGTGTCTGAACCCTTCCATGCAGGCGTCCCTGTGGGGCTCCGCATCCCGTGATGGATTTCCATGACTGATCAGGCCTCAGTAAAGCAGAAGCCCATTTCATTCCTGCATCCCCCACACCCCACACAGCGTTTCTTCTTTGGAGGGTCTTTTTCCTTCCTGTGACATTGGGTTATCCAAAGACTGGTTTGGGGGTTTTAGGATGGGACAATTTGTGTTCATGTCAGAAATGGCAATTTAAGAAGAAACACAGAAATAAGGGGTGAGATGAAATGGGGGAAAGAAATGTCTTATGCAGCCAGAGCCAGGGGAATTTGTTCTGGTGAGAGCTCTTATTATAATTCTTGTTTTTCTCTTTCTTTTCTCTTCCTTTTTTCCCAGGAAGTTTGGTTTGCTTTTTGTTTTGTTTTATTTTGCTGGGGATGAGGCTTCACGGTGAGGTTTCTTTCTGCATGTTGTTTCCAGGTGTTGGACTATGCAGATGTGACCCTTGGTTTGGGCCGGTTGAGACCTTTGCATCCTGGTGGTATAGGGCTGAATGTTTGGGGCTGAGCTGTAGTGTGTCTCGGTCACTAGCTGTTGATGTTGACCACGTCTAAATTGCTTTGGCTCTTCCATGTATGAAATAAGGGACCTGGATAAGACCAGGTTTAACAGTCCATGATTCCAGGACTACACAATATCTAATGTCTCTTGCGGTTGTAAAAGTCTATAGTTATTTGGGCAAGAATCTTTCAAATGTGCTGCATGAGAAAATACCTACATTCCAAGGAAAACAACAGCATTCCCTTTACGCCTCAAACCGTGGTCATGCTGTCCTTTCTGTCTTTCTTTCCTCTCTAACTCCAGGAGCATCCGCAGGTCTCCTCCTAAGTCAGGCTTTCCCTGAGCATTCAGACTGGTGTGAGTGTTTCTGCTATGACTTCCTGTCCTCCTTGGGGTCCCTTTATCAGAGAACTTGTCACCCTCGAGTAACTGCTCACTGAACTGTTCCTCGCCCCAGATACTCTGTAGCAGTTAATGGAATGAAAGCACTCCCTGACATTTTTCTTTATCAATGTTTTTTAAAAAAAATTATTAAGTTTATTGGGGTGACGTTGGTTGATAACGTACGTCTCGAGTGTCCATTTCTATAATGCTTCATCTGTGTATCGATTGCATTGTGTGCTCCTCACCCGAAGTCTAGTCTCCTTCCATCGCCATATACTCATATTTGACCCCCTTTAACCTCTTCGTCTTCCCCCACGCCTTTTCCCCTCTGGAACCACCATCCTGTTATGTGAGTTTGTTTCTTTTGTTAGTTCGTTTGTTGCTTTCTGTTCTTTATCCCCCACGTGAGTGACATAGTGGGGTTCTTGTGCTTTTCCATGTGACTTATTTCGTTTAGCATGATACTCTCTAGATTCATCCATGTTGTTGCAAATGGAAGTATTTCATCCTTTCTTATGGCTGAGTAGTATTCCATGGTATACATGTACCCCATCTTCTTTACCCATCATCCACTGAAGGACACTTAGGCTCTTTACCAATGTTTGTAATGGTCTTTATCTTGTCCTGGGAACTTGAGGTGTGGAGGGTTTCGTTACGCTGAAAGATGCTGGAGTCCAAGTCCACATTCCCTGCTATTGGCCAGATCCTGATTGAGCTGCTGGTTGAGCTAGGGTGGCTTTTCCAACCGTACCTGAAGGAGTTAGCACCTAGTGATCTGTTTGTTTTCCATGTGTGCCTTTTCAAAAATGATCAATTCAGAAGAGAATCACCGAGGATCAATCAGAGCTGCTTATGCTCTTAAAAGATGCCTAATTGAATCCTTCATTCTGTAGATGGTGAAACTGAGAGCTGGACTGGGGAAAGGCCTTTCTTAAGACCATCAGCTGGAGAAAGAACCAAGCTGGCACCAGAACCTAGGTTGTGCCCACCATGCTGGGTAATTCCCGAAAAGGGGAATTAATTTGATGCCAACGATTCCTTTGTGCCAGGGTGCTTCTTTAACTGGAAGGAAGAGTTTCTTGTCATGTTTCTAAATTCTGCCGTGCGTGGTTACTTGTACTAATACTTTATTAATTCCATGTGGCATTTGATACTTTATCTCATGCAAACCTTAGAAACGCTTTCTGAGGTGAGTGGTTATCAATCCCTCTTTCTCTTACGATGATAATGAAGTCACAATCATTGTGGCTTTCCTCCAAGAACACAAAAGCAGTCAGTGACAGAATGAGGTTTCCAATGTAAGCCGAATGGGTGTTTTCCTGCCACACCAAATTGCCTGCTTCCTTTTTTAACATGAATTTTTAATCAGATGAGTAATACGGAAACACAGAAACACCCCTGGTGATAAAAATCACAATGCTATAAAGCTAAAATCCCTTTTGACGATTACTCCCACCCCCTCCCTTTTCCAGTGGTCACCGGACATGGCTGACACAATCAATTGGGTGTATATCCCACCCCCCGATGCTTTTCTATGCATTTACCTTCATATGTCTTTGCCCACCAACAAAATGCAAATTGTTTTATCAAATGGTTTTATATTTTATGTGTTGCTTTGAAATTTGCCCTTTTCATACATTAATAAGGCTTGGAGTTTTCATGCCAATTGATACACCTCTAATTCTAATAATCTACCCATGATGCCATGGAATTAATCAATCATAGTTTTGTCATGCCCATATACACATTGTTCATTCCATTTACACATGTGTGAGGGCTGCAGTAAACATTTAAAAATAGGTTTTCTTGTGCACGTGTGTTTTTCTAGGGTAAATAAAATGGAATCGCCAAGGCTTAGCTAGCACACACGCGTGTTCACTATTAGTAGAAACTGCCAAATTGCCACAGTGTGGCTACCAAGTCCCATCCCACATCACTGCAATTTATTCCAACTGTTTTTTCCTTAGGTTCTGTCTGGCCAACACTTGATATTATCAGCATTCTAATTTTTTTCCAGTCAAATAGGTGAAATTTATTGGCCACTCACATTTCCTCACAGAATTGCCTGCTCTGGCCTTCTCCCGTTTTTCTGTTGACTTTTCTTATTGAGTAGTAGGAAGCCCCCTTCTATACAACTGTGTTTCTCTGAAAATAAGACCAGGTCTTATATTAATTTTTGCTCCAAAAGACGCATTAGGGCTTATGTTCAGGGGATGTCATCCTGAAAAAAATCATGCTAGGGCTTATTTTCCGGTTAGGTCTTATTTTTGGGGAAACATGGTATGATACTTAAGAAAACAAACGGATGACTCTCCTGTAGAAATAATTCTGCATATGTTTTTAATTAATTTTTCCAAATATTCGTAGGAACAAGCTCGTATTTTAGAAGTTAGGTGGTTTAGGTCATGTGTTCTGTGTTGCTAACATAGTTGAGGGTGATAACAATGAATTTCTCATCTTTTCTCCTGGTTTCATGGTGGACAAAATGGACTTCCACAGCATTTTATGATCTATGAAACATTTCTACTGAGGCAAAGTGAATAGACTGTGAGTTCAGGGAAGGCTCCAGGCTGATCTGAATTTGGAATGACCTTCATCATCAGAGCCAACCGTGAAAAACCCAGGAAGCACATCCTTTTGCTCATGCTCTTAGCGTCTCTTAAGGTTCATCCTCAGCTTCTCCTAGAGAGGGATACCTGGACATTCCTGACACTAGTCAGGGAGGGATAGGCGACTGCGGACCATGTCTTCCACAACTTAGCTAAATGGACCAACAAAGTTAGTGAATGGAGAGTCTCACTGGGTGGGGATACCATGAGGAAAACACTAAGCAGGTATCTAGGTACCCAAGAGGAAGCTGGATATAGTTCTTATGATCCGGAGCTTCAGCCTGCCTGGCTCTCCCTTCAATAGCATTTTTCTTCTTTTTAAGAACAATCACTGAGGTTCAGTTAAACCAGTGAACTTAATATTTGCAGTAGTGAAAATGTTTCGCAGATTCTCAGAGGTGGATGTAATCTTAGAATAGCTCGTCCAGTGTTCCTCAAACATGGGGTGAGTAGCCAATGACATCAGAATGGCCTGAAGAACTTGGTTATGTCCACTTCCCTGGGCTTTGGCCTCAGAGATTCTGACTCAGGGTTGGTCAATACAATATGTATGTTTAACAGTCTCCCCAGGTCGTGCTGATGAGCAGCCAAAGTTGGGAAATATGGATACTTCATTTTAGAAATGGTGATACCTTCCATCTCAACCTCTAGCACTTTTGTGTGGCATAGCTGCCGTTCTATATAATTCCTGTGGTCTCTTTCAGTTCTAACATTAAAAAAAAAATCTTCAAACCCCACTGACTTTCTACTAATGACAAAAAAATGGTCCAGAGTAAATTAATTTCTATTTCTAGTACTGAAAGGAGAGAAGGACAGTGGGATATAGTAGTCCGACTGCCTATCTTCCTGCCATAGCACTGTCTGGGGGGAAGACAGAGGGAGACGCATCTGAAGCATTCGAGTTACTAGCACATGATCACATCGGTAGAGTGATGGTTTGGGACCTGTTTGTATGAGTTCGTGGAATTGAGTCAAAGGGTCAGGATTATTCCTTGGAGAGTTTATTGGCTTATTGAATGGTCCTCAAGATCAGAGTTTTAAAATCAGCACAAAGGTCTTGCTGTGCAAATGAGTTTAAAAACTCAGGTGGGTCACCTGTCTCCACTTGGGAGATGGAAAGATGTGGCGTTAGGAGCTCAGCTGTGGCAAAGCGCACATCAGAATTTAGACTAAAGAAACATACACACTACAACTCTCTTCATCTTCCTGGAAGCAGCTATGTGCACAATCACCGCGTAGCATACCTGAGAGATGTTAGCACCGCACAACCTCATTTTCTCATCCTTCCTCACAGCTCCAGCTGCATCAGAGACTGTCGTGACAGGGTTTTTGGGTCAGTCGGTGACTTTGCCCTGCATGTACTCATCGTGGTCTCCTGGCAGCAATAGCATGTGCTGGGGCAAAGGCTCGTGTCCCAACTCCAAATGCAATGAGGAGCTTATCCACACCGATGGGACAAAGGTGCTCTCGAAGAAGTCACCCAAATATGCACTTCACGGGACTATTGGGAGAGGCGATGTGTCCTTGACCATCTTCAGCACCATTACAAGCGACGAAAGTGTGTACTGCTGCCGCATAGAGGTGCCGGGCTGGTTCAATGATGTGAAGAATAACGTTCGGCTAAAGCTAATCAAAGGTGAGCACGTGAAGGGGCTGGTGTCTGTGGGAGGAGAGAGTCAGTGGTTAATGTAGGTGATGGATTCAGTGGGTGGTGTCGGAGAGGCTTTAGCTCCTTAGGCAGTGAGTGGGCAGGTGAAATCTGGAAGGTGTTCCTCTGACTAGAGGAGCCACGGTCTGAAGCAAATGCCCCTGGGGCCCAAGATGGCCCCAGAAGTGAGTGAGTGAGCGTGGTGTGGTGCGTGGGACAGGGAATTGCAGGGACAATCTACAGGAGGCAGCTGCCGCTTATCTAGGGGATCGTTGCCTTGCAGAAATTCCAGCCCAGTGTTTTCAGATGTGGCAGTTTTTATATGAGCTATACTGATCTTTGCATGGTGGCAAATTGTGGGGACAGAGCCAGGAGTACAGTTTCCAGGCTCTCGGCCTCACGTGGAAAGGTGCTTACTCGGGTAGTAAATGGCCATCAACTGTGATTGGATGGCCATTAGCTGTGGCTAGTTGGCCGTCAGCTGTAACCAGTGAGCCACTGGCCACTAATATAACTGCTGTGACTACGCTAGCAGAAAATGGGGGCTAGCAAGAAGATGGTGGCTGAGCTAGCAAGAGCGGATTGCAGAGAGGCGGATGCCGCCAGCGAGAATATAGTGGTATGACTCCCCCATCTATGGCTTCGTGGGTGTTCGTTTTTGGCCTCACCATATCCTGCGTTCTTATGTGGGGAGCGGGATCAGAGACCCCGTCTGACACCCTGCATGACACAAATATTTCAAAATTTAGAAAAACATATACTGTGTAAACTAAAGCATGTCCATGGGTCAGCTTCAGGCCGGAGCCCAGTAGTTTGCAACTTCTGGCCTCAGGGAAAGGGTGTGGGGTTGGAGACACTCACAGCCATTTTCAGGTGTTCTTTCCTTCTGTTACTATCAGTTGCTTTTGGTGAAATTTGGAATATGGTGGAACTCATAAAGATTTAAACTGCATGAAGGGCAATACTCTAGGTGGTCATTTCTAAGTTCACTTGAAACTAAGTGTCTTTCTGGTCCACTAGAGTTAATGGAAATTTGTCATATTTGAAAGGGTGGTATCTGTAGAATAAGTGTGGCTGATGAACCCAAATTCAAATGTTTAGGGGGTGAGCAGTGCTGGCATGAACCAATCTTTAATATCTAAAAGACTACATTGTTACCCTATGTTACATACTTTGGGCCTAGTTTTTTTTTTTTTAGATTTTAATTTGGTTTTATCGTGGAAAGAATACCTAATGTGAGTTTCCCACCTTAACACATTTTCAAGTGTACAGCACATTACTGTTAACTGTAGGTACAAGGTTATGCAGCAGATTAGAGTTTATTCATCTCACTTGACTGAAATTTTATGTTGGGGCTCACTTTTGACGCAGTCGTCCATTTACTCATTGATGTTTTTGGAACACCTACTATGTGATCGACCTTGTGCTAGGTAGCAGATTTGTACCAGGGAACAAAATAAATACAGATTTTTCCCTCATGGAGCTTACCATCTAGTGGGAAAAGCAGACCTTAAACAATAATCATCAAATAACTGTAATTATGAGGTACAACCGAATGCTGTGAAGGTCAAGTAGGACAGTGTGAAAGTATTATTACAGACTGCAGATGACCTCCATGCAGAGGCGTCCTTTTAGCTGAGGAGTCAACCTGATGAAGACAGAGACTGGGAAGCAACAGGTACAAAGTCCCTCCAGCCAGAAGGTCACTAATATGTGCAAAGAGCTGAAGAAAAGGCTGGGGAAAATGAGAAGAGTAGAGTGAAGATGGGAGATTGAAAAGAAAGACAGGACCAGGTCAGGCGGAACCTTGTGGACCAGGTTGTGGGGTTGGCTCTTTATCTTAAGGGCACGGAGGACCCGTCAAAAGTTTTACGCAGGAGACAGACATAATTAGATGGGTCATTTTAAAAGATTCCTCCAGTCAATATGTGAAGAACAGATTGGAAAGGCCAAGGCTAGAGGCAAGAAACCCAGATTTCATGGGCATTACTGTGGTCCAGGCCAGTGGACCCACTAAGGGCGGTAGAAACAGACAGAAAAGGATGGATCCCAGATATATGTGTATGGTTTCTTCCTTCATCTCCACTTGGTACCAGATGTATGATGTGTTGTTTACAGCCCCAACAACCACGCGTCGCACCACCACACGTCACCCAACGACCACCACTATGACAACCACAGCTGTGCTTCCAACAACAGTTGTGACTACACCTGCACTCACAACCAGCACACCACTTGAGACAACCACCACTGCCCTCACAGAGGGCACGGCAACCACGTGCCCTCTGACAACATCAGGCTCCCTTCCTGAGGCAGCCACAATTCTTCTGACCACTGAGCTTACCACAGAAGGGTCCACCCTCGCTGCAGGTATGTGGGACAATAGCCATTCTTTTCCTTCTGCTGGTCAGATGTATCTTGGGTCCCTTGGAACAGGGTTCTACTGAGTGGGCAGCCCAGAGAGTTGCTCTTGGGTGTGTGTATGTGTGAATGTGTATGTGTGTGCGTGTGCGTGTGTGTATGTGTGTTAGTTTTCTAGGACTCTCATAACAAATACCACAGACGGGGTGGCTCAAACAATAGTTGATTTTCTCACAATTCTGGAGGCTGCAAGTCTGAGAACAAGATGTCAGCAGGGTTGATTTCTTCTGAGGCTTTTCTCCTTGGCTTATAGACGGCCACCTTCTTGCTGTGTCCTCACATGGTCTTTCCCCTGTTGTGTCTGTGGCCTAATCTCTTCTTATAAGGACACCAGTCCTATTGGATTAGGGCCCATCCTAAGGAACTCATCTTACCTTAATTACCTCTCTAAAGGCTCTATCTTCAAATACAGTCACATTTCGAGTTACTAGGGGTTAGGGCTTCAACATATGAAGGGGGTGTGTGCACAATTCAGCCCATCGCAGTATGTGTGCGTGTGTGTGTGTGGTGTGTGTGTGGTTTCACTAAACTGTTCCTTTTCTTTGTTTTATGGTTTCCTTTTCTTTCCTGTTTTTTTCTTTCCTTTGTGTTTTTGAAAAGTCAGCTTTTTGGCTTCTCCAGTTGACTCCCAGGAATCCTGGAGATGCCGACTGAAGAACCAGGAACTGTCCCCCCAGGTCAGACTCTAATTCTGTCCTGCCAAGGATTAAGTCTCTGCCTGAGCATTAGACATTGATTGAGGAAAGGCCTCCAGATGCCTTATAATATTTTTTGATGGTGAACTGGTTCTACTCTCTTTTTTCTTCCTTTTTTTCCCTTTTCTTTTTTTTTTTTTTTTGTTCTTCTGCAGCCTTCTTGATCCTGCACCTTGGACCTCTCACGGAGTTCTTAGCTCCGTTACTTACCGAGGCTTATTACAACTCTCACCATGTTTCCACCTCCGATTCTGACAAGAAGATTATTAGAAAACCATCATCAGATAGATAGCTTGAAGGCTTTCTTTGGCATTTCATCTGCCACAATAAAACCTGGATAATTTAAATAGCTTTACAATATTCGATTGGCTAGTTCTATTATACTCGCAGTAGTCACCTAAAATCCATGAACCCTACACCAATAAAGTTTATATGTGTTTTTAACTCTTTTTGCCTTTAAAAGAATCATCTTAAAATAGAACATTTGTAGTTTTTCCCCTAGATTCTAAAAATTACTTGCAATCTTTGAAGAAACCTGGAATATGTAGAAAAGCACACAGACAACTATAAAAATAGTCCCAAATCTCACCACTGACCGCAAACACTTTTTAGCTTCCTTTTTAGCTTCCTTTCATCAAACTTTTTTCTCTTCCAGAATCAGAAACTTTCCGTTTCTCTAGTATCTCCCAGACAAGCACTGAGGTAACTTCTGAAGGCACTACCTTACTGACATCCAAAGGTATGTGGACACGTGCTCTTTTCTTCTTTCCTTATCTCTTAGATGTAGGAGAAGGAAACACTGAATAGTGACATTGAATCAGACGAGTAGAGATGACTTCTGGATCTGCATGCCATGAAGTTCACCTGGGACAAACTGATGTCAAGGCAGCATTTGTGGCCCATTCATTCCTGTGGATGAGAGCCAGAGAAACAGAGCGCGATTCATTTTGACTTGTTCTTGCAAATCTCCACGACAGCACGTGTCTAGAAATTTGCCTTTTCACCTTAGGCTAAGTGGTGCTTCGCTGTCTCATCCTGATGCCAAGCACACCAGTCTTCTTTGTTGAAACCCATGGTAGACCCACTTGATTGGCTGGCTTTTTATAGTGGAAGGAGAATCCTTTTATTCGTTTGTCCTTTCATCCATCCATCAAGCTTTCTTTAGCTATTTACTAGGACCCAGGGGGCAGAGAACACCCTAAAAATAAGACCTGATTCACATTTCTGGGTGCTAGAGAGGACTGCCTGGTCTACTACCCCAGTTCTACTACCTTTTGCCAGGGGTCTCTAGCCTCGGTTTACTCCCAGCTTTGCTGTGGAGTTGTGGAACTTCATGTATGTAAAGGTTTTAGATGAGTGCCTGGCACATTATTAAGCACTCAAGCTCTACGTTGATGGGGCTTACTCCCACGCAGAGGAAACAGACATCTGTGGGGTAAATAAACCAAAGCCTGAGATAGTACACGAGGGGTAGGGCAGCATGGCAGACTGCTTCATGCGTGTGCTGTAGTGTCACACTACCTGGTACACAGTCTGCCTCTTACCTGCTGTGTGACTTCGGGAAAGTTACTTAATCTCTCCAGGCCTTGGTTTCCTCACTGGTAAAATGGGAATAACACCTTTCCTAGATGTCTCTTTCTGAGGATTAAATGAAAGCATGCATGTATATCACTTAGAACAGCGTCTGCCATGTACTAAATGCTCAGTAAACATTAGTTGTTTTTTTTTTGTTTGTTTGTTTGTTTTTCTGACAGATGTCAGTTTAGGGGACAGAGAGGCACCAAAAATAAAAAGGCACTATTTACCTAAGTTTGTTTGCTCTTTTCCTTCGTTTTTTTCCCCCAGAGTCCACAGCTTCAGTCTCCCAGTCAACACCCAAGGAATCGATATGGGAAATGAGTGACTCAGAGACTTTTCTTCATGTGAGTGGTTTTGTCTTTGGCTGTGGGAACAATCTATTGTCTGCCTGCTTGTCTTGGGATTCCGCTGTTTTGGTTCCATTGTGGTTACATCCTCCTGCAAGCTGGGATGAAAGTGAAACACGCTAAAAGCCTCTGTGCTGGCTTCTTCTCTCTTCTGCCTCATTTCTGCACCCCTGTCCCTCAGCCACTTCTGACGTGAAGCTGGGAACGCCAGTAGGAGACTCACCCGTTCGTCTTTCAAAATATTACGAATTTATTTTAAATCACACATATATGACACTGACGTATGTTTGTGAGGGATACATCGGGGAAGAAGTAAAATTCCCTTTGACTCCCTCGCTTTAATCCCAGCCCCTCCTCTGAGGTCATCACTGCTCTTCCTTGAAGATAATCCTTCTTTGTCTATTGCCTGCTGTGTGTGTATAGATTGATACAGTTTTATTCTCTGTGTGTGGATTTTTTTTAAAAAATGCTATCATACTGTATGCAGCCTTCTGCCTTGTGTTTTATTCACCTCGCATTATATGTTGGACCACTCTCTTCCTCGGCCCATGCAGATCTGCGTCATTGTGTTAAATTGCTGTGTAGGGTTTTGTACTATGGATACTGATCGTATGTGTCACCCGATGGGAGGCGCTTCAGTTGTTCTAACGCTTCATTATTGTAAATAGTCTGCAGTGGACATTCGTCATGTGAGTGCCTCCTTAAGTGTTTATGCAAGGGTTTCTCTAGCGAGGGCGGTGACCAAGAAAGAGAAATGCGAGGCTGAAAGAAATGTGCCCTTTTCAATTGAATAGCTGTTACAAAATTGTCCGCCGGAAAGGCTGTGCCAATTTATTTTCCCCCTCACAGACTATCTGCTTTCCCATATCCTCCCTATACTTGGTGTGACCATTTGTTTAATTTTTTTTTCAATCTCCTGAGAAGAAGATGTCATCTGTTTCTTGTGTTGGTTTGATTAACAGAGAGTTTGAGTGTCTTTCTATATGTTTATTTGCCAGAAAACAGCCATTCTTTAACTCTGTGGAGGAGGCAAGGTGACATCACTCACGAAGGCACGGAAGATAAAATTGGAGGGGGCAGACAAGAGTGAATGGAGCAGGGATAGGTTTTGAAGGAAGACTATAAATCAGGATGAAATGCAAGGGGGATCTCATGTTGAAAAGCTTTGGCATACAGTAACTCACACGGGGGAAGACAGAAAATCTGAACTAGATGCTGAGAATTGAGGGAAAATGAGGCACCAGAGATCCCAAACTTCTTTGTCCATGGGATGGGCTAAGGATGGGAGGGGCTATTTTCTCTCAGAAGAGAAGGGAGCAACTAGAAAAATGATAGCCGGTGGGCAAGGAGTTTTCAAAATGGTATTTGTTTCATTTAACTCTTGGGCTGTTTTGCATTGAATTGCAAGGGAGCGAGAGGTCATCTGATGTTTTCTCCTCTTCTGTAACATCCTCCTTGATTCATCCTGGGAGAAAGAGAACACTTGCTCCAACATCCAGAGGCTGGATATTGCTGAAGGGGAACTTGTTATAAGAAGGTCTGTCAGTCTCCATGTAGCATGTACTCATTATGGAAGAAATGAGGGTTTATTGAGCACATATCATGTGCTGGCACAGTGCTAAGCTTGTCACATGGGCCACTTCATTCAAACCCTCGTTAGCAGATACTCCTATTCCTATTTTGCCTAACTTTCTCAAGCCCACACAGCTCTCGGTGCCAAGCCCAAGAAGTTTAGCTCTGATTTCATGCTCTTAGATATTATTTTATTTTACTTTGCTTTCCAGTCTGAAACAAAAGATCACGGTCTTTCATTTATCGTTCTCTCTTCCCACTGGTTTTGGTAATAAAACATTCATAATAGTCATGGCAGTTACCATCTCCTCAGGACTTAGCTATGTATTTAGGTGCTGGACTAAGGATTTTTAACATGCATTTCCTTACTTAAATCTCACAACGACCATCTGGTCAGGTACAGATATTACCCCCATTTTACAGATCAAGAAACAGAGGCTCCGAGAGTTTAATAAGCTTACACCTATCAAGTCTATCTCTGTTTTAACACTATACATTTTCATGCTTGCCTCATTTGATTTTTTTTTTGCAAAACTCTCGGAGATAGATACCATTATTGCCTGCATTTAAGGGTTCATGAAGGTTAGATATCTTGTCTGGGAAGTGACGGACCTGGACTTAGCCCATGTCTGTCCCTCTCTGATGACATTCTAGCACCATGCCATGCCGCTTCCCATGATTTCCCCGCTGGAGGCTCTTACAGAATAAGACAACCTCTTCATTTACATCAAAGTGCTTCCACCCCATTTTCGAGGACCTCAGTGCCTCTGTGGGTTTTTCCTTCCCTGACTGACTATCCCCAGTTGCAGCCGCATTTCTTCATGTGGTTTCTGAAGGGTAAGGGCTTCTTCCTTGGGTGAGGACTGGTTTAAATCATGAAAGAGGATCTGGCCAAAACGATTATTCCCTAAAATTAGCATTACCCAGAGAGGCAATTTCTCACCTCCACTCTATGGCTGCCGAGAATTGACTTCAGGGATGTGGGGTGTGATTGTCCCAAGATCACACAGCTCGAAACACAAACAATAAACACCCTCACAGGTTATCCTTCCAGCTAAGGAAGTCTGTTAGGGGAATACGAGCTCTGAACTCCTCCAGGTGCCTGGAAATGTAAATCATTCCGTCTAGCCTGAGGAGTAATTCGTTTCTTGCTTGGCAGCAGGAATGTGTGACATGATTCCAAATTGTTCCCTAAAGACCCAGTCTCTACTGGGTAGGGACTCCGAAGCCAGAGCGAGTAGAGCCACACGTCTGTCATCTTTTAAATAAAATCAGGTGGCCTGGGAGTAAGTCCTTTGTTGATGCCTCGGGTTCACTTTTACCTCCACAATAATATCCCAAATCCTTTCTTTCTAGTCCTTTCTTCTCACAGTCTCCTGGGTAGCACTGGGGGTAGGGGTGGAGGCGGGGCGGTAAAGAGCTGTGTTGGGGCGTCTGAAGGCTCAGGGTTATATCCCAGCTCTGCCAACTTGTGCTGTTTTTTTTCCCCCTTTTAGAATTTCAGGTGAGTGACTTGTTCTCGTCTCTTCTAAATCTCAGTTTCCTCAAAATATAAAATCGATATTGTAGTACTCATTTCATAGGGCCATTAAGTGAGGAAACGCCTGAGAAAAATGCCTAGTACATAATTACGGGCCAGTGAACGATAGTCATCACAGTGGATTGCTATTTCCTCTCGTCTGTACGTCTCAGCTGTTATTCCTACTATTTCATTTTTAGGCCAGTCCAGCAAGGTAACAAGAGGCCACTTCCAAAAGCTCCCAGCTGACTTGCTGTTTCTTATAAGTACATAAGTACACTTTTTGGCTTTATGACTTTTTTTTAACTGCTAATCATACCAGAGAAACAGCTGATGAGTGACAAAATTGCAAACTTGGGGAAGTTACACAATCTTTTAAAATCTCATGGTAGTAATTCTCTACTCACTATTAGAATAAATCTGAGATTCTGAAAGCTTTTTACTGACTCCTTTTCAGATGACTCTACAGACCTCTCAATTATTGGTTTTATTTCTATGGGTGGACATTTTTCATCTTCTGCTGCCTCTCACTTGTTTTGTTCTTTTTATATTGCTCAACGTATGGAGGCTTCACTCTATAATTTAGATTTAGAAATTTAGAAATGGCTCAGTTATGGCTGAAAAAGAGCCGTGGTCGAGTTTGCCATGCAAGGGCTTCCGGATTTGTGTTAGTTATTTTATAAGACACTTCCAAGAACATATCTCCTACTTCAGTAGCCTCCTCCACTTTTAAGGTGTTCGGTCTGCAGGCGTCATCTTAAGACGCCCCACCCAGGGAGACAAATCTTCACTTCTCTCTAGCTGCCTAGAAGGGAGCTCAGGGATGTGGAGTGACTTTCCCAAGATCACACAGCTACACAGAGTGAGGCGGGGAATCACACCCAGTGTTCATGGGTATTAAGCTTGTATGCATGAATTCTTGGGGATTGAAGGGTTGTTGTCTATGAAAACTGGGGAAACTGAAGCCCAGAAGAGGCCAGCAAGTTGAGAGAGGACTTGCAGTGAGTTTGGAAGAGACCTGAGACCAGAGCCAGTTCTCCTGATCCCACGTGCAGATCCCTGGCCTTTGGTCCAGGACTAGCAGCCAGTGTCGCTCAATAGAGCTTTCCCGAGGGCAGATGTTTCTATTTGATCCTAAACTATTAGGATTCAATTTTTCTCAGCCCCCAGATGGGTCATTATACCCATCAGCAGCATGAAGCCAAAGCTGTAGAACAATTTCAAATTTAATGGACCCAAATACGCACGAGGGCTTTGTCAGTCCAGTCAAAGTGGGAAAAAATGAACATTGCTCTGGTAGTAAGAACACTTTTCTTTCCTTGAGATTTTTATAGTAGCTTTTTCTTGGCCCCAAGGTTAGACTGGTGAAGGACTGGAGAGGGGGTGCTTTCAGCAACATTTGTTCTATTGCTGTATCTTTGTGTTTTACAAAGCCAGCCCCTACATCACGATCCAAAGCAAGCTGGCCTTTCCATGGAATCAAAGGATTCTCAGAGAAAAAGGTGGTTGGAGAGGGGATTTTCTATCTTTATCGTGACATTTGGTTTGGGTATGTGGAAATAGGCAACATGATATTTGGTAACGGCTTTTCAGATCTGTCATTCATTAAACATGGCTTATCTAGTTGTTTCTGTATGTGGCATAGGGCATAGAAACATAAGTAAGTCATGACCTCTGCTCTTGAAGGGGTGACATTTAGTGAGATAGACAGGCTTGTATGTAACAACCAATTATCCCATATGCTTTGTTTTGGATAGAAGTATGGAAGGGTGCCCTGGGTCCCCAAAAAGGGAAGAGATGGATTCTATCTTGGAAAGGAGGGCCAAGACGATTTCATTCAATGATCTTTGAATTGGTTCCTCAAGGATGAGAACATTTCATTGAGCAGGGAAGGATGAGCAGGGAGGGAGAACAGCATGAACGAAGACGGGGGCGCTTGATAAGAACATGAAATCTTTGGAGATTGTTTTAACAGCAGTCTAGTTTAATGTCATGGAGACAGGAAGCTGGGAGTGGTCTAGGTTCTCAAAGGACTTGATCGTTGGGCTGAAGAATTTAGATATTCCAGGGTCATAAAGAACCGTTCATGTTTCTGAGTAGGGAATGACATTTTCAGTTCTGTTTTAGGAAAAACTGCTCTGGCAGGAGTGTGGAAGATGTATGAGAGGGGAGTAGGCTTGGAGGCAGAGAGGCAACCCGGGAGGCTCCTGCAATAATTCAGGCTGGAGATGAGGGTCTAGACTAGAATGATGGCAGCAGGAACAACAGAGAGGACAGGGTCAAAGCCATTTAGGAGTTAGAATCAAGAGGACTTGGTGACTGAAGTAAGCATGAAGGATGACAGAGTCTCTGTACTTTGAGAGGCTAGATCAAGGCGACAGGTTAACTGATAAGGGAACCCCAGGAGGGAGAACGAAATTTGTCAGGGGGATCTTGAGTTTCAAGTGCCTCTGGGAAATGTCTAATAGGCAGTTGGAAAAGTGGAGCTGGGCTGCCTTAGGGAATGCCTGGGTGGGAGGGGTGTCTTTGATGGTTGGCACCTACCTCTGATCAAACAGTAATTACTCTGATGACTCACAGTATAGATGCTGAATAGGGACTGGCCACTATACCAACACTTCCATACGTATTATCTCATAGGGGACAGTTCAGGGCTATAGATATAATTTTAGGGGGTCATTGACAATAAGTGACTTATCTAGAGCTTATTATGTGCCAGGGCTGGACTCAATGCTTTCAACATATTATCTCACGGTGAAGCATTGTCTGGATATGTGAAGAAGATTCTATTACATCCATTACAAAGGAGAAAATAACAGCTTTGGAGAGGTTAAGAAATTTGTCAGAGTTTGAACCCCAGGTCTCTTAGCTCTTGAAACTGAGCTCTTAAACACTTTATTATATTGTCTCCAAAGCAGAGCTAAGGTCTCACTGAAGTTCCTGTGGGATCACCTACAGATATCGTATGAGATGAAGGGGAGGATGAAGAGGTACAAGGGGAAACACATATCCCCATCCCAAAGGAACTATTGCATTGGGAGAGTGTGTCAGAAGCAAAAAAGCTGGCTAGGGAGGTAGACAGGAAGACACCAGAAGTAAGAAAGGATCCAGGAGAGCACAGGGGCAGAGGGAGCTGGGCTGACAAAGGTTATGGAGGGTGTAGTTAAATATTAGGAAATTCTGAACACTGCTCAAGGAGAATGAGGCCTGAGCTGTGGCAGGGGGACCACCAAGTGAACAGTGCTCGAGCTCTGCGGGGGCGGGGACTCCCTGAAGTCCAAAGATGAGCAATTGTTATAGGATGAATATTAGGTGTTCTCTCAAGAAGTTCAAGGGTAAATATTTAAAAGAGAGGCAGGATCGAGAGAGGGGGGGCAGGTGACTAGAGCAGGGTCTATCCTGGTGGAGGAGAAGCGGATGCAGTCCCGAATGGAGGAGTGGGGAGGGATTGGCCTAGAAATGGACCAGAGAGAAGAGAGTGAGGATAGAATAAATGAAGTTCTGAGAGCAATCAGATCTCATGGTGGCCTCCCAGGGAAGTAGGAGAAGACTGGGGAGCCAAGACCTTGAACGTGGAGGTCATCCAGCCCATGACTACCAGTCCTGGCCATGGACTGCATTCACAGGGAGCTTAGAGAGAATAGAGATTGTCCTGCTCTACTCAAGACTTGTAAAATCAGAGCCTCTGTGGGTGGACCTAAGAAATTGCATGTTTAACAAACTTCCTCAGGAGATTCTTTTGAAGCCAGCCCAGCCCTGGTCCTGAGAAGTCATTTAGGAATTGCTGGTGTAGTACACTCCCCTTATTCTACACAGAAGGAAACCGAGGCACAGAGGCATTATAAAAGTTCAAAGAGAAATGGGAACTGGCCTCTAGATAGGCCTCGTTTCTGGCTTCCACATCCCAGCTCTCTCCTCTACACTGCACTATGTTATTAAAGACGAAATCAAACCCTGTCAGGCCTTGACACTTTCCTGGGTCCTCAGTTGTTCAAGGACATAAAGAAGTTGTAGGAGGAATTGGCATTCTCGGTACAAGCTCCGTGGAAGGCACGGAGGAAGGCAGGGAAGTGAAGCAAAGCTCATTTTCACTCACTAATGCCGTTGTTAGGAGAAAAGAAATTGGATGCAGTTGATTTCAAAGTCAACATCGTTGGCGAGGCATTAGCC
Source organism: Rhinolophus ferrumequinum (assembly GCF_004115265.2). Classification (NCBI taxonomy): domain Eukaryota; kingdom Metazoa; phylum Chordata; class Mammalia; order Chiroptera; family Rhinolophidae; genus Rhinolophus; species Rhinolophus ferrumequinum. Next base: position 27,234,303 of record NC_046307.1, on the reverse strand, counting down.
GATTTGTTTTATCTCTCATGCCCAGTGCTTTTCACGGGCTTGAATCAGTTGATAGGCTGGCAGTCTGGGGATACAGGAAAAGGACAAAAAGTGAATTCTCACCATTCTTCGCACAATAGCATTATATTATACCAACCATAGAAATGATTTTTTTTCCCCATTAATCAAGTTGGAATTCAATCCATGTAATTCGAGCATCGAACAACAGCTCACCTTCAGAAAGGTCAACCAAATAAGATGAAAGAGCTGCCAAGCTTTAGGAGAGGCCCGTCCGTGGTGAGGCAATCAGAGAGGGGACCAGAAGGTGTCTGTTACCTTTTAGAACACAGAGCCAGCCCTAAGATGGGTCCTCCTTCATGGTTAACCAAGTTTGCTGAGTGACTCACTCTGCAGACCGAGCGTCCCGCTGACACCAAGCCAGGCCCTGCAGAGACCCTCTGGTTTCACAGGGAGGTGGGATAAAACGGTATACCTCAGGGAGTTTCATGATGAGTATCTGTCCTCCTCACTGTGAACCCGTCAGTGAATAAAGGTACCGATGCCCTTGGGCAGGAGCCTGTCTGTACCTGGGGACGGCTGAACCCTGTGATGCTTAGTGGCCTGGCAGAAGGGAACAGAGGTGGCATTTGTTCTCAGCTGCCATTGCTCCACCATTCACTAGCATCATTAGCACTAGTTAGGCAACACTGGGCAAGACATGGGATCTCTCTGAGCTTCTGTTTCCTCCTCTTTCCCTAACTCTGTCCACAGTGATATAATTTAGCTTAAGTTCGCTTACCTCGTCGATTCATTTGGAAGGTCAAATGTGATAATAAATGTAAGCGCTTTGTGCGTTTCCAGCTGCTTACGTCGTGCTCATCATCACCACCACCAACAATAATAATTATTAGGATTGCGTTCCAGAAACTGCACCCACCTGGGGCCAGGGGTCCCTTCCATTGTGCCATGAGACAGAGTGGTCCCTCACTCTCCAGCACTGGTCTTTCCCGAGCAGGTGAGTGTGAGCCCTTGCCACATTTTCAAAAGGCCACAGAGCCCAGACGACAAGAGCTCGGGCTCTCAGGTAGATACTCCTGGCTCTGACGTTTGTTCTCTCCCTTCCTAGCTATGTGACTTGAGCAAGTTGTCTGACATCTCTCAGCCACAGGATTCCCACTAGGAGGCGAAGACCGTAATGGTACTGACTGTAGACCATTTTCTGAGATCAAACATGGAAAGTACTTTGCACTGTGCTTTCACAGAGGAAGTGCTCGTATAGGGTATCCATTTATTATTGTTGTTGCTCTCAATAATTCTGAGGGGTCATAGTAACATGTGCACCTTGCCACCTCCTTCAATCAAGATTTATTGATCAGCTAGTAAGGGCACAGCAGTGCTGGGCACTGCCCTTTAGAGAGGAGTCCAGTGGGGAAGGATTAGGCGTGAGGTCATGTCTGCCTCACGGAGACCCTCTGATCTCGCCGGGTGCGACCAAAAGGCTGGGTGGTGACTCTGGGCTCTCACAGGATGACGAGCTTTTGGTTGCTGGGGCACCTCAGGGGCAATGGAAGGTTGAGGCAAAGTTCAGTACTGGGTGACTCACTCCAATAAGGGTGTTCTAGAGTCTCTGGTTTCCCTCTCTTACCACATCTGCGTGAACTGTGAAACATCTATCTCATCATTCCTTCCTCTTTCTGAACCACATTGGATGCCAACACGATTTTCTCTCTGTTCCATTTCAAAGTTAAAAAAAAAAAATGGACCCCACCCAATTTTGCCCTTGGAACTAAGGACCTGACCCACATCTGTTGATTGATGGATTGATTGAAGTGTAGAGTTGCTCTTTTTGATCATTCCACGTATTAGAGGTCCCCCAAATTTAAAGGGATTATGTGAGTTCAATAAATGTATGTTTCTACTTTCAAAAGAATTTTGAAGTTCCAGATCTGCCTTAGTGCTGCCAGCCAAGGACAGAAAATATGGTTTCTAGTCACTTCCTTTGTAACTCATTACTCTGGAACCGGGAGCGAGTGAAACTCTCTCTCTAGATTTTAGTGTTTCTGTTGATTAACAAAAAATGAACCGGAGGAAATATTTTCAAATTCCTCTCAAGTCGAAAGAACTCCAGATTGTGATTTTTGGATCCCTTTTCTATCCTTTGGCTGTTTAAGACCATTCCACCTGTAATCCAGAAGAGGGCAGCATAAGCCAATGCTACCTACAAAAGAAAAGAAGCTTCTCTGAAAGCTTGAAGGTGTCACTTTTAAAATTCTAGGATGGTGTTAAGATTGTATCATTGAATTGACTTATTTCAGAATCAAATTTGTTTTAAAAGTAGAAAAAGATGAGTCCCAGGATGTATTAATTCAATGATGAGTCAACATATGTTTTAAAATGTACCCACTGGAGATAGAGAGCTTTTACTTCTGGTTGATTCCTGGCATGAAGTCCACTGGTTAGAGAGTTTGTGTTTTCAGATAGGATTGTAATATGTTCCTTTTCTTTTTCTCTTAGAGTGGTTGCAATTCACGATATTTTTGAGTCATTCAGAGTCAGGCTCAAATTTCCTTTTACAGTTTGTGTTCCCTTGGGCAAATGATTTAAACTTTTTCAGCCTCAGTTTACACATCCATAAAATGAGTTTTGTAAGCATGAAGTGAGATAATTTACACAAAGTGCTTATCACTCCGCCAGGCGTGCATTCATACTCAAATTGATTTTGAGAGGGAGTTTCTAGTAAGTGTGAAGCCAATTTCTGCTAATAGGATGGGAACAGCAGTGATATTCAAAATGGATTCCTAAAAGGTTTTCTAAAAACGCAGTGCCATTCCAGAACTGCACGTGGCACATAGTTTTATTTGAGTGGGTGAGAGATGGGGTTCTAATCTGCCACCTGAGGTATAACCATCTTGAAAGGCAAGTCGCGTATCACCCTGGGGTCTGAAGGTCTGGTGGTCTTAAGAGTATAGTTGTGCTCAGATACAACGTGCAATTCCCTGGTTTCACAGGTGTTGTTTTTGCACCAGTAGGCTAACTATACCAGGAGTCAGCAAACTTTTCCTGTAAAGGGCCAAATAGTACATATTTTAGGCCTAGCAAGCCATGCATATTGGTCGCCTGTTGTTGCTATAACAAATTACGAGCAACGCAGTGGGTTAAAACAACACAGATTCGTTATCTCACAGTTCTGGAGGCCAGAACTCAGTGTGTCAGCAGGGCTGTGTTCCTTCTGGATTCTCTATGGGAGAATCTGTTTCCTTACCTTTGTCCGCTTCCAGTGGCCGCCTGCACTCCGGGGGTTGAGGCCCCTTGCTCCCTCTTTAAAGCCAGCGATGTAGCATCTTTGACTCTCCCTCTGGCCTCTTCTTCCATCATCACATACCCCCACGTTGACATTTTTGCCTCCCTCTTAGAAGGATCCTTGTACTTCCATTGGGCCCACTGGACAATCCAGGATAATCTTCCCATCTCAAGATCCTTGACTTAACCACATCTGCAAAGTCTCTTTTGCCGGGTCAGGTAACATATTCACAAGCTCTGAAGATGATGTCGTGGACACCTGTGGGTGTTGGATGTCATTATCCTGCCCACCATAGTCCCTCAACTGTTCGAGAGACAAATGGCTCCTTCTTCTTCTCTAGACCAGATCAATAATGTCTCCTTTTTAGTGAAACATTTATTGACAATTTGTTCACACACACACCTCCATACTAATATGTACATTTTGAAACATAGCTCTCCTAAATGAATGTTGAAAGGATGATGTGTAAAGAAATGTACAGAGACGCTCTCATTTTCCCCACACCCAGTGGACGGCCTCGCACATTCATGGTCACCTCCACGCTTTCTTTGGAGACCATTGTCCTGGACCATCCCGGTTCTAGATTCAATGCAAAACATGGTACCAAATCTTCCTTCTTGCATCCTCCTTGCCTGCCAGGCTATGTACATGACACAACTGAGTTCTGGCTCCAGTATAACGAGGTTCTTAGAGCATAGGTGTTGATGTCACTCAGGCAGGTTCAAATCCCAGCTCCGCTGCCTGCAGCCTATCTGACCTGGGTCTCCCTTTCTTCACTGGCAATATGGGATCATACCTGCCCTGTAGGGTTCCTCTTGAGAATTAAATGTTCAAAGGAATGTTAGTGATAATATGCCTTTAGATTAACACTCCTGAGTTCAATACTAGGTCCTGCGATGGGATTTAGCCCTTTGTTGGATGTTGCTTGGCACCCACTTCCTGACTCTTAGGCTGGCCACCCCATCGAAGGCTACTTTCATCCCTTGTATGTCAATTTCCTTTAACGCCCATGTTAGGTTCCCTGGGCTGCAGTAGCAAAGTAGCACAAGGAGGCTTAATACAACAGAAATAGATTCTCTCGCAGTTCTGGAGTCTAGGAACCTGAAATCAAGGTGTCAGTAGGGGCCATCCTTGCCCTGAAGGCTGGAGAGGAGACTTTCCTTGCCTCTCTCTCCCATTCCTGGTGTCCCGCGTTCCTTGGTTTATGGCAGCATCAGGCTAATCTCTGTCTCTGTCTTCACACGGCCTTCTCTGTGTGTCTCGTTGTGTCCTTTTCTCCTCTTATAAGGATGCCAGACATTGGATTTAGGGCCTATCCTAAATCTAGGATGATTTCATCCCAGGATTCTTTACTAATTCCATTTGCAAAGACGCTGTTTCAAAATAAGGTCACAATCTGAGGTTCTAGGTGGACATAATTTGTGTGGTGAGGGACAATATGCCACCTACCACAATTCCCCTCTCACAGCATTGCTTTTCTTGCAAGCTCTGGGAGGCTGCTGCCTTTGCCTGAAGGTGTTTGTGTCAGAGTCCAAGGCCCTGCGGCCATAAGGCTCAGGAAGCATGGACAACAGACCCGGAAACCTATAGTCTTGACTGGTCTAACTCCCACCCCCTAGCCGTTAGTGTCACTGCTTTTCACAAGGACGAAAAAGCACCATCAACTTATGTGTCTTGTTGCCATTTGATGTACAACACTCTGGACCTTGCAGGGGTTCCCACTGGGGCTTTAGGCGTTTTCTGAAGGACATAGCAGAAGAAAAAGTACTGTTTGATATCACTTGGCGGTGTTCGTGTTTGCAAAATGTCTCTCCCATTAGACAATTCCAATTTAAAATACAGATTAGCTCCGACACAACCGACCCAGGCTGGCTTTTCTCTCTGATAGTTTCAATTTCAGGCTTATCCATCACAAATGATTGTAATACAACAGGATTTTGACAGAACAGGGGTAGGAGTTTTGAATTCTTACCTGCAATTTCCAGCTCTAGGGGATAATAGCAGAGAGAAAAACAATAATAACCGAGTTGTAGGATATGAAAACATGCTGAATTTCCCTCTTGGAGTTTTATGCTTCTAGGCATTCAACAAGTCACTTTTCTTGTCCAACAAATAAGCTCTCTTGTACCAAATTATGAGCCTTACAAAATCTATCACGTTTTTTCTCCTTTTGCCTTTAGTGTGAGGCAGCTTGGGGGACATAGTGACCAGTTTCAGTAATTATTAGCCTGGATATTTATTCTATCCAGGCCATGTCTGTGTGTGGCGTTATATCCTGTTTCTCTCAGAAGCTTTTATTGCACATATGATGTTGCGTCTTTCCTGGACATTTTCTCCTGCCCGGGCCTCTGTGACACCGCACTCATTTACTGCCTATTTCTGCTACTTCCTGCACCTATGTTTTAAGGGCCAGGTTTCTCTTTCTGGACATGCAGCCCTTGGGTTTCTGACACATTCTGATGATTTTAACTGCTCCCTGGATACCGGTGATTCTCAAATCAGTATTTCCAACTCAACCTTGATTCAGAGTTAAATCCATCAACTGCTTGTTAGACGAATAGTGTTTGTATGTCTCCCTCAGGTCCTTTACATGCAATGACTAAATTTGAGCTCCTCATCTTTCTCTCCCGACTTACCTTTCTGCTCTGCTTTCACCATCCCCAGTCTTAGGAGACAGTCAGGCAATGGCCCAGTGTCTCAGGTAGGAACCTGCAAGTTACCTAAGACTCTTGTCTCTTTCTCACCCCCCACATTCAACGTCCATATGCTGTTGGTCTCCGTCCTAGGCATTTCTGGAATCTCTCTCTCTCCCTTCATTTCTACTAGCTCTGAATTTCAGACCTTGGAATCAGATGATAATCCCATGTTGGCTGTTCCCTTATGCTCCTAACTGGACCATGACATGCTTAAAATGTTTCTGTGGTTCCCCACTTCTTACAGAATTAAACTCTCTGGCACGAAACAAAAGGCTGGTTCTTTGCCATCTCAGCCTCATCCCCTGCCACTCCCAACTTTATACCTTCCCAGCTGCTTGCCAGTTGACATGGAACCACACTGGCTCTTGCTCCCATAGTTTTGCTGATGCTGTTCTTCCTAAAATGCCTTCACCATCTTTCTTTGCTTATTCTTTCACAACCTTAACTCTGCTCAGGTGTTATTCATTCAACAAACACTGATTGAACACCAAGTATGTGCCAGGCAGTGTTGGGGTTCCATTGTTGAGTAGGCACAGAGGGACACACTCCTCATGGAGCTTAATTCTAAAAGCTCTCGCTGAACCATGACTGTGGCCTCTATGCCTCTCCCTCTGCCCACGCTCTCCAGCGCCTGTCCATACTCCATCTCCTACTCCATGGAATAGGATCCTGGTCTCCCTTCTCTAATGTACTATGAATTTCGTGACGGTGGGGCCACACCATGTGCATCTCAGCGTTTCTGGTGCCTGGAACTGTGCTTAGCAGCTGATAGATTCTCAGTATGTTCCCTTGCTGAACTCAACTATCGGTTACCAGTAAATGACTCCATGTCTCAGCTTAAGCTTCACATTCTCCAGGATGCTTTTCAAGACCCTTTTATACTTGGAACAATTAAAACTGAGAAATTACAAACCATAGCGATTCATTTACAAATAAAAATAACAAATCATTACACGTTAACAAAAATAACATATATTTTATGAAAAATAACTATTTTGCCCAATGAAAAAATCTAAGTGCAAAGAGTGGCATTGTTTTACAGGTACAAATCTCAATAGCTGGCTTAATAAGAGACAGAGTCTCTTATCTGCTCATGTCACATGTTAGTCACCGCTAGGACACTCCAGTGTACATCTCATGAGAGAATGACAATCAAAATGGAAAATAATATCTCCTGAAAATCATTTTAATCTCATGGGTCCCCTGGCTACACTTTAAGAACCACTGCTGTAGAAAATGTGAACTTGAGTTCCGTTTTCTCTTTGACCTTGTTGCCTCTAGAAGTCTAAATCAGCCACGAGCAGAAGTGCACAGGGCTGGGGAGAACTTACAGCAAAGTGATCGGATCACGTAGAACACAGCTCACAGCCCAGTTCGCTTTTACCTTGAGACCCGTGAGCCCCACGGCCCAGATGCCTAAGACGGGACAATTTGGGAGTCTGGGTAAAATGTTTCAGGTTTTCCGAGATTTTAAAAAAAAAAGTTTTTATTTGTAACGTTGGCTTTGTTTTGATTTTGAGACACTTGGGCAAAAGGGTGGTGAGATGCCGGGAAGCTGCTGGCCGTGGGAAGGTATGGTTGGGATGGGAAACTCGTGTGAGGATGATGGTCAGAAACACGTGGCCCAATCGTGTTCCCCATGTCTCACCAGAAGAAAGTGGATGACAACCTGGTGATGATCATTGTTCCCTGCCTGGTCTTTCTCCTGTGTGCACTGATGGTGGTGTTTCTCCTTCGAGGTAAGGAGGGCAGGAGCAGGGGGGATGGAGCCCTTCAGAGCTGAGGAAACTCTAGGAGGACCTGGGAGTAGATTGATCCATTCCGCAGAGTCCCCTTTCTATCATTTGTCCCCATCCTGGTCAAGGAGGTGACAAATAAACCGATTTTCCCTAAGATGCTACAGGCTTCGTGTATCATCCTCCTGAGAGAGTTATGTTTTGGAAAAGAGAAAAAGAGGGCGTTTCATTTATTGCACACTTACTCGTACCAGTCCTCATGCTATACTGTCGACGCGCCTCACTCATTCCATCCCCTTTACTGCCGTCGGTGGAAAGTACTATTATTGTTATCATGTCTTGGGGTGGGAGAAACCCTGGCTCAGACCCTCCTCTGGCTGGGATTGCCCCAGGAAGAAAGCCCTGAATGATCCCCAGTCTTCTCATTTGTTTCCTCAAAGCAAGACTTCTTAACCGAGTCCACAGATAGAACAGGGGATAAGTGACTCCCTTGAAATCACGTACAAAAATACTCACAGGTTCTTATCTGCATTTTTCAAGGGGCAGGGTCCATAGTTGCCTTCAGATTCTCTAGCTGGTCCATGACAGGGCACCCCGCCACCCTCCCCCACATTGAAAAAGAAGGTTTAAAACACTGAAGAAAAGGAGTCGTAAACGGAGTTTACAGTTTTCAACCAAAGTGTAGGCATGTGGCATCTGGTCCTATTGTAAAATGGGGGGAAATTTTGTTCTGGAGTCATTAACAGAAACTGTTTCAAGGAAGTCGTGAGGACATAAGATTAGTAACCATCTCAGATGTTTAAGCAACATAGTGAAACTTGTATATTTCAAAACCTGCCCCTCATGAACACTGAAAAAGGAAATTTGGAACTTGGTGGAAGCCTGCCATTAGTTATAGTTGGGGGAATTCTGGGTACATCTCATAAAGAAGTGTTTTAAACCCAAATGAGTACTCGTGTTCTGGGTGGGCAAATGACTGAAGAATGAGGCTGCTTAACACAACTGCCCACGGCGTTGGGACAACTTGGTAATTGATGGGCACTGCCTACGGGCCTAAAGAAGCAGCTATTTGATCAAGGAGAAAGAATGGCTTTCCCTGCCAAAGCCAGTCCCTAAATTCTCACCTTTGGACCACCTCTATTCTTCATTAGGTAGTTTTGGGATTCCCCCAGTATTTCTAATATTCTAGCATAGCATTCTACTTATACTATGGCCTTGTCTTTTCAGGGAAAGTCATGAAAACCAATTGCTTCCAGAAACACACGAGGTAATTCATCTTGCATGACTGACTGATTGTTGTAATGATAGTACAAGCTGTTACAAATGATTAGCTACTACTCAGTGGTTTAATGACTCATGCTTGTGTTCTGATTAAATACAGGGTTGGAGAGATGGGACATTGGAGGTGAAAAGGATGTAGGGATTTAACTCACATTAACCTCTGTCTTGGTTAACACTGTGTTATGTTGGTCCAAAATGCAAATACAAAAGCAGGTTGCATCAATAGAAGTATGGCACGCAAAAGAAAGAAGGTGATAGATATGTCACTCTGTGCTAGAAACTCTTTGTTCAAATCTGGGCAACTCACTTTAAAAGGACACTTTTAAACAAGAGTTCATGGAGAGGAGTGTTGTCAGTATGGAAAATGATAAAAAACGTGTAGAATATCATTCCTGGGATATGGCTTCCTCTGCCCAGTTAGACCATGGAAGCAGTTTTTTGGGTCTTTTTTTTTTTTTTTTGAAGAGTCTATGGAGAGGGATTTTTGGATATATATCCTGTTCTATGACTTTTTGGGAAAGATGGAAAGATTTGGTGTAAACTGTGATGAAGACCTTGCCTTCACTTACTTATTGCATCAATGCCACACTATCTGTTAACAAATGAATATTAACAAGTAGGGAAACTGAGGCTCAGTGAGGTGACTTTCCAAGATCATACTTGGCGATCCTTTTTTGCAAATAAACACATTCAAGATCATGATTTTATATTTTCTAATATAGAAACTTTTAAATCCCCTATTAGAACACAGTGGCAAAATCCCTTTATCCCCTGCGGCCTTAGTTTTCCCTTCTGTGAAATGCCTGGATGAACTCTGAGCCCTTCCAACTCTAACGGCTTTGGTCAGTTGGGTTGTAATTTAGCAGCATCCATTTATTTCTGGGTTTGGTTGTTCCCATTATCAGACTCTTTTCTCTTTGTAGGCTAGACAACGTTGGAGAAAGTAAAAATGTCCTCGATGACATACAGAATGGAAGAGAAGATGAAGATGGTCTTTTCACACTCTAGTACGGCTTGAGGATGGAGCATTATACGGGAATTGTTAAAATAAGTCTTAGGGTGCATTGTTTTTTAAACCCCATCGATTCCATTGGTGTCCTGGAGCCAGTCGTGCTCTCATTTCACAAGTGAGAGATGTTGTCGGGACCACACCTTCTCTGCTCTGTGCTATAATCTGGTCAGCAGCATCACTGTTCAGTGATCTCCCGCACTATGCTTGAACACTTTCACTGACGGCGAGCTCACTACCACACCCAAGGGAGTCCACTCAATCTCGGGACAGTTCTGAGACTTAGAACTATGTACACGAGTGTTTCTCTCCAGAGAGCATCTGCCTATCAGTCCTTCTTGAACTCACTGTGCTTACACAGAACATGTCGAAACGCTCTGCTACCTGGTACTGCTCCAGATACTGGCAGGAGAACCCCATGGCTCTCCAAATTGCCTCGCCTCTGGGACATGATTTCTGGCCCTTTCCCTAGTTACCTTTGCCTTGTGTGCGTTTGTGTCGCTCCTTTTATGACGAACTTAGAGTTCAGTGTCCCATTCCGGGTGTGGGATGAGCAGCCCTGGGTCTATGCATCATCAACAATGCAGGATAGGACGTGGTCTTGCAGCATAATTTTGATTCACCTCTAAAACGTCTCAGTTTTCTATTGTTTTCTGTTCACATCTGAGTGTCTTTAGAGATGACCATGGTGTCACCTCTTAATTCTTGCTTGGGGAATTTAATTTTGGAAACAACCACGAGTCCGTCAGAGCAAAATGTGGTGAATGACAGGGACCTGAGACCAGAGCCAGTGCGTGGATGTGACAGCAAGGCCGTCCAGCTTAGTGTCTATCAATATAATTCGTGGAAATTTGGTCCTCAATAGGAACAGATTTATTTAAAAACTTTAAGAGCTCGCAGCATGAAGAACCCAGGGAGAGGAATGAAAGCAAACCGTTGCTGAATTAATGAATGAATGAATGAATGAGAAGAATGTGCACCTGAGTGGAGGCTCCCGGTTGGGCAGAAGTGTGGAAAGTCAACCAGATGGGAAAGAAATAGACTTCTGCTATGCTTAGGCCAATTGCAGCAATAATGAAATAAGTGCAGAGTCTTTCAAGGAAACCACCTTTTGTATTTCTACTCTCTTGGCCTTCTTTTAAAAAGGGAAAAAAATCACTGGTACAGCCTGTAGATTTCTTGCACAGACCCAGCAGTTAATAAAAAATCCCCCTGTCACCTGAGCACTTGGAAAGCAACCTGCCCAGAGCAGCATGCCTTCTGGCTCATTCTGTTGGTGCTGAGCAGCGTTGTCAGATGTAGCTTAAGTGAAGGGAACAACGAGCAGCCTGGGCCGGCTTCTTTCTGGGCTTGACTTTCTGCACATTAGCTTAAGAATCTGGAAATGACTGGTGAGCTAAACTCGATTTTAGAAACTGAAGTGGGAAATGGAGCTAGAGTCAGGATCAGAGCCTCAGTTTCCCCATCTGGAAAATGGACTGGGACTAGATGAACTTGTATAGTCAGGTTCTAATATTTTGGGAGTCCGTGATACACCCCATCCTAACTCAGCTCGTGCTCCCTAGTCACCTTCAAAACAACCAGCACCATTAATGCCACCACCAACTTGGATCTGACTAGAAAAAGAAGATGGCAAGTACTTCCTAAAGAGAACATTTAAGCTCAATAAATGTCTTTCTGTTTAGCAAGGGCGGGGCATCTTCCGTCTTTTCCCAAGTATATTTCTGAAACTCCTTGGTCAGACTAAGAAACATTTAAAGGAGTAACTATCACATTTCAGAACTGGTAATGGCCTCCAGCAGAAGCCTCTTGCCTAGTAGTTTTCAACCTTAGCTGGACATTGCAATTAGCTGGGAGAGGTTTTAAAAATCCCAATTCTAGCATTGCACTCTTTAAGTAATTCTTTTGTAATTGGTCTGGGGTGTGGCCTGGGCATCTGAATTTAAAAAAAAAAATAAAATGCTCCTAGTGGGTCTAACGTGCAGCCAGAGCTAAGAAACTCTGCTCTGAACTCAGTGGTTCTCAGACCATGCACTTCAGACCAGCAGCTTCACCGTGATCTGGAACTCCATAGACATACGAATTCTCGTCCCCACTGCAGACCTACTGACTCAGAAAGTCTTGGGGGTAGGGGCAGCCCATGATCTGTGTTTTGAGAAGCCATCCAGGTAATTTGGATGCACATTGAAGTTTGAGAACCATTGCAGCGTGATAATCCCTAACAGGGGGATTCAGATTTCAAGAACAGATTCTCCTTTACCCTGGGCTCTGGTGGTGGGTGTGGCCCCACAGGGTGGGGAGCTGCCCACAGCTGGCAAAGGTCTGGTGGAGGTCCTGGCCGAGTCCTCACTGAAGCTTCTGTTACTTTCTGCCGGGACTCTTGCAGCGGCTTCTGACGAGGCTCACCCTCCTCAGTGCTCTCCCTCTCCAATTTGTTCTCCATGCTGTGGCAGAAGCATCTTTTGTAAATGCAGATCTGAGATTCCTTTCTCTGATTTCCACCTGGCGGGCAGAGAAGAAGCACCAACAAGAAGGCTAGGGTGACAAATGCCTGATGACTTCACAGGCCAGGCAACTGATACAGATGAATGAGGTGACGGGAAGCGATGTGGTCTGTAACAAAGTGGAAGCGTGCGTCCACTTAAAGGCATTGCCATTCCCAGTTGGTTAAAATACTGTCCCGGTGAGCAACAGACGGCCACCGTCTAGAACAAGGCAACCATTTTTGAGACTCAAGGTCCAGGAGTTGGGGGTGGGTTTTACCAAAGGATGAATTAATAAATATCTAATTCTTATACTGACACTCTTTGGTCAGAGCTGAGGTTGTTGGTACAATTGTTTCTTTCCCTCTCTGTGCTATCAGGATGGTGTGTGCCGGGGGTGTGGGGACACAGGAGAGACTCACTTCCCTTAAGGAGTTTAAAAATCTAAATAAGACAAAACACACATGGGAAATGCAATCGAATGGATGCAGTGTTGTTTTTCCATTTCCACAAGGTAGGACTTCAGTGGAGGCGAGGTTGGTACAGCCGATCTTTACATGGTAGGTCCACAAACCTTGAGGATTTTCGAGCAACCTAATTCTACAACCTTGATTTTAACCTTTCTAAGCTAAATGAAAGATAACATCCAATCCTTAAAGGGCATTTGCAATGTATGTTCCCAGTACTCTATTATGTGTTTCAAGGCAATTTCTCATTGAATCCTCACAGCAGCCCAAAGGAACAGGTATATCCTTCTTGCTTTCAGAGCTGAGGAAACAGAAGCAGAGATAGATGAAGGAACTTGCCGGAGGTCACACAGTCCAACCCCCAGGACAGAGCTGGGCCTTGAACCAGGCAGGAAGGACTCCACACTCTGAACCACTACCTTATACTTCACGGTGAGGGCCCTAATTAAAGAATTCCTTCATGCAGAACTGCAGGACTGACCTGCCTTGGTCCCACATGGATTTTAGTTTATTCAGATCTGCAGTAACCTGAGTGTTTTGATGGTTCTCCAGCTCACCCCCCCCCCCTTATAATTCAATCTTCCCCTGTCCCCATATTGTTTACTCAGAAGCATATTTGCATTTGTAGAGGAAGCGTCAAGTGGAGAACCTGGCAGGAACCTTAATGAAGCCAGGTGGGACACATTTAAATAGCAATGTGTTGAACTAACTCATGAAGAGCAAAGCCAGCTGTCAGCAGGCTTAATGAAAGGTTAACAGGGAGGCAGCAGTGGGTGGCTGGGGAGACTCTTTGTCTCTCTGAAGGAAACAAAAAGTTGGGAAGTGGGTTCCTTGGGTGGAGGCAAGAGCAGAAGGAGGAAGCCACTTGTAACCAAAAGACTGGGTCTGAAACAGAGTTTCATTTAGATTTGTAAACATGTTAGAGTCTTTACCAAAAAAAAAAAAAAAAAGCCGTTTGAGTTCTCAGCTCCCTGATCATCCAAAGGACAGGGAGGGACAGCATTCCCTAACAAGATGAATGCTAATGATGTTACCGAAAGGAGCCTGGGAGCCCTGGAGATGGCTGCTCACAAAACAGTTTACTTTCTAACTGAGCTGAAAAGGTGCTGTTTTGCTGTTGCATGCTTTATCTGTGTTGCATATGGGGTAGGGGTGTGGGGGAGCAGTCACGATGCTTACGCGTCCTTCAATTCACCTCCCATTGTTTTAGCTGGTGCAACTGAGGCCGAGGTAGGGGGAATGAGTTACCTTAGGCTCCACAGTAAACCAGTGCCAGAGCAGAGACCTCAACCATGTGCTGCACACTGAACGCTGTGGCCAGATCGTGAGATTGCTCACGATTTTTCCAAGTGCATCTGGATCTGCCTGATTATTTACCCTTCTGAAGTCGTATCAGTAGGTTCTTGTTGGTACATGCAACTCAGCATTTCTTTTCCATGAACCTTATTTTCCTTGACCCTGTGGTGGAGTGGCGCTCCCAGAAAGAGGAATTAGAAGGAGGAAGTGCAAAGCTAGCTTGGCTGTTCTGTTGCTTTTTTAAAAAACCACCACCATAAGTAGGGTGACCACCTTGTCCCCATTTTAAAACTCAGAATCCCCACATGCTGGGAATTCCCTCTGTCCTGGACAAACACTGGGAAGGTTGATAAACTGAAGTCCATGATTAAACTCAAGATCAAAAGCAGCAACCCTCTGAATTCTTTCACTCACGGCCCCTGCTCTTGACTTTATTGCAGTAATCATGTGTTTTCTGTGACTTTGCAATTGGACCCAAGTGGAATTTAATTTGTTCAGATTCAGTGTTGGAATAGATGACTAAATCTAGAGTCTATAGAGGGTGCCAAAAAAGGGTATACACATTTTAAGAAAGGAAAACTGCATTAAAATTGTAATACTCAATATATACCGATAATAAAAGATGAATACAAGTCACGTTTGACTTCTGCAATTACAGGAGGTGCTCACAGTGGTTACCATCAGCGTCCAGACACTTCTGATTATGGTGAACTACTCATTGAGCACTGTTGACTGAAGTGTCTGCTTGCATACATTTTTTTGGCAACCCTGGTAGATCCTAGCTATTCAAAATGTGGAGCTCAGACCAGCAATATTGTCATTACCTGGGAGCTTGTTAGAAATGCAAAATGTCAGTCCCCATCCTAGACCCTGAGAATCTGCTAAACAAGGTCTTCATGTAACTCGTATGCACATTAAAGATTGAGAAGTACAAGTCTAAAACACTGATTTTCAAACTTGGCTGCACACTGAAGGCATATGGGGAACTTAAAACAATACTGATACTTGACTCTCTTCTGAGGTCCCGATTTAATTGGAATGGGGGAGACCTGGGCATCAGGCGTTTTTCAAAGCAACTCAGGTAATTCTGATACATATACACAGTGTTTGTAAACCACTTCTTGAGGGTAGCTTTGCACCAGAAAGTAATGTTGCTAATTAATCAGGATAACTCTTGGTTAATCTAATTAATCAGGATAATAAATTTATGTGGGTCTAGTACCCTCACACGATTTTGCTCGAAGCAATGATCAATACAGTTGCTCAAGAAGATCTGAGGAGACAAGATAATGACCTAAATGTCCCCATTACTATGGACGAGGACCAGTAAAGTGATTGTAAACCAAGATATAATACAGGCACACCTCGTATTATTGCACTTCACAGATGTGTTTTTTACAAGTTGAAAGCAAGACCCTCCGCCAGCAAAAAGATTACGACTTGCTTTATTGTGGTTTTCGCTTTGTTGAGGGCATCTGGAACCGAAACGACAGTATCTCGGAGGTTTGCCTGTATCAAGTCTGTGGAAAGTGATGATGAGAAAACAGAAAAGACAAACATAGAAGGAATGTCTGGGGGTAAAGGTGAGGTCTGTGTTCAGAGACATCAGAGGGATAATGAAGAGATTATGAAAGAAACATGGAGGTTGGTTAAGTGGAAACCTTTGTTGTACAACAAGGAACTTGGTCAAAAGGCAACTATGCTCTGTTGAAACGAAATATAAGGGGAGACCACCCTGAAGGCACAGTTATTCGTTGTCTCGGAAAGACTGTATTCAGCTGCAAGTAAAAGAATACTAAAAAGTCGTGACTTCAAGACTTAATTATTTCACAAAACTAGAAATCTGGACTTAGGCTGTTTCAGGATTGGTTCAGTAGCTTCCCTAAGATAAGATAATTTCTGTGACACTCTTGTCTCTTCTCTCGTAGTTGCATGATGGCTGCCACAGCCCTCATACACCCTCCACAAAAGCATCCCAAGCAGGAAGGAGGACGGTGGATGGGAATGGGACTTCTTTCCCTTAGGACTCTAATCCCTTATCAAAAAGGGAAATCTTTCATGGAAGTTACCAGGAGAGTCCCCCATACATTTCATTGGCCATATATTTCACTGGGTCACATATCCACCCTTTGGCAAAGAGGAATCAGATTTCTAGGACTAGTTTGCACCAGTCATCACTCAGCTTCCAGGCTGTGCACATTCAGCCAAAATTTAGGATCCATCAGCATGGGAGAAACAGGGAATGGCTGTTGGGTAGACGACCTTGATTTTTGCCACATTCACTCATCCCGCAAAAGCTTATTGAGTGTCAACTATGTACCAAAGGGTCCTGCTAGGTGCTGAGGAATAGCCACCAACAAGACAGACGAAATCCCTGGTCCCACACAGCTCACAGACTGTAAAGCCATTTCCATCTTTATGGATTTCATGATTCTGAATATTTGAATCATTTCTAATGTACCCAAAAAGCAAAAAGCATGAAGGGATAAAAAGGATATAAGCTGAGAAATTCTTCACACACACCTTCTTGGAGCTGGGGAACTTTACCTTTTATGTGACTGTCAGGAGGCAGTGGAAAAATGGGGGGGAAACAGTCAGCCCTTGGAGGTGAAGGCAAATTATAGCAACATCTCTTAGCCACGGTGAAACTTTATAAGCGTGGCAGAAAGTGGTCAGCTTGGTAAACATGCAATGTTAGAGTGAGAGAAGTAACCACTTCTACATTTCTGTGCTGTTTCATACTTTTATAAACATTTTTCAAACACAGAGTACTCTGTGTCAGAGGAAGAGCCTAACTCCATTTTATAGAGGTGGGGGGACAGAGTCCCAGAGAGCAGTTTCCAGGCTCTCGGCCTCACGTGAAAAGGTGCTGGCTCGGGTAGTAGATGGCCATCAGTGGTGACTAGTTGGCCGTCAGCTATAACCAGTTAGCCATTAACCACTAATATAACTGCCATGGCTAAGCTAGCAAGCGTGGATTGCAGCTAGCAAGTGGGGTTGTTGGTTGGCAGAGACGTGGATGGTGGATTGCAGATCGTGTGTCTCCTGCTTCCTGTGTCTCCAACCCAGCGGCCAGAGAGAATATAGTATGTCTCCCCTATCTATTGTTCCGTTGATGTTCCTTTTTGGCCTTACCATACCTGCATTCTTGTGTGGGGAGTGGGACCAGAGTCCCTGCATGACAAAAGGAGCAAAGTAGAAGCATAGAGAGGTAAATGGACTGTCTGGGTTCCCACCGTAGTGAATGAGACAGGAGTAGAATTAAGTGTCCTGATTCCTCCTCAAGCCAATGGATGTATATGCTTACAGGGTGCCTACCATGCTCACCTAGCTTTGCACTTGGACCTACTAATGGGCTAGGAGTCATCACTGATATTATGTGAGCACTTACTGTATGCCAGGCTCTACCCTAAGCACATTCCATGCATTTTTTTTAAAGGAGGGCGTAGCTCACAGTGGCCCATGTGGGGATCGAACTGTCAACCTTGTTGTTATTAGCACCACACTCGAACCAACTGAGCTAACCAGCCATCCTGTTCCCTGCATCATTTTATTTAATCATAACAATCTCTCTATGGGGGAATTGCCAGTTTTATCCCTGTTTGACAGCCGAGGAAACGCAAACTTTGAAAAAGTAAGTAGCTAGTCTGCAGTTGAGCTGGGATTCAAACCCTGGAGTAGCCCCCAAACCTAGGTCCTTAACCCCGCTGCTCTGGCCCCTCCAGGTCTATCAAGTACCTTAGGGATCTTTTAATGATTATACTCCAGTGTAAGGTGGAAAGGACTATTCAATTGGGATTTGAGGTTTCCCCCTAATCACTTTAGTAAGATGAGACATTCTCTTTTCCTTGTCTGTCTGCGTAGGACCAAGCTGGAGACGTGTGGGGAACGTGAACAGCTGGAGAGGGGCGGGGAGCGGTGAACAACGTGAAGCCAGAAGGGTCTTTGGGCCTGGGTTTCACATTCTTGAAGAGACTCAAGTTCAGATTCACCTCCGAATGAGGCCATGTATTCAGGTCCAGAGAGCGAATGATTTGCACCCAGCGTTTAAAGTATCTACAAACTTGGCTTCCTCCCCCTTTTAAGGTACACTGTGAGAGACTTAAAAATGCAAAAGGGAAAAGAAGTGGCCCTGGCCCACTATCCTGGAGAGAACCCTGGTCCTGCCAGCCTCCGGGGCTGCGGCACGCGCTGCCGCTTATCTCTGTTGCCCTCCCTGTGTATCTCTGTCCCCGTCATCCTGTTTCTTTCCTTCCCCTCTCTCCTCCCTCTGTGAGGCCCTTAGTGTCTTATCTCCCTCCAGCAGCTCCATCAGCAGTCCCATCATTTATTTCTCCTGATTTGGGGTGCCTCTGCATCATTTTAATCTGTTCCTCTGAGCTTTGGCTGTAAATCTCTTCCCAAACGTAATTTCAAACTCCTCTTCACTGAGATGAAAAACAAACAAAAAAAAGGCCTGACTGAGTTGACATAATCTGACAATACCTTCTAGCTTGGGGACCAAGATGAAGAGAAAAGACAGCGGCATCTTGCTTTCACCTTGGTACCCTTGGCAGTCGTGGTGAAAAAAGTTTTCTAATTAACCGAAGACTCACCATCAACTAATGCTACAGCCTCCCCCACACCCCTGCCTTTTTATGTATTTATTTATTTATCTGTTAACGATTGTTGAAATTCTGGCAACACATGGGCGTATGGCAAGAGCACAGTTCTTGAAGTCGAACGGGCCCGGAACCTGAATCTGCTCACTAGGCTTCTACCAGTCTCAGCTTCATCATCTAGCAATTGGGACTAATAACCGGACCCTTCTCATAAGTAAGCATTCATCGTGGCAATGCCTGTAAAGCAGTTGGCACAGGGCTTGGCACAGGTGGATGCCCCATGACTGTTGCTCATTCGTTTAGCACCAGCAGGCTTCGTGCTGTAAGCAGACGATGATTGAAACTGGCTGGCAGGGCCGGCAGGGCCCCAGTGGGGATACATCCAGTGCACTTGGACAACTAGAACGCTGAACCTGCGGGCTTCCAGTCTCTCTCAGAAGCTGCGCATATACTCGTAGGTCCCTCAATCTGTGATGCTCATCTTTAGAGAACTTAAGAATCATCTTGGAGCTTGTTAAAATGCATGTACGTGGGTCCCACCCCAGAGCTGCTGGCTGAGGGAGTCTGGAATTGGACCCCACTGCTTGCACCTTTTAGATCCTCCCCAGTGGGGTTTTGTAGCAGGAGGCAGCACGTCCTAGGAGAGTGTGGCCCACAGGCTCACATTCAAACAGAGCTTGTATTAGCCTTCCCGAGTCCCACCCACGCTGTCTTGCCAGGCTTTTCTGAACTCTGACCCTGGTGTACTTTTGTCTTTGGCCCTTTTCTCAGTTCTTGTTTTGTTCTTTCTTGGTCCACCCTGGCCAACCCTAGGGCATTGCCCAGTTCATCTCTGCTTCCTATCCTGAGCTATTGTTCCTGGTTCACAGCTGCTTTTCTTGAACATTCCTACCTGCCTGTGATGTGGCTCGGGCTTAATTGCACATACCATCCTAAATTCTTCAAAGGCGGCGCTGGCACTCCTGTGGCTTCTGAATACCTGTTCTGGTTTCAGTTGCCATCCTTTCTTGCCTCTCGTTTATGCTGTTGGTTCCAGCCACCCCTTTGGACTCCCAGTGTAATGGAGGATCTTGGAAGACGGCAAGGGCATGATTTTGAACTTGAATCATGATTGAAAAGCACCAGGAGTGTGACATGTACACAATGCACTGAATAGTTATTGCCCCTAAGACATACATGTATGCTGGGTTATTTTTTTATTTCAATTTTAAATCCATCTCATTATATCTTGGTTCATTGTTTTTCTGCCCCTGCTCAGTGATGAAGAATATAGGAAAACATGCTCTGGTTTCTATCTGGATTCTGGTTACTTCAGGTTTTGCTATACCTTGAATGGGGCATCATACAATTGTTTAAACTCCCATCTTCATGCAGACCTAAAACAAAACTAGCACATAGGTCAGGCGGGAAGGTGCAAGCTCACATGTGTCAGGGATTGTATCTGTCATGTTCTCTCTGCATTCCCTTCACCCATCAGTGTCTGGTTCACACTATACTCTCAAATAGTCGTTCAGTGAATGAAGGTAGGTCTATTTCTATTCCCATGTTTTGGTCCGTTTTACAACACCCCACAAGTAGGTCTCCATATTTTCTTGAATCCGTCCAACAACTGGAAACTCACTGTCTCCTGTTTAATTTTCATGTAGTCCTAGCTGGTAGAAAGTGTGTTTTTCTGAAGAAACATTCTGCCTCCCTGTGGCTTCCAGTTCCTGGTGCCTTTCCCCATGTGGAGTGGAATAGGGTGGTTCTGTTCTCCTACCCGGCAGCCTGCAGCTGTTTGAAGATAGTGATCATGTTTCCCTCTGCCTCCGTCTTCGCCCTGCTTCTTCCTAAAACACTGTTTTCCTTTCTTCGCCATCTGTGTCTGCATGTGCTCTGCTTTGTCACTGCTCCCTTTTAAAATGGGTTACTGAGATGATAAATAATCCCATTTTAAAAGGGCAAAGAATTTAAGTAGACATTTCTCCAAGAAGATATATGAATGGTCAGTAAGGACATGAGATGCTTAACATCCTTCGTCATTAGGGAAATGCAAATCAAAACCATAATGAGATGCCCCTTCATACCCACTAGGGATGGCTGTAATCAAAAAGACAGATGACAATCAGTTGACAAGGGGGTGGAAAAATTGGAACCCTCACACACTGTGGGTGAGAATGCAAAACGGGGCAGCTGCTTTGGAAACAGTCGGGTAGCTTCACAAAGTGTTAAATGTAGTTACCAGATGACCCAGCAATTCGTTTCCTAGGTATATGCCCCCAAAAAATAACATATGATCACATGAACATTTGTACGTAAATGCTCATAGTAGCACTATTTATAATAGCCCCAAATGGAAACACCCCAGTAGCTGATAAATGTCCATTAGCTGATAAATATCCATTAGCTGATAAATGGATGAACAAAATGTGCTATATCCACACAATGGAATTCTACTTGGCAATGAAAAAATAATAAGTACTGATTCATGCTATAACCTGTGTAAACCCCCAAAACATTACGGTAAGTGAAAGAAGTCGTCAGGCATGAAGGACTGCACTGTATGATTTCATTTATATGAAATGTTTAAAATAGGTTAATCTGTAGAGACAAAAAAAGATCAGTGGTGACTCAGGGTTGAGGAGTGGCTACTAATGGACACGAGGGTTTTTGGGGGGTGATGTAATAGTTCTAAAGTTAGATGGTCGTTTTGGTTGCACTACTTGGCCAATATACTAAAAACCACTGAACCAGACACTTAAAACAGGTGCATTTATGCATGTCATTTATATCTCAGTGAAACTGTTAAAAAATAGGGTTGCTTGAAATGAATGTAAAGGTCTGACCATCATAGACTAGAAAGAGGCCATCACATTTTTCTACAATGCAACCTGAGATCTCATTCATTTTATAAATAACAATACTCGTGTGTCACCCAGTTGCTCCATACTGAGCTTGTGGTGACTAAAGTTTTCCTGGCCTGTCATGCTGGCTGGCCTATTGTTGTAAGTGTGAATATGGCATGACGGGATTCTGATGTCGCCTGGAGAAGGAAGACTTTTGGAGATGATGTGTGTGAGTATATGAGAGTGTATGTGTGCTGAAGGGAGACAGGGAAAGTGAGAGGCGAAACTAAGGCTCCCGCCAAACAGGACACTTTCACTTGAGAAACTTCTCACCATGGCCAAAGAGAAATTTAAGTTCATTTTTGTATTAGTTATTTCATTATATAAAAATTGTCCAATTTAAAATTTTTATCTCTTTCCCTTCCTCCTACCACCTCCTGCCCCCCTCCACAGGGAAAAATCACTATTACCTGTGTTGTGCATGTATGGGTGTTTTTCCCAAATGTTTTACTCATGAACAAGCATAGATGTATATGTAGAGTCTCTTATACAAATGTACAATTATACAATTAATATGTAGTCTATTCTACTACTGTACAATTTCTTGGCACCTTCTTTTCTACTTTATATCTTAGATATCTTTTCCTATTGGCACAGAAAAATCTATTTTTAATTGTTGAATAATATACCACTATAAAGACTTAGGAATGTGTCCTATTTATTTAACCAGGCTCCTATTGGTGAATAGATTGTAACAGTCCTCTGCTATTAAAAGACTACATGCAATGAGCATTCGTACATGTCTAGCTTTGCACATTAATGGGAACATAACTGGATAGTAAATTCCTATAAATAGCATTCAAAGGCTGTGTTTAAGTAAAATCTTGGTAGATTAGCTATTACCAAATTCCCCTCCAAAGTGTTTTCCAATTTATACTTCCATTAATTTTGTTAGGAAAATGCCTGTTTTCCTTGTAAATAGCATTTAATTAGATTTGTTTTCCAGCCCGACAATCTTTAGCTTTTAACTAGAGCAATTTATTTATATTTAAGTGAATTACTGATATGATTTTGGATTAAATCTACAGTCTTATTTTGTGCTTTCTATTTGTTCTGCACGGTCGATGTTTCTTTTTCTCTTTTTAATTTCTTTTGGATTGATTTCTTTAATTCATTTTTTTTTCTATTAGGTTGAAAATTATACTCTTATTTCAATTATTTCAGTGTTTCCTGTAGAAGTGATAACATGCATCTTTATCTATCTTTATCTTATCAAAATCGTTATCCTTCTCCTAGACCATCTAAGACCTTAAAACAATTTATTTCCATTTAATCATCTCTCTATGTATACTATTATTATACATTTTAGGTATGTGTAAATTTCTTAATTCAACATGATGTTGTTATTTTCTGCACTCAGCATTTATTTAATTTTACCACTTTCTTTGCTCTTGATTCCTTTCTGAATTTCTGACTTCCATCTGGTTTTATTTTTCTTCTGCCTAAAATACAGCCTTTAGCATTTTCCTAGTGCAGGTCTATTTGTAGCCATCTCTGATAGTGTTTATGTATCTTAAAATATGTTCATTTGGCTTTCATTCTAGGGAGAATATTGTCCCTGGATTTAGACTTCTAAATTGGCAGTTACTTTCAGCGTATTGACGATAACGTAGGATTCTCCTCTGGTTTCTATTGCTGCTAGACAAAAGTCAACTTTCAGTACAACAGTTGCTCTTTTGAAGTTAATCTTTCTTATCTCACACTGAAGATTTTTTTTTCTAGCTTTGGTTTTCTGCAGTTTCATTATGTGTCTAGTTCTGGATTTCTTCTTATCTGTCCTGTTCAGGGTGTGTTTGACTTTTTGACTCTATACATTCATGTATTTCATCAATTCTGGAAGATTCTCAGTTATTATTTCCTCAAAATTTTGCCTCAGCCCATTTGCTCTCTTCTTTCTGTATTTGAATTAAAAAAAAAAATCTCACCGTATTCTTCCTATTTCTTAACATCTCTTCTGAATTTTCCAGTGTTTGTCTCTCTGAATAGCATCATGAAGTTTCTTCTCTCTTTTTTCTAAGCTCAAATTCTCTTTTAAGTGGAGTCCAATATGTTGTTTAACTAATTTGTTGGGTTCCTAGTTTCAGTTTTTAAATCAGTTCTCTAATTTGTATTTGGTTCTTTTTCATATTTGCTATGTCAATGTTTATAATTCCCAGCCAAAATTTTCAAGCTTAGTTTTTAAAAAAATATATATATACACCAGGGGTATCAAAAAAAATGTATACAAGTGGGCACTTTGGTCACGTTGCTCAAGCATCAGTTAACTGTAATCAGAAGTGTCTGGACGCTGACGGTAACCACTTTGAGCACCTCTTGTAATTGCAGAAGTCAAACGTGACTTGTATTTATCTTTTGTTATCAGTATGTATCGAGTATTATTATACAATTTAATAGTTTTTCCTTTCTTAAAAATGTATATACATTTTTTGGATATATCATAAAATCTGTCATTTTAACTGCTTTAAGCGTACAAGTCATTGGTTTTAATTACATTCACACTTTTGCACAATCATCATCATTATCTCCTTCCAAAATTTTTTCATCATCCCAAACAGAAACTGTGACCATTAAGCAATACCTCTTCCTTCCCTGTTCCCCCAGCACCTGGAAGCTACCATTCTACTTTCTGTCTCTATTAATTTACCTTTTCTAGATATTTCATATAAAGGGAATCATACGATATTTGTCCTCTTGTGTATGGGCTTACTTCACATAATGTTTTCAAGGTTTATCCATGTTGTAGCATGTATCAGATCTTTATTTCTCTTTATGGATGAATAATATGCCATTGTATGTATATACCATGTTTCGTTTATAAATTCATCTGTTGATGGACACTTGGGTTGTTTCCACCTTTTGGCTGTTGTAAATAATGCTGCAGTGAACACTGGCGCACAAGTATCTGTTCAAGTCCTTGCTTTCAATTTTTTGAGATACATGCCTAAGAGTGGAATTGCTGGGTCATGGTAACTCTATGTTTAGTGTTTAAGGAATCACCAAGCTGTTTTCCACAGTGGCTTCCCATTTTACATTCACACAGCAATATATGAAGGTTCCAACACTTATTTTCCCTAAAAAGATTATATCCATCCTAGTAGGTGTGAAGTCGTATCTCCTTGTATTGATTTGCATTTTGCAAATGATGTTGAGTTTATTTTCAAATGCCTATTGGCCAAATGTATATCTGCTTTGGAAAAATGTTTATTCAAGTTCTTTGTCCATTTTAAAATTGGGGTTTTTTTGTTGTTGTTGTTGAGTTGTAGGGGTTATTTATATATTCTGGATATTAAGTTCTTATCATATATATGATTTGAAAATTTTGTCTCCCATTTTGTAGGTTGTCTTTCCACTTTCTCCATACTGTCCTTTACACACAAGTTTTAAGTTTCAATGAAATTAGTCTGATTTTTTGTTGTTGTTGTTTCTTGTTAGTTTAGTGTCATATCTAAGAATTCATTGCCAAATCCAAGGACATGAAAATATACCCCTATGTTTCCTTCTAAGAGTGTTTTGGTTTAGTCTTATACTGGGTCATTGATTCACAGTGAGCCTATTTTTGTTTACAGTGTGAGGTAGGGGGTCCCATATCATTCTTTTGCATGTGGAGATCCGTTTGTCCCAGCACCATCTGCTGAAGACACTATTCTTTCCCCCATTGAATGGACTTGGGACTTAAACTTAGCTTTATTCATTTATTTATTTTTAAAATACTAAGCATGCTTGTCTGATAATTCTACTTTTGAAGTCCTTTTGGCTCTGTTTCCCTTTGTCTCTGCTGGTTCTTACTCATGGTGTCTTAATTTTTAGTGTGCCTGGCTATCTTGATTGTTTGAAGGTTACTGCATTTGAAAATTATTGGTAGGACTAATTTAAGACCCAGAATAATGTAATCCTCTCCAGAAAGAACATTTGCTTCTGCCAGGTATCTTTGGGTACCACCAGTATAAGACTACCATAGTTCAAGTTCAAAGCTTGAAGTTCCAGGAATTACTTAGATGACTTGGAGTCAGGTTGCAAGTCCAGGAGATAATAGAGTTTCTACTTGTTCACCTACCTACCTACCCTGAGGGTAGGTATATCTCTTTTTTCTAGCTTATACTGGGCAGTAGTTTATCAAAATCCCTAACTTTGGTGGGTTCTAGACTTTGACACTTTTCCTCTAACTTCAGGAGCATCCAATACCACGGTTGCAAATCATTATCAAATTCATTAACAAAATCTTTTTCTTTGAAACAAGGGTGAATGGAACAAGAATTAAAGTGATAGTTTTACAGAAAGACTCTGGTGGCTGCTTAATAGCGTGCATTAATTTATTTCCATCCCAAAAGTCTACTTGCTTTTATGTTCATACATTTAACCTGGAAGAGAGTAGACCAGGGGAGATTAGATGTACATATATCTGCAAAGATTTGAAGGACTGCCATTGGGAAGAAGAAGTAGTGTTGTTCTATATGACTCCAGAAGGCAAATTTAGGTCTTGGAATGGAAATTCCAAAACTTAATTTCTATCAGACAAAAGGAATGCTTTACTAGAATAACAGAATAATTATCAGTGGTGAATATTGTGGAAAGTAGGATTTTGATACTTAGCATTGATTTGTTCTGCTTTTCAATGTGGACTGATTTCTTTGATACCTCTCTTCTGCCGTTGCCCGACCCATCCCCCATCCAACAATGACGTGTAAACTGAACCTGAGGAATCTGAGCACACTGCATAACCCTCCCGCCCCCGCCCCGAGTCAGGGATGGATACAAGGTCCAAGTTAGGCCAGTGAGGAAAAACACAGGATTCCAAGACTTTTGTCTTAGTTATCTAGGATTCTGATCTTTCCTGCTGGCCCTGAAAGAGAGAAGGGGAGGCTGCCGCTGCCATTGTGCACCACAAGGGAAGTGTATTTGAGAGGAAGTGGAGCTCAGATATGGGAATAAACAACAAACGCTGGTGACATTGGTTGACACTTGATCATGCCAAGATTGAAATTATGATTTTAGACTTCATGCTCCATGTGATGAGGAAATAAATTCCCATTTTATTTTAGCTACTTTGAGTTGGGTTATCTTCCATTTGAAATGGAAAGAGTTTTAACTAAAATGGGTTAAGTAAACTGCTCAGTGACAGTAGTAGTCACCAGCTTTCAGGGTAGGTATGGAGGGGAAGCCCAGATTACGTGAAAGGGTGGCTTTGAGGACTTCTACCTCGAAATTCGTGGCTTCTCCAAAACTCTTCTTTATTTTCCTTTTGTTCTGCCCAGTGGACTTGATATCTTCAAAGACACTCTAAGAACACTGGGTTGGCCATCCCGCAGGGCCGAGCCATATAGAAGTTAATACATGTCCAGGTGTGGGATGCATATTGAATGGAAAAATCCATAATGTTTAATTCTGGAATGAATGATTTATAGAAAGTTAGATTATTCACTTTGCACTAAATTAAGTTGTCTTCTTTAGTCCAAACAAGGCTTCCTGACAGGATTTTCGTCACAGCCTTAGCTGAGTAATGAGTTTCTGTGCCAGGATGAATTATTGATTAGATCTTTGTATCATCTGCCTTACAGATGAAGGAAAGCCATTTAATTTTAAAGATGTTCATATTTAGATGTACATGCACAAAAGAAGTTCTGAGCACTGTGCTGTAATGCTCAACATTTAATCATTCCACGAATATTTATGAAAACTAGATCTGAGTTATAGCACAGTGTTGAGTTATTTTTAGGCCCAAGTAAGTAATAGTTCCCATCTGCGGATGTAAACATTTTCTTTTTGTTGTTGTTGTTGTTATAATTGTATAGGGTTTAGGTCCAGATGTTTCATTTATTTTTAAAAAATGGGAAATTTTCTTTTCAAATCAACTGAAATACCAACTATTTAATAATGATGATTTACACTCGGATGATGTGTTTAATTTTCTCAAATGTTTTCACCTCAATTTCCTTAATGTATGAGCATATAGTTAATTAGCATGTAGCAAGCACGATGCTAGCAACATTACATGGATTATGTTGTTTAATTCTCACAAAACCCTACAAACCAGCGACTATTATTATTCTCATTTTATAGATGAAGAAACTGAAGTGTGGGAGGATAAGTAGCTTGCCCCAGAGCCACTCAGAGTCACACAGAGCCAGGGCTTAACTCCACATGTTTTAACCCTGTATCCCAAGCTTTTAACCCATATCCTAAACAATTTCTATAAATCCTATTATCGAAAATTTCATGCGGCCGTCTGCATGTGAATCTAGAATTCTACCAGTAATCTTGGTGAGGTTACACATTGTCATCCTATTTATCAGAGAAGGAAAGTAAGACACAGAGAGATAAAAATGCCATGACAAGAGATCACATTGCTTTATTTTGAGCTACAATTCCTTTCAATACCAAGAGAGAATAAAGTATTAGCTCTAGGTTAGATAACACTTTCATTTGAGGTGAGAAATCTTTCTTTTGAGTCCCTTCACAATTGTATAATTGTACTTTTTACAATTACACTGGAAATAAAATTTAAGCAACAAGTGCAAGTGTAAAAAGAAAATCCAAGTCTTCATTTTCTCTAAATCAGACTGTAAACTTACAACCTGGTGGGCTGTAAGAAAAGTAACTTATCGTGATTTTTGGAGGCAAACTTCCCCTTCCCAGGTGTCACATCCCAGTTTTGGAGACACAGTTGTTGCCAGAAAGTGGAGAAAGATTCCTTCATTTTCAGTCAATCATGACCGCCACTGAAATCTCCATTACCAAGCCTGAGGCGGGGAGGGCGGGATCTCTTGAAGACCAATGTCTCGGTTGCTTTTGTGCCAAGTTTGGGCCCAGGAATATTTCTTTATCTAGGTGTAATCCCCAATGGCTAGAGTCCAGCCTCCCAAATCCCCCCAGGCAGCTGTTCCTCTTTCCAAGATCTGGCCCCATCTCTTAAGCACCACACAGGCAAAAGTCTCCACTACTTTGTGGATTACTTCCATCTTCTTCCAATTCTTGGGGCATGTCCCTTTTTTTTTTTTTTTTTAATCTCTTCTACCTTTCTGCTTCAAAGGCACCCCACTCTCTCTGCTCTTCCTGTTGCCCCCCAAGTTTGCCAACGAGTGCAAGATCCTGGACAACAAAAGTTAAGAATGTTGTGAGGCCACCTTCTGCCATTAACTTTGCAATACAAACCTCCCAGAAGTAGGAGGGCACAAAGGTCTCATTACCTGGTCTGGGTGTTATAGTGAGCCACACAGGAAGAAGAAAACATAAACCAATATCTCAATCATCCTGCTACATAATGCTCTCCTTTCACTTCCTTCTCGAAGAAGAGAAGCATGATTGAGCGCCACTATTGGGTCCTGCTCTCTTCCATGTCCAGAAAGGGTGCTGATTTCCAGTATTGCTCTTTAAAGGGATGTGAATCTAGGAATAAGATTTTGAGATGATGTCTTAGGAGGAACTGAGGATGCTTAATTAGAGAACAATAGCTACCCGGAGGCAGAAGCAGGCTGTGAGGTTTTACAAGCAAGAACCAGTCCGAGTAGCTGGTGTGACTGGAAGGCAGATCTGTGAGCCATAAACGAGGGACATTTCTAGAGATCAGGTGGAGTGATAAGGACTGCCATTGGTTTCCTTAATAATGGGGATACTTAGAGACTAAAAGGCAATGTTTCAGGGTATAGAGTACTTATTATGGAGCATTTGATCTTTAAGGAGACTCTTTACCCTAGGATTCTATGTTAAGGATAATCAGCTATGCTTATAGCCACCATGGGTTCTGGAAAACTAAGATGATTATCATTACATGACAAATTCCAATGAAGCGAAACTATTCATCTTTATCGACGCTATGTGTGTATGTGTATGTACGTTGTCCTTCTTTCTGGGAAGGAGCCTGATATCCTGACCAGAGCTTAGACTTTCGGACATCTGTGTCTTTAGAATTAATTGAAAGGACTCCCTGAAACAGAGTCCAGAAATGCAGGCCAGCTGGCCTCAAGGTAGATGTGAGGTCTTCCAGCAGACTGACGGGCTGCTAAGCAGTCATGAAAATCACAACGACCAAAAGAGGCTCTGCCAGGAGGGTGTCTTCTAATCTAGGGGTCATAAAGGCGAGACATTGGAGGCCATTTTTATCTGTGATCTGGTGACCTCCTAGTGGATACTGTTCCCATTGAAGGAGCTGGAGACTGTCACTGCCCAGGAGGGGCCTTAGAAGACTGTCTGCTTCTAAAGTGTTGATGTCATGCGTGCGGAAAGTGAGGTGTGGAAAGGGCGGAGAACTCGCCTGACATCAAACCGAGTTAGTGATTAAATCGCCCCGCCATCACTGCAGCCTTCCTCCACCTTCCACCCCTTGGCGCAGGGTGAACTGGGGACAGCATGCTTCTCTGCAGGACTATCTTCCCAATGCATCAGTTTCAGGCCAAGAGTTGAGAAAATAACAAGGTTTGAACATTTTGCAAGGCTAGGCTGAAAAGGGAGAGCCTCCTCTTTTCTGCATCTTTGTATTCAACGCAGCAAGCATTTCTCGTTAGTGTACTAAACATTCATGCTACTCAAATTGTATGTGCGAATGAACTGCCTGGGGATCTTGTTGAAATGCAGATTCCCTGGGCCTGGGCTGGGGCCTGTGATTCTGCCTTTCTGACGCACCCACAGGTGCTGCTCCAGCTTTTACGTGGCTTACTAGTGTACAGGGTGCTCAGCCAGCACCCGGGCTCAGCCTTCAGCAACTTCCAGGACCGCTGCACTTTCTGCCTTTCAATGATTTGCACCTGGTGAACTCACCTGGGCCTCACAGAAACCCCCGGGAACTCTTTATAAGGAGAGTGAAGGGGGGAAACCATTTCTGGTCAGATTCCCTGTCCACACAGAGAGAGTTGCCTGGGTCAGAGTTTCCATGGAAGTTCTGAAAAGGCTTCCAGGTAAGGAAATTTGGCGGCAAACACCGTTGCTATTGGTTCTTACTGCATTTCCTTCTAAAATCTCCCAGACACAGTGACTTACCAATGTTTGTTGGCTGGAACTAGGGGAAATTCTCAGGTACAGGGTCTGGGGGTGTCCTCATTGCTCTATAAATCAAATTGAGTTCATCAGACCTGCACACTCTTAATACTGCTCCTTGCCCTGCTCTCCCCACCGAGAAAACCTATTTGGAGCTTAGAGAAGTTCGTTCTGAGAATTTCATTATCATACTGCCATTCATAATTCATTACTTAACCTCTGTGGATAGCAGGAAGTACGATTTTGAACAGTCCCACTGGAATAAATTCACAGGGTTAATAATCTCTGCTCTGTGTGAATAATTGGAAAAATGGTATCCTGGTAACAAGGCATTAGCAGAAAACGAGTTTTTGCCGATTTCCATAGGAGAGAAGAAGTCCAGTGGGGACTGGAATCGTTTCATTGTAAGTTTCATTTCCCCTGACTAATGCACGACTGGGGCACACCTGTGGGCCCTGCAGTCTGAGACGGGCGCTTGTAATTTAGAAACAGGTCTCAGCCAGAGCTATTTGAAAACACACCAGCCTCAAGAGCCCCTTGCCTGGCTCACATAGTGGCAGTGTATACTATTTTGCATTCTTCTTCTTCATTTAACTGAAAGTGTAGAGATTGGTCTGTATCAGCATGCGCAGATAAGCTTGGTGGGTTCTTAAGTGTTGAATGGTGCTCGGCTGCATGGAGAAGCCACCATTTGTCAACCAGTCACTTATTATTGGTGGGCTTTGCAGGCTGTTTCCCAGGATTTTTAACTTGCAGGTTCAAGAAGCAGAGTGGGAGAGAGGAAAGGGACAGAAGCTCCTGGTACCCGGAAGCTAGATGAAATAACAGTCTGAGTGAGAGCTACTCAGGCCTGAACTTCGGAGTCTATCGGAATCTGCTAGAAATCCTTACTGAGAGGACATTTCTCCCAAATTGGGGGTTGTGAAGATGGAGGAGAACTAAGAAGGCTCTTGTCAAGGCAGAGGGATGAACAGAGGTCTCAGATGGGCTGAGAGGGAGCAGCAGAGCACAAATATCCCGGGGGGTGGGAAGAGCCCTCTGGCAGCATTCATGAGGTACCAGTACCTTCACCCAGGGAGGTAGGCCACAGGTTATTGATTAACCTAGCAACTGGCCAGGCGCTGTCACCGAGCAACCCAAGTACAGGGGGAAGGAGTTTGCTAAGTGCGGGAGGCTCAGTATGAGCTACAGTGATTTCCAGAGCTGGCCAATGGAGCATGGCTGCTCCTAAGAGCCATTTGTGCTTTTTGGTTTGTTTCTGCAGCGGGTTGTTTACGTGTGGTTGTGTGGATGAATTTGCTATTTCAATACCTCATGTAGAGTTAAAGGGGCCTGGAGCGTGGCAGGCGCTCAACTCTGATTCTCTGTATTTCCCATAGCCTGTTACCCATGTTCGCCCTCATGGCCTGTTCTAAACAACTCTGCTCCAAGTGGCGTTCCTGGAAGTCAGCATGTTCCAAACAGACAGAGCATCCTATTGTCTTTGCTCATCTCCATCATCTCACATCCCTATTGTTTCGTCTGCTTCAGGCCCTCATTATCTCCCCTCTGTACTATCATAGTATCCTCCCAAACTGTTTCTCTGCCTATAGTGTTTCCCCCTGTTGAATTGTCAAGCACCAATGCTTTCAGGGAACTTTCTAAATCACAACTCCAATCAAGGCTCTCACTTTCTTCACAGCCTTTTATGGCTCACCTTGCCCAGGGGATGCCATCGCCATTCCTTACCTGGACGTTGAATAGGTTCTGTGGGCTATACGTCCACCCTATCTGGCCATCTCCCTTTCCAGGCATAGCTCTTACCATTTCCCACGAGAGCTGCTACTCTTCCCAAATGGGTGGAATAGAGGCTAGAGTCCAGATCCTCATCACTGCCTTTCTAGTTTATTTCACTGCTTTTCATCCTACAAGACAATTTCAAAAACAAACTCCACAACTTTAATAAACTAGAATGTCTGGGGATAGGCATTTTCTGGGTTAATTGCATTTCCTTTATTATTCAAATTTTCTTCTTCCTTCACCCATCCTACATCACAAATATCTCTTCTGGATTTTGTTGTTAAAAATCTTCCCAAATGCTTATTTCTACACTCTCAGCACTTAATAAGATGACTAAGAGAAAATTTTATTGGAACAGCCTTCTGAAGCTCATTGATCACTAAGGAAGAATCTGGTTTGAAAAAAGTTGAAGCGATTAGGTTCAAAGTGACCTGACCACCTTGAAAGTTTCTTTTTAGATCCGTTACGCAGGATGGTTATATTTTTTTTTGCAATGTGGGCCCCTCTCTAAAAACAGAGGCATCACCTTTCAGGTGTTTCGGAGCCATAGGAAACCCTGAGTTCCTGTACCCATCACACACTTCTGTGGAAGAGAGAAAGTTAGAAGAAAAAGAATTTTTGAGCTAACACTTTAAAACAAAAACAAACATGCAATCCACACAAGAAATCCTTCCAGGAGCACTTCTTATTTGTTGCAGTTATTTTGATTTTGTGATTTTGTCAAAACAGCAGAGCTGGACAGTAGTCAAAGCAGTCAAAACAGGTTTACTCAGGAACTATGACAGTAGGGGAATAGAGACGTCACGGGAGAACTGGGCTCCGTTCCAAATGCAACATGGACAAGTGGAGATTCCAGCCAAGGAGCAGGGTCGGGTCAGTGGGTGGGAAAGTAGTAATAGTAAACATCAGGGAGAAAGGGTGACTTCTGTATAAATCAACAGGATTCTTGCTGAAGGCAGGCCAGAATGAGCTACACCTGGCGGGGCAGTAAAGAATGAGGAACCTGATCAGATAGGGAAGGGGACAGACAAGTTATCCTCAGAGGGTTGGGGCTTCTCTATACACTGACTTAGCAAGAGTCTTGCTCTCGAAAACAAGGCCCAAGGATGAGGCCCAGTTGAAAAGGGCGTAGAGGAGCCTGACTAAATGTTGGCTAAGGGAAGGGTCCTTGTCAGGGTTTTGCCTTTGTTTTCTGATGACTGCTTTTCCCAAACATCTTCTACTCTGCCCTTGATATTTATTTGAACAATGGTCCCATTGGTATCTAAAATATACTTGTTTCGTCTCTTAAGGCACAAGGCATGCTTTTCCTGGGCCTCTCAACACACTCAAGTTGGTCTCCAGGGAATACAAAAAGGATTTTCTGTTCTTGAGGATTTTGATTCTTTGCGGGTAGAGGACTTGAAATTGTCTTTTATTAGTCAAAGAATATTGGAGCTCAAGTGAAGTTTATTCTCATAAGCTTTGAAAACTCTTCTGTCCCCCATCTGGC
The DNA here is from genome assembly GCF_004115265.2 of Rhinolophus ferrumequinum. Classification (NCBI taxonomy): domain Eukaryota; kingdom Metazoa; phylum Chordata; class Mammalia; order Chiroptera; family Rhinolophidae; genus Rhinolophus; species Rhinolophus ferrumequinum. The sequence continues at coordinate 27,200,331 of NC_046307.1, read as the reverse complement.
AAACATTTCAAAAGAGACCATCTCCTTCTTTACCATATGCAGTTTGCAGCAAGACAACCTTCTCCCTGATAAAGTGCTGATTACTGCCTCTTGAGGATGGAGGCGAGGCCTTGGGAGAAGAACAAAGTAGTGGCATGGACTGCCAGGTGACTAAGTTCAGGGAAACCAAATATACACCAATAGTGTAGATACAAATACCTCGTCCTGAGAGCTCTGCGTCCTCAGAGGGGAAATAATTGAGTTGAAGATCAGTCTGATTGATTTTTGTCTGATGCAGTTAGTTTGATTCACTTCCAAGCTGTTTTTTCCCTCCACTGCCAGGAAGTTTTGCTTTGCCAATAAGCTTCACAGGGAAGACGTGAAGGTGTGTTGGGGGTGTGGGGAAGGGAGTTAGATATTTCTGTACTGTATAACTTTAGCAACTATCACACCAGATTTATAACCCAGTCATTTCTGGGCATTTCTCTTTGGGTTTTACATTTTCCCATTGGGGTAACTGGTATTTATATGCAAAGTAAATTAAAATAGTTGGGACTAGTTGTATGGCATGCCAGGTAGTTGCATTTTTAAGGTCTTGTTTTTTTTTTTTCCCTCTTTCTGTCATGAATCATTGTTTTTTTCACTCTCCATGTTAGCAGTAAATGTCTGTATGCCATCTCCTTGTTTGCAACAAATATTTGTTGAAGAATGGATTTGAATAAACACTTTGGGTAGCTCTCAGCTTTATAAAGGAGGGGAGATTAAGAGGGCACCTTGTACTTAGCCACTGGCATTTTTATAGGAGTCACATTAGTTTCTCTGGTTCCCCTGGAGGATTATTGTCAAAAATAGAAGAGGAACTTTTGGAACTCAGCTCAAAATTGACCCTATTTTGGTGGGGAAAAGGGCAAATTTTTAGTTTTAAGTGGCTTATGTCATACGATGATAAAACATTTAGAAAAATTATCTCCTTGGACAGCAAACCCATAATTGGGTATTTTAGAGAAATTAAATGGTAATTGACTCCTAATGATTTCCTAATAACACTGCTGAAAACATGAAAAAGAAAACTCTCTGCCTTTATCACATTTTTCTTTGGTGTGTGTGTGTGTATGTAAGTGTGTATGTAATTTATATACAGAGGGTGCCAAAAAATGTATACACATTTTAAGAAAGAAAAAAAACTATATTAATATATAGTATATATACCAATATATACCAATAACAAAAGATGAATACAAGTCACGTTTGACTTCTGCAATTACAAGAGGTCCTCAAAGTGGTCACCATCGTTGTCCAGACCCTTCTGATTATGGCGAACTACTGCTTGAGCATAGATAACATCCCTTAAAAAGTGTATACGTTTTTTTGGCTCCCCTGGGATATAATATGTTTTATATTTGTACATATTCATTTCCCCTGATGATTATTAGCTATGTATTGGCGTCCCCATGAAATTGTAGTTACTACTTTAAATGCATTTGGTCAGAAAGTATCCAAACTTGGGACCTTAGCTTTGTTCTTGGCATATTGTGTTAAACTTTTAAATCAATCTATTTTCTTTGTCTCCAAAATTCTTGCGCGGAACAAAAGACTCTGGATTATAAGAGAGTGTTGCTATTAAAATGTGACTCTGGACCAAGTAGAGCAGTTTTGGTCTACCAAAACTCAAGAAGTAACTGGGTTCCACTTGAGCATTGATGAGGCGGGCCTGTCTGTAGCACGTCGCAGAGGAGGCAAATGCTTTAAGAAAGGCTCATGCGTTGCTCTGAAAATCCCACGAGAGCACAGAGTCCTGAAGGCTCTGTCCTTTTTCACCTTCGTACAACATTGATGGATCAGGTGTGCGTGAGTGGGAGGAGGAGTCCCAGACAGATGGTGTACGGGAGGATTTTTCTCTCTTGGTTGCCAACGACTTTATCATAGCAGGACAGTCCGCGCAAATACCACTAAGTAATTAATGAAGCATCTTTCTTTTCCTATCTGTTTATCTCCTCCTCCAGAAGTCAGTAATGGGCTGGGATTTGGGGAGCTGTAACAGGCGGGGGAAGAGCAGATTTCATCACAAAACCTTATTACTGCTGGAAACTTCGACCTGCCCCCCTCAAAGTTTTGCAGACCACAGGTAGAGGCACTCAATAGGAGAAGACAAACATTGACCAAACAGTGCTCCAAACATCTGCAAGCCTAGGGTCTTATGGACAAAGCAGCTCCCTGAGTAGCTGGATATCTTTGATCTCTGCCTTCTGGGTGTACTCCCACTAGCTCCCCTTTCTGCCCCTCGAGTGAGTGCCAGTGGATAGGAATTAGAATGCTGCTTTGGGGTTCTGTTAAGCTACCCCTTGTCCACTAATAAGTGCAAGTATGATGAGCTACTTATAGTGATGAAGACCCTCATGAATATGAAAAAAATGTGCCAACTACAGTGTCAGAGGGTATCAAGTGCAGTCAAAGTGTAATTGGGAGGTAATGGTTGGTATTGGTAGTAATATGTATAACTGGCTTCTAAGTTTTGTGACAGCATCAGCTGTGGGAATGAAACCTACAGCTTTCAGAGATGGGTTAAGGTGGTATAAAGATTACTAGGACCGGATGTCAATGTATGGGCCTTCAGATACAACCCATAGCCCTGTCTCACGGGTGTGATCTGGGGGACTCATGTCACATCCCTGGTCCTCAGTTGACCCATTTGTAAAATGAGAGTTTGATAGGAGGTAGTATTGTTCCCCTCCCCCACTAGAAATGTATAGAGGTATTTTTAAACCGTTTGTCACAAAGATGGGGACTGCACTACTGACAGTTAGCTGTTAAATGTCTTGAAATGCAGGGGACAGTGAAGCACAAACTAAAATCACTACTAATAGTGCCCCAGCTGAAAAACACGAGGGCGACTCTGACCTGTATAGCTAGTCTATGGAATAACAGCTTGTAAGAAACGGGGCGAAGAGTGGGAAACACGCTATTGCTGGAGAACTTGATCTTTTTTTTTTTTTTTTTTTTTTAAATAAGGTGCTTTTGGAGGAAACAAGAAAATACTATTTTCAGCTAGCTTTAGAATTTCTCATCAGTCACGCTGGCTTCTAAGACATTTGTAAATCTTCTTTTCATGTTTTCTTGTTACATTGTTCAAGGAGCACTTGAAATATTTCATGAGACACGTGTAACCACTGTGAAAACGTGCCCTTGTTCCTCCTAGCTTGCCCCTACCTGGTGTGAGGAGGCTGCCCAGGTCAGGGGGAGAGGAGAAGACCAGAGTAAACAGCAGACTCCTGTTCCTGTGTGTGGCTCAGAGATTAAAATTTTCAGAACTAAATCAAATAATGCTCTGTGCACACAATCACCTCGGCCCTCAAGCGATGGGCTGAAAGCCTCATTTTCCCAGAGGAATTGGACAGACCTAAGCTCAGGACTCAGAACGAAGAAGCTTGTTCCGAAAGGCCAATTTCTTCATTTTACTGGTGGGGAACTCGAAGGTATGGAGAGAAGGACGTACCTTGATCGCACAGCAAGCTAGTTGTCCAGCCAGCTGTACAGGCAATGGAAGGTTGAGGATCTTGGTTTTGTGCCAGACCCTCCCCACGTTTCTTCTTAGCAAAGTCTGAAGGTAGGTGAAGCCCTCACAGCCAAGATCAGAATGTAAAGAAAGGGCCTATTTGTCCACCAACCAGCCAGCATCTGCTGTACCAGAAATTTGACTTTCCATGGCACGAGGCTGAGGGTTGTAGAGATACCATATGGCTCTGATTTGATCTACTTTTGGCTGGGGTAGTTGCCTAGTTGGTGAAGGCTATTATATGAATCAGGATTCCTCTTCTAAATGGCAGAAACTCAATCAGCTTAAGCAGTAAGGATTTATTGTCTTCTGTATGAGTAAGGATTAAAGGTGCCGTGAGATACGGGCTCACAGAAGACCGTCAGGACTCCCGGCTCTCAGTTTGCTTCTCTCTCCATTGCCTCCCCGCTCACTGAAGGTGGGCTGCGTGCCTCTGAACGAGCATATTTGATGAGGTGGTGGTACTTCCAGACTTAGAGCCTTCTAGTACCATTGCAGCAAAGACAAGAGAAAATCATTCTTATCGGTCCTAGCAGATGCGCCTGAAGGAAAGTGTCTGTCATGTTCTAACCCTGAACTAACTGCAGGGTTGTCCCATTGGTGAGGCTTGATTGGCACCTCAGAGCTTAGGAGACAAGGTGGCTGTTTTTATAGCCATGGGAAAAAACATTTTGGTCATCCCAAACCATAAATACAGTATAATCAAGGCCAAAGTCTTTAACACAGAAGATAATTATTGCTGAAGTTCAAAAATACAGGGTAAGGTATAAGTCAGGGAAATTTTTATGGAGGGGGTAGGACTTGAACTAAACTTGAAGTGTACAGTGTTGCAATAAAACTTTATTTACAAAACAGACGGTGCACCAGATTTTGTTCGTAGGCAGCAATCAGCCATCCCAATTCTCACTCATCTCCCTGCTTCCACTCAAACTAACCTCTAAGCCGGTTCTTCACACAGCTGCCAGACTGATCTTTTCCAAGGTAAGTTCAGAACATGTTGCTCCCTTGTAACTAAGTCCTGTAGTGGCCTATTGGCTGCCATATTTGTTTTGGACAAAAGGCCAACTCTTTGCCACGTATCCAAAGTCATGCCTGGTCTGGCCCCTGACGATTTCTTGAATCACATCTCAGCTCCTTTCCCTCCTCAATATCCAGCTAATCTGGACATCTTCTGCTCTTGGGACTTAACACAGTTCTGTCCTGTTTCAGTGACCTTTTCCCTTGTTCCTTTTCTTTTAATTCAGCCAAATAGAACTTCCTCATAGAGGCCGTCTGTAATCACCCTGTCTGAATTGGGCAAAGCTCCCTCACCACTGTTTACTATCTCAACACTATTTGCTGTTTAGCAGAGCACTACCACAATGTGTAATTATTCACTCATGTGTTTGTTTACTTCTTGGCTGTTCCTTCCACTAGATTGGAAGCTCAAGGAAGATAGGGACCATATCTGCTCCATTCACCCTTATGTCCTGAAGGCCTGGAAAAGTACCAGGTATACAGTGGAGCTCTATAAATGTCTTTGAATGATCGAACAGTCAGAAGATTGGAGATTAAGAGTTTTATTCCTTACCTTAACCTTACCTATCTTCAAATTCAAAATGTGAGCTCTTTACATCACAAAAGTCAGGCTGTCCAGGGCTTCTACTTCAGATGCCAGCTGGTCTCTCTCATCAATTTGGGTTTATTTTCAAAAGTGTGATATATTTGGAATGCACAGAGAAAGACAAAGCTGTGTGCCTACCACCCAGATGCTAATATTTCCATGTTTACTTCAGGTTCTTTCTATATTATAAACATTTCAAGTTAATTACAAAAATTCTAAACATTTATAATGTTTTTATAAGTTATAAGTTATAACTTATAAGTTTATAAGTTATAAGTTAAATAAAAACTTTTTTTTAATAAGCAACTTTCTTTTTTCTTGGACTTTGTTTCCCAGAGTAGGAATTGTTTCTCAGAAAATCCTGGGTGAGAAAGGACCACATCTTTTCTAGCACACGTTTCCTGGGCCAGTGCATATTCTCTTCCATTCATAGCGTAATAATTTATTAGTTATTTTCCGCCCATTTCTCAAAAAGATATGAAGCCAGATCATAGCAATGCAGTTACCTCATTTTGGATAGTTTTCCATTTTATTGTCAGGGAAAGCTGGTTGCCAGAAACCTAAGCTAAGGAAATAGAGTAAAATAGAGCATGGAATTGAACCGAGTCTTCTTATAGTCAAGGGAAAAAAAACAGGTCTGTCTTTCGTGGTCTCATAAAAATAAGTGATTCTTCAGGAGAGAAACTGGTTCCTTCTTTAACATAAAAGATAACACTCTTTTGTCCATCTCCCATGCTTATTCAGCATTTTCTCCATCACCTGTACCTTCCTCGCCTTTTCGCTACCTTCTCCTTTTTCTTTTTTTGATGCCAATCTTCAGGGTGATTTTTCTGGATAAAGCCCTCAGGTTGGCTCCTGCTCCTTCCTTAGCTCTGGGAGCGAGAAAGAGAAAAAGAGTAATATCCACAGGTGGGTCACTGGAGTTCCCAATGTCATTGTGCAAGGGGACATTCAGACATTAAATCCTTAAAACGCACAAAGGCTGGCTGAGCCACAAGAGGTCCATATTTCATATCCTCCTCATTGTAACAGACGGAAGAGTAAATTGCAGAGCAGCTGTAACCCTCACTACTCAGGAGCTGCCATCAGAGATTTCGATAAGCCCCAGGCTGTGTCAGTCTTAAGGTTGCTGCCTATGAAGCGCCTTAGATAAACACTTTCCTGTGTGTGGGGAGAAAATCCTCTTATAACAGGAATTCTCACAGAGGAACCCAGTATAACCCAGTGGCAAAGAGCTGCATTTAAATCCCACCGCTGCCAATTCCTAGCTGTGCGACTGGGCAAATTACTTAACCTCTCTCTGCGTCAGTGTCCTCGCCTGTATGATAGGAATACGAACAGCATCACCTCATTTGGTTGCTATGAGACCTACATAGGAGAACGCATGTGAAATGCACAACACAGTATCTGGTGTATTGTAAGTCCTTGATAAATGTCAGCTCTACCTTGACACCCATGGAAAGAAAACTGCTCTGTTTGGAGCCCTGCTGGCTGTTTCTCCCCGTTGCTCACTGGTTGTGTCCCTGAGACATTTGCACAGGTCCCCTAGGACTTTGTACAGCACAGTGTGAACACACTGGACTTGCTAGATTTCTCTTGGGGTTTTTGGATTCTTTGGTCTGCTGTGGACTAGCAGACTTTTCCTTCTACAATAAATTTGAAGATGGAATGAATGAAGCAGGTGCTCCACCGTTCACAGGAGTTACAAGTAGTGGCCTTCCTAAGGGCCCTGAGCACATCCCTTCCCTCCAGGAAGGAATGGGGAAAGGTGGCCTACGATTCGGGTCCGTCTGTTGTTCAGCTCCCAGAGAGACAGCTCCAGGTGTTTCTTGTCTTCCAGAGCTTCTTCTTTGAGTTTCCGAGATTTGCTAGAAGGTGGGGAGACTCAGCTGCCTCCCCCAGGCTTGCCGACCTGGTGCCAGCAGAGAACCTTATTTCCTGGAAGGTGATGAGATTACTTGTTTGCAAACTCATCATTGTCATGACATCAGCTGCCCCCGATTTTTTCCACTGGTGTCCTTGGAGGCTGTTTAAAAAACACACCACCAACACCCCACCTTTTTTCCCCTCTTCACTCTTCATGCAAGTCCAAAACTCTTTGCTGCACGTCCCCTGGCAAGCTGACAGCACCATCTAACTTCTTGCTTCTCTGTCCTGGTTTACTGTCTGTTTTTGACAATCTGGCTTCAATCACAGGCAGCCTCGGAGGGGCCTATCCATCACGCCCGCACTGCTGGTCCCACAATTCTCTGCAGCTCCGGGTTGTTTAGTTTCCATCTAACTGGCTGGGTTCATCTTTTTCTTCCCCAAGTTTTGCCCCTGTCACACTGCTGCTCCTCCCTTCATTGTGTGACCTTAAGTCACTTTGAGTTGTTGACATCCCTGAGGCACCCACCTTTTAATGAAGACAAGGTGTCGCAGTATTTATGAAAGCTGGTTTGCATGAATGGATACAATAGGAATTCCGGGCTGTGAAATAATAAGAAATCTATATTGGTCTCTGCCCTGGGTTTCTGACACAGAGGTCCCCAAAACCTTGTAAATAGGGGTGCTAGGAGAACCTTTTCTTCTAACATTTAGTCTAACACTTAGCCCATTTCCTGACACAGGGTTCCTAAAACCCTTGGAATTTCTGGGCAGATAGCAGTGTCTTTTGTTCTAATGAGGTGACTCTTGGTGAGCTTCTGGATGGAGGCTGGTCACCCCATTTAAGCTATGAGGAGAAGCTTGAAATTTTCAGCCCACCTTCCTGTTCTCCAGAGTGGGAAGAGTGATTAGAATTGGAGTTAATCGATCATGCCTACATGATAAAGCCTCTGTGAAAATCCCAATATTTGCTATGGGAAGCTTCTGGGTTGGTGCACCATCTACATGCTGGGAGGGGGGTCCACTCCACCTCCGGGGGGACAGAGGCATCTGCACGCGGGACCCTTCTGGAGCTTGCCTTGTGTATATCTCTTCCTGTGGCTGTTCATCTGTTTCCTGTATCGTGTCATGTTCCTCAGTTTAGATCTGCCTGATAGTTTCTTGTGATTGCACTTGGGTTACTCATTCTTGGCCAGAATGTTGCACAAGCAAAATGTCATTCTGAGGGTTTCCCATCTGGTGGCATCGGATGGTCACCTGTCCCTCCTTGGTGATGTTAATTGTAACCACCCGGTTGAGGTGCTGTCTGATTTCTCCACTGTATTGTTAGTTATGCTTCTCCCTTGCAACTGCCAATAAAGACCATGCAAATATCCTGCTTCTCATCACAATTTCCCTATAGATTTCACATTCATTGATACCTCTGCCTGATCCAGTCTTTACTAAGATGGCTGCAAAATGCTAATTTTCTAACTGTAGCTTACGTTCTATATCCATCAGTCAGCCCATAGCATTCTATTACAATTTTTCTACTTTATTTACCTATCTACTTTTTATGGGAATATACTCATGAATCCCTATATTTCCTCCCAGTGGTTTATAATTCATTACTATCCTTAATTATTTTAGTGCCCCAAACTGGTTCCTGGGTGCTTGTGCTCTCATCATTAATTTTTTTTTTTTTTGAGCCCGCCCTTACTTTCTGACATCTAGGATATTCCAGGCTCATCTTGTCCCAACCTGGCCCAAACCGTGGTATCATGGACTCAGTAATTTCTCTGAGGAGCCCTTGTTTCTTTCAGTGAGGAATGGTGTCAGAGACCAATATCTGAGTGTTAGGTGTGTCCAGGGAAGTCTTTGCTTCTTGATCCTGTCAGTGGAGGACTTTTTATTCTAGTGTTGTCCTCTTTTCCAGTTAGAATTTCCAGTTCAGTAGAGATTAGAAGCAGAATTTTACTCCTGACATTAAAGCAAATGTCTATCCTTTTACTACTAAATATAATATTTAAGTTTTGGATGCATTTCTTTTATTAAGGAATTTCTATTTCTTTTGGTGGATTGTTTTTATTATAAATAAATGTTGGTTTTTATCAGTATTTTTCTTTTTTTCTTCATTTCCTCCCCCCCGTTAGTATATTAAACAAGTTTTGCATTCACATAGGCATGATTGATTAATTGGTAACATCGCCTTGCTAATATTTTATTTAGGATATTTATATCTGTTGTTTCCATTGTATCCTGTAATTTCTATTTTGGGAATTTTCATTTGTGTCTTTCTGTGCTGCATTCTGATTAATTTCTTTAGATCTGTCTTCCAACCCACAAATTTTCTCATTACGTATGTTTAATCTCTATTTGTCCCACCCATTGGTAATAATGCATAGTAAATATATACTATTATTTATATAATAAATATATATTATATAATAATAAAATATTTTTATTTCTAAGAGTTATTTGATTTATATTTAAAACTGCCAGTTTCTTTTGATAATCTTCTGATTCCACGTCTTATTTTTAAAATCATTTCATATACTGTCATTTTCAATTCTCTGTTTGATTTAATATCTCCAGTCCTTGGGGAAAGAAAAGTCTGAATCTGTTATTGTTGTTTTGTGCTGTCTCTCCCTCATGGTAGTTCTTTTCCTCATATTTAATGGTTATAAGAGTGTATAAGGCTGATTTTATAATAAATTGAAGATGGTTTCTTCCAGAAAGGACTAGCAATTGCTTGCTTATGCTGTGAAATGGAGCGTTACCAATATTGGGACCATTTTAGTTAATATCAGAGTCCCTGGCTTATTTGGTGAAATTCAGATTTAGACTTCACCTCCAATTCGCTAATAGCTTAATTAAGGTCTAGTCTTATAATTAAAGCACTGTGCAAAACACTTTACCCTCAGTGTAACCATACCATTCCTGTGTGCTTCCTGCTCACAGCTGTACTTTAAATTCAGTTTGTTTTATGGGTACACATGTGTTACCTTCTATTTGTGCATTCCTCTTCCTGTGAGTCCAGTGAAATTAAAATATGCAGGTATATTCTTATGCAGGATCTAGTTATTTTGAGGGGATGGGCCTTTCAGAATCTATCCATAATACCACTGGAAACAGAATATTATAATTCTTTTTTTTTTTTTTTTTAAGATTTTATTGGGGAAGGGGAACAGGACTTTATTTAGGAACAGTGTATTTTTCCCAGGACACATCAGCTCCAAGTCAAGTTGTTGTCCTTTCAATTTTAGTTGTGGAGGGCGCAGCTCAGCTCCAAGTCCAGTTGCTGTTGTTCAATTTTAGTTGCATGGGTCACAGCCCACCATCCTTTGCGGGAGTCCAACCAGCAACCTTGTGGTTGAGAGCAGGTACTCCAACCAACTGAGCTCTCCGGCCGCCTGGGAGCTCAGTGGTAGCTCAGTGGCAGCTCGTTGTCTTCACTGTAGTTGTGGAGGGTGCAGCCCACTGGCCCATGTGGGAATCGAACTGGCAACCCTGTTACCCAGAGCTCATGCTCTAACCAACTGAGCCACCCATTTGCCCCAAGATTATAATTCTTAATTCTGTGTTGGTGACTTTTTTTTTTTTTTTTAAAAAAACTTCTTTTTCATCTAAGCCTGAAGTATACAGTGATGAAAGAGGCAGGATCAAGATGATTTTAATAACCATTCCCATTTGGAATGGGGAAGAATGGGAGATTCACAATTGTCTTTGGTGTGGAGCAGTTCCGAAAGCCTTTGGGGTTCACATTGTCAGCACTTCCTAGCTTGGTATTGAAGGATGTTCCTTCGTGAGGTTTCCATCCTGCTGCCCGAGAGTATTTTCACTGTAAATTGTTCTTCCTGGCCCCGGACTCTGCCTTTTGAGATAGTCGTCTGTTTGCATTCTTCACCTCAGTTGCAAGTGTTGTGGGTACGGGGATCTATACTTTACTTGGAAGCCAGCTCGGCTCCTTTCTTGACCAGTGAAAGTTGTCTGGGGGCCCGAGTGTGATATTGTCTTGAACAGTCACTTTTTGTCGAGGCTCTTGACAATAGGCTGCTCTGAAAAACTCAGCAGTCCTGTTAGTCATTGGGCTCCACTTAGTTCTATGTGCCAGTAGCCTCGCCTATCTTTTAGTAATGTCCTTCCTACAAATATTTCTAAGCATAAGCACACAGAGATTTAAGACGCGGGGCTCCGGAGCCAGACTGATTCATGCCAGTGTCCCATCTGTGCCACTTCTTAGCTCTGTTATCCTGGAGAAATGACTTCACTTTATAATGCTTCAATTATTTCATCTCTAAGATGGGAACACCAATAATAGTACCTCACTTTTCTGTGGTTTGTAGTGAGATTGACGGGGAAAGGGAAAGCACCAGGTAAATGACAGCTGTCATTGTTAGTACATGTTTCAATGATCATAGCAGATGAGGAGCTCCTTACTTCTCCAACACACATACAAGCCCTTCTTCGTGCTCTGTGCCTGGTCTGTGGGCCCTTTGCCTATCACCATTTTGTTTCTTCTTCAAGGCCCACGGCAGTTCCCACCTCTCCTATGAAACTTTCTCTCATCCCTCAGTCAGATTGCCTCCCCCACCCTTTTTCCACAGCAGTTGTTTAGACTTCTGTTTATCATGTACTTAATTCTACCTTTTATTAAAGTGGGTCTTGTATCTGTGTGTCCCGTAAGAGCATGGACTTGTCTTTATCATTATTCCCTTTGCTGCCTCGACTTGTACTAGCAAATTCTCTTAATACCTGTCTTGAATAGAATTCCTACAAGGGATGTCACAAAAGGTGGTGTGCCCCTTGGGATTATGTCCAGCAGTTTGTCTCAGAAACTGTCCAAACTGCTTAACCAGATGGGAGGTTTACTTTTCTCACATAAGAATTCCTGAGGTGGGCCTAGTGCAGCTGTTCAAGAACGACGTTAAGAACACAGCCTCCTTCTCTACTCTTGTTCTGTCTTCCTTAGTGTGTGGTTCACAGCCTCAGGGTTACAAGACGGCAGATCCATCTCTGACCATCACATCTGCACTCCAGCCAAGAGAGAAAGTGAGAACAAAAGATGAAGATCCCCAGCATCCAGTCACTTTTAAGGAAGTTCTCAGGGAGCTCCACCAGTGACTCTGGCTTGTTTCATTGGCCAGGACTGGGTCACGTGTCTGCTTTAGCTGCAAGGGAGGCGGGAGATTGAGTACTATTTAAGAAGGTATATAGTTATGCCAAACAAAATCAGGGTTCTGTTAATAAGGGAAATGAGAAATGAGTATTGGGTAGGCAACAGGCAGAGGCACAGTGTTCACATTGTATAATTGCTGAAAACAACACAGATTAGCTGTGGACAGTCTGAGGAAAGAGGGCCCGGCTCACACAGCAGAAGAAGCGCTATGGAAGCCTGAGGAGGGTAGATACCAGGGGAGCTCTGGGAACATCAGCAGCAGAAATTCTGGGGCTTTCTCTCTAGGGTACTGCCATTGATCTGACTGAGTAATAACACAGGCTCCCGGTCACTTTGATCTAAACTCCAGATTCCTGAGGATTTGATTGGCCCAGGTTCAGCGGTGGTTCCTGGTTTCCTGGGCTCTCTTTGCTTCATCTGGCTGACAGGATCAGGGAACTTAGAGATGGCCTTTGGGCTCTGGCCTATCCCTGGGTATTAGAATGTATTCCCAAAGAAAAGTGAATTCTTGAGGAATTCTTGGGTAGCTGTTACAATTGGTTTAGGCATAGAAAAATTTAACACAGGCGTAGAAGGCAGTTTTGCTAGGTTGTAGGGCTGCAAATTTCAGAACTCACCTGGGATTCTCACTCCTTCCCAGTGAGTTGGCAGGGTATTGAAAGGATGTTCATATATCTGCCTGTAGATAAGCAGGTTTATCTGACACACAATGCTGTCAAAAAAGCTGGGGATTTGTTAGTTTTTAAATTGGATAGAATTTAGTTAAAGCCAGTAAAGAAAGCACCAAGTCTCATGGATGGCCAGGAGATAAGAATTCCAGTCTGATGGGCTTTGCACCTAAAACTCACATAAGTGACACAAAGTTCCTAATGTTGATGAATTCTGGTTGTCTTTTCCGATTATCCCTGAGAAGGGGAGAAGGAGCTAAACATTCTTCTACCGTATCAGCCTTTTCCTGTCAAGGACTTAAAGATGAACATGGCTTTCTTTTAGAAAATTCCATTATTTCCTTTATTATGGGTCTATTCATTGTTACACCTGGTTGTTTGGGAAATAGAAAGTAGAAAATGCCTTGCCATTTGTTTTCGTGCTACTTTCGTCCTTTTCGTATCATGATTAACAGTGTGAGCTTTGGAGTCGGACAGATTTGGGTTTCAGTCCTCACTTCGCTCTCCACCGGCGAGGTGATCAATGTGGTCACGGGCTAATAAAGCCAAGGAACATTGGCCACGTAGGTTATGATAGATGTTTTCCAGGGTTAGTCGTGGCTAGTATATTTTTCTTGTGTGTGTATGTATGTACGTATAATACCCATGATACCTTTGTCCTGGTTTTCTGTTTACCATTGTATCTTGGAAGTCCTTTCTTATCAGACCGTATAAGTCAACCTCAGCCTTTTCAGTGGCTGCACAGTATGACAATATGGGACCATGCTGTCCTTCACTTAGCTCATTCCTCCTTAGTGTGTGTTTAAGTTGTTTCCTTTTTTTTTTTTTTTTAACCGTAGCTACTTTCCCCTTGTATGAGAACATATCTGTCGGGAAATACTGCTTGAGGTATAATTACTCAGTCAAAGGGAATGTAAATTTTCAAATGTTATCGACACAGCCAAATTGTCTTTCTAAAAGATTTTACCACTTTACATACACTTCCACCAACAATTGCAGAGGGAAGCCTATTTCTAACACTTTTTCGACAACACTTTGTTCTCAAATTTTTTTGTATCAAGATGATTTTTGTATTAAAATGTTATTTTTATGGTTTTAAATTTTATAAAAATTTTGAATGTGCATTTGCCTATACATTTAAAAGCCATGTGCATTTTTTCCCCCCTGTCAAGTGTCTATCCGTATTATTTGCACTTTTGGGGGAGTGAGAGAGAGTTTGTTCTGGCACTGATTTGTCAGAAATTTTTGTGAATTGAGTTTACCTATTGTATCATGTTGTATTTTCCTACCATATTTGTCTTTTTACTGTTCTATTGTTTTGAAATTTGTATGTAGTCATAGATAATAATCTTTTCCTCTGAGACTTTTGGATTGTATATCTTGCTTTAGCTTTTTCTACTCTAAGATGATTTTTTAACATTGCAATGTTTTCTTTGACAACTTTGACCATTTTATTTATTTTTTAACCTTTATAGACACTGGAATGTACTTTGGTGTGAGTAGGGATCTCTGTATTTCCTGCCTCCCCCGACCAATGTGGGGCCAGTTATCCCAGCACCATTAACTGAATAATCCACATTGTCCCCCTGCTTTTAAATGTTACCTTTTATCATGTAAGAAATTCTTTGTGTGTGAGATGGGGGTGGGGGTTATCTTGGGCCTTCAGTTCTGTTCTATCTTTTCCTGTAAAAACCACACTCTGAAAGTTACATGTGCTGGCTAATCATGCTCCCAAGTTTACTCTTTAAATTGTGTTGATAGTCTAAATCAAATAAAAGACATGGAGGCTGCCTTATTTTATGATTTTTTGCTAGCCTCTGATTATTCTGTATTAAATCAGTAAGTAATGTTCTTATGTGACAGGTTTAATGTTTGACCTGGCAGATGAAATAGAGTTGGGTAAAATAGGAAAAAAAGAACATTTAACTTCCACATAACCATTAACTATTTTCTAGTAATAAATTACCTTGGAGCTTTGATGAAAAATGATGTGGTGCATAGACAGTGAAGGGATTTATGAAGATCGGTGAAGTGTTCAGGACTCAAGGCAGTTCATCATTCACAGTGGGCTTTGCTTACCCAGATCAAGGCCTGCCTTCACTCTCGGTGTGACATTGTCTTCTCTTCTTAGAGATTACTTTGTTGGCATTGTCATGCCTCAGGGCCTTTGCACGTATGATTTACCTCTGCCTGTGATGCTCTTTTCTGAGCTAGCTGGCTCCCTCATGTTCTTCAGGCTTCTGTCCAAATACCCCCACCACAGAGGTCTTTCCTGACCAACTGACTTGAAATGTATTCTTGTCATGTGTTCTTCTTCTTCAAAGACCACATTCCTGCCTGACATATTTATTCTGACCTATCTGTGAAACTAGCACATAGGTTATGGCCTGGCATAGAGACACACAAATACTTGTTGAATGAACAAACACACATTGCTATCTCCTTATTCTTGACTGTTTATTACTACTGTGCAACTAAGAAGCTGCTGAGATGGAAGGATGTTTGCAAATTTCTTCACTTTAAACCCAAATACCAGGCTACCTCTTTTTGCTTTCCTCTGTTCTAGGAAAGTGTGACCCAGACATTGAATCCCATGAAGGATAACTCTGTTCTGGTAGGTGTTGTATCAGACTGAGAGATGTTATTTGCAGAATAGAGGGAGTGCTGGACTGAAAAGCACAGAGGCCAGGAGCTGGAAAGTCAGCACGTGACAGCCAGCTCTGTTGTCAGGCATGCATGTCCTAAACAATGTATGCAGAAACTAGCATGTTTGTCTTAATGCATGACAACCTCACATCACAAAACCCTAAGTCTCTACTTGGCTGAATCTACAACCATTCATTATTTTCCCATTGGTACAATATAGGAAGATAAAGCAAGTTGTATGGATAATATTTTGAGATTGCTTTTTAATAACCCAGAAACTCTGCTATCATGGAAACGTCTACAAAGGATGGATTTGGGGCAAACATTTGCTTGTAAGTGGTGGTTAGGAAATTATCTTAAGGCTATATTTACAGATCAGGATAGAAAGTTAATTTAGGAGTGATAGATAAAGACTTTAGCATCTCCAAACCACAACCTGCCTCTGGACCTCCAGCTGGGAGGGATACAGTGAGGGGAGTCACAAACAGGAGGTCAAGGGGGAGGGGCTTAGAGCATCAGGACCCGTGGAGTCTGGTCCCAGGTGACTTCCTATTTAGTTTGAAGTTTTCAGAATTCTCAGAGCCTCAGATGATATCTCCTCTGGCCTCTTGAACTGCACTGTGCATGTTCTTCTGTGATAATTGCAGTATTTATGGTTCTTTAGGCTGCAAGAGAAACTCTTCACACTGGTTTAAGAAAATAAGAAGAAATTTTATGGACAGCTTCAGGGTTATCTCATGGAACCCAGGGGCAATGATCCGTGAGTGTGCTTTATAAAGTACCAGGGGCAGAAGTGCAGGGGCATGAAGTAAAGTCAGGTAGCTGTTTTTTCTCATTCTCAGGGGTGTAACTGATTCTCATCTGCCATGTTCTCTCTCTCTTGGCAGACCAGCTTTCTTTGCTTCTCAGTTGCACGTATCCATAGTTTCTGAGCTTGCATGTCCTCCCAGGTCCTACACTAGCAAATATTAATGAATGGGTTTTGATCTAATTGTCTGTCTTTAGAGGATCTGATTGGATTATCTTGGGTTCAGGTGTTCACCCTCGTCCAGTTAGTCATGGCTAGAGGTTTGGGGTCAAGTGGCAGAATGTGGGCCTGGAATTATACCCCTGTGAGAAGTCTTCTTAGGGAAGGGAGCTATTGACGAGGCAGACATCCCAAAGCTGTCCATTACAACCAACACTGCAAATCACATCCTAACAGAGTTAGATATCTAAATTTTCACTCAGAAGTAGTACAAGGAACCTAATAGAATCTTGATTTTAATTTAAAAAATTAGTCAGATTCTTCTCAGTATCATAAAAGTTGACTACACAGAGCAACAGGATCAAGGGATGTGTTCACTACTTCTGTTTGAGCTGCAAAGACCAGAGCAGACATACTCGTACATACTTGTTTTGCATTTCAACACACATACCATTACCTACCACACTGAGCTTGCTTTTGGCTGCCCCAAAGTAAAGGCTTAAAACCCCACCTAAAAGATAATTTGTAAGAAACCCAAACACTAACACTTAGCCCACGCTAGTCTTTTAACCTGCTGACCTTAGAGCTACCAAGGAAGTTAATAGCGTGTGCGCATACTCAGAGAATGACAGTTGCACCAGCCAGCACGAGCGTGGCTCTTGAACTTGTTCCTGGCTCAAGTCCATGTGGCCAGCACCAAGTTTTGTATCAAAACTTGGTGCTTCAAAGTCAAGGCCAAAATTATACCCCACTGTTCCTTTCCTTCTTCTCCCCTTAAGCCCCCAAGAGAAGAGAGGAAATTTCCTTACTTCTTGCCCTCTAATTAATATTTTTACAGGATAATTGACAGAGTGAACATTCATTCCCTCCAATGTTGTAAGTACCTTGGGGTTATTCAGTCTTGAAGAGCTCCCCGTGAGCCCCAGGCGAGGCCCTACCAACTTAGTCAGTTTTTCTGCAGGCTTATCACTTCAAAGATTCAAATCTGCCCTTTAATAATCTTATAGTATGGCTAGTACACAAAAGAGAAGATGAGAGAAGAGGCTGTGTGAGGCTGGAATGATAGCATTTGGTGAAAGATGGTCTCCTCTACAAATTACCTTTGAAACATGTGTCTGTTATTAATAATTTCTCAATCTTTCTTCACTTTTAATCCTTATTTCTAATTTAGCTCATCTTTTATTCACTCATGTTACCTATTCTTTCCCTTTTGTTTTTAATCATAATTCTTTCTCTTTTTCTCCTGTGAAATTATATTTTAGACATGAAGGTAATATAAATGATCTATTTTTCTATTCCTCCTTTGGGCAATAATATCTGTAATTTAAAAATAAAAAATGTCCCTCTTCCCTTCAATAATTTTATTTTGCCATCATCTCCAACCATGCTTATCTCTTCCATTTGTAACTCCCTCAAGTCATGCTCTGGAAACGATCACCTTCTACCTTAAAATTTGTGAAGTGGGTAATCTATAAAACTATTTAACATATATCTCAATAGATGCAATTTAGGGATACCACAGAAATGGTATCCCTTTTTAATTTTCTTAATTACATTAAGAAAATTAAAGTAAGGCAAAACAGATTAAGACAAAAATATTCACTAACAAATTAAACAAAAAACAAAACAAAAACCAAAGCCTGAATTTTACTTCTGTTTAAATGTTTGTTGCCAAGACTCACTACAGTCCTGAGGAATTTACAATAATCTTGAAAGCATTCGGAAACACTATCTCCATGGATATATAAAAAGTAACAGCAGTGAAATGCTGTGCCAGGGGAATGCAGATGTATTTTAAGGCAAATAGTAGTACTTCAATCTGTTTGGTAATGAAAACTCTTTTTTTTTAACTCCTGGACGATATCTTAATATTTTTATAATAATACTAAGGTGTTATTTTCTACAGTGTTTGACATTTGTATCGATGGTGCAAA